>NC_134696.1:41961667-42654337 GCF_050947455.1 Rhinoderma darwinii | reverse complement strand
TTTATTTTTTCATGTGGACATTTTGGGGACTTTCCGAACTAATTACCAGTTTTACATAGGGTTATAGTTTCAACATACAAAGGTCGTCCCGGAACCAATTAATATTGTATGTTGAGGGACCACTGTATAGTAATTCTAGACCTTACTGACCTTATGTGAAATACATAAACATTGGGGGAAAAAAACAGGTTTAAACTCTATCCTCTTCCACTAATGGGAACTTCCCTTCTTTTCCAATGGGTTATCTATAAGAGGCAGCAACTATTTTCTTCTCCCAGTGTTGCTTTATATAATTATTATGGTCTAAATATATATTAAAGACCTTGGGCGATTATATCTATCATATTTCTCAATTGTCCAGAAAACATCACTCTTTCCATAATTTCATTTAGGATCAGACATTTCTAAGCATTTAGATATATATTACATGGCTCTTCTTTACTGAATAGCACTAATTCACCCAAATAAGTAGTCAGCTTAAAGAGGCTCTGTCACCAGATTTTGCAACGCCTATCTGCTATTGCAGCAGATCGGCGCTGCAATGTAGATTACAGTAACGTTTTTATTTTTAAAAAACGAGCATTTTTGGCCAAGTTATGACCATTTTTGTAGTTATGCAAATGAGGCTTGCAAAAGTCCAAGTGGGTGTGTTTAAAAGTAAAAGTCCAAGTGGGCGTGTATTATGTGCGTACATCGGGGCGTTTTTAATATTTTTACTAGCTGGGCGTTCTGATGAGAAGTATCATCCACTACTCTTCAGAACGCCCAGCTTCTGCCAGATCACGCTGTGACGTCACTCACAGGTCCTGCATCGTGTCAGACGAGCGAGGACACATCGGCACCAGAGGCTACAGTTGATTCTGCAGCAGCATCAGCGTTTGCAGGTAAGTAACTACATAAGTAACTACCTGCTAACAGTGCTTATGGCACTGTTGGACATCTTCTGATTTTGAAGGGAAGTAAGCATGATGTGTCTTTGATCTGCTAAACTAAGTTTCCTTGGGCGACATGGCGTCTACGGTCTGCAGCGTTGCCCGTTTTTTGGGCTTCTTCAAAAGAATTTGAACAGCACATCTTGAAACCCCAGTCTTCTTTGAAATCCTTGCCTGTGAGAGGCCTTGCTGATGCAGTATAACTATATTGACTCTTGTTTCGGTGCTCAGTCTTACCATGGTGGACCTGTGACATGAAACTGTCTTCCACAACCTCACCTTTGTAGCAGAGCTTGGCCGTTTATACCCCAGTTTTAAGCCTTCTACACAGCTGTTTCTATTACAGTTAATGACTGTGTATCGGTCTACATATAAAAATGACGATTATAATCACCTGTTTGGGATAATTGGTTAATCATACACCTGACTGTAATACTTCAAAATCTAAGACTTTGTGCAAGTGTACCTAGAAGATTTAATGCTGTTTTGAAGGCAAAGTGTAGTCACACCAAATATTGGTTTGATTTAGATTTCTCCTGTTAATTCACGTAGTTATTTTTTTTAATCAATTAACAAAATACTATTAACACAACTGCCTAAAACTTTTGCACAGTACTGTATGATCATGCCAAAAATTGTATTACTATCCCTCCTACACTGAGCCTCACCTGGTGGTGTCCTGGGCTTATCATTTACCCCATGCCCTTACAAAGTGAATAGTTGTAGAACCTGGTTGGGATTTTTATAGTGTCAATGCTTTCCGCTCATTCCGATCGTACACAAGACCATCTCTTCTATGCAATTATGGACTCGAGAACTGGTTGAATAAAATTTGTGATAAAGTAGCCTGTATGTTCATTTTATAACAATGTCTCATAACAATGTCTTATTAATAGTAGCATGGGAATAGGGCAACTTTATCACTAATGTCTTTAAAAAAATTAAACTGTATAATGTATGTTATCTCTCTGCTTGGTGTAGATGACAGGTTCACAGGTTTTCCGGGATTTAGTTTTTTTTAAGTGGCCATGTTACTGGATGTAGAATAACTAAATTAATCCCCAAAAAAATTAAAAAAAATCACATAGTACATTACATAGATTACATAGCACATTACAGCAGCCATGTAACTTATTATGTGTGTTTTTCATCCAAAAGATCTGGCACTGTATTTATTTTAGGGGACATGTGATGAGGTCACATGGCTGCAGTAAGAAGCTGTGCTCTGTATAATGTACAGGGGAGAGGAAGGTTCATGTCAGGGCTATGCTATGGCCATAATGCTTATATGCGGCTGCAGCCAACCAGGTGGAACAGCAGACATAATAAAAGCTAGAAAGTTTTATTAAAAAACAATTCTAAATATATTTTGTATCCAGTAGTATGGCCCTTATGGCCCTCAATCATGGACAAACACCTTTGTAGTATTTTAAATGATTTCAAAATGTCACTTATAAAATGTTTGTATTTAAATAGTTAAAAAAAATTTAATAAAACGTTATAGTGATTCACAGCATCACCTCAAAAATCATAGATATTGTGTCAATATTTCACGGTGAAACATTTCCTAACTTGAATTTGCACACAAAAATGGTTTAAAATGAATAATAATTCTGTCATTTAACTCAACTGCACTGCTAACTATAACTTTTTTCCACAGAATTTGATGTACAGCGAAAGTCCTTCACCTGTATCATGGACAATGTTTAGGCCAGTATTAGCGATGGTTTCTTTCTGAAACATCCATTGGGACATGTTTCAAAAAGTATTATAATACTGTATATTCCACAGAAACAAGTAATTGCATCTATAATGTACACTCAGTGGTGAGGTCCATATTGGGTAAATTAATTAAAGATTATCACATTTGGAAATGAAAAACAGTCATTAAATATTTTAATACAAAAGTTTAATTCTGCACTTCGAGTCTCACAGATGTCAGAGATGTAAAGCTCATTTTACAGGATGAATAAATGCTGCAGTATATAGAAGTTTTATTCGCTATGGATGGCTGGTGTTCTATCATAACTGCTCTAAAACAATTTTGAAACCATGCACTTCGTATACCTGGAATACTCTAGACAGGTCTGTGATACAATGATGTGCACTCTTCTTTAGAGCTTTAACTAAATGCAATAATGTTCCCTTACAAATCATCATGATTTTTAATGCAGGCAATGTTATCCTGACTTATAATGTAAAGAGATGTGTCAAAAAGTGGAATCTCACTGGTACTCGCCACTCCCGGCTCCCACGTTGCTCTGTTTTGCCACCACTCCATAAATATCCACTATGGCTGCATTTAAATGGTTCCTGGTGCTCCCTGATAATGTTGGGTAGGGGATATATATAACGCATTTAATAAGACTCACAATCCTAATTCTTGTCATTTCTTATTGCTCCTTGCTTTGACCCATACTCCATTACCATGCTATCTTCTTTGTTCTGATGTCTTGACTACTGACTTCTGATTGCTTACTCTTTGCTATGTCTTGACTTTATCTCTTGTCTGCCCCCGAGACCGCTGCCATTCTGACCTGCTCTGACTTACGGCTATATATTGACCTTGCCTTCTCCAGCTGGTATCTTTTGTGTAATTAGCACTGATCATGGATGACCTTGAAAACCGCAACCTGGGTAGTACCCGGCAGCAAAGACCATACCTCTGTGAGGGGGTTAATAGTGAGGTTAAGGGAACCACTTTTTACCCTACACAAATCCCATGATGGTGATAGAGGATCCACTATACAATAACACTCTATATCTGTAAAAAAGAAATGCCATTAGGTTAGCTATTTACTCAAGAATGGCCACCCATGTTTTCTTTGGTCAACAGAGAATCCCTACTCTTGGGGAGACTATTTCTTACTTTTTAAGAATGCTTGTCATTTCAATTCATTAGAGATATAATCAGAAGTGTCACTGGGTGGGGGGGGGGGGCTACTGTAACATGTGCCTTGGGTACTGGGTGCCAGGGGCATACCAACAAGCTACTTTAACCTAAGCTAGAATATATAAAAACGGGTGGGACAGGAAACAGAACATATGCATTGGGTGAAGGATAGCCTAGCTGTGGCTCTGGGTATCATGACTCTTCCGGTAACATTTAGCTGTAGAATTAGTGTAGACACCTAGTAATATCACAAAGACTTAGCAAATGGTATCTATAGGTGCAGCATAACTTTGTAGCTGTATTATCCCTTCAAGACATGACAGATAAAGTACATATACCATAGGATGGCCCATTACCCATGAGTGACTAACAGTACTGAAGCTCCAAAAAAAGTTAAAATGTGGTAATGTATACTGTAAGCAATTACAATCTCTTACCATCCTCAAGACTTGTGCTCGGCTATTCATCCAATTGATCTATGTCCAATAGCCTTTAGTCCTACAGTGTAAATTAATGTAATCTTTAATTGATAGCTAAGAAGTCTTTAACTATCATCTCACCTCTTCAAGTCTGTTTAACTCCACGATCAGTCATGACATTTTATAATAAATCTATAGCAGGGAATAGGCAAATCAGCATCCTTTTATTTGTCTAATCTTTATCTAATATAACCTTCACAGTTAAGTTAAGCTTTCCACGTAGGGTTTTTGGCAGTTTAAATGACACTATGTTGGCAAAAGTATGTGGACACCTGACCACCACACTTACGGATGTAGCCATCTTTAACTTGATTCAGATAACTCGCTGCATATATCGCACAACACAAGCCATTGAAAAGTCATTGAAAAAGTCAAGATAAGAGATCTAGCCACTGTTTATTTAATGCGTTAAAAGTAAAGACGGCTACATCTGTATATGAGCTTATTGTACAGTACATCTTATTCAAAAACCATGGGCGTTAATAGAGAATTGGGCCCCCTTTTGTGGATATAATAATCTCTACTTTTCTAGGAAGGCTTTCCACAAGATTTTGGAGTGTTTTGGTGGGAATTTGTGCATATTTAGCCAAAAGAGCATTTGTGAGGTCAGGTACTGATGTTGTATGAGAATGTCTGGCTCACAATTGGCGTTCAAATTTTATCCCAGTTAATGTCAAGGCTCTGTGCAGACTACTCGAGTTTCTCCACACCAAACTCATCATACTCTGTCTTCGTGGGCCATGCTTTGTGAAAAGGTGCACAGTCATGCTGAAACAGGAAAAGGCCTACCCCAAACTATTGCGTCAAAGTTGGAATCAAACAATTGTCAAAAATGTTTTTTTTGTGTACTGTAGCATCAATATAACTATTCACTGAAAATAAGGTGCCTAGCCCAAACCCTGAAAAACAGCCCCAGACCATAATCCGCCAGATTCATCCATCAGACTGCATGAATACTGTAGAGAACACGTCTCCACTACTCCAGAGTCCAGTGGCAGTTTGCTTTACACTACACCGGCCATCATAAAAGTAGGGGAAATTTTCATGATATACACATTTATATAGATTAGTCAAACATTTGCCAAAAGGCATATATATGACCAGTATACATTGGTATACCTTTGCCTTAACTGAATTAAACCCTTAACGACATACCACGTACTGTACATGTACGTGGTAGCCATTAAGGGGAAGTATGGAGCGGGCCCACTGGCTGAGCTCGCTCCATACTCAGCGGGTGACGGCTGTGTTATACAGCTGACACTTCACTGCAACGGGCGGAATCAAAGATCACTTTGATTGCGCACGTTTAACACCTTAAATGCCGCTGTCAATCACCACCGCAGCATTTAAATGGTTAAATGGTGCCCCCTCAAACACGACATCACACCGCCCCCCGCAACGTCATCGCCGGGGACGATGGTTGTCATGGCAGCCTGGGGGCCTAATAAAGGCTTCAAAGGAGATTGCCAGTATCACGATATACTGCAATACATTAGTATTGCAGTATATCATGCAAGCGATACAACGATCGCTGGTTCAAGTCCCCTAGGCAGACTAATTAAATAAGTAAAAAAAACAGTTAAATAAATTTTTTATAACGTTGGAAAAAAAAATAAATTATAAGTTCAATAAAATCCCCTTTTTTCCCTACAGCAATGTTAAAAAAATAAAAGTTAACATAACTGGTATTGGCGCGTCCGTAAAAGTCAGAACTATCACAATATAGCATTGTTTAACCCACTCGGTGAACGCCGTAATAAAAATAAATATATAAAACATTGCTGTTTTTCGGTCACCTTAGCTCTTCAAAAAAAAGGAATAAAAAGTGATCAAAAAGTCACATGTACCCTAAAATGGTATTGGTGAAAACTACAGCTCAACTACATAAATTTAAGCCTGCACACTGCTAAATTGATAGAAAAATAAAAAGTTATGGCTCTCAGAACCTGGCGACACAAAACATTTTTTTTCTAGCAAATCGCTTTATTTTTGTAAAAGTTGTAAAACATAAAAGAAAACATATAAATTTGGTATTGCCGTAATCATATCAACCTGTAGAATAGGGTGAATATGTAGGTTTTACCGCCTGATGGACGCCGTAAAAACAAAACCCCCCAAAAAATTGCATAATCACTGCTTTTTTTTCCCATTTCACCCCACAAATATTTTTTTTTCAGATTTCCAGTACATTATGTGGTACAATAAATGGTGACATGAAAAACTACAACTTGTCCTGCAAAAAATAAGCCCTCATATGGCTGTGTTGATAAACAAATAAGAAAGTTATGGCTTTTGGTAGGCGGGGAGAAAAAACTAAAATGAAAAAACTCAAATCGGCCTGGTCAATATACATGTATGTAAAAAACATTTTATACCATGCGGAACCAATGGTAGTCAATGGAAGACGTTTGAAGCTAAATAGGCATGCGGTTGCATACATCTGGGGCACACTTTAGATGTTCATAGAACGTAATCCACAGTGGGAACCTAACTAAAAGTATAATAGGCAGCCAATACAAGTAAGGCTTCGTTCACATCTGCGTCAGGGCTCCGTTCCGATGTTCCGTTGGAGCTTTTCGTCGGAATGGAACAATGACTGACACAAACTGAAACCAAATGTTTCCGTTTCCATCACCATTGATTTTAATAGTGACGGATCCGGTGCCATAGTTTGTCTCCGTTTTGCAAGGGTTCCGTCATTTTGACGGGATTATACCGTAGTCGACTACAGTATTCATCCCATTAAAACGACGGAACCCCTGCACAACGGAGACAAACTGAAACCATTGGCACCGAATCCGTCACATTTGATATCAATGGTGATGGAAACAGAAACCTTTGGTTTCAGTTTATGTCAGTCAGGGCTCCGTTCCGACGGAAAGCTCAGACGGAACGTCGGAACGGAGCCCTGACACAGATGTGAACATAGCCTAACACTGGTTGACCAAAAATGTTTCTAAACAGAAATACATTGCTCGATACATCATACATAAGACTACAGTAAGATATATGTTCTTTCATAGTGCAGTTCTGGGAGGATTAATACAGACAGTGGTGTTTGAGTTTTGACAATATCGCACGAACATACAACTTTGTGGAAGAAAATGTCTGGAAAATCATCAATGAGCCCAAATCAATGACATTTGGATTTTCTGGACCAGAAAGCACATTTACATAGAAAAGGTCTCATATGAAAAAATAAGACCCAGTGACATTTATTAGGTTTTTAGTTCTATTATTTCTCGCTATGACATACATAAATAAATATACACCCTGTGATAGAACAGTACCTTGGAAATTCCTAAATTAAAAAATGCATTCAGTTGCTGTGAATGACCAAGGTGGATTTTACCCTTCTATTTTATTATTGCTTTGTTTATTGGACCTGTCTAGCAGACAGACTCTGAAACAGTGGGAAGAGACATACACCCCATCTAAGAGATTATAGGACTATTTAAAAAACGATCGGGTTAGTTACTCAGCTTAAAGAAAGGACTTCATAAAACACAAATGTGACACAGTGTCATATAGAAATGGTGTTAGTATAGTGTTATGGGGTGCCACCTTAGTAAATCACCGGGGGCACCACATATCTAACTCTTTTCTCCATTACCCATGGAAAATTGATTCTTTTGCAAATCTGTGTTTTATGACAAATGACACTCTCTGTAGAGGAAATTTAGTCTGGAATAACCATGAGTTAAATATATTGTATAATGAACTGTTCTGAGACAAAGTCGTTTAATCTCACTATACACGCCAGTTTTCTGGTGTAAAAAATTTGCAACTTGTGACTTTTTCATTTTTACGCCTCCTGCCACTTTAAAAAGTGGGTGTGGCTAAGCAGGAGGTAGAGCTATAAAATAGCTGTATCTTACTCTTGTGTGCTTCATACTAAGAATTGCCAGTCTTAGTAAATCTGCCCCATCATTTTTGCGTTTTTTTTTTTTTTTAGAATTATTAGACTTAGAATTTGTAAAATAAGTGAAAAAATATTATTTTTGAAATTCTATTTATTTCCCCAGTAATCATACTGCTTTATCCTAAAAAATAAATTTTATTTGTGTTCGCCATCATCTACAGATATCTTCTGATAAATAAAACTTCCTATGGGGGTGGCACTATTGCTATGGCAATGATTGGTGTTGGATTATTTTACGAGTACTATATTATTAATTTAGATATTCATTTTTTTTATGTTTTGTCGCTGAAAAGTCAGAAAAAAAACTTTGGGGGGGGGGGGCTAGAGAAGAGAGAAGTGGTGAAAATATCTTCTCTTGCTGGGATCAGCCAATTTGCTGCAGCAGCCTGAAGCACACCCGCTCACCCAATGCTTAAGAGGTGAGGTGGTAAAGCCTACTATTTACTTCACTGCTAATTCAATTCTGAAAAACCAGTAGATTTTCATAGATCATCAAGAACCACGGAGCAGATATTCCTGTCAATTTCCATTGTTCCCTCAGATTAAGGAGAAGTTCTGGCTATATGACACCACTGATGATATTGCCACCTTAGGTACAGTAGAGTTATCTCAAATGGGATAACATGACATGCATATTGTGAATAGCTCTTATTCGGAATGAAAGCTGTAGTTGTCTTGCTTGTGTGGGGGGTCCTCAGAGTTTTACACTGGGACGCAATAGCCTTTTGCATTGTTTATGTTGAAGAGCATGGTTTTTATTATTTTGCTAGTGGAATTTTGATTGAAAATTCTTATGCAAACAAATCATTGTGGCAAACATTTTGGATTTTCCTACTCGGATAACCAGGTCTTCTTATGTAAAGATATTCATGTATGTATCCTGGGGCAAGTAACTTTTGGCCGGTGCTGACCATCTTACCTAACATTTTCTTATCTTTATGCGGATTAAGCTACTAAATTCGGAGATAATATACTTTTGCATAGTTTGTGTGATATTTATGTAATGCAATTTATAGAAAGGAAGGTTATTTATGCTTTGGCATAAGCTATATCCAAGCAAAGAAAATAATAGACAGCGCTCATGTCTTGATGCAAAAAGATCTGGTCGTACAGTTTGCACATATCAGAAGCACATCCCAGGGAGAAGTGCTGCCGACAGCAATAATTTTATAGGCTGCATAAAAGATGTGATCAGTCAACAAACGAGCGTTTCGGCTGATAGCTGACATGTTTACACGGGCCAATGATTCGCCCGATCATTCATGTAAGTGGGCCTTAATAGAAGAGACCTGGAGACAACTGGACTTTTATAATAGGCATAAGATTTTTTGCGTATCCTGATGAAATTGGTGGAATCCGATGACTAACTCTTTATGTTTTTGGCAAGTCCAAGTTCAAAATAAATATAACAGAAACTAGATTAGAAGCTATAAACACAGCACAGTAAACTGTCATGTAAGTATAAGGATAATGCTTATATAGGATATCATAAGGGAGAGCCAAATATTTCTTGAACAAGGAACTTAGTAACTATCCGGCTTTGATGAAAACTGATATTGGAAGGCCTTGTTCACACGGCGCTCAAAAAAAACGACGTGTTTTTATGCATTTTTCTCATTGATGTCAATGGGAGGCTTAAAGCAAGCGTCTTTGACGCATTTTTTGGCGCTAAAACGTGACAAAAACTAGTCGAATACATGCCGTGTGAACAAGGCCTGAAGAGTGCCAATCAACGTGTGCAATAAACATGTAAGATATTTGTAAAGCATGGACACAAGTATAGCAGACTGCACATCTAAATATGAATGAAATTACTTTAATATCGCAAAACAAAATACAAAAAATGCAACGTATAAAGCAAACAGACTAATTCTAAAAGCACTTAAAAATGCATAAATGCATTTATACTTTGCATTGTATTTTGTATTGTGATAATAAAGTGATTTCATTCATATGTAGATGTGCAGTCTGCTATATGTGTGTCCTTGCTTTACAAATTTTGAACTTGACACTGTGGCTGGAACATTAGTTGTACCTGGAAAAGGTATCTAAGGTCCCATTATCACGACCACTTGATGTCCATGTGCTATCCGTTCTTCAACGGATAGCACACGGCCCATTTACTTCTAATGGCCCCATGCACACGGCCATGGTTTCCATTTATCCATGTGCGAGCCATGGGACAGGACTGCAAAACATGGAGCAGGTCCTATTCCTGTCTGTGTTTGCAGCTTGTTCTCTTCCTTTTAAGTCAGACAAATGGCACAATGGGAAGGATACACCGATGACACGCATGCCGCAGAAAACGGACAACAGATCTGTTGTTTACGGGCCACAAAATACAAATGGTCGTGTGCATGTAAGCCTTAGTGAGAAGCGCTACGTTAAAGTAGTTTCTAGGATTTTACCCAATAATATTCTCCTCCTACCAGTGCATACTCTAAAGGATATGTTAAGGATATTTTTGATTAAATTGTTTCGTTTTCAATGTAAGTAAACATTAGGGAATATTACATATATAACCAATCACAATCTCTATTCAAAAGTACATAAGTAATCACAGAGGAGTAGAAGAAAGGTAGGAGATAAAACACCATCCCTCTACTGCCTACTCCCATCCAGCAGCAGAGTTTTCCCATCAGCGACATTTATTACATATTTACAGGACATGTAATAAATGTCAGACAGATGCCGGTCCCAGAGGTCCCGCACCTATCCCTATAATGGGGCCCTCTAAACCCCATTCTACTCCTCTGTGTTGCGGAAAAACATGTGATTTCCCACCATGAAGAAAAAAACAGCATAACTCGTGAGCTACGCTGTTTCAGTAACTCCAATAGTAGTGAATGGCAGTTACGGAAACAGCGTAGCATGCAAGCTATGCTGTTTCCGTAACTACCATTCAGTTCTATGGGACTTACGCAAAGAGCATAGCTCAGTGAGCTACTCTGTTCTCTTCCTCATGTTCGGGAATCACACGAGTCAGCCGGAGCACAGAGAGGTAGAATGGGTTTAGGGGGCCCCGTTCAAGAGATAGGAGCGGGTCCCAGAGGTGGGACCCGCATCTATCTGACATTTATGGCATATCCTGTGGATATGCCATAAATCTTCCTGATGGGAAAACCCCTTTAAATGTTGCAGGCTGTCCGTCCATACCTTTTAAATTCTTTTGTTTGGTGTCCTTGATGATGCTGAAGAGATTGCCATTTACCATAATCCGAGTCATCTTTACGAGTTGGAAGTAATCTTTGGTCATTTGCTACAATTGGGCTATGGCAGGATTAGCCACCATTAAAAAGTACCTACTCAGGAGATGTTATTAAATTGATCAGAACAAGAGTTCTAGTTAAGAATCATGCAGTAATAAACCCAGCTGATCATACTGTAGACCCGGAAAGATAACTGCAGTCCCACTATAATGTAGTTTTTTTTTATTATATTGATTTTCATAAGTCATCTTCAACTAATGTCATGGACATGTCCCTGAAATTGTCTCCAATAGCCAACTGCGAACGCTTGCAGAAGATATTTCAAAGCGTAATACCTGATTTGATAAACAGAAATATGGTTCTACAAATCCAAGGTCCAAGGCTGACAAAGTCCATGCCACACTTTAGACAGATACAGGTCATGGCATGCATCAATAGCAAGGCAGAGTCAGAAAACAGTCAGGGTCAAATCTAACACTGCAAACAATAAACACCTTCACAAATGAGTAGAAACAAAATAACCTTCTTGATCAAGCAGGATGTGACAGTTTTGAGCAGGTTAAAAAAAATCGAAGGTACTACTCAGTCATAGGCTGATCACCAACTACCTTACATGAGCCTGGCCCTTTAAGATGACAAACTTCTTGGGGGTGGGAGAAGAAGAAGGACATTGGCTGCATAAGAATAAAAAAGAAGATAAATATTGTTTTTCAATCTTTGTGATTGTGATTGTCAGAGCCTAGTTAAGTACAAATTGAAACGGGCTCAAACCTATAAATAAGAAATGTGTTACATTTTTACCATCTCATAAACAGAAGAATCTGGAAAGTAAATCTTGGAAAAATAGCTGCGTCAAAAATATCTGCATACATTATATATTTCAGTGGAAAGATTCTACATTTTAAGTTCTCTAATGGTCCTTTTACACGGCCCCGATATGGCGCTAGTTTTCTCCTTTCACAAGGAGCGATAAATGTTACTACGATTGTTCCTCCCCATACATTCCATCATGTCGCCAGCACATCCACTGATTACACAGGGACATGTGCTGCCAACTACCGACCATTTTAGTGGCCGCATAAACGAGGCCATCAGCTAATGAATAAGCGTTTTCTGTGTAAACAGGACAATGATCATAAGCGAGCGTTCGTATGAACGCTCATTTGCCCAATCATTGGCCACATTTAAAAGGGCCTTTAGGATCAGCATCAGAAAAGGCCAAGACCAATAATACTCTAAATAAAAACAATTAGCTTCAGTTCTTCAACTAATGGAAAATGGTTATAACAGTAAAATAAGACCTCCTACTGAGCATGAGAATTCTTCCCCGTTGGCTTTGTAATTTGGTTGAAAACACAGTACAATTGAATTATTTCATATCTGATCCATAACATACTGGTTTCAGATTAATCTACTTGTACACTACTGTATGTTCTATACATCTGTTAACATTCACATAAAACTGAGCCGATATTCATGATTTTTTTGTGATTTATATATGTATGTGTGCATGCGTGCGTGAGTGTGTGTGTGTGTGTGTGTGTGTGTGTAAACTGACATCGCATTTTCAACTGGACAATTATTTTTGGTGAGACATGTAGTAGGATCCTTGACAAGTAGAGGTAGAGTTGATGTATTAGTACTAATTCATTGACAGCTTTAGTTAGAAGGAGCAGATGTTTGACCATGATCAAACTGACTGGCTAATTAAAATTGTTATATATAACACTTAGATTATAATTAGAATGTAACATTCATGATCCTAGTATGGGAAATAAAACCGATTTCCATAATTTGGAATGCATGATTCTACAAGATGACCTAATCTTACATTGAGTTCTTAAACACTATCCATAATATTGTAGAGGTTAGGTGTTAATCCGGTAACACCGTGGCAGGAGAAAATGCCCATGATACATTTGCAGACCATTCTCTTAATTTGAAGACTGTAGCTGTTAATTAACATTTATATAACCTTTACTTTAGGGAATCCACGCATAAAATGACAGATTTAATGATAAATTATATTCTTATATCTGATAAGACCCCAGTAAAAATCCCATTCAATTATATTGAGGAGAATTACCTAAAGAGTGTCAGTATAAATTTCAAAATGGTACCTTGTAAAAGCAAAAATAAAAAATAAAAATAGCAACAAAGTTTCCAGTCTAGACAATTTTATTAGCTGAATTCTATAAAATTGAAAACAACAATTAATGAGGTCCTAAGGGTTGGTGGAATTATAGTCTGTGACAGAACTGATTATTTCAAAGCCCTTTATAAGCCTGGAAAATCCCTCACATCCCAATCCTACCAACCTATGTAATTAATAATCCGGAACATAAACAAAAATCAACAATATTAGCTGACAGGTCCCATTTTTATTGTGGAGTCAGAAGTCTATATACTTTTAGCATTTTGGAAATATTAAAGTGAGACATATACAAGGACACAGTTTACCTAACACTTATAAAAATAGATGCCCAAAAACTGAATTTAATGGAGACACGTCACTAGGTCATATAAGTTTAACTGGTTTACTGACCTGAATAGCGCTCTCTTCCTGATTTATTTAGGGTTCTTGTTCTACGGTATGTATTTATTTAGGGGAGGGGGTCTGGTCTGGGGACTGCAATAGTTTAGAAGGTCTGGGGTGTATTCTAGGATCTGTTCTGGGGTCTGAATTTATTAGTCTGAGTAAAAGGGGTTTTCCAGGCACGGATCATTTTTCCATACTTATGACCTATCCACACGATAAGTCATCAGTATATGGTCGGAGGGGGTCTGACACCCAGACCCTGCACGATCAGCTGATCCAGCTGCCTCCGGGCGCCGGATGTCCGTGCCGGAAGCAGATCGCTCGGGTCACAGTATAGCGCAATACTGCAGCTCTGCTTCTATTCAAGTGAATAGTAGCAAAGTTGAAGTTCTGCAGCACGGCCACTATACAGTATATGGAGCTATCTGCTTCCAGCACTACAGGCACTGAACACAGCACAACATCCGGTGCCCCGGAGGCAGTCGCAACAGCTGATCACTGTGGGGTCCAGGTGTCAGACCCGCATCAATCATATATTCATAAACTATCCTGTGAACAGGTCATCAGTATGAAAAACTGGTCCATGCCCGGACAACCCCTTTAATGTATGGGCCTGGGCCTTGGTGTCTGAATTTTTGTGTTTCTATAGGGGCTTGAAATGGCCTCAGAAGCGAGGGGCAAAGATGTCTCATCAGGAAACTCTACAGTCATCAGGAGAAGTCGCCATAGCTGTCTGTGTCAGATGGAGAAGAAAATAAAAGAGAACAACTCCCATCAGAGAAGACGTCACTTGCGAGTCACTGGATTTATAGAGGATCTGTCCCCTCTCCTGACATGTCTGTTTTAGGAAATCCTTGTATTCCACATAAAGTCTTTGTGTACCCAGGACTAATAGACAAATGTACCTTACCATTCCCATTGTCAACAGGATCTGTCCCTACACCGTGTGATACTATCAGCGATGGTTGTAGACTGTCAGTATGTAGGGACACAGCCCTCTGACAATGGGAATCGTAACACCCATTGGTCAATGCTCGCACAGAAAGGTGGTGTTCACTATAGGCATGGCAGAGCGGTGGTGGGAAATGGCGGCCCAAGCTTGGAGAACTGCCCAGGGCCTATGGTCTACTCAATCCACCACTGAGGTAGCCAACACAACAGTGGGTAATATCTCTGGTACAGGGTCCAGAGAAAAAACAACAACACTGGAATCAGGGAGACAGCACTATTAAGGTCAGTTAATCTGTTCAACTTATATGACCTAGTGACAGTTCCTTTTTAATGCTGTAAAATTACTGTTACTGTCCGTTCGCACGTTGCGTAAATACTGTGGATTTTCCACAACGAAATTCGTTGTGGAAAATCCGCGGCATAATACAGTAGAATCAAAGTGGATTAGATAGAACAAATCTCATCCACATTCCGCGTAAATATTGAGCGGAAAAAAAACATTCAGAAATTTACATGCGGTGCTAAATTTCATTCCGCAGCATGTCAATTGTATTTGCGTAAATGCTGCTTATTTGTTGCAGGTTTTCCCCGTTGAACTCAATGGGGAGGTAAAACCTGCAACAAATAGCAGTTGCTGCGTTTTTTTTATGGCGGAATCTCAGTGATTCCGCCACAAAAAGTGCAACTCAGAAAAAAACAACCACAACAACAACTTTCCCATAAATCTGTGTTTCTTCCTCCAGGTCGGCCTTCTGGGATGACGTTTCATACCATGTGACCACTGCAGCCAATCACAGGCTGTAGCAGTGGTCACATGGGATGAAACGTCATCCCAGGAGGCCGGCCTGAATGACGTCAGGGGGCTGGCCTCCTGGGATGACGTTTCATCCAATGTGACCGCCACTGCAGCCAATCACAGGTTGTAGCGGAGGTCACATGGAGTGGAACGTCATCCCAGGAGGCAGGCCTGGATGACGTCAGAGGGCCAGCCTCCTGGGATGACGTTTCATCCCATGTGACCGCCACTGCAGCAAATCACAGCCTGCAGTTTTCCGCAGCCGTCATTCTGGGTGAAAAACTGCACCACAGTTTGGGTCAACAGGGCGGATAAGCAGTGTAAATTTACGGAGCGCAACCGCCCCGTGTGATCTCAGCCTAATTGAAGACTTTCCTGTGTTGGGCAGTATTTCAGAGACTGTAACCTTTTGAGGTCCTTCCCCTTGGCTTAAAGGCTATGGGCACCGTTGAACACATTTATTTTTTTACTGCATTGCATGTACTTTTACAAATAAAACAGTTTTGCAATTTTTTTTTTATTAACATTTTTCTCCCATTTGGCTTCTGCATCTGAAATGCAATACAATACAATGCAGGCTGCATTGTATCCTGTTCTGTGCTCATTCTGTAAGACGGTTCTTTGTCGGGTTAATCTGCAGCCCCTCTCTTTCCTCCCCAGAACTCTAATCTAACCTCAAAACTTATTGAATTTGAGTTTATTTTATTTGATTTATTAAGATTTGAGGTTAGAGTACTGGAGAGGAGAGGGGCTGCAGACTCAGTCATCAGAGCGCCATATGACGGATATAGCAAAGAACAGCATCGAGGAGCTTGCATTGTATTTTATTACGTGCAATCTGCAGAAGCCAAACGGGAGAACATTTTTAATAAAAAATCAATTGCAAATCTGTTTTATATGTAAAAGTACATGCAATGCAATGAAAAAAAATATATAAAAAATGCGTTCAAAGGTATCCATAGCCTTTAAAGTTTAGTTCTTGAAATGGATTCTTGATGACATGTCAGCTTCTTTGTATTCTGTAATCAGTGACAACATAGACCAGAATGGCAGGGTAATCCTCAGACCATCCCAGCAATTTATCTACTCATGCCACCCAATGCCAAATTCTGGCATTTAGCTTAGGCAGCAATGGTAACGCATTATTCCCGTATGTCCTGTAGCAGCACAATCATGCGGTATCTCTGCCTCTGTAAACTAGTAGGACAGATTAAATTTTAAATTTAATCAAACTAATCAACGAGAGTCTCCTCCCTACATAGGGACAACTAGCCCCTCCCACCAAGAGTTAATGTTTAAAAAACATATACGTAATTAAAAACAAGCATTAGGTTTCGCAATGAATATTTAAGAAATTTATTATTTGGTTCATAGTACTTTGTTATGTTTCATTAATGATAAATTACATTTTATATTTATTTTTTAAACTGGAAAAAATATATTTTCTTTCTAGAAATATAGCTATAAATCCATTAGTTAAATAGTCAGTATATAGAATATGAAACCAGAACGATGTCTAAATATTGAAGTAAATAGCATTATTTCACCTAATATTATTTCACATTTAAGTTATTTAATACATTGATAATCTAGTTTTTATAATATTAAAACAATATTAGAATAATATCTATTTTTACTTCATTTAAAGACTATGCAATAGTCTAGAGGAAATATAAGGCAACAGAGTATTACAGGATTTTGTTACAAGATGTTTATCTTATAGATAAAGAAGAGAGAATTAAAGGTATACTCCAAAATTGCATGTTTCATTCATGCCTGTTGGATTAATGCTTTTCATAGTATGTATCCAATATACTTCTCTTTGTAAGAGATTCCTCCTTATAGATTCATCATCATCATTGCCGGTAATTTTCTCTAAAATATACCATTTTAGGTCATAGACTTTATGTTTTGCCTCAAAGATATGTTTTGCAACTGTTGTTTCTCCATGTTTTCTTTTTACTATTGTAGTGGAGGCACTTTGATCTTTATTTTTTTTGGTCCAAAAGTTTAAAAGGAAAAACAACCTCCAATTGAGAGCACAGTAGCTGCAGGGATTGTGATATTCCCCTGCCTGTAGCTAGCAACTTTTAGGTGCCAAGATTGTCACCCTTGCATACTTGTGGGTGAACCTTTTCTGCAAGATGGTGACCATGGCTATGTTAGACTAATGTGCCTGTCTCTGTGAAAGTGCAGAAGCTATGCAGCTAAGACCTATATGGGAGAGCGCATAATTTAAGGACTGTTCAAAGAACCATACCAATTTGAAGAATTGGGATTCCTTCTTCAGGAAGTTCTAAATTTTGCCAGGGGCAATATCTCAAGTCAATTTATCATTCTAATGGAAATTGTGGAAGTCCATCTGGTCAAGGGACCAGGATGTCGACCAGGGGGAAGCTCTCGTTTCCACCTCTAGGGGCCGAGGACCTTCTCAGTGGATGGTTTGGAATAAAGCTATGATGCAGAAGAGGAAACATCTTGAATACAGCCAATGTTTTCTTTAGATGAGCTGCACTTAACCAGTGAGGTTCTCCCCCAAGATTATATGGCTATCGCCAAAACCATCCAGGCTATTATACCTGCTGAGTCAGGTAAAATCTCCAAATGTGTGCTTGAAGGGCCTACGCTGCTGAGCAGGGCCAGTATTGCAATTCATTACGGACCACAGAATTGCACAGAAACCTGTTGCACTCCAGCTTTTGGGGAACTACAACTCCAGGCATTTTCTGACAGCCAAAGACTTTATTTTTAATTAAATAAAAAAGACCTATCCTGCAGCTAAGCTAAATATGGTGGGCTTAGCTGTAGGTGCCTGCTTTCGTCAGATCACAGAAGTTGCTCAGCTTGAATCCTCACAAGTACCAGCGAGGGAGAGCTGGCTGGGAATCCGTGCCTAGTTCCATTGACTTCTGGACGTCTCCAGGGCTCACCAAAAATTGATTCTAACAGACACAAGGTAATATAAATGCCGGAGTTACATGTGATGATATCATCAATTTGACCCGTGACTACCTGGGTGATACTATCCTAACAGGTAGGGTTGTCAGACAGGATGGCCCTATCTACCACTGGCAAACACTCTCTCGAGCTTAGAATCTGAGGCAAAGTTAATCCTTCCAAGTACAGCATCTGTGAGTTAAAGTATGAGTCAATAGACTCCTAGGGTCCGAGCTGACTAAAGATTTATAGACCTTCTCTAAGAAGAAGGTAGAATAATTACCGCAGTTAGTTCAGGTAGTTCAACGTGAAACTTACTCTGACATCACAGAAGTCAATACCGAGGCGGACCAAGGTTCCCTAGAAGAAAATTAGCGGCTCCATAGCCCTGCCCCTTAACAAAGTCAATCAGGCTGATCGAGCAGTCTAGGGCTCTGCTTAAAGAGGCACTGTCACCAGATTATAAAATCCCTATCTCCTATTGAATGTGATCGGCGCTGCAATGTAGATAACAGCAAAGTTTTTGTTTTTGAAAAACAATCATTTTTGCCCAAGTTATGAGCAATTTTAGATTTATGCAAATTAGCTTTTCAATGGGCAACTGGGCGTGTTTACTCGTTTTACCAACTGGGCGTGTATTGTGTTTTTACCAACTGGGCGTGTATTGTGTTTGTACCAACTGGGCGTTGTGAATAGAAGTGTATGACACTGACAAATAAGCGTCATGCACTTCTCATCGTTCCCATCCAGCTTCTTTCACTGCAGACACACAGCGTGACGTCACCCACAGGTCCTTCAACCTTGGCGTCGGACAAGAGAAGATAAATCGGCTCCAGGCGTCCGAGAGGGTAATATGCTCGTCTCTAGGGAGTTTACTATGCTTACCTGCAAAAGGTGATGCTGCTGTAGATTCAACTGTACCCTCTCAGACGCCTTGAGCCGATGTGTCTTCTCTCATCCAACGCCAAGGTTGAAGGACCTGTGGGTGACGTCACGCTGTGTGTCTGCAGTGAAAGAAGCTGGGTGGGAACGATGAGGTCACCCACAGGTCCTTCAACCTTGGCATCGGACGAGAGAAGACACATCAGCTCCAGGCGTCCGAGAGGGTACAGTTGAATCTGCAGCAGCATCACCGTGTGCAGGTAAGCATAGTAAACGCCCTAGAGATGAGCATATTACCCTCTCGGACGCCTGGAGCCGATGTATCTTCTCTCGTCCGATGCCAAGGTTGAAGGACCTGTGGGTGACGTCACACTGTGTGTCTTCAGTGAAAGAAGCTGGGTGGGAACGATGAGAAGTGCATGATGCTGATTTGTCAGCGTCATACACTTCTATTCACAACGCCCAGTTGGTAAAAACACAATACATGCCCAGTTGGTAAAAACACAATACACGCCCAGTTGGTAAAAACACAATACACGCCCAGTTGGTAAAACGAGAAAACACGCCCAGTTGTACATTGAAAAGCTCATTTGCATAAATCTAAAATTACTCATAACTTGGGCAAAAATTATCGTTTTTTTAAAAAAAACAACTTTGCTGTTATCTACATTGCAGCGCCGATCACATTCAATAGGAGATTGGGATTTTATAATCTGGTGACTGAGCCTCTTTAAGTTGCATTTTCCCCTGGAGGCGGTGATTCTGATTCCACTTCTCAGACCAGAAAGACTAAACTCAGACACCGGATCCCTTCCTGTAGGGGTTGCCTCCAACTGTCTTCTGAAGCTGGTAAGGTATAACCCTTCCTACGGTTGAAGATCAGGCGGCCTGGCTATTCAATACTCTTCCTCTGGAAGCATTTCCCGTACTGCTCCTTTACATCAGGTCATCCTGGATGGGTTGAATTTTGGTTCTCTGAAGAGACGGCTCCTGAGCCGTCAATCTTGAGTTCCACCAGTCAAAATGGCCCATCGTATGGGGTTTCTTCTTGCTGCTGCAGGACATAAGGGAAGAGTAGATTTCTAACGTTAATCTGTTTTCCCTTAGTCCTAGCTGCAGCACAAGCTTCCCGCCCTAACTAAGGCTAATACTTTATAATAAACACATGTTGGGAGGGGCTAGGCGTCATTATGTAGGGAGAAGACTCTAGTTGGTTAGTTTGATTAAATTTAAAATTCCAAATTAAAAATTCCATCTGTCCTACTAGTTCACAGGGGCAGAGACACCCCGCTATTGTGCTGCTGCTAGGACTAAAGAAAAACAGATTAACGTTAGAAATCTACTCTTCTATCCATTCCTCTGCAGTTCCATATTACCACCATGGATTCCCTATTACCACTACTTATTTATGTATTAACACTGTCTGAACAAGATGTAGTTTCACCTATGGCTGCCATTTATGTGACTTGACACATTTGCATCACTAAACATGGGAATTTTGATTGTGTAGACACAATTAACTTTCCTCATCTAATGCCACTTTCTACTGCCCTTTACCTATATTAACATAGGTACTTACCTATTTGTCAATTTCCCTCAGAGTACTTGTTTCATCAGATATGGAATATGAGCATCCAGATGGACAACATCTGCCACTAAGTTATCCATCCTGGAAATATTGCTGCTGCCACACATACAGTACTGTAAAAAAGATTTAGGCAGTTCTGGCAAAATTCTGCAAAGGAAGAATGCTTTAAAAAATAGAAGTGTTAATAGTTTTTTAAATTACCAAAATGCAAAGTGAATGAACAGAAGAGAAATCTAAATCAAATCAATATTTGGTGTTACCACCCTTTGTCTACAAAACAGCATCAATTCTTCTAGATACACTTGCACACAGTTTTTGAAGGAAATTGGCAGGAACATTGTTCCAAACATATTGGAGAATTAACCACAGATCTTCTGTGAATGTAAACAGACTCGATGATGTTGAGATCAGGGCTCTCTGGGGCCATATAATCATTTCCAGGGCTCCTTGCTCTTCTTTACGCTGAAGATAGTTCCTAATGACATTGGCTGTATGTTTGGAGTCGTTGAATAAATTTGCAGTCTATAAGCCACCAATGTACATTTTATTAAATACAAAAGCATAAGACACATATATTAAATATTCAGATATGATTACCACAATGGATACCAGGCATTGCCTATCCTAACATCGATGCAATTGATGAATTTTGTGATGCGGCTTGATCAGTAAAGTATAGGATCACATGGCCCATTACCTGCAATACCAGGGGGGTGATTTTTTATGCACAAAGCCCCTGCCCCAAGATATTTATCGCCCTCACCACCAGAGACCTCAAAGTATGGACGAGGGAGCATTTTAATGGGATTGTGGCAGCCAGGGGTACTGACCAAGGAATGGTAGAGCATTTGAAAACCCTACCAAGACATTACTTTCTCCACCAAGGATGCGATTCGAAAGCTTTTCATGTGGGGGGTATTGACCATATAAAAATGGACCTGCGAGGTGGGTCCCTTATGAAAAGATTGTTGATATTAGAGGCCCGGTGGATTTTGAAACTTAAAATGGACCAATCATTGGGTCTGAATGAAAATTTCGGATTTGCAGCATTCCTATATGTGGTATAGGGATCTCCTGTGTGATGTTTTTATGGTGTCCGGTAATATTATTTTTAATTATATATATATTTCAGATCACCATCAGATGTTCTTATGAGTCCGTTGTGATGTATTTGTCAGCCTTATAAAAGAATCAGAATAACTGGTCTGCTACGAATGAAAGGAGAGGATCCCTCCCTGGTGGCCCCTATCTTTGACACCCTCTTTTGTTATTATCTTTTCCCTTTATTAATTCACACTCATTAATTTTAAAACATTTTTTAGTGTGGCGCCCACACATCTTTTCTTTTTTTCCTTTTCACCGCATGGAGTGTCTCATGCACACTCCTTTTACACCATTATAATTATTTTTTCACATAAACAGCTTCAGTGGTATCCAGTGTTACTGCACTTAGCAGTTGCTCTCTCACCTTTTTATATCTAACATTAGGTACCACCAACCTGGGGTACCTTTGGCACATTATGCGTATTGTTCATTTTATGCCCTTACATGGTTATAAATTTATATTGTACATTCTATTTTTTACTGCACTTTTATTACTGATTTAATATATACACTCACACATTAATGCTTATACACTTTTTAATGTGACACTTTCCAATATAATAGGGAATCATTTAATTTATTTTATCATACAAATGTTGCATTTTCATATTGATACACATACACACACTAATGCTTTTTGCGTTTTATATATAGTCCATTTATCACACATTCTTCTTTTTAGTATGTCATTCACAGCACATGTTCTCACACAACTCTACTATGCATTTATCTTTTATTTTTTTAATTCATATTTTTTTCTTTTTAATTGAATATTTTTTCTTTTTATTTTATAGATTTTTTTATATAGAATTTTTTTGTCACACTCTTTTCCTTTATTGACCAATATTAATAAACTCACACATATCTTTATACATTTTTTATAATTTATTATTTATTTTATCACATTTATCTTTCATGACATATCACTCATCGTCTTCTTTATTATCCTTTATATCGGTGTTATACTTGTTTGGGTATAGGGAAAGGATAAGGATAGTTTAATTCTGTGGAACGTAATATAATTCTTTTAGTTAAGACATTGCCAATTATTATATCGCACATTACAAATTAAACTATGTTATGCTATTACAATGCAGAATTACCATCTTCCAACAATGCTGTATTAAATATTTGAGATTCTACTCCATCACTGTGGCATGCTATCATTATTGCATCTGACAAATGCAGAGTTGGTCATGGCTCATTGACCTTCTGTGAACACTCCCCCCTTTCAGAGGGACCTGCGCAATGTCATTGTGCAGGCATCTCACGAAGGAGGGGTTTGACACGTGTGAACTCGTCGGCTCCGGGTTCTGGTCTCTGGTGTCAGTTGATGTGCCGGACACGTGACGATTCCTCATCGCGGCGTCTGACGTCATCGCTGACTTCCCGGATGTTGCCACTATTCTCTGTGAGTTGCATGGAAAATGGGATTGGATTATTTCCCTGCCTCTCCTCACCTTCAATATTGATGAATGCATTTATGTGCTGTGACATGGCTTATTCAGCACTTATGTCCGTCTAACTTGCTGCTGCCTGGTATCCATCTATCACACTGTGGTAATCATCTCTGAATTTTTAATATATGTGTCTAACGCTTTTGTATTTAATAAAATGTACATGTTTTATACTGCATTTGTGGTTTATAGACTCTATTTTTTAAGTTATTATTTCCATGTAGTGAGTTGTCACCGTTTATACCATGTGTAGAGTGGGTATACATGCCCTCCCCCAAATATGATATATGTTACATTTATGAAATAATCTGTATGATGTGGAGGGGGATTTTGGTTTCTCTCCATATTGGTTCAGAGTAAATTTGGAGCCAACCAGACACCTACATGACTGTATTGCATGATGGATCTGACTATTTCTCAGCATGGAGGACACCATTAATCCTGACTAAATCCCCAACAACGTTTCTTGAAATGTATTCCCAAACTTGCAAGGAGCCTTCACCATGCTTCACTCTTACTTGCAGACACTCATTATTGTACCGCTCTCCAGGCTTTCAGCGAACAAACTGCATTCTGTTATAGCTAAATATTTACAATTTTGATTCA
Source organism: Rhinoderma darwinii (assembly GCF_050947455.1). Classification (NCBI taxonomy): domain Eukaryota; kingdom Metazoa; phylum Chordata; class Amphibia; order Anura; family Rhinodermatidae; genus Rhinoderma; species Rhinoderma darwinii. Next base: position 42,630,039 of record NC_134696.1, on the reverse strand, counting down.
TCATCAGTCCAGAACACCTGCTGCCATTTTCTGCACCCCAGTTCCTGTGTTTTCATGCATAGTTAAGTCACTTTGCCTTGTTTCCACATCAATGGTATGGCTTTTTGGCTACAATTCTTCCATAAAGACCACTTCTGGTCAGACTTCTCCGAACAGTAGATGGGTGTACTTGGGTCCCACTGATGTCTTCTAGTTCTAAGCTGATGGACGTCTTCCGATTTCAAAGGAAAGTAAACATCATGTGTCTTTGATCTGCTGCACTAAATTTCTTTGACTGGCCACTGCATCTACGGTCCTCAACGTGGCCCATTTATTTGTACTTCTTCAAAATAGCTGGAACAGCACATATTGAAATTGCAGTCTGCCTTGAAATCTTTGCCCGGGAGAGAACTTGCTGATGCAGTATAACTACCTTGTGTCTTGTTGCTGTGCTCAGTCTTGCCATGGTGGACCTGTGTCATGAAATTGACTTCCACAACCTCACATTTGTAGCAGAGTTTGGCTGTTCCTCAGCCAGTTTTAAGCCTTCTACACAGCTCTTTCTTTTACAGTTAATGATTGTGTTTCAACATACATATGAAAATGATGATCATTATCACCTGTTGTAAAGGATCTGCCAGGCACAGCTTCTGTGTCAACGCCCATAGGTAATCAGTCTGCACCTGCTTCTATGTCTGTGAGACTGACTCCATCTTCCACCACTCAGGATGGCAGGCTTAGGAGTGGGAGAGCCTATCACAGCCTGGCCAGACGGAGCTAGCTCCCGCCCTCTGTCTATTTATACCTGCCTTTCCTGTTCCTCCTTGCTTGTGATTCTTCTTGTTTGGTTTCCTGGCCCTGCTGCAGCTTCTGAACTATTTGACCCTGCTTCATATTGACCCTGGCTTACTGACTACTCTCCTAATCTGCGTTTGGTACCTCGTACACTCCTTGTTTGACTCGGCTTGTTCACTACTCTCCTGCTCTGCGTTTGGTACCTCGTACACTCCTCGTACACTCCTGCCCCATTTCCCTTAGCTTCTGTGTACCCTTGTCTGTTTGTCTTCGTGCACTTATTGAGCGTAGGGACCGTCACCCAGTTGTACCCCGTCGCCTAGGGCGGGTCATTGCAAGTAGGCAGGGACTGAGTGGCGGGTAGATTAGGGCTCACTTGTCTGTTTCCCTACCCCCATCATTACACCTGTTTGGTATAATTGGTTAATCATACACGTGACTATGATCCAACAAAATCCATGACTTTGTGCAAGTATACCTAGAAGAATTCATGCTGTTTTGAAGGCAAATGTTGGTCACAACAAATATTGATTTGATTTAGATTTATCATCTGTTCATTCACTTTGCATTTTGTTAATTGATAAAAAAAACTACTAACACTTCTATTTTTGAAAGCATTCTTACTTTGCAGCATTTTTTCACAACTGCCTAAAACTTTTCCACAGTACTGTACATAAAATACCTGTGAATGGAAGAAAACGTCATTCTTGCTTCCATCTTTTAGTCCAGTTATAATAAATGAACTAACAAATAAAATACTGTACATTTAGTACTTTATTTTTCAGATCTTTAAAGGTGATGTTTCATGAAGACAACCTCTCTTTGGATTAAAGTTGGCCTAGCAACCAGCAGATCACCATTGGACTAGCTTTAGAAAGTCTACGCGATCACCTGTTCACCGAGCAAAGCTGTGACTTACAATAAATTTTCCTGCAACAGTGACTGTGGGTGACATGTAGTACTACATTCTCATCATTTGTCAAACATAGATGGGTTGGGTCTACCAGAGTGATAGTTGCTCTCTGTCAGCTCTCCAGCCTGGTAAAGGGTATATTCACATGTAGCATAATTTCTGTGTATTTTTTGTTTTGATTTGCCGGTGGAAAATCTGCGGTGTATTACAGTAGAAGCAAAGTGAATGAGATTTAACAAATCTCATCCATATGCTGCGAAAAAATTCTGTGCAGAAATTGACCTTCAGCACAGATTTTTTTAATCCGCAGCATGTCAATTTATGCTGCAGAATGGTTGTGCGGTCGTTGCAGATTTTCCCTATTGAGTTTACTGGGGAAAAATGTGCTAAAATTCTGTAACAAATAAGTAAAAATCTGCAACAAATGGCAAATGTTGCACTTTTTGCTGAAGATTTGCTGCATTTCTACAGCCGATATCGCAACTAAAAGAAGAAAAAATAACCTTTTCCAATTTAAAATAAAAAAAATTCCATACTAACCGCTTCTGAGGCTCCCAAAGCGACGTGTCCCTGTTCCCCGGGCTGGTCTGTGTTCAGCATCGTGGGATGATGTGTTCTCCGATGTGACCTCTGCAACCTTGATAAGACAACCCTTTCAAGCTACCTTAGTCTATACATATGAAAGAGTGCAGTAAAGCCACGAGAAAATGTATCAGAATTGTATACACTGGGGAAACTGTTGGCAACATCACAGGGACATTGTCAGATAGGTAGGCTTTACATAAGTCTAGTAGCAAAGAAATTACATACTAATATATAAGTAATGTGCAATAGTGCAAGAGCAATATATTACAACTTAACAGTCTGAGCCACAAACATAGTTATAGACATCACTCCTCTGTACAACGCCCACTTGGTCTAAAGTAAAAACACGCCCACTTGGGCATTAAGAAACTAATTAGCATAAAGCTAAAATCGCTCCTAATGTGGTCAAAATAGATCGTTTTTCTAAATAAAAAGCATCACTGTCACCTACATTACAGCGCCGATCTCCTTATGTAGGAGATAGGGCACTTATAATGTGGTGACAGAGCCTCTTTAACTCCCCTTACCTGCAGTTACGGATGTAGCCATCTTTATCTTGACTCTCATAACTTGCTGCAGCGTGATATCACACAACAAAAGCCATTGAAAAGTCATTGAAAAACTCAAGATAAAGGATCTTGCCACAGTGTATTTAATGTGTTAAAAGTCAAGATAAGGATGGCTACATCTGTATCTAAAGTTCCTACAAGCCAGAGGTACATTTTATGCCCTATTTTAATAGCAATGATTTAAAAGTCTCTTCGTTTTGAAAATTTGGTGCGGAAAACAGTACTTTAGTGGATTCTTTTTGAAAGCTAAGAAAACATTTTCGCTTTTTGTTCACATAGGAGAAATGTTTACAGCATTCCTTTGGTAATTTGACTACATAAAAATGGAGGCTAGAGCTTCTTTGCGATAAATCTATACTCTTTCAAGAAAATATAAAGAGTTAGAGAAAATTCTCATATCTATTGAGGAGTCTCCTATAATGCGTGGCCCATAGAGTGATGCAGGGTCTGCTCAGTACAGCTTTCCTCATCAAGCAAAAAAAAATCAATTTGGTGTAGTCATGTAGATTTCACAGGCTCAGCTCCCTTTCCTCCATCTCTCTTGTTAAACAGAGCGCTGACTAAAGAGGCGTCTAATAAAATGAGCAATAAAAAGTCAGTGCTGTGTGTTGGGAGCAGAGCTCCGCAGTGACTGATGGCCTCTTCTGTGTGCTTGGACGGAACACAAACAGGGCAGGAGATTGCAGCAGAATGTTAATCTAACTTTACCTCACCTACTTGCACTTTGTCTTCCCAGATTTCCCTGGGGGGTCTATTACTTTCGGAGTCTGATTTCTTGAAAGATCGAGCTGCATCATGTAGTATACCCAAAAAACTCTCAGTAATATATTATTTGTTGCTACTTCCCCTCATGTATCTTGTGTATGCTGTATAAGGATAAGACGTTGTATCTATTCACTTAGAGATCATACATGGTAACACAAACCCCAACATATAAACATACAAATAAATGACAACCACAACTTTATAATTGGAAATATAGGCCGCAATGTTTATTAAGGGTTACCCAAGAATAAATAATTCACCAACATAACCATAGAATTATTGAAAATTCATTAATCAATCATCATCAAATTATTGAACCAAGTCCCCCCAGCATTAGCTGGGAGACTAAACCCCACTAGTAAACATCGCGACAGGGAAGCCCTTTTAAAAAAGGGGAGGGCTGGGCGGGGCTTGTCTTGAATCTTCTTCAAACGGCCCGGAACACTGCCGGACACCAGAATTTAAACAGGAAATCTTCCCGCCGTTGCTGCTCGTTATCCAATCAGTGAAAAGCGCGGGCTTCACGAGCGCAAGGTGGAAAATTCCAGAACCTGCTCGTACATTCCTGTACAGCTGACCTGAACCTGACCCATGCAGGTAAATACCAACTGTAATAATAAAAGAGGGGTGGGGAGGAAGAAACCAAACCAACAACCACCAACCTTTAAATCATAAAATTATGTAGGGCTGTGATACCATGTGTCCCCCAAGCGATTGCTATGGGGGGCCCTGGCATTCTTAACAGGAGGCAGAATTATCTATAATTATGGGTTATTACTTGTCGCTCCGCAAAAGCTCGTAGCAAGTTTATAAAAAATCGACTAGAGCACATACTTCGGGTATGTTCACACAGGGCGGATTCACTGTGTAAAAGTACACAGCATATCCAGCCTGGATGCCGCAGGCAATTCCGGCCAAAAAAACAAATTGTGGTGCAGTTTTTCGGCCAGAATGTCCACTGCGGAAAATAGCAGGTAAAAAAAAAAAGCAAGCACAAACTTACCCGTAGCCATGGAGACGTGTCCCTCTGATGTCCTGTGACGTTTCATCCCTTGTGACCGCTGCAGCCTGTGATTGGTTGCAGCAGTCACATGGGATGAAACGGCATCCCTGGAGGCCATGGCTGGACGCAGAAGCAGAGAGAGATCTGGTTATGTGAATTTTATATTTTCTGAGTTGCAATGTTTGTGACAGTATCGCAACTTTTCTAAAGCATAAATCGCAACATCTCCTATTTGTTGCGGGTTTTACTTCCCCATTGAATTCAATGGGGAAAACCCGCAACAGCAAACCAGCGATTCCACAACATAAATTCACTTGCTGCGGATTTTAAAAAAACGCATCAAATGTCAATTTAGGAGCGTTTGTTCTGTGTTTTCTTTTTTGTAGGTTCCAATCTCGTCCACTTTGCTGTTACTGTAATACGCTGCTGATTTTCCGCAATGAAATTCATTGCAGAAAATCGGCAGTATTTATGCTACGTGTGAACCCGGCCTAACACTTCAGATGTTTTCCTTTGTTTGTCAATGGAAATGGATGTGGTCAGATTGTACATAGGAAGCGGCTTTTTTATCCATATGTAGCTTGGCTATTTGGACATTATTGCAGTGCCCTAAGGCTTATGAGTAGGACCGGCACACAGTCCCTTGGTCAGTTAGATCACTCCTTAATGTTTGTGTGGGGTCTGATAAAAAGAAAAAAAAATGCAACAGATAAGTGCTCCTCATATAAAAGTTATCATGGATTTAGTGGTTGGTAAGATACCCAAGACCTTTAGGGCTCAGGGGCCACGATCATTTAATGTCTGCCCCTGTATATATTTATTAGATAAACAAAATAGATTATAATAATTATTGTCTTACATACATACAAGAGATATATTCTCAAAGTATCGGACAACATTTTGAGGAATTAGTTGCATAGGCTAACCACAAATGCAATAGCTTTAATCAACGCTTTAATTTGTGCAAAGACAATATTTAAACGTGCCCCTATAGTATTAGCACATCTTGTGTATCACTTTAAACGTAGACTTAGAATCTCAGAGTAATCTAATGTGAGGTAAAAATCAATATGCTTCCTTGGTCTATGAAGTTCATATTTAGGTTGAAATAACCAAGTCTACCAAGTAGCGCACAATGATACGTGAAACATCTTCTTTCTGCAACCGAATTACTTTCTTCTTAATTAAAGTTCAATGAAGGCCAACATACGTAGCTGGCATTGATTTTCTCTGTGACTGTGGATACATAACTCACATAAACAGGTGAGGGTTATAAGAAATGCTCTGAGCTTGGATACTCATTTTAACAGGGTCAGTAGACACCTAAAGGGCAACAGTTCCTTGGAAAATAACAGATTATTGACTTGTGCAGCAATTGAATAATTCAGCAGTGATAGGGTTACAAACACCATTAAAATAATAAGTAGTATCAAGGTTACCCTAGCACTCAGACCAGGTGCATGAGCTTCACAATTTCTTGCAGAAAGTTGAACTGTTGGGTGGATTGCACAACCTCCACTTTCAACCTTTGTCGTTTTTTTGCCTTGTTTGAACATGTCTGCCATTTAATTAGATTTTTTAAAGTAGCCTGAAAAAATGTACTTTAGAGGAAGAAAAAAAATTGAAATTGGCCGTGTGCTGATGACAGCCAGGAAATCGAAACAGATATGTCCACTAATGGATGTCTCTGGTTAGCAAATACCGGAGTTATGTTCTAGGTCTGTTTCCAGAGTTAGACATTGACTTACAGGCAGGCATGTAAATGGTTTATCAAATGCAGTTTTCCTCCCTTTGAAGGAGATCTACAGTAGAATACTGATAAATGTACAAATTGACATCTTGAAAAGGTCTTGGTTCCCAAGATAGTCTCCAATCGTTATTAACTACACCACTGCAACCAGCAGGAGAAGGCTAGTTTGATATGTAGCCAGAGGTCAGAGCTGAAGGTCAGAATGGTGGCAGTATCCGAGATCAGAAAGGAGATGAAATCATAAACGTAGCCAAAGTTCAGGATTGGAAGTCAGCAGCAGAGTCGTCACAACCAGAGAGCAGTGCAGGTACTAGGAACATAGCAAATGGTCACAGCCAGGAACATCCAAGAATAATTTTTATGAGCCACCCACAGTACCATCCGCCGGCTAAAGTACTAAAACCTAGGGGTCAGATATGTAACTATGGGGTCGGCAGAGGTAGCAATTGCACTTCAGCCCTAGTGTCTGAGAGGCTTCAAAGGCCCTTCTGTCACATAAGAAGACACCAGTAGGATAAAAGGGCATTGTTAGATTTTGCATTCGGGTCCAGGAGCTTCAAGTTATGTGTCCTCTAGGGGCAGATAACTCTTCTGATTTGTTAGCTGTTCACTCCTATAGAGTGTCATGAATTTTTTTTTTATTATATTGCTTTTAATAAAATATAAACAAAAATGTTATTTATTAGTATTGTGACTTTAAACTTTTTACTGTGTTCTTACTTTTACTTCTCTATGGGGGCTGCCATTTTTTTTTCATCTCTGTATGTGTCGATTAACGACACATACAGAGATGGAATACGGCACATACTACCCCATAGAGAATGCGAACGGGAGCCGTTCCATTCACAGAAGCGTACGCCGTCTGTGTGGGAACGACGCATGCGTCGCTCCCACACAGACCAAAACGAAGCTCGTTCGTAGAGCGAAATCCGGCGCCATTTTCATGTGGACTGGAAGCCGCTGCCGGACAGTAAGATGACTACTTGCGGCCGAGGCTTCCGGCCATATGTTCAACGAAGCGAAGGCGCAAGGAGCATAGACCAGCGGAGGGCGGCGGCGGTAGGAGCAGGTAATTTATGTTCATGTATGTGATGTGTGTATTATGTTCGTGTATGTTCGTGTATGTTCATGTGTGTATTATGTTCGTGTGATACTGTCTGCTGAGCCCTGTATCTAATCCTCCTACACTGTGCAGTCACTCAGAAAATGGCGGCACACAGTGTAGGAGATTTGAAGACCTTCAAACCCCTCCTTCACCAGCCAGAAGAAGGGAGGGGGGATTGTGTGAGGACACTAGAGGAGAATGTGTCTACCCTAAATTTGCAGCATAAATCAATGAGGTTACTTTACCACAGTGACCATGCTGCAATTTTGGGAACTGCTCCCTCTAGTGACCAGCACATGGAAATGTTATAAATTAGAATCTAATTTATAATATATCCTGACTTCTGAAAAAAATAAAAAAAATAAAACAATGTGTAATCACTCAAATACTAATTGTTTAACTGAAAAAAAAAATATATAAAAAATTCTAGCGACATATTCCCTTTAACTGATACATAAAGTACATTACACCATACAGTATTTTATACCACTTGCGCACAGACGCTTAGGCTCCATGCACACAACAGTATTTTCATCTATCCCGAAATACTGTCTGTAAATACGGATCAGTAGGCATCCGCATTTCATCGATATATACGGAAGGGTGTCCGTAAATACGGTCTGTATTCCGTCCATAATCCATCCGTATATACGGATTCGTACAAAAAGAGGGAAGTTTGCGAATTATGTCATCAACATGTTGCCTAGCAATGCTTCCATAAATACGAACGGTTTATGGGTGCACATCAGTAGCCGTCCGTATTTACGGAAGCTCCCATAGACGTCTATGCGAGAGTCCTTGCCGTAATTCCTGACAAGAATAGGACAGGTTCTATAATTTTTTCAGCATGGACACCCATCAGTAAAAATACTGACAGGTGTCTGTGGCCAATAGAAATTAATGGGTCCGTAATTACTGTCAATAATTACTGTCCGTAATTACTGATGAAAAATACTGTCGTGTGCTTGGGGCCTTAGTGTATGGATTTAAATCCGCAGAGAAAATTACTTTCTAGAGGCGGAGAACGAAAACCTTGAAAATGCTGTATCAGGACATTTCTTAACTGTTGGATAGAGTTTACTAGAAAATTTGTCAATATAATGCGGCAAGCTTTTGGCTTTATTCATTAGAATTTACCATTACCCTGTACTTATGCTTATTATATAATGTTCACTAAGGTAAACTTAACCTTGACACATACATTTAATACACTCAGAGTGTATTTATAGACTATCTAATCATCTCACAAATGGGTAAGTGTGTAATATACAGTAATCTACATAACCGGGGATTGTGATCCATTTGCTTTGTGCATGATAATCAATATTTTATGTATGAACGAGTACAATATACTGAGTTGTATTTACTTTTAGTGATCTTATTCATGTGCCTGTGCATTCATCAATGAAACAGACCCTCAGTTTGTAGCTTCTGTCTGCACTGGCTTACTTCCAAAACCATTTACTGGGATGTAGTCCAGAGCGGTTTACTAACCTTGTTGCTATCATTTATATTGGTCTGTCTGATAGCCGAGCACAGTAAATCACCCTATATGTATTCATCACATATAAGAAGATTTTACATCTGTGTAGAGACTTTCTGTAAGGCTACAATTCCTCAGCTTCACGGTTACATCTCGTTCATAACATTTTTGTTTACAAGTTAACTAGAAGTGATTTGAAAATAGATACAATGCGTCATTTTTTCCCTTCCATTTCTAATACATCGTAACATTTTATTTATCCTTTTTTAATCATTGCATTTGGATGATGGATACAAACCAAAACGTCAACCATTTAGTAGTCTAAAGATAAATAAGTGGCCGTTAGCTCACAGTTCAATCCGCAATTGGTGTAGCATGAAATATTCAGGGCTGCAGCTTGCCTGTATTATTCTCTTTAGAAATACTGCATTCTCAAGGATGTTCCTTTTCACCTAGACCTGTTGCTTATTTTGTAAATCCATAAATGTTCACAATTTCATCTATTAAATGGTTACTTTTGTAGCATACCGGAACCATTCAGGTCCCAATGATGTCATGAGGACCAGAAGCTGTAATAATATTCAGATTCTGGTGTTGGGGCTGATGTGGGAGACGCAATCACCAGCAAAAGAATGGATGCAAATATACGTTGGTTCTGCAAAATGCCTGCACAGGCGGATGATATTTACAGTGGTGGTCCTGATATTTACAGTGGTGGTCCTCCTGATATTTACAGTCGTGGTCCTGAAGTGTTAAAATAGAGAAATGTGGGGAATTTATGTTGGTTACAGTACCAGTGAATTCTAAGAATTTAAACTTTTCTGTGCATATTTAGGTGAGGCTTTTATTATTCTTTGGCAATGAAAGTAACTACAACATCGGTTAAAGGAGTTTTCTGATCATGATTTCACTATTTTAAAAACGGTTAATTGTACTGTAAACACAGTGTCCATACATCCCAAAATACCTTTTATCCTAATATGATTAATTCATTATGTCCTCCATCATAAAATTTCAACAAGTCCGTTTGTTTACCTTTTTCACGTCAGGTCTGTGTCACTTTTCGGTGACGTCATTGCCCTGACGTCTCTTTCCTCTCAAGTTCCACCCCATACACTGTATTTCACTGCACCGTACTTCACTGTAGCAGAGCTCTGGCGCATGCACAATCGGTAAGATGAACTGAGCATGCCTCTGGGAATCCGACTAGCGCATGCTCAGTTGAAGATGCTTAAAGGTCGGTACACTAATATTGACATTGAAGTTGATGTACCCCTACACAGAAATGCTCAAGATTATGGGTGATGTGTGCGTGACAACAGTAAAATCAGAGGGATTTTGGCAAGGGGCATTAGGTGACCGACCAAACAAATTTTTGTAGATGAAAGTACTTTACAAAATTGCTAAGTTTGCATTGCTTAGAAGATTGAGGGTTTTTTGTGTCATTAGACAACTCCTTTATTTTTGGGCCATCTTAGTGGGCTCTAAGGACCCTCTCCAATGGTCATTGCAGTCTGTAGTAGGTTTCTCATCATGTGTGTGTGTATAGAATTTTATCCTTATTAACATATTTTAATGATTATATAGTATATTTAACTATTGACAATAAAGGACTAATGTCTCAATTTTAATTCCATCACAGAGATGTCATTTTTGATGGTAAGGGGTCTGATATGTGGGATATCTAGTCTTAAAGTAGATGTAATAAAGGCTTCTGTAATCAGAGAAAGTTGTGTGTCTCAGAACCCCTGGGTCTCTATTTCTGATACCCTTCTTCACAACTTCTTAGACTCTCTCCTTGTGCACTGACACGAGGGGTGAATTAGATTAATCAGTTTTACGGTCTCCTATTGTTATTTTTCAGAAATGCCTCAGGAATTCCAAACACAAACAGCTGTTCTCTTCCACCGTCGGAATGACATCGTATTAAATAATTGAGCAGTTATCAGGATTTTGATACTCAGCATCTTGTTACCTGTGATTCACAGATTCCTTTCTTAGTTTTTATGAAAGTCATTAACTCTTCCTCTGATGGAGCACAGATATCAGGATACTTTGAGGTTTTGGGCCTGCTCAGCTCTTCTTTCTATACCTTAAAGTGCTCTTTATTGTTTACAAGCGCTCATTGGGGGACCATCGTGCAGTTATTCCTTAACAAATTGCAACTGGGGCCTCTTCAGACAATCCACATAGGAAAAATCTCTGCAAATGAAAAAGTTTTCAGAAGGTGATTATTGTGAGCGAGGATGGTGAGAGAGCAGAATTTCAGCTTCCTGCTGTCACATCTCTTCTTCACTCTCATCGCACACCCTCACAACTCGCTCCTGCGCACAGTTTGGGAGATAACGCTGAAGCATCTCCGCAGGGAGTGCATACCACAACAATCTGTTTTCTAAATTTTTTCATCCAGTTTGTCAGATTTTCCCTGTGTATGATGAATGAGTGTTTCCACAGAACAGTTATTAGGGAGATATAGCTGGAAGGAGGGGGTGTATAATGCACATACAAACTAAATAAACAGGATGATTTCTCTACTAATTATGAGGAAGCCCCCGGCTGCTTGCTATCTTCTGCGCGCACACATATATACCTGGTGCCGTGACACAGAAGGTGTTTGCGTCCAGCTGAGATAAATATAACCAAGAGAAACAACTTTAATGGGCAGATGATCAGGCCCAGAGAAAAACTGAGGATGTCAGAAACATGTTCTAGAATACAAATTATTCTTTCTTCCTACAAATGTATTCAAAGAAATCTTGTCTCATTACTCAGGTACCTTCTGTTCCAAATCTTTAAAGAGCAGCATTAGTCTATATAGAAATATATGTATATTTAAAACAAAAATGCAAGTTATCAGTATTTTAGATTTACAGTTCTTAAGTAACTTACATTCTCAACAAATAGCTGGTGTAATGTACAGATGTAGCCGCTTTTATCGTGACTTTTAACGCATTATATACACAGTGGCAAGATCCTTTATCTTGAATTTTTTTAATGGCTTTTGTTGTGTGATATCACACTGCAGCAAGTTATCAGAGTCAATATAAAGATGGCTACATCCGTATAAGCTGGGTGGATACCACCAGTGCCATATACCAGAGCTTCTCAAGCTGTTGGATGGTTCTCACTGGTGAGGCGCTCCCCAGTTCTTGAAGTAGATTGCTTTGTCCAGGAGGACATTCTCCTGTACAAATTGGCACAGGTACAGGGAGTTACAAGTTAACGTCTTTCTTGTTTTAGAAGAGGCAAGAGGATAGAGAAGGTAAAGGCCCTTTTACATGGGCCAAATATCGGGCAATGAAGCGTTCACATGATCATTGACCTGTGTAAACAGGGCAAGGTTCAGCCAATAAATGCTCGTTCATCGGCTAACGGTATGGTTTATTCAGCACAAAATATTATAGTTGTGGGCAGCACATCTACCTGTGTAAACAGGGAGATTGTCTGCCAACATGATGGAAATGCATGGGGATGAGCGATCGTAGTAATGATAACTCGTCCCCAAACATTACTGATCATAGCTCCTTGTGAAAGGTGCAAACAAGCGCCGATCAACGAGCTGTCTCGTTGACTGGTGCTTGTTTTTACAGCCAAAATTGCCTGGAGTAAAAAGGACCCTAGGTTACTAGGCACTGTGGCTGGCACGGACAACAACCTACATATCCCTGTTTTTACATCAATGCTGCACACTGTTGGAGCCCTGGTGTGAACATGGTTTAGCTGGTGATACCCCAGAAGAAAAAGTTTGAGAAACCCTACCATAGACAATGCTTAATTATACATCATTCTACACCCATTTTCCTTTTAAGACCTGCCAGTTGCTTCGTCAGCTCATTTTTAAAATGTTATTATTATTTAACATCTAATTTTTTCATATGTTGAGTTGATAGTATATGAGAATACGAATAACTAGATAAATTTGACTAGATTTATTATTGTTTTGCTCATCTAGCTTTGAAGGGCATACATATCATAGAGTTAGCACATGCAGCTGCTAGACGGGCTCTGGAGAAAGTTGCCTAGTTCAGGTTGGTCTTGTCCTCACAGGTGCTGGAGTTTTAGAAGATCTTGAAAATGCACTTGAATCATGTACATGGAATGGGGGCACCAGGACCCCCTGGGTGATATGTTCCGTGGAGTGGTGTCAAGGAGAACCTGAAAGGAGCCTAATTTTATCTTTGACATGGAGACCCTTGTCCTCTATATGTGTCACTGCTGGTTTTCTCAAACATTTTAAGTGGGAATGGATGAATTAACCAACAGCCAGCAGGACAGAGTAATCTGAAATAGTTACTTACTTTTTAAGCTGTTAAATCGTGAGCAAAAGAAGTAAGGACTCCCATCAAGTCACATGTTCTCCATCTTTATGCTGGGGTATGAAGACTTTTGTGAGGCACACATTAATATAATTTATATTGCTCAACTTCAAGGCTATCTATAAATGCGTCTCTGTAGTAATGAAAACTGCACCTGTCTGGAAAATCAGGATGCCATTCCTCTTATAGGGGAGTGGTACAAGCAGACCTGTTAGGCCCCATGCACACCAACGTGCTTTTGCGGCCGCAATTCCCCCGAAAATCCACGGGAGAATTGCGGCCCCATTCATTCCTATGGCGCCATGCACATGACCGTGGTTTCCAGGTACATTGAAAATAATGGCCGCGGCCATGTGCACAGCCCGTGATTTGCGGGCGGCTCGTGGCTGACACGGCCGTGCACATGGCTACGGTCGTATGCATGAGGCCTTAGAGTTTGCTACTTCCAACAAGCAGTGACACAACAAAGAGATCTGTTTAAACTATATCCTTCTGGTAAAGGTCCCAGCATCGAGGTTGTGCTGGCCATGTTTGAGTAAATCTGGTCCTGACTCAACACTAATAATTAAATTGTAAGTAATCCCATTTCTCTATGTGTATAATAATTCAATTTTATTAATGAACCTTTGTATAAAAATAATGGCAAATACGGGTTTTACTATAACAAACTCCACTTACCACAGTTTTGCATCATAGAGATAACCAAGGTAAAATAAGATTAGGTAAAAAGCACAAACAAAAAATGGCTGGACGTTTGTCCTTCAGATGCAGACTGTACATTACCACTGGTATTAATAAATCAATGTAACATGTTTTTCTGTCCATTTGCAAATTTTCTCCTCTTAAGAATAATTAAACTATTTCTCACATGGGTGTTTTTATGCCTTCTTCTGGATCAACTGGAGTTTGTAAATGAAATAATGAACTGGATATATTATGGTCCCTTTTAAGCTTACTACTATTAAAGTGTTTCGCATGTTTCTGAACACCCACATGGGGGTGCTGCACACAGAGGAGAGAGAGCGACTAATGAAAACCAGCTAGGGGGACCTGCACACTGGAGAGAGTGACTACTGAACACCAGCTTGTTGGGGGGGGGGCATGCGCTCGTAGGAGAAACAACGGCTACTGAACACCAGATTTGGGGGTGCACATAAGAGACTCCATCCTTGCGGCACTGATTACCAGGAAAGAGCAATGCTTCATTATGTGCTTGGCATGCCTACACCAGGAGAGAGAGAGCATTACTGCTTTGTGTGCTTGCCAAGGTTTCAGTAGCGACAAACACATAAAGCGCTGCTCTCTCACTTGATGATAAGCGCTGCCAAGTGCATATTGAAGTGCCGCTCTCTCTCCCTGTGTTCAGCACCACCAAGCATACAACGGCGCTGGACACCGGGAGAAGTAAGTATCCCAGCAAACCATTGGCCATGTGCCGGCTGTGGTAATGGTGCCACAGGTTGCTGTCCCCCGATATTATCTTTACCAAAATATAGAGTTAGGCAAGAAATATATAAAAATGCACCTGCCCCTACACCAGAATGGGACTAGAGGTTCCCTGGAAGTGAAAAATGTGTTCATGGTTTGCCCCTATGCTAATAAGGTTGGAAGTTACTGGACTATGGAAGCATGAATATATAGCTTAGTTTTAGTTCAGTTTAACTTTGTAGTTGAGCAAATACGGACCAGATGTCTGCATTAATTATACTTGCTAAATAATGTGCGAAAGCCTTAGCATGGTGCTCATCGATCATCGATCATCGATCGATCGATCTATCTCATATCTACCTATCAATCTATCCATTGATTAATCGATCAATCTATCTATCTAAAACACACAAAAAATACGCATAAAATAAATTAAAAAAACCAGTTGGCCAGCACATCCGAACGAAATGAGAAATCTGCAGGTGCGCGTATGCTGTGACTGCAAACAACACATACAGGGGATTCTGGTCCAGGAGAAGCCCCTTACCTCACTGTCAATATATGGATAGTGATGTCAGGGGCTACCTCTAGGAGTGGAACCCCCAGCCAGAGCAACAGTGACGCTCTGGCCAGGGATTCCGCTCCAGGAGGAGTGAATGGCAGAGCAGAGAGGGGATAGTTTACTGCTCTGCCATTATATTCAATTTTATCTGCGTCCTGAGAATGCAGAAAAAATTTAATAAGGCAGTTACCGGGACATGCCTTCGGACAGTAATTTTCCGTGACTGTATCTGTAAATTCAGGACAGACCCGGCAAATTCGGGACTGTTGGCAACTATGTAATATATGTATCGAATTTATTAAGATAGAAAATACAGGATATTTAGTCCAAAATCCAAAGAAGTACATTTGCCTTACCCACAACCCCTATCAAGAACTCACTAACTGTAATGTATACAGTGCAAATAAATAATCCCATGAAAAAATACAGGGTCACTGACAGGGTCCTAACCCAAACTGTTTTATATTTGTCTTCTTCCATACTTGTTCTTATTTGGCGCACTCAATGTTTTGACCTTTTGTTGATGAAAATGTAGCTTTAATCGAATTTATTGCAAACCAGCATATTAACAGTTTGTTAATAAAAATCTGGAGGAAAGCAAAAGTGGTTCTATATTAGTCAGATGCATTTGTATACTACTAATGCTATACATCACTCATGCACACACAATTTTAATGGACAGACCTAGTCGAACACAATACATTTCAGATGTGAGAAATTGGCTAGTATGTTTGACACCAAATAATTCATAGATAATATAACTAGATCATTATTTTACACCAGGGTCGTAACTGGAATAAATAGAGCCCCATAGCTAAATTAGTTGGGCCCTCACCACCTAGTGGCAGAAAGCTAAAACAGCAGCATAAGCAGGAATAGTTATATATGGATAATAGCGCCATATAACAGGGAACCCACATATTAGTGCTAGATACCAGAAAGACACCAACTCGTTATTCCCCACAAAAAGGAACAATGTTCTTGCACTTGAGTGGGCCCCCTTAACCTCACCATTGTTAGTTGCTAAAGCTTGTGCTCTTTAGGTGGAAGACCTCCATGAGGATTTCTTCTGCCATGACAGCTCCTATTTGAATCATGACCATTTCTTGGTTTTCATGGGGAAGGGGGCATATTTGTTAAAGAAGCACCCAGATACTACAGACGTACAAAAAATTAATAAATATTTGGCATTTATAACTTATTTTTTTAATTTCTTTTTTATAAATATTAGCCATTAATATATTTTTCAGGATGTACTAATAATGGTGGTTGGCGTGTGGTACTACATGCCCGTGCTCCCTCTAGTGGTTAACGTGCAATAATCCACGCTGGAGCTCTCCTTAGTGGCCAGCGTGCAGTGCTACATGCCAAAGTTCCCTCTTTAGATCAGCGTAAGGAACTACCTTTAAATTAGAAGACCTCCATCTGTTGTCTCCAACTAGCCCAGTTATGGCATCACTTAAAAGGCTGCGACCTGCAGGTCTCCAGCAGCTAAGTCCAAACTGCCTTGCGGTGGTCCCTGGTGAAAACTGGGAGCCTATTAGACTATTCACCTTTGACAGTGCCAGCATTAGCCATAAACTCTTGGAAAAGAACCAAATATGTCTTACCAAGTTTGTGACAATTTTGAGATAATGTCATGAAAATGTGTTTCCAATGGGACCAGTTACAAAAGTGTAATAATTTCTAGACTCCATAGGAAATCGGATTCACACAGATACATTGGGACCATAGATTTCATTAGGGATATGTGCTACACAGCCGTGTGCATTAACCCTAAATACAGTACATGGGTTTTTGTAGTAACATGACTGTGCTACTAAGAATGCCGTATAAACAATCACATTTTGTTATGCCATGAGAAACCATGATTGTGTATTTAAGAGCAGTGGGCTATTACCTACAACCACAATTACAGGTGAGCAACAGAATTTTTGTCTCTTCATTGATAAGGCAAATATTCGAGGGCCATTTTAGAAGGACAACTGCTCTACAAAAAAAATGACAGGTGTATCACAGATTTTTGGAAGTTAGCATTGACCTGGGTTCCCCAAAGGTAAGGGTTATGAAGCAAATAATTAAGACTCGATTGGAAGTGTAGTACATTCTGAGCAGAACTACACGCCACTTTTATTCACAAGGTAGAAATGACCTTGAAATGAC
Organism: Rhinoderma darwinii; assembly: GCF_050947455.1. Lineage (NCBI taxonomy): Eukaryota > Metazoa > Chordata > Amphibia > Anura > Rhinodermatidae > Rhinoderma > Rhinoderma darwinii. The sequence continues at coordinate 42,612,623 of NC_134696.1, read as the reverse complement.
CTGCATGATGAGCACGTCCAGTGGTACTGCGTGTATCCAAACCAACACTGTGGGAAGCACAAGCGAACAGAAGAGAGACTTAATATTTCACACAGATCTTTCTTTTTTTTCCTTTTGCCATTTTCTTTCATTTTTCACTGTCCTTCTTTGCTGTGCTTTGAAAAAAAAGTCTCGTCTGTGCCTTTGATTTAGTTTTAAAGAATATACAGCGGCATTTAATTAAAAGTACCCAGGCCAAAGTGAGATTAATTATCTCCCTGCCCCTGGAGGCTCTTCTTTGTGTACCTTGGAAAGAGGTTTTCTTTTCTTTTTTTAATGTGGTCTCAGAGATTTCTCTAGACAACAATTGAAAGTTCACCAAGGAACGGCAGAAACATAATTCATTTGCAGAGGGAGCGGGATACAGGGCCTACCGCCAGAGGAGGTGGCGACCACACAAAATATCCTTTAATCAAAATAATTCATTTAAAACAGAGGTACGGGTACTTCGAGTCTTTTTTATATTTCTTTCTTTCATATAGACACAGATCTGCATTTCAAACATAGAATCTGTACACTTGGTACCTGTACATGGGAACACCTGTACTTAAAATAAGGGGCTCACACCAATCTCTGGTATTTAATACATTTCTATATATGAAGGCACGTTCTATATATTTTTGCCATGTATGTTTAGTAAAAAAACCATATCTAAAATTTTTTTATTATTTTGAAATTTTTATGATCAATACAAGTTAAAGAAAGATTGAAGAATCTGTATTGTGTATGGGAAAAGAGAATCTCTATCACCATTTTCTCTTGCACAGTGTCGCCCAAGGCTGCTTTAACCATAGGACAAATGGTATAGCTGTACAAGGACCTTCCTGGTGGGAGACACAATAGAGAAGCCTAGTCCAGTCCATGAGGTAAGAACCCTGGCGGACATATGCGGCAGGGACCCTTATGGAATCTATGCAGAGGTATATCTTGAAGTTTCTGGGCCCATTGTCATATATGCAGGTGGATCATTGGGTGTGTTTGTTTGTTTTTTTTTTTGCTGTAAATGGCTCAAGAACCCTTGTAAAAAACCAATGGCACAATAAATTTGACTGACACCAGGAGATTTTATCTCAAAATCTACCTCTGATAGAATGCTGAAACTTGGGCATGGTCGGACCTGTTAGCAGATAATTCCCACAATCACATATCATAATCCACACAGAAATGAGTGTGGGAACACAAATCAATATTTTGCAATGGCCCTCTCAGTTGCCAGATTTAAATCCAAATAAAAATCAGTAGTGTATATGGGCGAGGATAATTCATAAGCAGAGATGAGCGAATTGATTCTACACAAATAGAATTTGGTCCGAATCTTCCAAAAGTTTAGCTTTCGGTGCACGAATTACAGCAAAATGGCAGCCGTCAGTGAGCAACATCAGCATTGTACAGAATAGAAAAAGCATTACATGACCTCAGGAGGGCTTCTTCATAATGCATTGCAGACATTCTTCCCAAAATGCACTGCACTATCCAAATTTGTTGCTGTTACTTTGACATTACATGCTGGCTTGGCGTTAAAGAGCTTGAAAGGGGTTGGATACAGTCCTAGAAGGCGTCAGAGAGTCAGTGCAATCAGGGCGCTTTTCATTTGTGATGAATTTATTCGGAATGTATCTAATCGGATGGCCAATTTGACCAAATCGGACCGAAACAAATTTTGGTAAAATTGCTCATCTCTAAACACAAGGACCTCAAGGATTTTGAGATGTTCTGTGTGAGAGACTAGTCCATGTTCTGCAACATCGTTAAGCATTACATTTCATTCTAGCTAGAGGAAACTTCCCGAAATATTAAATGAGAGTGCCACTATTTTGGAAACATTTGTTTTAAAAACAATTGAGTTTCAATAAGTGTGCAAAGAAAAATGATGCAGATCTCTCTTCAGTTTACACCAGAAATATAACTTATTGCATATGCGGTTTATTTTTATATACTCATTTTAGCTAATTTCCAAGAGGGTTGCCAATAATTCTAGGTTTAGCTGTACTGTACTTTATAGACTGGGGGCTACCTGCATGAGCTGTTGCTGTCCACACACAGGTACAATTATCCTCCCAATGGTTAAACTTATATGTAACTCATCATTCTGTAGTCACATTCTTCAAGACTATAAAAAAGGGTAATAAATATAATTAAGAATATGCCTGTCTTAGTTGTATATAGAACATATGGAGAATGCTACACTTTTCTATTTATAAAAGGATTGTGAAAGGGGAGAATAAAATAAATTATGCATTGTTTTCCTGAGAGGTACAATTCAAAAATATTTAGTCTGTGTTTATAACCAGGAGAGACTCATTTTTTTCTGTCTATTTTTTTCTGCAATTTTAGCCATTTATTGTGTACACATTCCGGCCCATTTTCTGCTCCTCTTGACCTATAACCTCGATGCAATCAATGTGAACTCTATAGAAATTGCAGAATAAATAACCACAATGCCTTCTGCTGTCTTAACAATAACATTGCTGAATAAAAGATTTTGAAACAGTTGATTTTGATGCAGAAACCGTGTTCTTATCAGCTCCAAAAAAATGCCCCAAATCGCCTACCATTGATTTCAATTTTTTTTCCACCGAGCCGCTTTTGACCAATAGCGGAAAAAAAGTGCAAAGCTCTTTCTTGGAGCAGGTTCCACCTCTCACCTTCCATTGAAATCAATGGGATGCAGAAAAAAAGCACTGTTTGGAGCGTTCTTTTTGAGCACAGTTATCGTATTTGATTAGTTTAAAAAAAGCCTAAAAAATACACAGCAAATAAGTGCAAAAAAAACAGCATAAAATGACATTGGCATTTCAAAATCTGCCTCAAAAATCCTGACGCAATTTTGAGGCAGATTTTTCCTGCCTGACAAACACCTTTGTGTGAACTGACCCTTAAAATCCCTGTGTACTAGTTTCTTTTGCATCCAGTATCATAAAAATATATGCAAAGTCTAGTATGAGGTCACTAAAAGCCATTGTACAATAGAATGCATCTTTTGGTTCTCCAGCTGCTGTGATGCAATGACTCCCAGTTTGTGGCTGTCTGCAAGGAGTTGTAGCTCTACAAATACATGAGATCCACAGGTTTTAGATCACTGTATTAGGTCTCATGCACATGACTGTATGGAAAATCAAAACTTTACGGATGTGCAAGCTCCACTTGTAAAGTTTCATATGATACCTTATTTTGGACCGTATGTTTCCATATCGTGTTCCGTACAGGCACAGTATAAATTCCATGTACTTCTTTAACGCCTTAAAGCCCACTCCTTATGGCGATGCTGTAGAAGAAGCTAATGAGCGCTTCAGGTTCTGGTCTTACATCAGACCCCCGACTACGATCAGGATCAGAGAAACCTCTTTGACATCGGCATATTCAAGGGGGACTCCCCTCTTTGATACCCGGTGAGCCGATTGGGGACTGGGGAACCTCTCTACAGTCAGTCCTGGGTACTTCATCATAGGGACACAGTATAAAGTATTAGCGTACTGGAGAAGGCTCATATATTGTAAGTATAAAATAAAGATGTAAAATCAAAATCCCTTCTTGATATAAAAAAAGTCATAAAAAAGTAATTAATTTTTTTTTAAAAACATTTCCGTATTAATAAAACTGATAATTTAGTTTAAAACACATTTTATTGTAAATACATTAAATTAAAAAAACATTTATTAGGTATCCACGCGACCGCAATATTCTGAAGAATTAAACATGTTATTTAGTGCAAATCTGGAACAAAAATTATATTTTTTCTTCTATATTCACACCACAAAAAAATATATCATAAATTACACAATTATTTATTTGTGCTGCCAATCTGTGCCGGAAAAAAAATGACAATTTCTCCTGCATTAAACAAGGCCACATCCAGCCACGTCAATGAAGAAATAAAAAAAAGTTATGGCTGCTGAAATGCAGAGGCAAAAACGAAAAAATATAGCTGGTTTATAAAGGACCTTTCAGGCCTGATCAGTCAGGGATTAAGTGTTTTGTGTGTTCCAAATGGGTACTTTATAAGTTCCAATGTATTTTCAGCTTTAACCCCTTAGTGACCAGCCCATTTTAAGCCCTAATGACCAAGCTATTTTATTCGTTTTTCTATAGTCGCATTCAAAGAGCTATAACTTTTTAATTTTTTTGTCTACATAGCTGTATGAGGACTTGTTTTTTGCGGGATTAGTTGTACTTTTTAATAGCACCATTTTTGGGTACATATAATTTTTTTATTAACTTTTCGTAACTTTTTTTGTTGGGGATTATAAAAAAACCTGAAATTCCACCATTGTTCTATGCATTTTTAAATTGACGCCGTTCACTGTGCTGCGTAAATAACATGTTACCTTTATTCTATGGGTCGGTAAGATTATGGCGATACCACATATGTAGAGTTTTTTTTATGTTTTACGACTTTTGCACAATAAAACACTTTTGAACTAAAATTATTTGTTTTTGCATCGTTGCTTTCCAAGAGCCGTAACTTTTTTATTTTTACATCAATGTAGTGATTTTTTGGGCTTGTTTTTTGCGGGACAAGACATAGTTTTGATTGGTACTGTGTTGGGGTGCATGGGACTTATTGATTCATTTTTATTATGACTTTTTTGGGGGGAGATGGAAAAAAATTGCAATTTCGCCATTGTTTTTTGCGTTTTTATTTACGGTGTTCACCTTGCGGTTTAAATTACATATTAACTTTATTAATTGAGTCATTATGGTCGCGGCGATTCCATATATGTGTACTTTTATTTATTTTTTACACTTTTACTAAATAAAATCACTTTTTATGGAAAAAAATTGTTTTATATATTTTCTTTACTGTAATTTTTATTATTAATCTCTATTTCACATTTATTACTTATTTTATTAGTCCCACTAGGGGACTTTACTGTGTGATCTTCAGATCGCTGCTATAATGCTTTGGTATACTTCGTATAAGTGTAAATCTGACAGGCAATCTATTAGGACGTGCCTCCGGCGTGTCCTAATAGGCATATGTCCAGGGCAGACCTGGGGGCTTTCATCAAGCCCCCGGCTGCCATGACACCCCATCGGAGACCCGTGGGTGACAGAGGGAGCTCACTCCCTCTGTAAACAAGTTAAATGCCGCGGTCGCTATTGATGGCGGCATTTAACAGGTTAAACGGCCGCGATCGAAGTAAACTTCGATCGTGGGTGTTGCAGCAGGAGCCCAGCTGTCATCAGACAGCAGAGCCCTGACTCCTGCCTGCACGGGAGACCCGTGCTGGACTTAGACTAGGCTCACGTGAAAAGGCGTCAGTCTAGCCTAAGGCCCCTTAGTGACCAACGTGAAAAGGCGTATTGGTGGTCACTAAGGGGTTAAAACCAGCTGTCCTTGTTAGCATTTTAGGGAATAATAATAATAATAATAATCTTTAATTATATTCTGCAGCACTTTACAATTCAGAGGCAATATGTACAGACTAAGGCCTCATTTACACGAGCGTATTATACGCGCGTGCGACGCGCGTGCTTTTCACGCGTGTCGTACGCACCTATAATAGTCTATGGGGCTGTTTAGACGATGCGTGAATTTTGCGCAGCGTGAGTGCGTTGCGTAAAACTCACGACATGTTCTATATTCTTGCGTTTTTCACGCAACACGCACCCATTGACTTCAATGGGTGCGTGAAAACAACGCATGCCACACTGACGGTCCTGCGTTGCATGCGCGAAAATCACGCAAGAGCTGTCAAAAGGATGAATGTAAACAGAAAAGCACCACGTGCTTTTCTGGTTACAAACATCCAAACGGAGTGTCAAATTAGAGATGAGCGCACCGAACTTCACCGGGTTCGGCCGAACTCGTTTTAACCGAACCCGGCAAAAAATGTTCGGGTACGCGACGTCAGGAGACAGTCACTGCCCACGGTGCTGAAAGACTTAAACTGTTTCAGCACCATGGACAGTGACTTTCGATCACAATATACATATACGTGTAAAAAAAAAAAGAAGTTCTGACTTACCGATAACTCCCGGCTTCTTCCTCCAGTCCGACCTCCCGGGATGACAATTCAGGCCAAGTGACAGCTGCAGCCAATCACAGGCCAAGCACAGGCTGCAGCCAATCACAGGCTGCAGCGGTCTCATGGCCTGCCGCGTCATCCTGGGAGGTGGGGCCGGATGACAAGAGAGGGACGCGTCACCAAGGCAACGGCCGGGAGACCGGACTGGAGGAAGCAGGCAGTTCATGGTAAGTGTGAACGTCTTTTTTTATTCACAGGTTGGTGTAGATTGTGATCGGCATTCACTGTCGAGGGTGCAGAAAGAGTTACTGCCGATCAGTTAGCTCTTTCAGCACCTTGGACAGTGACGGCCGTCGACTACCTCATCTCTATGATGGCGGCTGCGCGAAAATCACGCAGCCGCGCATCATACACGGATGACACACGGAGCTGTCAATTGCCTTTTGCGCACGCAAAACGCAGCGTTTTTTTGCGTGCGCAAAACGCACACGCTCGTGTAAATGAGGCCTAAATCAGACACTACATAGTGACAAACTAATTAATAATTCCAACAAGAGGAGGGAGGACCCTGTGTAGCGTCCATGGCCGTGGACCGTCGGGATTACTTACCCCCCGGCATCCCCAGCCATGGATCTGTGTGCGCTGGCTCGCATCTCCTTCCCAGGAGACGCCAGCACTCACTTCCGCTCCGGTCCGCTGCGTCCCGTAGGGTGTGCGAGCACACGCTCACGCCCTGCGTTAAAGGGCCAGTACACACACATGTGTAAAATCTGTAATTAGCCCATGATCAAAAGACAGTAGGTGTGATCCAGCGCAGGGAAAAATAAATCCAACTTCCAGGTAAGTTAAAACGGAAACTCGTTCCAATTTTATTGGTATGACATAAAAAACGCCAGGAGACTTGGCTCCTGCAGAGGAAAGGTGGATGAATGGAGAGAAGATAGGTGTGTGGAGCCATACCGTATTTTGACGAATGGGGTGTTTGTCATCTAGAGCTTATATCCGGTCTAGTTCAAATATATCTATAATTTTGTTCTCCTTAAATATACGTCGAAACCCCCCCGTTTTTTTTTTTTTAAAAGATCAATATGGACGTAGCTGATTGCTATTAACAAATATATAAGATAGCTACATATATACTTACCATGATTTCATCCCTGGTCCTGGCGCTGTGATTCACAGACGTCTGGGTTAGACGGAGGATAGGACACGACGAGAGACTGGTCATGTGGTTGCGTTCCACCTCCAGTCTCCTGAACCGCAATTTAATACACCTGCATTGAACCGGATATAAGTTCTCACCCCAACAGTCAAATCACTCATTTTTCAGCCATGATTAAGGACGAGGAGATCGTCTGAAACGCGTAGGCTCCACACACCTATCTTCTAGGCCCCACACACCTATCTTCTCTCCATTCATCCACCTTTCCTCTGCAGGAGCCAAGTCTCCTGGCGTTTTTTATGTCATACCAATAAAATTGGAACGAGTTTCCGTTTTAACTTACCTGGAAGTTGGATTTATTTTTCCCTGCGCTGGATCACACCTACTGTCTTTTGTGTCTCTACTTACGTGTGCCGACACGGGGATCCTGGCGCAACGGGCACTAAACTCATTCATTGCCCTAAGGTGAGCTGGAGGTTCCCTCCTATCTTTTTTCTCTAGCCCATGATCACCCTGGACTATAAAAAGAGCTCTGCCCTTTCACTCATTGGCTGAGCGTTGTTAGTTAATCCCATGTCAGTCTTGCAAATGGTTCTTTGAAGTGTTATCCTGTTCATGTTGTTACCCGTGCCCTGCTACCTTTTTCCCGTGCTGTGTCCTTGTTCCTGAGCCTGTTAGTGTTGGAGTCGTGTTCTACTGCTTCAGTGTCATCTGCCACGTCCAGTATCATCCACCACGTCCAGTGTCATCCGCCATGTCCAGTGTCATCGGCCACGTCCAGTGTCATCTTCCACATCCAGTGTTATCCGCCACGTCTGGCACAACCTGCTGCACCCACCTCCATCCGTGCTGAAGCCTCGGCCACTGTCTGGACTATTTCAGGTACCCTTGTGCTATGAACTGCTATTGCGGAGGAGCGGCCTAGTGGGTCCACATACCCTGTGATCGTGACACCCTGCTCACAAGAGCTTACAGTCTATTAGGAAATAAGGGAGACACCAAATGTGAATAAAGACTTGTTCAGTACAATGTTCCAACCATCTTTTAGAAACATAGAGTACAAATAAAGCTGTATGAGCCAGTATCTGTGTATGACAGATTTAAAGTGTATTAGGGTGTAAGGAGTGTGGGGGATTCTGCTGGATGAGGGGGTCAGGTTCTAATGACTAATTTAATAGGTAGCAAAAGAAAGGAGTCAGATTAGGCAATTTTATAGGCCTGTCTAAAATTATGTGTTTTCAGGGCACGTTTAAAACTGTGAATGTTGGGAATTAATCTGAATGTCTGGGGTAGTGCATTCCAGAAGACCGATGCAGCACGAGAAAAATCTTGGAGACTGGAGTGGGGGGTTCGGATATTGTAGGCACTAAACCAACTAAGGAAAGTGCCAGGGACTGCAAGGGAATGGAGGAGAAAGGGTAAAAACATATTATAAAATGCCAGGGGCCTGGATTGGATACAGGGAGTTAGGAGGAGAATCGTTTGGTAAATAAAAATAAGGGTTCATGGGCAGGTCGCCCTCTTACCTTCTGCTGCAGCGAGAAGAACACCGATCCTCCCCTGTGGTTTTTAGCCTGGTTTTGGTGAGGTCTGTTTTCTGTTGATACGGCAGATTTTTCGGCTTTGCTTTCTTTTGCAGATGTCACAGCTGGCGGGGTTTTATGGCTATGAATGCTAGATAGCACCCAACATGCCTGCAGTAACAGACGTTTTTTGCATAACAGGTCTGGAAGAAAGGAGAAATGGATAAGCCTTCAAGCGAGTTTAAAAATACGTTCATTAAATAGAGAAATATTTACATAATAAAGCTGTGGCCACTTCCACTTTACCAAACAAGGTGTCTTTGGTTTTATTTAAGGTAAAATAATGGTGTAATAGATTCATGGCATGTTGGTTTTAAGTTGGTGAATGTCCTTGCATGGAGGATGTTAGATAAATAGGCAACCAGTGCAGTGACTGGCACAGGGTAGAGGAGTTGGTGTAGCGTTCCAGTGCAGTGACTGGCACATGGTAGAGGAATTGGTGAAGCGGTCCAGTGCAGTGACTGGCACAGGGTAGAGGAGTTGGTTTAGCAGTCCAGTGCAGTGACTGGCACAGGGTAGAGGAGTTGGTGTAGCAGTTGGTCAGAAAGATGAGCCTGGCTGCTGCATAAAGGACAGATTAGAGAGGGGAGACTTTAGTAAGACCAATAAGCAATGAGTTACAGTAGTCAAGATGAGAATAAATCAGTGACAATGAGAGTTTTGGCTGTTTCCACAGTAAGAAAAGGGCAAATTCCGGAGATGTTTTTGAAGTGCAGGTGATAGGAGCGTGCAAGTGATTGAACGTAAGGAGTAAAGGAAAGATCTGAGTCTAACATAACCCCAAGACAGCGGGCATGCTGTCTAGGAGTTATGATAGTAGCACACACTGAGATGCAGACATTAGGTTTCGGTAGGTTAGTAGATGGTGGAAACACAAGGAGCTCATTCTTTTAAATATTTCGTTTCAGATAGAGAGAGGACATGATGTTAGAGACAGCGGACAGACATTCACTGATGTTTTGTGTTAGAGCGGGGGTGATGTTACGGGATGAGGTATTTAATTGGAAGTCATCAGCGTAAAGATGATACTGGAGGCCAAGAGGGAGAAAATTAGTATCCAGGATTTTACAAGGCTCCATATACACGGATGCGATTTTCAGTATCAATTGTCTTCTATGAAAAATTTGGAATTAGTATTGAATGGAGCCGATTCAGTATCCCGATGGATCATGGCATAACTCTTTTCATACAGTAGTACAGGGAATGCATACAAAAAAGCATTCATACAGACATATGGCAGCACACAGAAGTGCAGCTACCACCAACTCAGAACTTGTAAGGAGCCATAATACAGTTGAGGCCGTAAAGCATTTTAGACTCCAAGCTGTAGCCACTGATGTATTGAAAAACACCCAAACAACCATTTACATTCACTGATATTCCATTTTTCATAAAATGTACACGTTTTGAAGTCTCCTCTTATCATGTAATGTATTTCAAAAGACCATTTTCCCTGATTTTTCGCGACATGTTCCCACATTTAACACAATAAAAATTACCCAGGCACTGTATTTTATGCTGTCAAATTGTTGAAGAGTAGTTTTCCTTTATTGTGCATCTCTGCGAATGTTCAGTAGAGTATAATAATTTATATTTTGGTAAATCAGAGTTCTAAAATGCTAAGCATACAGAGCATTGGACTACATAAGCTTTTATTTACAGCTATCTGGTGTTTTTAAATTTATTATACAGATGTGATTTATCATATAAACTCCACCTTGTGTAGACAGTTTAAAGAGCAAAGAAGTACGGTACAATTTTCTATAAAGTTGCAGGGATGTTCTTTGATGCTGAATAAGAAGTTTTATTTCTCTGAGATGTCGGTGACCTATTTTATGTCACATGATTCATAATATATGTTTTAGACTGTTATTTAACAATTACAAGCTATACCCCTGCTCAGACCTGTCATACAGCTGCTTCACTCTTTTACCATAATAAATTAAAAGGGTTGGTCCAGTTTTAACCAATTTTTATTTTTTTCTGTATAATTAAAAGTTACACAATCTTCCAAGAAACTTTCTGTATTAATTCCTCATGGTTTTCAAGAACTATTCTTGTTATTCAATAGGAACATTCATTATTTACAATTCAGTCCATGGTCATGTGATGGACACACAGGTTCTGGGATCGTTAAAAGACACGGCTCTGATACACATACTGTAACGAGCCGTGCACCTGTGTCTCCATCACATGACTATGAACAGAATAGTATCCACTGTCACGTTGGGTTTGTGGACCCACTGGGCCGTACCGCCTTGGCGGTATGGCAGCTGGCCAACAGGGTGCAGGTTAAAGTCTATAGTACGTATAGGGTACCTGTGGCAGCTCGGACAGTATCAAGGCAGGCTCGGCTGGGACTAGGCAGCAGGTAGATGTCAGGCGAGGTGAAGCAGGACAGGTGTAGTATACAGCACGACTTTGGCTCAGCACGGCACTCGACCAGGATAGCACGGATACAGGTAACAGGAACACACTAGGAGACCATTGCATAGACAAACATAGGGTACGACAACAACGCTCAGGCATAGAAGCAAGGGGCTGAACCCCTCTTATAGTCCAGCGCACTCATGGGCTGAGGGTTCATTAAAGTCCGGTGCGCACGCTGCGCCCTTTAAGAGCGGGCACGAGTGTGCGCACGCGCCCTACGGGATCCGGCCGAGGTGAGTGAAAGCAAGCGCTGGCGTCTCCTGAGGAGGAGACTGGGGCCAGCGCTTGCCGATGCATGGCTGCGGCCGTCAGGGGGGGAGTGAACCTGACGGCCTGAAGCCACTGACATGACATCCACTAGAAGTAAACAATTAATGTTCCAACTGAATAGCAACAAGCAGAGATCTTGAAAACTGAATAATACAGAAAGTATATTGGAAAATTTTATTAATTTCAATTATCCAAATAATATGAATTTGTTGAAACCGGACAACCTCTTTAATAAATACAGTCATAACAAACCACGTGGCTAAGGTTGTTTGTTTGTTTACACTGTTTTGAGGCGTACATGGTGGGATAGTGAGGTCTCTGGTCATGTGTGCGGATGCATGGGTGGAGCCAGACTATGTAAGAGGTGCCGTGGCGTGCCTTGTGTTGAGTATGCCGAGTGTGTATTGGAGAGTGCGCAGAGAGAGAGAGAGAGCCTGTCAGGTGCGAGATTAGTAGTGCACGGGACCGACTGTGTGGCAGAGAACCGGAGATCTATGAGAGATTGTGTCTAGCCAGTGTTTTTCGCTGCAATGGTAGACCTTGTGTATCCTGCTGAGCGGTTCGGTACAGCTTCAATGTTTTGACCCTAAACAGGCTGCCGTATGTCTTGTTCTATTCACTGCAAATGGATAAGAAATGCTTAGTTCCTGAAACATTCATTTCAATGAACAATTATTAGGAACTTTATTATAATTAAAAAATAAGCTCTTTATTAGGCTGCTTTAAGAATAAACCACTGCTACAAAAAAAAACCTCAATTGTATCAACTCTCCATTAATAGGAAGATTAATAGCGAAGTTTACAGAATGCTCCTTGATCCAGCAAATTTTACACTAAAGCTTCCCTAACTACCTACCTCAAATTGATCTGCCTAAATAAAAGACCCTACACATTTCCATTATGCCATATCTTTATAGGTCATTTTAGAAAACAAACGGCCGTGCTGCATGGCATGCAGCCCGTTATAATGGCTTAGTGCAGGATCAGTGATTCATCAATCCATATATTTTATTTTTAGAAAGAAACCAGCCTCTTACAAACTGTTTTGATCTTGGAGTGAACCTACTGGCCCAGGGGTCCAGAGCTACTTGTCACTAGGATAGGTCTCCACCATTTCTATCTAGGCGTAGGGTGCTGGGACAAACGTGAAATTGTTTATTTCCTTTAAAAAAAAACATATTGTCACCATAGGACAATGGAAGCTGAGAATAAGAATAGCTTTAGCCTCTGGAGGCTTAAACTGAATACATTTTGAAATCTGTGAATGGCTTTAAAGTCCGGAAAAGTGATGCAGGTCTATGGTGGTGACAGATGGAAGAGGAACGCATATAAAATGTTCTCTTGAAAATAATAATGTTGATGATTGGCACCATCCAAAGGATGCTAATAAAGATGACAGCCCTGGGGGTAAATCATTCCATTGAGTTTTTTCTTTTGCGGAACTTCACTTTAAACTATTAGATCATTGCTCCGTGCATGTGCATTGCTGAAGTTTAGTGGTCAGTCACTCTTGATAAAGTGTTTTCCGAATGATGGATTTGTATAGCTACACTGATAGTGTGATATATATATATATATAAACACTGCTAACTGACCTTTAAATAAACCTGTCCTTTATACCAATGTGAATTATTACTGTTGATTGCTCATCTCTAAACATCTACATCACAATGACGGATGTGTTCACTCTGGATTATACTTGCTTATTTAAGCCTACAAGTCACAGTCAAGAATGTGCTATGGTGATAAAATCGATATTCGTAGACACAGATGGTCACATTTATGCTATTCCTCAGAATCCCCTTTATAAGAAGATGCACCGTTCCTTAGATAGCTTGGTGACATCCATCCGATGATTGAATGGGGCATGAAAGAATTTATAGCAGACGCTTCATGTCCCACGTTATCCCTCCATGTGCAATAAATATGCCTACATCCCAACCAAATAATTGTCAGTCTGACCTATGATAGGAAAATGAACACATGAATGCACAGTTAACAAATTTGTGTTAGTGAGCATATACAACATTTAAATATCTTATATCCTGAAGAAGTCATCTAGCATGTGGGGGTAATTGTCACTGTCCCATTCCCTTACGGTTACATAAAGCGGTTGTTTCATGAAGACAACCCCTTTTTGTAAGTCCTATTAGGGCATATGCAAATCATAGAGGGGGAGCTGCTAATAAAGTGCGGCTCAGGCTCTGATATACCAGGGCTGTCCATGTATTTCATGGTCGGCCATTCATTAATGTAAATGTCTGGCCTCCTCTGTGCCATGGGTTAGAGAAGCCAAATCTGCAATGATCAACTGATGGCCGGGCTAGCTTGTTTAAGGGATTATGTTCATGAGACAAAGAAGTTATAAAGAAGAATCCAACAGCCTCAACCCCCAAAAAACAAAAACAAAAAAACAAAACACAAACACATACAACATTGCTCATTAATGCTAATACACAAGTATTATATGAAAATAAATATTTTAATGTCCGTAACATACCCCAGACTTCCTGGTTATATGCGGGACATAGCGCTGTTTTTTTCACTGTTTTACTACATGTACCATCATACATTACTGCCCTCTCAGCACCCACAGCACAGCCCACCACATACCTCTGCTCATCCGCCAGAATAGTTCTGCCCCTAGACCCTACATTTTCCCTCTTCACAGCCACAGGCTTAGAGAACAGTAGCAGTGGTAGCCCCTTTTTTTCACATGCTTGATGACAGGGCGACACCGAGTGGAATAGGCGGCAGCTAGAAGTCACATGTGGCTGTGTTTACCCATCATCATGAAGCTGTAACCTACAGAGTTCCCGGGATCACACGACCGGAGTATCAGTTCCTGTTTTGAGCAAAATTGACAATACAAGTAAATTAGTAAGAATATTTAAATGTATTTATAGGACTACTAAGCAAATGCTATTTTTCCCCGCATAACCCCTTTAATAGTACATTGTGGGCTGTATAATATATTGTATATATATCAATAGCCGCGTTTGTAGACTTTAATATATCTTCTGTGCAGAAAGTTTATGTGTTATTATAGGTAGAAGGTTCTACCTTGGTATAAAAACATATATGTAGCAATACCTTGTAATCTTCTGGCCTTATTTGCTGATTTTTATATCGACTGCGCAATATACAGATGTAGCGATATTTAACTTGACTTAACATGTTAAATACACAGTGGCAAGAAACTTTAACTTAACTTTTTCAATGGTTTTCAATGGCTTAAGTCATAAGTTATCACGCTGTATTAAGTTATCAGAGTCAAGTTTAGGATTTCTACAACTTTATATATTGCCGACAATATTGTTTCTTATATTATTACAGATATTACGTAATTATAAATAACATTCTAACTGCCTTTTGGAGTTTTGCTGTCGGTTAAAGGAACACTCTTGGCAAAACAGATACTTTATCAAAACTGTCTAGCAGAAAAATTGGACTTGGTGTTCATAACAACCAATCAGAACTTCTCTGTAAAAAGAAAAGCTGAGCTCGGATTAGTTGATATGGGCAATGAGGTCAGCTTTTGCATTAGACAGTTTTGATAAATGAGGCTCATTGTGCTATGCCTAGTGAAAGGCCTGAGTGGGTGGAGCATGACACAGGGATTCAAGGAACACCAAAAAAGGAATGCCTATGTCATGCACCGCTTCCTTAGACCCTTCCCCAGGCATAACACAGAGTATTATTTTTCCCAGTTTTCTTTTATTTGGAGTGATTGATGCATTTTATTATATCTGAGATAGTTTATAGGATCTGATTGGTATCATAGACATATAAACATTTTAAAATCTATACTTACAGAATTATGTTTTACATTACCTCAAGCGTGAACATGCTATCATCTAGATATCTGAATACAAACATTGAAACTTAACTAGAAACCTTTCATACTTTGCTGTATCTAAGTTGCAGTATTTTATGGTAGAATAATGGAATGAGAGTTATGCGGTGAGTGGAAGTCACATGTACAGAAGTGGTACGCAAATAACCAGGACAACTCAAGAGTGAAGACAACTGTGTAGGATCTGATGGGCCTGCACTTAATAAGGAAAACCAGTGTAGACAATGGTGGGGCACAGAGTTGCCACACATGGGCTCTAGCAACAGACATCCAATTGTTATTAAACAAAAGGGCGCAATCCCGGTGGGCATATGAACACTAAATCTGGACCATTAGACACTGGAATAAAGTAAATTAATTTGATGGACTAAAGTTCATTTTGCATTTTGTTAATGGAAGGGTTTAACCATCTTGTGTAGTGTAACCATTTCAAGCTGATGGTTGTATAACTATGTGGCTTATGTTTTTCAATCACTTACCATATTAGGCTTCCTGGTGCCAATAAGAAAACCTAAATAGTATTGTTTATCAGGTAATGTCTTTATGGCTATTGTTTATTCAGACTGTGATGGATTACTACTCAGTAGGACATGTGCCATGTGAAAAATATAGTTTTACCAAACGTTGTTGATGTGGCATACAGATTTCTTAGATAGCAGGCCTAATTGTGTATATTTGGGATGAGGTGGATTAATCCTTGTACAAACGTGATTAATTTTTTCATGAATTTATATGTAACTGATTGGGATTTTAGAGAAATGTCTTTATTCTTTGTATCAGTTTTGACATATGCTATGCAAGAAGGTTAACCTAGGAGCCCTCTGTGGGTTCTCTAATATAATTGAAGCCATATTATTTTTTTATGCATTTATAATTTATATTCATTTATACATGTAATTTAATATGCAATTTCCTACTTTGTTATAATATATAAGGAAAAGATTGAAAATGGCTATAGCCTCTGTGGAGAATCATACGTTGACATTGGAAAGAAAAAGTAAGCCTTTGGAATTACCTGGATTTCTGCATTGATAACTAATAAAATGTGGGCTGAATGTTATCTAAGTCACAATTATAGACAAACACAATCTAACTGTTACACTGTTTGTGGTGCTCAAGACTGCAATACAAGACAATCACTATCACATGCAAGCAGTTACCAGGTGAATATACAGTGAAAAAAACCTCACTGACCCTATCTGAATACTGCCCCACAGCAGGGTAAGACAGCTTGGCAGCAGGCCAAACTCACAGGAGAGGCAAAGTGTAACTACTGATACCAGGATACACATAAAACCACTATACAAAAACTAGATGTCTCAGAGGGCAAACAGTACCCACAGTACAAACAAACACATGGACAAGAACAAAGTCAGCAACAAGAATCCGGATAAAGTTTACCACATGTCAGAAACATTATAACTAGCACCTAAGTAATCCAGGCCTGAAGTACGTATAAGCCCAAGAAAAGTATTCTGCCCTAATTAACCAGGCAAAGCTAAATGATGACCAAATCCAGACTTAGACCAAAAGCATTGCCTAGCAACGTCCAAACTCAGAGATAACAGAATTATTGATTTGCAGCAGTATTGATTTGTAACACTAATTAAACTAATAACACAAACATTTGTAGTGTTCATGTCTTTTATTGAGCACATTGAGTAAACATCCACAGTGCAGGGAGAAAAAAAGTTAATTAATCTGTGTGTTTATTACTTCTCCAAGATCTAATTGATAAAAAGGTGTTTCAGGAGATGAGATTGGAAGTGTTGCTCTCAATGGTTCTTTGCCCATTACATAAAGACACACAAAACCTGGTTACTGACAAATATGTTCTGCTCAAGAAAGATTGGTTAGTGTTGATGATGCGTCAAGGCAAACAACTTTTAGAAGCGCGCAGAAGATGTGTTATAAAGACACATGAAGCTGGAAAAGTCTACAAGTGCATTGCTAAAGACCTGGGTGTGCATCAATCCATGGTTAGAAAAATTGTCTACAAATAGAGAAAAGACTGTTGCTACTCTACCTAGACGAGGGTATCCTGTTAAGTTCACTCCAAGAGCACAATGGTCAATCCTGAAAGTGGGGGGAAAGAACCCAAAGGTAACAGCAAAAGTCATACTGAAGATTCTACAAACTACAAAAACCTCTGTTCATGTGTCCACTATTAGAAAAACACTGAACAAAAATATTGTTCAAGTTGGAACACCACAAAAGAAGCCGCCGCTGTCCAAAAAAAACATTGAGATTCGTTTAAAGTTTGCCTGAGACCACCTGGATGTTCCACCATGCTTCTAGGAAAATGTTTTATGGACAGATTAGATAAAAGTGGAACTTTTTAGAACAAATGCACAACGTTATGACCCCAAGCACACAAGTAAATCAACTAAAGAATGGTTGAAAAAGAAGATTTGTGTTTTGTAATGGCCAAGTCAGAGTTCTAACTTTAACCTTATCAAGATGCTGTGGCGTGAACTAAGGAGGTCTGTGCTGTGTAATCAAGGTATGCCAGAAATATTGATGAACAGAAGCATATCTACAGCAAGGAATGGTCCAAATTTCTTCCTTAATGTTGTACAAATATTATTTGCATCTACAGATAACGTTTGTTGGTGGTGATTCCTGCTAAAGGGGTTTCTACAGGTTATTCAATTCAAGGGTTCACTTACTTTTTCTTCTTGCACTGTAGATGTTTACTCAATGTGCTCAATAAAAAACACGAGGAGAACAACTTGTTTGTGCATTATTAATCTAGAAATTGTGTTGGGCTATAACTGTGACTTAGATAACAATCAGACCACATTTTATTAGTAATCAATGCAGAAATCCAGGTAGTTCCACAGGGATAACTTGTTTTTCTTGCAACTGTATGTAAGACAAAGTGATCATACATGAATAACTGAAGTATTGTGGCGACTTTATCTAATCATTTTACATCATTCTGAAATATCTCGAGAGAACAAAATAAATAAGATGGATTAGAAAAGATGGTTGAGATAAAGTAATTATTGGATAATCCCCATCTAAACATTGGAAAGATAAACTCCACAGATGATGTTCTTATCAGTATATTATTTTAACCCTCCCTCATGATTTTAGAGGCTTGAAGACTATGGACACCTTTGCACTGAAACTTTTTTTTATTGTTAATTTGCTTTCTAAATCAAAATTAAGCAAATTTCTAGATAGTCTTAATTAAAAATGTAAAATCATTTTGCTGCTATAGAGGCTCTGTAACTCGTGTACATAGCTGGTTGTACTGCTGTTTCTGACAGAACCAACAGCACACTGCTCCTGGCTGTGTCAGCTTATTCTGCCATTTAGCAGCAGGAAGGAGGAGGTGGTTGTACACGCAGATCAAAGTGTGGAGGGGGGTGCATCTCATGGTTCAGGGAGGGCTGATCACAGAGGCTGAACTCAATGAGAGTGTAGATAGGGGAGAAAAAGCAAACAGGGGAGGGGCTGAATCACACAACCTTTTTATCTGTGTTAGGAGAGGCAGACTGAGGGCGAAATTACAAACTCCTCAGCATCAGTATTGGTCAACATAAGGGAGAAGAATCCCCCTTCCTTGTAGAAGGAGAGAGCAGTAAAGTAATTAAGCTATGCTGATACATGAGAGCTAGTGAAGGCAGAAGCATCCTGGACACACAGACCTTACATCCAACATGTATTACTGGGTGGGACACATCCACAGGAGAAAAGTCTGAAACTAGGAGCTTGTTGTAAACTGAATATCAGGGGCTCTGAAAATGAATGAGGAAACAAAGATTACAGATTGAATCTTAGTGAAAATGTTTTAACTCCAAGTAACTGCTAACATATATCAAAATAATTTCTCCATGTCAAAGTGTCCAAAGCCTTTAATTAAGACGTTAACATATACTATAATTTTTTTTAACAAATTAGACCACATAACAAAATGGACCAAAAGAGAAAAACGTACCTTGAATAGTAATGTCACTTTAAACATAGATTCACATGCATTCTTGTTGTGACTCCTATGTTGCATCTCCTTTCTCTGTATGGTGTAATACAGTCATGATACTGGTGTTGGTATTTTGTGTAGATTTCGTTTTAGTGTTAGATTTTTGTCAGAGTCATGGAGATAACATTTAGTTTGTACATTTTTGTATGATTCATTATTGCAGCAATATGTTTCCAAGTGAAATGGGTACCCAGCTCTAAGACGAAGCAATATAAAATGTAACTGGGTCCATTAATAAACACAGTTATTCTAAATGTACCAGACGCATCACAAATTGTATGAAAATTGGTCCAGTGATTACAGTGTAAAACATCTACGGTCACCAAGGGCTTAAAGATTATTTTAGAAATTTTCTTTTGAGAAAGTCTAGAGAAAATAGAGGAATTAATGATTTTAACCTTCTAGCCTTGTTTTGTAAATAGTATGAAGTGCTAATTTAAAAGAGTCCTTAGATGGCTTATAATAGGAAAAATAAGAATGTGCCCTTTAACATTCTTTTAGGGCTTTCATTAGAAACCTAAAATCATTTTTAAAAAAACAAACTACAAATTCATTTACTTCTTGCCTAAAAGATTTGGACAAACACTGTAATAAATCAACATTATAAACATTATAAGAAATCTGGAATGAAAGCGGTCTATGAATGTATGTAACTAGCCACATTATATTTAATTTCTGGAGTAGAGACAATAAGCCCTTTGAAGTGGCCAGGATTTTTTATTGCATGTCTTTTGGGGCAATGTAGCATGGATAGCAGCACCAAAGCTGGGGATTATCAGTTGAAGAGGCAATGTGTGACTTTTGACACATTAAAACTGGTCTGTAAAAGATTTAAGGGATGGGTATATGGACATTTTTATTTATCCAAACTGAAAACATCCCCCACCCCTTACATTGAGTGGAATTAGGGGATATATCACATTTTAATATTCATGGTACACCTCACTAAACTCACTGTCCAATCAGCAACATTACATTTGCATAAAAGGTTGCCGGGCGGCTTTAGACACTTGAGTCCAGGACTGAGGATATAAAATATTACTAGTACAATAAAAAATTTGATAAACATGATTGGGAGTCAGATCTGGGTATGTAACTACTGTTTCTCTACCCACAATGAAGCAAAAGAGACTACTGTTTGTAAGCGCTAAGTCTTTCTGTCATTTCTTCCTTTTATTTTGTAACTTTTTTTACCTTGTCATCCTATTTGATCTCTTTTTTTGTATTTTTGTACCTGTTATATTAAAGCTTAAAACTTGAATAGGTTTGGTTCTTGAGAGCTCTAAAGAATCTATAGCCTTTCTAAGGATGCGTTCCCGCATTGGGGCGGCTGCATACAGATGAAATCAGATCATATGGGGTAGCAATGGCCGCCCAATTTTGCCGGTAATACTAGTGTTACCACCACTGGCCACCACGCTGCAACGTAGGGAGACATTAAAGTGTGTGAACACTTTGACTACTGGAGAGCAGTGTGTATGTCCTGGGTACCTATCGGACCAGAAACTTGGTAGGGGGTGGCAGCAAGTTGTGTATATTGGATGTGTGGATTGTGTTGAGATGGGATTGTTGCTCAATTTGCAACCTTAAGTGGATGGTGAGTGCAAGATTGAGTGGAAATAAATTAACCCTTTGCAGTCGGACCCACATCACATGCTGTGCAGGTGTGTACATAACAAAACTCAGTCCTTCCAGTAGACCCAGGACGTTAAATGGGTTGTTGCTTAGAGAATGTTGTTTCAAATTGCAAGAGGTTTAAATACTAAGAACTCCCCCCACCTTATCATATGTGTGTGGGGAAACACAATGTTGTCACTGCTAATTTTCCCGGTAGCTATGCCTCCTCTAAAAGCAATAGAAGCAAAACATAACATTGTTTTCAATGAGTTCCCACACCTCTAAAACAGTCTTGCCCTGAGCACGAGGGGCCCGTTTTCTTAACAAAACATGTCCTAATAGGCCACATAATAATGGGGTTTGTCCGTTTAGTCAGCATCCTTAGGCTGGATTCAAATATTGTGGTCAAAATGTGTAACCACAACATTAATTTATATTCTATCATCGCTGCTGCCAAAAGTTAAGCATGTGTCTGTGAAATGTGTCTGTGTGTTTTCTCTGATTCATCTATATCTCATAAGTACCTTGGCTTAGACTGTTAGATTGCAGGAAACAACTAGATGTGAAGCAATTTACATTACCAGGCTCCCCTAAAAAGGTCTGTGTGGCCTATGGTGATGGAGAGTAACCACTTTATCACAGCTGTTGCCTGGGTCACAGATGTTTAAGGACCTTCTGCATGTCCTGGATTCAAGGAGAAATTCCATAATTCTTGGAACAGCACCACTTTCCTGGAGGTTCCCAAGGATGTCCCGTCAAGTCCAGAATGCTGCAGAGAATGGGGAATGCCATCAGGACTTGGGATATGCATGAAATTATAAAACCCCAGCAATGTCCTATCTGAGGCAATATCCGAGTTCAGGAGGAAATAAGAAGCACTGTTATGGCGGCACTATTATTGGCTGTGTTTTAGATTGCCAATTAAAGAAGGAATGTCAGCTCCCCAGGTGCACGAAACAAACAGCGATCTCCACAACACAAGCACAGTTTTCAAAAGGAAAAGGATCAGCACTCCTCGTGGAATATAAAAATATTCTTCTTTATTGAAATAGCTAGCGGGTAAAAACATGCAAAGTGGACAAATTACATAAAGCGTCCGTCCCCACGTTTCTAGCTCTCAAGAGTGTTTTAGATTCACTGTTGCTGTGTTATAAGGCCAATGGGACAAATTGTGTTATATAAGTACTCCTGCTATTTTCTGGTAGCACTAGGACTAGGTAAAAACACTGTTGCCAGCTTTGTTATGGAAGCACTCTCTGTTCATACAGTACATTTGTCCATCTGGTTCCTATTGCCTAATATTTAGTATAGTGAGATCTGCCAGAACCAATTTTGTTCAAAACCATCTATGTTACTAAAGTTGGATTTGCAATTATTTAGCTAAAACCATAGATTTAAAAAAATTATACAGCTCCTAGCCTAGCCATTTTACAGTTAAGATTATAAGGCACATGCTGCAGATTTTGTTGAAGAAGTTGGTTCGGCAGGGGGTCCTAAAAGGGTTCTGGGCATTTTATGTTGATGTCCTATCCTTAGGATAGGCCATCCTGGCACCCCCGCCGATCAGCTGATTGAAGGGACCCGCTGGCCTTTTCAGTGTTTACCAGGCACAGCTCCATACACATCTGCAGCGGCTGTGCCTGGGATTACAGCTCAGTCCCATTCACTGGAATGTGACTGGAACTGTAATTCCAGGCACAGCTTGCTACGGAAATGTATGGCGCTGTGCCTGTAAATTGGGACAAGGCTGTGCTGATCAACTCCATGACCCAATCAATCAGCTGATCGGCTGGGGTGCCTCCAACAATGTGATATTGATGGCCTATCCCAAAGATAGGCTATCAATATAAAATGCCTGGACATCCCTTACAAAAGTGTTTTATGTTTAGGATTATTGTGATGTACCAATGTACAGTTCTGTATATTATTTACCAAGGAAAACCTTAACATTTCCTCCTATGGTTATGAATATGTAAAGAAGAAATCACATTGATTGATAGGTTGTCTACTTCCCGTTCAAATAGTTGAATAAGAATTAGAAAGTTTACTTTTTCGAAACACATACATGAATCCTATTTAGTGTAAACACACAATTACCTTGTCTTAATTTCCTGTATTTTTGCTGTTAGACACTATTCAGGAAGTTCTCATAAGCCTAAAGGGGTTATACAGGCTTTATAAAAATTAAAATGTTACCTGCAGATGGTATTGTTAATTTAAAAAATGCTAATTCTAACGTTGTATTTCCATGCCGCTCCAAAGCCGCTGGTCCACGGTTTTCTGATGGTCTTTGCTTACATTGGTTGCAACTGTGATGTTCTGTACCTGTATGTGACTGCTCAAGCCAATCACTGGCCGCAATGGTCAGGTGTCGTACTCACTGAGATCACAGCTGCAGCCAGTGATTGGCTGGATCTGTCACGTGCACGTATGAAATATCCCATCAGCAGCCAATGTACAGAGAGACCAGTGGGGGACCATGGACCGACGTATCTGGAGCAGTAGGCTATAGGAAGGAAATTTAGACTTTTTTTTTTAATCGTTTATGATGCCATTTGCATGCAGAACTAGCATTTTTATTAAAGGGAATGTGTTGCCAGCAAAACATGTTTTGTTTTTTTTTAGTTAAACAATTAGTGTGTAGGTGATTAAACATTGTTCTAATTTTTTTTTTTTTTTTCACGAGTCAGGAAATATTATAAATTGGATTCAATTTATAATATTTCCCAGCACTGGTCACTAGATGGAGCCATTCCCAAAATTGCAGCATTGCATGTGGTAAAGCAACCACATTGCTTTATGCTGCAAAATTGGGTAAAAATCCCTCGCTCTAGTGAGCTCTCAGAATCCCCCCCTCCTTTATCCTGGCTAGTGCCGGGAGAAACGAGGGGTTTGAACGGTCTAACCTCCTACACTGTGTGTCGCCATTTTTTGAGCTAACACACAGTGTAGTAGGTTTCCATACAGTAGTAAACACACACTGAAACACGAACATACATAGAAATAACTTACCTGCTCCAGTCGCCGCCGCTCCCTCCGGTCCATCCGCTCCGTCTGCTGCCGCTGCTCCATGTGCACAAGTCCGGAAGCCGCGACCGGAAATAGTAATCTTACTGTCCGGCTGCGACTTCCGGTCCACAGGAAAATGGCGCCGGACGGCGCGCATTTCAAATTGAACTGTGTGGGAGCGGCGCATGCGCCGTTCCCACACAGCGGCGTACACGATAGTGGATGGAACGGGCCCCGTTCGCAGTCCCTATGGGATTGGAGCTGCCATATTCCATGTCTGTATGTGTCGTTAATCGACACATACAGAAATGGAAAAAAAATGGCAGCCCCCATAGTGAAGAAAAAGTGTAAAAATAAAAAAAAGTAACACACAAACACACAAATTAATCCAAACATTTTTAATAAAGCACTAACATCTTTAACATATTAAAAACATTTTTTGGGTGACACTGTTCCTTTAAGCCTGGAAAATGCCTTTAACAACTTCATAGATGAAACCCCTTGGCGATAATATCAGAATTCAAGCTTTGCATTATTTCTGTATTTATTCGCTTTGAAGGGAAGTCTTGGCATGAGAATGACCCTAACCTAATAGTCAAAATGCTTCCCGGTTCTTCTTGGTTCTTCTCTTTGTCTTATTTTATTGTAAGATCTCGAACTGCATGGTATAATACTGAGATATAATGAGTCTTTGTTGCTCACAAAGTATTTGATGTTCATATTAATTATTTTTCATAGTTGCTTTTGTTTTTCTTACATTTCTATTCTTTAGAGCTCACGAATACATATGTATTAAGGTAATTTGGCAGTCATCGACTTCTACTGGGGCCCTACTCTATCTACATATTTCTCTGATTTTATATGGGAAAACACCAGAAAAAATGCCATACCCAGAGTATGCTGCATTTTTGGAAAAACAAACAAACATGATAATTATCCCAAAAACACCACCAAAAGTCTATAAACTAAAATGTTGTGTATATACATTTTTCGATATATATTGTGTATATAAACTTTAAAATAACATCTGGACGCAGCATTGTTTTTATCACAAAAAAAAACACAGTAAAAAACATCAATGAAAATGGCAAGAAAAACGCATCAAAATGCTGAGTGAATCAGGCCTCTAAAGAGTTAAATATCTTAACAGAGGACCTGTCCCTAGGTCATATAGGTTGAACTGGTTAACTTACCTGAATAGCTGTCTCCCTGTTGCCAGCACTGTTTTTCTTTTTCTCCTGTACGCCTTTCGCTTTTCAGAGACATGACCCACTGTTATTTTGGCTCCCTGTAGGTTAATTTGCTGTAGTTAGCCAATGGGGTGGAGCTAGCTTCACTGCCTTTGATGCTGACCAATCAACGCGAGGCAAAATTGAGTGTAGTTCACACCTTGTTGGCTAACTACAATAATTTAGCATATAGGGAGCCAACACAACGGTGGGTCATGTCTCTGGAACGAGGGAGTCCAGGGAGAAAAAAACAAACCAGTGCTGGAATCAGGGATACAGCGCTATTAAGGTCGGTTAACCAGTTCAACTTAAATGAGCTAGTGACAGGTACTTCACATGACCAGGAAAGGTTTTTATCCACTCGAAGTAAATATTGAAGGTTCATGAAAACCATAAGTAATTGATACAGAAATATATTATTGACTGAAACGGTAATATCTATTATCTTTTATCCATTCTCCTAACGTTCCTTTTTTTCTATTAATTCTTTCTTTATTATAGTTTGAAGTTTTCTATTTTTATTTTATCACTTCCCTTTTTTAACATTTATTTGACTTTTTCTTCCCTTCTTACTTGGTTGTGAGTTTCTTCTAAAAATACGCATTTCCAAGAGCAACCTTACTGCTCTACGCATTTCACTTCTTTTTCCCTCGACTTTTCCCAACTTTTTCAGTGAGAATATTTTAAAAGAATTTTTTTACTGTTGGAGATGGATTGAGAATTAAGGAGACATGCACCGTAAATAATTCAAATATCTTCGCCAGTTTTAGTCAGCAAGTTCACACAGCAACACATGCGACCTATTTAATGC
This sequence comes from Rhinoderma darwinii, assembly GCF_050947455.1. Taxonomy (NCBI): domain Eukaryota; kingdom Metazoa; phylum Chordata; class Amphibia; order Anura; family Rhinodermatidae; genus Rhinoderma; species Rhinoderma darwinii. The sequence continues at coordinate 42,586,660 of NC_134696.1, read as the reverse complement.
ATTTAATGGTTCTTTGCCTAGATTATATTTTTACATTATATAACATTCTTGAATTAAAAAAAGATGGGAACAATATTTTATATATGACCTAAAAGAAAAATAAGACATTTTCCTCAGTTACAGAAGTATATCTGAGCCTGGAGACTTAAATAACCTGCATGTATTACTCCACACTTCAAATCTCTATATTTTACAAGTACACTTCTTGATTGTGGAATGTATAATGTTTTACTTATATTTAAATTGAAATTCCAGCATGTACACACTTTATTGTAATAGGCAGGAATTCCACAGAACATTTTGATTCTGTTTTTACCACATTTTTACTGCCGTTTTCAAGTTACTTACATGTGCTTAATTGCTGTAAAAAAGGTATATTAAAAACCGGAAGCATTTTACCACAAATTGCCACGGTCTTGCAATTCGGTTTTCAGCCATCACTACAATACTGCAGTAAAAAGGCGGTAAGAACGTGATCAAAACTCGCTGTGGAATCTCAGACTTAGGCCTTATTCACACGAACGTGTCCGTTTTGCGCACGTAAAAAACCCAGCGTTTTTCCTGCATTGCAGTTCCATGTGACATCCATGTACAGTGCGTGTCTGTGTTTTTCACGCGTGTATGTCATCCTTATGTCACGCGTTTTTTACGTCAGCAAAACAAAATGAAGGTGTAATGACGGGGTAGGGAGACAGACAGGTGAGCCCTAATCTACGCGCCACTCTGTCCCTGCCTACTTGCACGGCCCGCACTAGGCAACGGCGTACAACTGGGCGACGGTCCCTACACTCAATAAGTGCACGACAGACCAACAGACAAGGGTACACAGAAGCTAAGGCAAATGGGGCAGTTGCCCACAACAAAACCGTGAACAACAAGAGTAGTGAACGAGCCGAGTCAAACCAGGAGTGTACGAGGTACCAAACGCAGAGCGGGAGAGTAGTCAGTAAAGCCAGGGTCAATTTGAAGCAGAGGACAATAGTAAAAGCAGGAGCAGCAGAGCCAAGGAAACAGAAGAATCACAGGCATAGGAGGAGCAGGAAATGAGGGTATAAATAGACAGAGGGCGGGAGCTAGCTCCGTCTGGCCAGGCTGTGATAGGTTCTCCCACTCCTCAGCCTCCCAGCCTGAGTGGTAGCAGATCGAGTCACTCTAACAGATCTAGGCACAGATGCAAGCTGATTAACTACGGGCGTCGACAAAGAAGCTGTGTCAGGCAAATCCATTACAGAAGGAGTTGGTCTTCTTTTTCTCATAATTTCTTTACCAACTGTTGCGTAAATTACGGACATCACACGGATGTGCATCCATGTGCTATCCGTGATTTTCACGCACCTATTGACTTTAATGGGTGCGTGATGCGCAAAGAATTTACAAGTATAGGACATGCAGTGAGTTTCACCCCGCGGACACACACTGTGTGAACAACACTGAATGTCTGAATGGCCCCATTGAATTGCATAGGTCCGTGTGACGTGCATTGTTCTAACGCGCGTAACGCATTTAGGGTATTACATCCTTTATTGACAGGTTTTAGACCAGGGCTACACCAAGACTTTATGTAGCGCTACTGATGAATTTTAACCCAGAGTGAAAGCTGCAGTCCGCAATATTGCATGCAGCTTAATGTAATTGACTGCAGCTGTAGCTCAAAAGTTAACCCCTTAATGGCCAGGCCTAAAAAGGCCTTAACCACTTTCTGACCAGAATCTTTACCCCCCTTCCTGACCAGGCCCATTTTCAAGTTTTAGCCATGTGCCAATTTAAAAGCAAATTGTTGTACTATTACTCTTCCAACCTACATGTATTTGGTCTTCTTTTTTCTCAGAACATATTGGGCTTCTATATTGTGTAAAAAAAAATTCTAATTGCTTCACCCAACGTGAAATGCAGTTTCTATGAAAAGCACGTTTACCAAATTTTTTCTGAAAGTTTCGCTGGTCTGTCATAACAGACCCTGATCTTGAAAATTCCAAAAAGCAAAAACCTTTATCTTGCTTCGATGTCGCCATCTTATGTTACACTATGTAAGCACATCTCAAATATGGCCCTTGAAAATGAAAGCTGTGCTGTGATTGGTTGCTATGGTCAACTAAGCCAGTTTTGCCTTAATTTTCAGTCACTGGCCATTTACCACTGATGTTACTTTAACCCCTTCAGGACCAAGCTCATTTTGGCCTTCAGGGCCAGCCCCAGTTTTCAAATCCAACGTGTCACTTTATGTGGTAATAACTCGGATAAGTAAAACCATTCCAAAGTGATTCTGAGATTGTTTTTTCGTAACACATTGTTCTTTATGTTAGTGGTAAATTTTGGTCAATATGTTTACACTTTATTTATAAAAAAAAATCAAAAATATAAAGAAAATTTTGAAAAATTAGCATTTTCCTACATTTCAAATCCTTTACTTCAAAAATGGAAAATGGATAATGGTACTAGTGGCGTAACTAATGCTGTAGCAACCATAGCCCGGTGGCTCCGCTAGCAGCGGTGGTGACCTCACATTCAATAGTATATGCGTCCATAGGACGCAGATTGAAAACTACGGCGGAGCACAGAGGTATCTCCCCGCTCTGCCATTAAAGGAGTTGTCCCACAAAACAGAGGTATCCCCTATCCACATGATAGGGGATACATGTGTGATCGCTGGGGGTCCGACAGCTGGGACCCCCAGTGATAATGAGAACGGGTGACCGAAAGTCCTCCAAAGTGCTCCATGAGAAGTATGGGACTTCCAGGGTCTGTGTCCGGCTTGTGTGTGCGACAGCTCCACAGAAATAAATGGAGCGCTTGTGCGCAAGCGTGACCAGCGCCCTATTCATTTCTATGAAGCTTCCGCTAAACACACAAGCCGGACACAGACCGCAGAAATCCCATGCTTCTTATGGAGCACTTCGGGGGACTTTTAGTTCCCCGTTCTCCTTATCGCTGGGGGTCCCAGCGGTCGTATTCGCAGCGATCACACATGTATCCCCTGTGGATAGGTGATACATGTGTTTTGTTAGACAACTCCTTTAACTAGGCTACAGGCTGTTTTTTTGGGGGGATTGGGGCTGTATCATGTAGGGGGGCTGTATCATGCTATCTACAGGAGGGGTGGCTGTATGGCACTGTATGTATGGTGCTATCGACATCGGACTGTATGGCACTATATACAGGGGGCTGTATGGCACAATCTACAAGGGGGAGGTGGGGTGCTAACTACAAGTGGGTGTGACCATATCTAGGGGGTGCTATATAGCACAATCTACAGGGGGGCTGTGTAGCAGAATCTTCAGGGGAAGCACTATCTACAAGAGGGGACGGTGTGTTGCACCTAGGGGAGGGGGAGCCAAGCCAAAAGTTTGCTACAAGGCTCAGTCTTTCCTAGTTACTCCCCTGAATGGTACCACAGAAATTAGTAAATAAATAAGTTTTACTATATGTCTTCTTTATGAAGGCATAATTTTTTTTACTTAATTTTATTTTTTCCAGTTGATTATAAAGTTTATCATTTTTCTAGCAGTTTTAATATATTCAACAAAATTTGCAAAACATATTTTTTCAGGCACCACTTCAGTTTTGAAGTGGCTTTGAGGGGGTCTATATATTAGAAAACTCCTCATAAGTCACCCAATTTAAAAAAAACTGCACCCCACAATGTATTTGAAACAGCATTTAGGAGGTGTGATAAACCTTTAGGTGTTTCACAGAATTTAAAGCAAAGTGGAGGTAAAATTTACAAATTTCATTTTTTTTCTGGCAGATTTTCAAATTAATCCATTTATTTCAGTAACACAGTAAGTGTTAACAGAAAAACACAACTCAATATTTATTACATAGATTCTGTAATTTTCTAAAATATATCACATGTGGCCCTTGTGTGCTACTGTACTCAAACATTTAGGATGTTTTCCAGGCACCATTTCATGTTTGAAAAGGCCTTGAGGTGCCAAAACATTGGATACACCCCAAAAGACACCCCATTTTGGAAACTACACTCCTCAAGGAAGGTATCTAGGTTTGTGGTGAGCATTCTGACCCCACTGGGTTTTCATAGAATTTATTAGAATTGGGCTGTGAAAATTAAAATAAAATATATTTTTCAAATATTATGTAGTTTTACCTCAAAATGTTTCATTTCCACAAGGAATTCATGAGAAAAAGCACCCCAAGGATTGTTAGGCAATTTCTCATGAGCATGTAAATACTACATATGTGGAGCGCATATTTTGCTGGAACGATTTTCTAATGCTATGTCGCATTTGCAAAGCCCATGATGTACAGTGAAACCCCCCAAAAACGAAAAATAGTTTAGGAAACTACACTCTTTAAGGAATTTATCTGGGGTGTAGTGAGCATCTTGACCCCAAAGGTGTTTCATTTATTAGGATTGGACTGTAAAAGTGGAATTTGTTATTTTTTTTGCCAATAATATGTAGTTTTAGCTCAAATCTTAAATTTTCACAAGGACTATAGGAGAAAAAAAAAGCACCCCATCTTTTTATAGCATTTTCTCCTGGGTACAGCAATTACCCACATGTGGTCACAAACTGCTGCTTGGGCACACGGCCGGGCTCAGAAACGAAGGAGCGCCATTTGGCTTTTTCAGCACAGATTTAGCTGAATTGATTTCCGGGTGCTATGTCACATTTCTCCTTGAAGTACCAGTACAGTAGAAATTCCCCAGGTGGGATCACATTTTGGAGACTACACCATGCAAAGAATTAAATTAGGGGTGTAGTGAGCATTTTTAGCCCCTAGGGGTTTTATAGATTTTATTAGAATTGGGCCGTGAAAATTAAGAAATTTGTTTTCCCAATAATATGTAGATTTAGCACATACACTACCGTTCAAAAGTTTAGGATCACTTAGAAATTTCCTTATTTTTGAAAGTAAAGCACAGTTTTTTTTAATGAAGATAACATTAAATTAATCAGAAATACACTCTATACATTGTTAATGTGCTAAATTACTATTCTAGCTGCAAACTTCTGGTTTTTAATGCAATATCTACATAGGTGTATAGAGGCCCATTTCCAGCAACCATCACTCCAGTGTTCTAATGGTACTTTGTGTTTGCTAACTGTGTTAGAAGGCTAATGGATGATTAGAAAACACTTGAAAACCCTTGTGCAATTATGTTAGCACCGCTGTAAACAGTTTTGCTGTTTAGAGGAGCTATAAAACTGACCTTCCTTTGAGCTAGTTGAGAATATGGAGCATTACAATTGTGGGTTCGATTAAACTCTCCAAATGGCTAGAAAAAGAGAGCTTTCATGTGAAACTCGACAGTCTATTCTTGTTCTTAGAAATGAAGGCTATTCCATGCGAGAAATTGCCAAGAAACTGAAGATTTCCTACAACGGTGTGTACTACTCCCTTCAGAGGACAGCACAAACAGGCTCTAACCAGAGTAGAAAGAAAAGTGGGAGGCCCCGCTGCACAACTGAGCAACAAGACAAGTACATTAGAGTCTCTAGTTTGAGAAATAGACGCCTCACAGGTCCTCAACTGGCAGCTTCATTAAATAGTACCCGCAAAACGCCAGTGTCAACGTCTACAGTGAAGACGCGACTCCGGGATGCTGGCCTTCAGGGCAGAGTGGCAAAGAAAAAGCCATATCTGAGACTGTCTAATAAAAGGAAAAGATTAATATGGGCAAAAGCACACAGATATTGGACAGAGGAAGATTGGAAAAAAGTGTTATGGACAGACGAATCGAAATTTGAGGTGTTTGGATCACACAGAAGAACATTTGTGAGACGCAGAACAACTGAAAAGATGCTGGAAGAGTGCCTGACGCCTATCTGTCAAGCATGGTGGAGGTAATGTGATGGTCTGGGGTTGCTTTGGTGCTGGTAAAGTGGGAGAGTTGTACAAGGTAAAAGGGATTTTGAATAAGGAAGGCTATCACTCCATTTTGCAACGCCATGCCATACCCTGTGGACAGCGCTTGATTGGAGCCAATTTCATCCTACAACAGGACAATGACCCAAAGCACACCTCCAAATTATGCAAGAACTATTTAGGGAAGAAGCAGGTAGCTGGTATTCTATCTGTAATGGAGTGGCCAGCGCAGTCACCAGATCTCAACCCCATAGAGCTGTTGTGGGAGCAGCTTGACCGTATGGTACGCAAGAAGTGCCCATCAAGCCAATCCAACTTGTGGGAGGGCCTTCTGGAAGAATGGGGTGAAATTTCCCCCGATTACCTCAGCAAATTAACAGCTAGAATGCCAAAGGTCTGCAATGCTGTAATTGCTGCAAATGGAGCATTCTTTGACGAAAGCAAAGTTTGAAGGAGAGAATTAGTATTTCAAATAAAAATCATTATTTCTAACCTTGTCAATGTCTTGACTATATTTTCTAGTCATTTTGCAACTCATTTGATAAATATAAGTGTGAGTTTTCATGGAAAGCACACAATTGTCTGGGTGACCCCAAACTTTTGAACGGTAGTGTATATACAGCACCAGAACAAACCTCAGTACATAAATACAGCACTAGAACCAAGCTCAGTACATATATACAGCACCAGAACAAAGCTCAGTATATATATACTGCCCCAGAACAAAGCTCAGTACATATATACAGCACCAGAACAAAGCTCAGTACATATATACAACACTAGGACCAAGCTCAGTACATATATACAACACCAGAACAAATACAGCTCAATTTAGTGCAACCCCTGCCGTATAGGTTTGTACAGCTTAAAACTACAGCTCACAGCATAGCCAGAACAATGGTAAGGATATGCTGGGAGTTGCTGTTTCACAAAAAAAATAATCATAACCCATCACCTCGTTGCAGATCATACAGTGACTACAGTGCTGATTAGAGGCAGAAGAAACTTTTACATTAAGTGACTCACCGGTGACATCTCAGATTCTAGTTATTTTTTTCTTTTTTTCTCCCTCCGGTCCAGAACTCCATGATGGATTTCTCCCGGCCATGACCCATTTCTGCATTTTTCCGCCCAGATGTGTTCAGCTTCTCACTTTTAAAACATTTCTGCACCTATAAACAATGATAAAATTCTCAATAGTGCTAACCACTGAGCAACCATGCTGCCCTACATATAGCTTCCCCTATAGATAGTGCTCCACGTATAGCCCACCCCTGTAGACAGTGGCCTACATATAGCCCTCCTGTAGATAGTGCCCCACAGGTAACCCACCCCTGTATATAGTGTCCCACATATAGCCGACCCCTATAGATAATGCCCTGCCAATAGCTCCCCCTATAGATAGTGCTCAACATATAGCCAACCCCTGTATATAGTGTCCCACATATAGCCAACCCCAGTAGATAGAGCCCTACATATAGCTCCCCCTGTATATAGTGCTCCACATCCACACATATAGACCCCCGTATAGATAGAGCCCCCATTATACATAATGCCAATCACAGTTTTAGTAGAATTATTTTTTAAACTTTACATATTCACATGATCCCGTTCCTGTGCCATCCAGTGGCAATGCAGATCTGCTCTCTGAGCAAGTTTGCTGGAGCTGTACAAGCGGCACATTCATTAAAAGGTGCTGGTTGGTGGGGCAAGTCATTTTGCCCCGCCAATCAGTGTCATTGTAAGGCACTGAATGGTTGGACACAGAACCTGCCTGGCCATTCAGCGCTAATGCATGTATTAGTACCTGCGTGCTATAGACGCAGGTACAATTACTGCAAGAGGGGTTGGCTGTCGCTAGCACTGGGGCCTCCTCCGATGCTGGCGATGCCACTGGGCATAAGAGGGCCCATGCCGCCCGTTCCATAAATGTTAGAGTCTCGGCGGCGCTGACCCCGTAGTAGCGTCGCTACCACTGTAGCAGCCATAACGGCTGCTAGCGGTGCCACTGGGCAAATGGGGGGGGCGTGTCAGCAGGGTTGGGGGCGCTACGGCTTCTGCAGCGGTAGTTATGCCACTGGAGGGATCCCCCTCCCTCTGTGTCAATCACTTAAATGCTGCTGTCGATATTGACATCGGCATTTAAGCGGTTAAACGGCGGCAATTGGAGATAACTGTGATCGCCGCCGTTGCAGTGGGATGTCGGCTGTGTATAACAGCCAACACCCGCTGAAGATGAAGCGAACACAGCTCTTGTGCCCGCTTCATCCTCAGGAGGTTACTGTACGCCTATTTGCGGGAGGGCTCCACTAAAAAGTACGTACAGTAACGTCCATTTGCAGGCAGGGGTTAAAGACTTTAACTACAGGCCTTTACTTTTGCACCATCCTTTTTTAATCACCCTGTATATAACTTTAGCCACATCTGTTTGCTTTGCACATGCATAAGAGGAGGATCCCGGTTGGGGATTTTCAGCCACACGTTAGAACAAGAAAGCCACCTGACTTTTGAACATGGCTGACTGGCATCTGTACGTTGTATGAGCCACAACATCCTGAGCGCACCTGGCAGGAGAAGAGGAGAGGTGAGGTGAGTATTCATTTTTTATTTTATTTTAACAGTCCAATAGGTGGGCGGGGTACAAGGCCTAGAATGGGCCTGTACCTTGCTACACCCTACAGAGTGATTTCCACTAACACCGTACAGAGTGATTTCCACTATGATTATGCCTTTTTACCCCCCGTAAATAATAATAAAGGGGGCATGGCCACTTTTCCAAAGCCACGCCTCCTTTTGTGACTTTTCTACAGCAGAAAGCTGGCTTAGAAAGGCTAATACATTCCCCCCAGAGGGCTTTCTTTTGAACACTATACGTGTGCAAACATTACTAAGGGACAAAGACATTGCCCCATCTAGTACAAGGACTCATATCAGTGAATAAGTCTTTGTACTACACTGCAGCATATATTGGAGCTATATAAATGCTGTGTGGAATATTCCTTTCCTGTACATTTCATGTTTATATCTGTAGAGCATCACTACAATGAAGATGCAGCAAACACTTTCCTTGCATAAGAAAAACAATGTGCCGCATTTAGACAATCATCACTCCATGGCTTCTCATGTACTGGATACACTTCTAAATACATATTTGTTACAATTGACTTTTCAGTAGTTTATTTCATAAGCATTCCATACCCAAAATTGGCACGGACAGGATTGCTTTGTACAACTATTACTGAATGAAGAACCTCTCCCCAAGTACACATTATTGTTGTTCCATCAGTAGTCTGCTCCAACCACCAGGGTGGCGAGACACAAAGCAGACAGAAGAGAGTTCTCGTCGGCAGGTATATAGTGGGTTGTTAATTACCTGATCATGTAGAGGGGATGTATCTGTATGCAGGAGCCAGCCTGACAGTCACAGATTAATTGGAAAGGGACCATGCGGCAATCTGTCCCCAACTCCTGGGTTTTTAGCACATTAATAGGATTGCAATTAGGGTATTTACACTGCAAATAATGTGCATTTTATTAGAACCTCGAGGGGGTTAATGAAGACAGATTAATCATTTAACCTGTCACTCACTATGTAATGCTTGAAAGAGCTGTATAAATACATATGCACACAGACGTATAAACTGCCTTTTGAAATGACACAATTCACATAGAGTCGTCTTATCTTGATTTCCTTCTTCCCTCTGTCATTTTGAAGGTTATTGTAGGGGATTTGTCCTCCTAACTTGCATATTCACTACCTGTGTCCTAGTCTTGTCCTAGTTCTTTTGATGCATTTAATGTATGGCAGTCAGGTCAATCTTACATCATGCTCAACAGATAATACCTCTTTTTCATGGAAAAAAAGACTCTGCTATTCATCACTTTGGCCTGCATAGTGCATCTCTTTACAACACGGTCTTGACATTCTCTTTCTTGCTCAACACTTGATACCAATCTGTTTTTCGGCATACACTGTTACTTCTAATATAGTTGCATTTCAAGGACTAGTGAGATGATGGACTATAAAAGAGGCTGTTTTATCTCAACAACCACTTTTCACTGCATTGCCGCATGTAATACTTAATTTCCCCTGTAGTGGCCGCTGCAGGGGAAATGTGCATCTAGGGGCAACTTCTGTCTACAAAATGGCTCCTATGATGCTAAAGAGGTCTGAAGTGAGACCAGGGCCGATTCTAGCTTTTCCGCTGCCTGAGGCGAAAATTGAAATGGCGCCCCCCAGATTTTGATTGACATCCCCCTGGCTGTTCTACATCACTAGCAGGCACCTCCAACTCTTGTGGATTCGCTGTTGGCTTGTACTGGCATGCGCGGTGCAGTCTCGCAGAGTACACCTCGCTGCATGGTGCATGCCAAAGTTGTACAAGGCAATGGTGCATCTGAGAAAGTTTGAGGAGACTGGAAGTGATGTATAACAGCCATGGGGATGTCAATCAAGCATGGAAAGGCGGGTTTGGAGGCAGGACTATGTAACTCTTCAGGATAGCGGCACCGCCCCGTAAACCTTTAATGAGTAATTAGCCTATAGCGTACGTCATTTTAAAAGTTGATTTTATACATTTTGATGCATCTGAAAAAAAAATACAGGGGAATGTTTGGAAATATTGTCAGGACACGTATTACCGCATGGTGGCGGTTCAAGGGGTTAAAATTACCTGACAGGTTCCCATTAAATATACAATGAATTGAAAACAATTCTATCTGCACAGCAATTTTGTTATTATAAACATATTCTATATAATTACAGCTCCAGAACCAAACTTAATACATATATACAGCACCAGAACCAACCTCATTACATAAATACAGCACTAGAACCAAGCTCAGTACATATATTCAACACTAGAACCAAGCTCAGTACATATACACAACACCAGAACCAAGCTCAGTACATATATACAACACCAGAACCAAGCTCAGCACATATATACAGCCCCAGAACCAAGCTCAGTACACATGTAAATATATATATATATATATATATATATATATATATATATACACAGCCCCAGAACCAAGCTCAGTACATAAATACAACACCAGAACAAAGCTCAGTACATATATACAGCCCCAGAACAAAGCTCAGTACATATATACAGCCATAGAACCAAGCTCAGTTCATAAATACAAACACCAGAACCAAGCTCAGGACATATATACAGCCCCAGAACCAAGCTCTCTCTCTATATATATATATATATATATATATATATATATACTGCCCCAGAACCAGGCTCAGTACATGAATACAGAACCAGAACCAAGGTAAGTACATATATACAGCATCTGAACAATTCTCAGCACATAAATACAACACCAACACAAATACAGCTCAATTTAGTGCAACCCCTGCCGTATAGTTTTGTACAGCGTAAAACTACAGCTCCCAGCATGGTCCGAACAAAGGTAAGGATATGCTGGGAGTTGCTGTTTCACAAATAAAAAAAATCATACCACCCATCATTTTGCTGCAGATCATACAGTGGCTACAGTACTGATTAGAGGCAGAATAAACATTTATATTAAGTGACTCACCGGTGACGTCTCAGATTCTAGTTGTTCTTTTTCTCTTTTCTTCTCCATCTGGTCCTCTATGACGACTTCTCCTGGCCACAGCCCATTTCTGTAGTTTGCCGCTTAGATGTCTTCAGCTTCTCACTTTTCAAACGTTTCTGCACCTATAAACGAAGATAAAATTCTCATGATGCCACACACTATGCCCTAAATATAAATATAACAGTGCCATACACTGCACATCTAATTATAATAGCATTTTACACTGTGCCTGATTATAATAGCACCATACACTGTGTCCTACACACACAGTGCTCCCTGTAGATAGTGCACCCATAGAGCCCCCTGTAGATAGTACCCCCATAGATCCCCTGTAGACAGTGCTTCCCATAGATAGTGCCCTACATAGATCCCCTGTAGATAGTGCCCCCCATATAGCCCCCCTGTATATAATGGCCCACATATAGCCCCCTGTATAAATTGCCCCACATAGCCCCTTGTATATAGTTCCATACATATAGCCCCCTCTATAGATTGTGCTCAACATATACCCCTCCCCTCCTGTAGATAATGCTACGCATACTTTTTAAAGAAAAAAACAACTTTACACACTCACCTTGATCCTGTTCCCGCGCCATTCTGTGTCAATGCAGGCCTGCTCTCTTCTGAGCAGGCCTGCTAGGACTGAACTATGCAAGTGACACGATGATGTCATCGCGCCGCTTGCATCGTTGAAAGGTGCTGATTGGGAGGTCAGAATGACATGCCCCGCCAATCAGCGCCTTTCAATAACGGTAGCGGCGCAATTACGTCATCGTGCCGCTAGCGTCATTAAAAGGCGCTGATTGGCAGGGCAGAGTAACTTGCCCCACCAGTTCAACAATGGAAACGGAACGCGCCGTCGAAAGTCGCTGATTGGCGGGGCAAGTCATACTGCCCTGCCAATCAGCGTCATTGAAAGGCCTTTCAGTGCTTATGGATGTTATATAACCTGTGTTCTATAGACGCAGGTACAATTAGTGCAGGAGGGGGTGGCGGCGGCCAGAGAGGCAGCAGGCCACCGCCTGAGGCCCTGCATGAGACAACCCCTTTACATGTTTTAACATTTAATCAAAACGAAGTAAATGGGATTTCCAGAGTTGCAATTTCCACAAACATTCTCGTCATTACTAGACCCTACAAAGTAGTTTTGAAGTTATTTTATTTACTTGACCATTGGAGGGGTTGGTGTTCCATGTCTGCTATTGAGTCCCAGTCTGGCTCTGAATAAATCTATCTGTACACAGGTAGACTGTCATGAGCTTTCCTGAAAGCTACGAATAAGTCAGGAACAGGGAGCCCATTGGTGATCTCCAGCGCCCCCCTGCAGTAAGCGAGTCTGAGGTAAGGTGCCTGTGTGTGGATATACATGTGTGCATATGTATGTAGTGTTTGAGTGTTTTCCAACTTGCCAGTGTCCCCTCATGAACACCAGCTGACTGCCCCCAAAAACAAGCCTTTCCGAGTGCCGCCCATAAATAATGCCAGTATGGTGTCCTTTCTAAACAATGCCAGGAGAGTGCTTCCATATTCGTCAGAGTAGTGCCCCACATAAACAACGCCAGTCAAGTTCACACTATCAATAATGCCAGCGGGGTGTCCCCCGTAAACAACGGCAGTAGATTGTCCCTTATGATCGAAAGAAGAGTGTCCCTTATGATCGTAGGTAGAGTGTTCCACATAAATAATGTTAGGAGAATGCCCCTTAAAACAACACCAGCAGGGCACCCCCATAAAAAGAACCAGCATATTGGAAAGTGCTATTATGTGGGCAATGCATGGTACTATTAGGTGTGCAGTGGTATTCCCAACTTAACACTTATGGCATATCCACAGCTTATCTCCAAAATTGGTGATCACCCATTCCCTGTCCTACCTGTTTAAGTTGGGAATACCCCTATAATAACATGATTATTTGCATATAATATTGTTACAAAAATAAAACAAGAAAAACAATGTAGCATTCAGCCTGGAACCTGGCACGACATGAGCTGTAAATATGGGCCTGACTGTAGCTAAGCAGTAGTCACAGGTCACAGTTCTGCCTTTATGAAACAGATTAAAAAAGCAGCCAAGCAGCAAGAAGTGAGGAAAATAAATGTCTGACTTATTATATAATGTTTAAGCTCACCATTGGACATTTGTTTTAAGCTTTTGGCCTCATCACACCAATGTCTTAATAACTCATTTTCATGACAATCATTTAGGCCCGCCATTTACACACTAGGATATTTTGCCAAGATGGTTCTGATGGATGTATTCATTGTTCCCATTTACACATATATTACTGCTACTACTGGTGAATTATAGTCAAATTCAACTATTTGTAGAACCAGCATATAAAACTATTAAAACTTAACAGTATAAGAGATCCAAGATAAAATAGGCTCAAAATAGACAGGTAATAGCGAAGGTAAAATACTGTAGTTGTATCACTGGTGTGTCAAACTATTATTTTTTTTGCAGGATTCCTTTAGGATGGAAAATAGCGTAGTCTACTACGCTATTCCATCCATCAAAAAATGGTATGCTGATATATACCAACCTGATTGAGACAAAAAGGACACTCTTTTGGTGTCTGTTGGCTAATCGAGCCCTATGGACACCTTTATCGTGTACATTGGGAGCTTTCCCGACCTGCACAATAAACTTAGGGCACTAACACGATGTGAAGAGGGCCTTAACTGACCTCAGAAGCCAGTAGATCATCACATACCTTCTCTAAGAAAACTTGTTTAATGCCTTACTCATCTTTACCCAAAGTGAAAAAAACCTAACATGTCCATCCAGCCCCCATGGTATTGCCTCTGGAACACCCTGCTGTATCTTGTCTCAAACAAAATGATCCATTTAGGAATAAAAAGGTTTAAAAATTAGTAGTTACTCTGAGACTCTCTGTGGCGCTGTTACTCAGGAAAAAATGCAAAGGCTCTTTTGTCTTCATGTATTAAAGAGCTTTATTACATAAACAGCAAACGTAGTGCACAAGATTACACGTTTCGAGCCCGAACCGGGTTCTTTGTCAAATAGAAATTCTGTGTCTTTATCTGATGAAGAGCCCCATTCGGACTCGAAACGCGTAATGTTGTGAACGGTGTTTACTTCTTATGTAAAAAAAGTATTTTATACATGAAGACAAAAGAGCCTTTGCATTTTTCCCTGAGGAACAGCGCCACAGAGAGTCTCATAGTATCTATTAATTTTTAAACCATTTTATTCCTATTGAATTACCGGCTCTCTTTGAGAGACCCGGGAACCAGCAGTTGCCTCACTGCACAACTAAAATAGGTGAGCATAACTGAATACAACCCCACCCCCCCAAACAACCTAAGGTCCCCATACATGAAGCACTTCTATCTCTTTTTTCTCCCTATGTAAGAAAATTATCCATTTGTCACAGAAACTTGATGTCCTCTTATCTGTCACTGTACAGTCTTATAGGTAATGCTCACTACACACAGCCCGCTCTATATAAGTGTTTATCATATATCATTCTTAACACTTCAACAGATATGAGTAACAAACATCATAGCTGAGATAAGTGTTTATGTTGCACTGATTATCATACCCTGCCCTTTACTGTAAATCTAATCTAACCTTTATACCAAGGTTGCGTACATTCTCTAGGCAGCCACAAGAAATAGCAAGGGATGGGCTGAATAATATTTATAGACACAGTCTCTAATCAAACCCTTCATTTCAAATGACAGGAATGCTGGACACCCAGGGTGATTGCACTTAAAGACAGCGCTTCGATAGGAAAAAAACAAGCAAGAAAGAGTCAAAGAAAGGTGAACAATGAAGGAGAAACAAGAGGAAGAAAAACAATGGGAAACATTTCGGAAGTTCTAGGTCTATTAGGCAAGAAAGCACAACTAACAAATTATTAATTGACTATGTTAATATATATATATATATATATATATATATATATATGTACATATATATATATATATATATATATATATATATATATATATTATATATATATATATATATATATATATAAATATATATATATATAAATTTGTAAATTAATAGTGATATATAAACCTATGCTATGAAAAACTGAATTGGCGTTATTAACTATGCATTGTTGTAAGTGTAGTGCTACAAGCCAAAAGTGCAGTCAGATGACCAACTGGGCATCAATCTATTCCCTAGTCATGTCTATTGCTATTTATACTCTCTGTTCTTGTCTTGGTGTTTGGCGCTATCTTCTCCTTCAAGTGCAAGAGCAGAAGACCTACTGTGGACGTCATGAGTGCGTTTGCTCTATGAAGATGATCACACTGAAACTACATGAACCTATGCAGTGTGGTCACCGTTCATGATTGCTATCACCCTCCTGACAATCAGTACTGGGAAAATCCTGTTATTGTAGAACATGTTCATTAGCATCTGAAGGTGTTTTTCTTAGTTCCCCTTTCGTCAAAATGTTGACATTATCAGTGGTTCTAAGTTACAGGGGTTTGAGAAGGGAGGCAGAGAGGGCTTGCATCTTTTACTGTAAGGGCCCTTTTACATCGGCCAATATGGGCTGTAAAAACGAGCGCCGATCAGTTAGACAGCACGATGATCGGTGCTCGTTTGTTCCTTTCTCAAGGTGCAATGATCAGTAATGTATGGGGAAGAGCGATTTTTACTACGAACTCATGCATTTCTATCATGTCGGCAGCACAAATTATCATATTTAGTGCTACATTAATGATACAATCAGCCGATGAACAAGCGTTTGCTCCTTCATCAGCTGATCTTTGCCCAACGATCGGGAATGAGCGTTTATATGAGCACTCGTTTGCCCGATCATTAGCCCAAAATTTTTACATAGGAGTTTATAAATGGTGGGCACACACCATGGCTGCATTATGACTTTCACTTGCTGTTTTTTTTAGCAACAACGGGAACAAAACTAATTGTAAGAAAGAAACTGAATACAGATCTATATACCATCCAATATACAACTACCTGTGTACGTGTTTTCTTTTCTTGTCCTTGTTGCATCTGTTACTATCCTGTTCCTGGTTATACAAGTTTTCTGTGGTAAAGGTACAATTTGATTACCAGTTGACTGTATGTTGGCTGATCATGCTTTCAAATATGGGTTGACAACCCCTTTAAAGCAGCACTACGTGTGATTAAGTAATAATTTGTGAGTTTTATTGGATTACCGGGCCCTGGCACTTTTTTGACAGTTCTCTACTCCATTCTGGGCCGCGTTTGGGTCACGTGATCCCCACTGTGATTCCCTGAATCCTACAGTGTCTACTATAGGTACCGGAAGTCAGTCTCAATGCAAGTCTATAAAAGCCTTGATGTGAGTGTCATATACTTATATTGAGAGACGTGACCTAATGCCAGCCCGGAACGGAATGGCTAACTGTCAAATAAAGTGCACGGTAAGGCAATACATCTCACTAACTTTAATTTTATCTCATTTTTCAAAACGAGCCCAAAATTTGTTACTTTTCCGGAAAGGCCAGTAATCCCACTACCGCGGCATTGTGGCTTCCACCCAGAAGTAGATTTTATCATAGGAGGGATAAAGACTGTGTGACCCAAAAAGTTCTACATATACTTGCATTCCCCGTAAAATAACAATGTTGGGGCATCTTTTCTTAAAACTCTGCAATGTGCTGTTCCTCTCTTATTCCTCTTGAAAATATTAAAATAAATTCACAACTGGTTATTGCAATTCCCCTTTTCAATATTATACATCCCTATGCAGCATGACACTGACAACACTGATTGGATTGGGCATGTTCCCAAACATTCTGTACTTTCCAATAAGTGCTGACAATGTCAGACAGTAGAGGAACATACCCTATTGAAAAGGGAATTGTAACACCAAGTTGTCAATTTATTCTAACATATTCAGGAGGCATAACAGAGGAACGGCACAATTTAAAATAAAATATTCAAGCTTTAGTAGACTAGAAAAACTGCTAAAGAGTATGACTACATTTGCCGATCAATGACTGATTCTAGAAAAAAATTGAATCAAAATGGTGTACAAATCTCATTTTGCCCTGAGACATTCATGAGGAGCACATTACTAGTATGTTACTTTATGCTCGGTAAGCTGAAAATCTATTGTCAAAACGCCTATAAATATTAATGAGCAAAGATAAGAATTAGAAGTACATCTGTCAACACAATGGTGGGCATAGCTTGTGTACCTGCAAGAATTACGGCTATTTATAGTTTGAAGTAACATTTTTCAGTAGAATTAGAAGGTGCACTTTTTTGGGCGAGAAAAAAATGTATTGGTGGAAATGGAAATTGTCAAAGGGTTAAGGAGTCTTTTCATAGATGTCAAAAATGGTAATTAAAAGATCAAATATATGGATGTGAAAAGCAAATGCTAAATATCTTTATATGTACTTAGCTAAAATATATGTCCACCTTGGACAACCATTATGCAGTTTACATATATAGTGAATCTACATACAAAGTTGAACAACTTTGCAAATACATGCATCTGCTTGTTGGTGCTGAAGGGTTCCACATGCCTACTGACACAACAATGCCATTTGCCCTATCAGGTATGTAGAAGACCTTCTAGAGATTTTTGTGACCTTTGAAAAGATAACATATCTGAGAGAGAACAATATTATTGTTTGGCTGCTGTTTTTGATGGTTATTTTTTCTCCCCACTTGTCTATTCCTTACCTTTGTTGCACCCCTTTCTGACAAATCGACAGATAATATTTCCGACTTTTATTATATGTGAAGCCAGATGTGAATGATATGTTCTAGGGGCACATGTGACAAACAGTCAAAAAAACAAAAACCTTTCAATCCCATGCCTGCAGATAAATAAATTAGGAGAATTTGCAAAGTAATAAAATAAAATGTATATATTTTTTAAATTCTATGTTTATTCTGAAGCTTCTTTTAGCACTAAAAAAGCAAATTGATCAAATACAAGTAGGTCTCTTTTGCAGATGGTCATCACAAGGCAAAGCCAAAAAATGTGAATTGGCTTTTAGGACTCCTATTGTATCCTCAGGCAGCTCCCATTTGTTCAATGTATCTTCCCTGTCACTTCCTGTGAATCATTACAGTATATATGATAGATCTTTACATCAAGAACCCGAACTTTAGAATCCTGTATAATGCTAAGGAAGAAATAGATGGAGCAGCCCGACTTGTAATTATTGTCTGGATCTGCACGAAGGTTTGTGCGAACCCCAAGAAAAATGAACATAACTGAAAGAACATTTGTATAAAATATGCATATTGTCCATAAGCTTCTTTATGTTCCTGCCGTGTGATAACATAAAGGAAAGGAACCTAGTCATGTATCAAACGTTTCTGTCCTTCCATAGAGATGATACTGTATGGAGAGTTCTGGTATTGTGCACGTGTTTAATCTGAGGTCAGCTGGTGGGAGAAGATAAAAGCAGGACTACCTTGCTGTTCCGCAGGTGGTATATGAATCACGGTCTATAAACTTGTAGTGAAATAAAAGTACAGCAAACGCAAGTTATTTTTTTAAAAGTTAAGTGGCAGCAGCACATGAATTATTCTCTCTATTGATATCACATTTATTGAGAAAGTTATAAATGTTCTCGGAATTAAACAAAAATGCAAATAAACACATTTTCTCTGTATTATATCCAAGTCAGTCCAGCATTCTGAATTGTGATAGCTGTCATAACCTGTCTTTTGTCTTGTTGGCGCTCTTTTGTGGTTCTATTAGAGGTCCTTCTATTTCTAAATAATATAATGCTTAGTAAAGACAAAAAAATGGAACAAATACGGCGCTCCCCTCGGGTATTAACGTTTTGAACGTGAGTGCAATTAATAAATGGTGAAACATGAAGGCTCAATTGGTGAGGTTGTGGTGGATGGTCGGCACAACTCAACTTTTTCACATATGGGGACCTCTATACACCGTGGTTTGCTGGCCTCCAGAGTTGACACTGGGTTTCTGTTCCCTGGGAATAGGGATCCTCCCAGCGTCCAACGATTGCAGAGTAGAATGAAGAAAAATAGCTCCTCTATGGGGCGCTCCTGTTGGTGATATATGCACAATCACGATAATGGAGAATAGGTTTCTTTTTCTTATTTATTCTGAATGAACATATGATATGACAAACACTAATAAAAAGAATTGCTACGCGTTTCAAAGTAGGACCTATGTCTTCATCAGGCTTATGAAAAAGAAACCTATACTCCATTATCATGATTGTGCATATATCACCAACGGGAGCACCCCATATAGGAGCTTTTTTTCTTCATTCTACTCTAAATAATATAATGCCTTATATGGCAATAAAATACCATGAAAGCTAAATAATCTAATACAATTTCACATATAAAAGTGCCATATGTAAAAAATAAATTTCCAATACACCCTCATGATTAGTCTGAGCCATAAATGAGAACACATGGAAAAGTAATCCCAAAGTAAACCTGAAAGGTTTATTACATTGAAGATAATTTTTAATAGGTTGCAGGTTGGACATTTGTGCATTGTACTTTCGAAGAGGCTAACATCTTCTTAGGCATTTCTTAAAGGGTATGTTCACCTTTAAACACCAATTTGTAGTTTATGTAAGGGTAAACTGTAATCTGCATAAAAAGTTTAATAACTTGAGGAATAAATTACATTTCTTACCTCTTAGGCCCCCTCCACACGGCCATAGCCGTAATCCCGGTTCGTGATTACGGGTACGGGCGCCCATGGACGGCTGCGGACAGTCACCCGCTTTTGCGGGCTATGCTACCATTATAAGTATGGGAGCACGGTCAGTAAAATAAAAAAATAGGACATGACCTATCTTTTGCGGTGCCTTTCTACCTCCTGGACACCTTCCCGTGAATATAGGTGTCCGTGGGCAATAGAAATGAATGGGTCCGTACTTTGATCCAAAAATTACTGTCCGTCATTGCGGATCAAAATTACAGCCGTGTGCATGGGGCCTTACAGATTCTGAATTACAGGGTTGCTTTCACAAATCTGCAAACTTCAAACCTGAAATCGGCTACTCTTTAATACCTATAAGAGGGCTTGCTCTTATAATTTCCAGACCCAATACAGTAATTTGACCTAGGAAAAAATAACCACTATAGTACTTTATTGGAGATCCGGTAAATTGATAGGGGTGTGTCTGTCAACAAGCTTGTGCATTGTCTCCAGTAGTAAGCAGCAGAAACGTGAATGCAGCTCTGGACTATAACACAGGCTATAACTCTGCATCAGTGCAAGATAAGTAATGTATTAAAAAACTTAAAGGGGTTTTACGATGCCTAATATTTTTTTCTTTATCTCTCTTCTGTTATTATTATCATAAGTAAACCCCCCTGAACAACGCTTTTTCTTTTTTCTATCGGAGTACGTTTATTTGATTACATCTTGAGGTTTATTTACCTCTGTGTCTCTCTTCCGTCGCTCTTCATTGAACAGCGCATGCGTGATTCAAATACAGATTTAATGAACGGTGCATGCGCAAGTGTGAAGCATGGTCGTCAGGAACTGCTCTCTACTGGAATGTCACTGATGACGTGCCGTTCGTGGAGCAGCCAGGAAGAGGAGTTCATCCAGAAGCTAAGAAGATACTTCTATCTGGTCGGGACGTCATCTAAATCAACATCGATCCCTCCCGTTTAACTCCTCAGATGCGGCAATCAATAGCGACCGCTGCATCTCAGTGGTCTTAGAGGGAGGTGGCTCCCTCTCCCACCCCATTGGCACACCCGCTGTGCAATTGCAGGGTGCCAAAGGTTTTTATGGCAGCCGGGGGCCTAACAAAGGCCCCCAGGTATGTCTCTAGTGAATGTCTGTTAGTTTTACACTGATGACTGGAAATAATACACTGCAATACAGAAGTATAGCAAATGATCGCACGGTGAAGTCCACTAGTGGGACTAAAAAAGGAATAAAAGTGTTATAGCCCTTTAAAGGCGTCGATAGACAAACTTAAAAAATTGCCTGGTCATTAAGGCCTAAAATAGGATGTCACTAAGGGGTTAATTCGTATGCATTTAATAATATTACTGCTGCCTAAGTGCATTACTTGACATTTATCAACATTATATTTCATCTGCCATGTTCCTGCCAAGGCTGCCAGCTTATCAAGCTCTTTCTGTAATATTTTATATTTTAATATTCTACAAAGTTTTGTATTATCATTAGAAATGAGTGAATTTCCCGAAATTCATTTTGGGTCCGATTCAGTAGAATCGACCGTTCGACTTGGTCCAGAAAATTTTACTGTGAATCGCAAGTGCCCCGATTGCCCGATTACCAGTTTTATACATGCTGATGGGCGCAATGGGTGGGCTGTGGAGAACTTAAGCAGCCGGAGTCCCGCATCAGGATTCAAAGGGCTTTCCTTCTCAGTAACATTAGGAGCATTGGGAAACCTCAGCCCTGGGGAACCTCCTGACATAACTCTTTGTATTCTGTCCCTTCTTATTTACCCATGTACATGTTAGCCCACTTCCTGCTTCTTTAGCTTTGGTAATGGGATGTTGTGAGGATGCTTTTATAAAATCTAGATATGTTCCTTCAACGACATTACCAACATCCAGATTTGAACGTGATGTTGCAGGTTATCAGTTATTCGATTATTTAAAACTATATATACACGTTTACAGTTCAGTTTTAAGAATGCCTTCAAATATTTTACATACCACAGACATCAGACTTACTGGATGGTAATTACCCAGTTCCACCTTCTACACTTTTTTAATATTGGTACCTATCCTGTGGCACTGATCCTTCTACAAGAGAGTCTAAGAAGATGAGATATAACGGTCGATCATCTACTATGCTTAATGCCCTTAATAAATGTGGATAAAAGTTCTCTTGGCCGAGGCCATGTCAATATTTAATTTGCTCAAAAGCAGCTGCACTTCCTCCTGTATTAACCCTTTAATGACCAGCCTATTTTAGACCTTAATGACCAGGCTATTTTTTAAGTTTTTCCATCGTCGCATTCCAAGAGCTATAACCTTTTTATTTTTGCGTTGACATAGCCGTATAAGGTCTTGTTTTTTGCGGGACAAGTTGTATTTTTTAATAGCACCATTTTGAGGTACATATTATTTATTGATTACCTTTTATCAACTTTTTTTGGATAGAAATTTTTTTTACATTTTGCCACCCTTTTTTGCGTCCTAAATCTACGCCGTTTACCGTGTGGTAAAAATAACACAATACGTTTATTCAGCGGGTTGTTACGGTTGCAACGATACAAAATTTGTATAGTTTTTGTATGTTTTACTACTTTTACACAGTAAAAACGCTTTTTTTTCAAAATTATTTGTTTTTGTGTCTCCATATTTGAAGAGCCGTAACGTTTTTATTTTTTCGCCGATGCGGTTGTGTGAGGGCTTTTCTTTTGCGGGAAGACTTGTCGTTTTTATTGGTACCATTTTGGAGTAGATGCGACTTTTTAATCAAATTTTTTTAAAGTCAGGATTCACAGAAAACTGCAATTTTTCCGTCGTTTTTTTTTACATTTTTAACGGCGTTCACCGTGCGGGTTAAGTAATGTAATAGCTTTATAGTCAGGGTCGTTACGGACGCGGCAATACCAAATATGTGTGACTTTTTAACTTTATTTTGGTTTTTTAATAGTAAAGCAGTTTGTAAGGGGAAAGAGTGGGTTTTTCACTTTATTTTTTTTCACATTTTTTTAAATTAACTTTATTAAACTTTTTTTTAAACTTTTTTACTAGTCCCACTAGGGGACTTTAATACGCGATTCTCCGATCGCTATTATAATACACTGCAATACTTTTGTATTGCTGTGTATTACTGCCTGTCCGTTTAAAACGGACAGGCATCTGCTAGGACATGCAAGCGGCATGATCTAGCAGGCATTCGCTCCAGGCAGACCTGGGGGCCTTTATTATTCCCCCGGCTGCCATGGGAGACACAGACAATCGGCGATCTTATCACCGGGTGTCGGTGGGAGAGAGAAGGAGCTCCCTCCCTCACTCCAAAACCACTCAGATGCAGTGCTCGCTATTGAGCACCGCATCCAGGGGCGTAGCTAAAGGATCATGGGCCCCGATGCAAAAATTCTTACTGGGCCCCCCCCCCCCCGCAAACTTCTCATGGCCGACGGTCCGCAGCTTTCAGCTGCATCGCTGGGTCTCCTGAGTGACCCAACAATGCAGCACTAGCAGCCGGGGGCGTCACTAAGGCTGGGTTCACACACCCTATTTACGGACGTAATTCGGCCGTTTTAGCATTGAATTACATCCGAAAATGCGGCTCAAAAGCATTGGCAAACATCTGCCCATTCATTAGAATGGGTCTTACGATGTTCTGTGCCGACGGTCATTTTTTTTTACGCGCCGATGTCAAAAGGCGGTGCGTAAAAAAGACGCCCGCGTCAAAGAAGTGCCTGTCACTTCTTCAGACGTAAATGGAGCCGTTTTCCATGGACTCCATAGAAAAACAGCTCCAATTACGTCCGTAATGGACGCAGCAAAAGACGCCTGCACATGCCATTACGGCTGAAATTACGGTGCTGTTTTCTCCTGAAAACAGCACCGTAATTTCAGCCGTAACAGACGCTGCCGTGTGAACATACCCTCAGGGCTTAAAATGTCAGGGGAAATAGCCCCAATACAGATGTGTCCGCCCAAAAAAAAAAGTGTGTATAGGAGACAGCATAGCATATCTATAGCACTACGACCCTATAAACTATGGATAGGATTAGATACAGTGGCTCAGCAGACAGTATCACACATGATAGGATTAGATACAGTGGCTCAGAAGGCAGTATCACACATAATAGGATTAGATACAGTGGCCCAGCAGACAGTATCACACATGATAGGATTAGATACAGTGGCTCAGCAGACAGTACCACACATGATAGGATTAGATACAGTGGCCCAGCAGACAGTATCACACATGATTGGATTAGATACACAGCTCAGCAGACAGTATCACACATGATAGGATTAGATACACAGCTCAGCAGACAGTATCACACATGATTGGATTAGATACACAGCTCAGCAGACAGTATCACACATGATTGGATTAGATACAGGGCCCAGCTCGCTGACATTGCGTCTCCAGCGCTGGACCCAGGAAAGGTAAGAATAATAATTTTGCTTCTTTATGTGTTACTGATTACTTTTGTGTGTTTGTGTTTTTTTTACAGGTTCGGTTGTTGGACTTCAGATTCGAGTACTTCAATGACGGTGTTTTTTTTATTCTCAATAAAATGGTTAATGAGGGTTGCGTTTTTTTATTTCAATAAAATATTTTTTCTATGTGCTTGTGTCTTTTTAAACTTTATTATCACCGCCTTAGTAATGGCCGCTGGCTGATTGACAACCTCCATTACTAAGGCGAGGCTTAATGTTAGCCGGTGCAGAGGCTACACTAACCCCCATTATTACCCCGGTACCCACCGGCACCAGGAGTACTGGGAAGAGCCGGGTATGAACCAGTACCAGACCATCTGTAGTGACGGGCAGGCACCGGGGTGGCCGCAGGCTGGTAGTATTAGGCTGGGGAAGGCCAAAAACAGTGGCCCTTCCCACCCTTGTAATGCTGCCTGCTGCTGCTGTGTTGTATCTGGCTGGTTATGAAAATTGGGGGCGGACCCCACATCGTTCTTTACAATTATTTTATTTTTTATTTTTTTTAAATTACGTGGGGTCCCCCCCATTTTTCATAACCAGCCAGATACAATAAAGCAGCAGCAGCCTAGCATCACCAGGGTAGGAAGGGCCACTGTTTTTGGCCTTTCCCCTCCTGATAATACCAGCCTGCGGCCACCCCAGTGGCCGGCCATCACTACAGATGGTCAGGTACTGGATCGTACCCGGCTCTTCCCAGCACCCCTGGTGGCGGTGGGTACCGGGGTAATAAAAGGGGTTAGTGTTAGCCTCTGCATCGGCTAACACTAAGCCCCGCCTTAGCAATGGATGCTGTCAATCAGCCGGCGGCCATTACTAAGGCGGTAGTAATATAGTTTAAAAAAAACCACAAAGACATAGAAAAAATATTTTATTGAAATAAAAAAAAAAACACACAGCCCTCATTAACCATTTTATTGATAATAAAAAAAAAGCTGTCATCGAAGTAGTCCTGGAATCCGACGTAGTCCAACGACCGAACCTGTAAGAAAACACACAAAAAATTATTAGTAACACGTGTGTTAGGCTTAGATACAGGGCCCATGTGTGATACTGTCTGTGGGACCCTGTATCTAAGCCTACCATAATGTAGGCTTAGATACAGGGTCCAGCAGACAGTAATCTTATACAGTATAAGATTACTGTGTGCTGGGGCCCTGTATCTAAACCTACAGTGTGTTAGGCTTATATACAGGGCCCATCAGACAGGATCATGCATGGGCCATGTATCTAAGCCTACCATGTGATTGGCTTAGATACAGGGCCCAGCAGACAGGATCACACAATCTGTGATCCTGTCTCATGGGCCCCCTAAGCCTGCTACATCGTAGGCTTAGGGGTTGTACAGTCCCTAAACATTGATGGCCTATCCACAGGATAGGCCATCAATAGCTGATGTGTCTCTCGGGACCCGCAAATCAGCTGTTTTGAAGGAGCCGCAGCACTTGTACGAGAGCTGCTTCTCCTTCATTTCACTACTCACTCACACTGTGAATCGCAGTGTGCCGGAATGAAGTGACAGGAATGAAGGGGAGCAGCTCTCGTACGAGTGCTGCGGCCCCTTCAAAACAGCTGATTGGCGGGTCCCGGGAGTCGGACCCCGCCAGTCATGGCTAACCTTACCTTCCTCTTCGGCCGCGGCGGGAGTTCTGCGTCTCGATGCTGTGCGCGGCGCATAGCGCTGTGACGTCAGGACCTCTGCTGCGATCCGGAACAAGGAAGGTAAGTAAAGTATGTTACTATAGTAACAGGGGCCCGCGGCCCGAGTTACTATAGTAACTTTTTATTGATGTGGTGCGGGGGGCCGTGGGCCCCCTGGCTTCGGGGGCCCGGTCGCAATTGCGACCGCTGCGACCCCTATAGCTACGCCAGTGACCGCATCTGAGGGGTTAAACGGGTGAGATCGATACTAATATCGATCTCACCCGGCAGAGCAGGGATGCCCCCAGCCCTCAGCTACCTCTGGCAGCTGAGAGCAGGAAGATTTGACAGCTCCCTGCTCTGTTTACTTATTCCGATGCCGCAACGTAAAAAGTCTATTGCATCGGAATAAGGCCCGTTAGTGACCAACGTAAAAAGACTATGGGCCGGTCACTAACGGGTTAAGTAATTTTGGCTGGAGAACCTAGATTTTGGTCCTCTAGAGTCTGGACGTGGCAGCTCATCAGTGAACTCATGTTTAATATCTGAGCCTTTCCTTTGTCCTCTACAATTATATTCCCAAAGTCATCTTTTAATGGGCTGATACCAGATTTTTTTCTTCTTAGCATTTACAAATGTAGACATTTTTGGGGAATTTTGTAATTATCAATTATTTTTTTTCGTGCTAACTTTGCAAACTAGATTTTTACATTTCCTATTGAGGTCTTTGTAAGTCTGAAAATCTTTATATGAACCCTCTGTCTTCAATGTTTTAAATGTTGTATTTTTTTGTCTTATTATATTCAGAGATTTCCTTTTAAGCCATATTGTTCTTTTATTTCTAAACATTTTGTTACCATAAACTTACTACATATTTCATGCAATATAAATCCCCATTTAGTTTCTGTATCTCTATTTACAAATACATGATCTTCCTTTAGTGAATTTTGCTTTTCTAAATATCCTATTTTTTGTACTTGTGAATAAAAACCATACAGTTTTTAGCAGAATCTGTCCCAATACATTATGTCCCAATGCAAGTCAATGGCACCAGGCATTCCCAGCAAGTCTGCCATTCTGGTACTTTCCAGGATTGTAGCTGTGTTTGATCTGCTTAGAAAAGCTGTTTTAATACAACTCTACTTTTAATGAATTATTCCCCGCCAACTACAGCTGATTACATAACAAGCGTCCCCTTATATTAAGGTCTCATTTACATAAGATTTTCCTTTTTTGTCCTTCTGGGAGCTAATAAACTTTTTGGTAAAAAAAAAAAAGATGATAAAAATCTGGATAGAAATGTGTAGGAACATACACATAAATCATAGGGCCCAATAACATAACCCAGAGTGAGCCCTATACCCACTGAGAGCTCTGTCAGCTACCCGAATTTTATCACTGGTAATTTCTACCATCATTTCTTAATATAGGAGTTGGAGCCAATTTTTCACATATAGGGCCTAAAAACCCTCCACTTTCTTTTACAAATAGAAATAAATACTATAATTCTTCCTAACTGCATATAGATTTATACAGCTGGTATCAAACTGATTGGGGGAATTTAAAACCTTTCTACACCAGTTCTCTGGCGTGTAAAAGCCGCACACAAATTGCAACTATTGGGCTTTCTGCGCCGCCCTTGCCACTATTGCTCGACAAGTTATAATTTACGCCAGAAAATTGGCGTACTCTAGAGCGGAAATCTAGGACAGCTCCTAGCCACATAGATTTAACTCTGTGGGTGTTTTACAATCGATTCAAAGATTTCATGAATAAATAGATCCACTCACAATCGCTAAATGAATAGACATCATTTACTTAAGTGCAAAAGATACATAAAGATACAAAGAAGTAAACAAATAAAACATATAAAAGCAGCTGAGTATTCCCATGACTTGAGGGGAAGCCCACTGTTCTATTTAACATCCAAAAGTTACAATGAGAGTAGCAAAGGGGTCCTGGACACTGGCAGTTCCATGTGAGCGCAGCTTTCTTTGTCTATACAATGTTTCTTATGAGCCTGACTGTTTCCAGTTTCCCCAGACACAACCCATGGTAAATCCC
This sequence comes from Rhinoderma darwinii, assembly GCF_050947455.1. NCBI lineage: Eukaryota > Metazoa > Chordata > Amphibia > Anura > Rhinodermatidae > Rhinoderma > Rhinoderma darwinii. Next base: position 42,558,433 of record NC_134696.1, on the reverse strand, counting down.
CAGACTCTAGAACTTTCAAGACTACCCCTACACTCTTCCGCATGCGTGCTCTAAGCTCTGAGGCCTGGTTTACACGAGCGTGAGCATTTTGCGCATGCAAAAAACGCTGCGTTTTGCGTGCGCAAAAGGCACTTAACAGCTCCGTGTGTCATCAGCGTATGATGCGCGGCTGCGAGATTTTCACGCAGCCGCCATCATTATGACACTCCGTTTGGATGTTTGTAAACAGAAAAGCACTTGGTGCTTTTCTGTTTACATTCAGAGTTTGACAGCTGTTGCGCGAATCACGCTGTTCGCACGGACTGTCTGCACTGCCCCATAGACTTACATAGGTGCGTACGACACACGTGAAAAGCACGCGCGTCGCACGCACGAAAATCACACTCGTGTAAATGAGGCCTTACTCTTAGGAATTGATCACATCCTTGTGCTATGGTACTACCCCGATACATCTTTGCAACAATATTAGCTTGAAGTGGTAGAACAAAAAAAAACGTAACTTCTTTCTTACAGTGGGGTGTTACAAAGGCTTTAACCTCAATAAAAATTTAGATTTTTACTCCAACGCATTGGGACACTGAATTGCAACGCTTTTCAGATGATGGTACAGTATGTGGCAGTTCAGTGAAGCATTATCATTGATATACTGTACATAGAAAAGCTACTGAATGTATATAAAACACACACAAACTGTAGTTTTAGAGGAGATCGTATGTAACCTCTTCCCAACGGGTAAGGGAAAAATGGAGTGGGCTCACGGGCTGTATGATACAGCTGACACTTTACGGTAACGAGCAGGATCGCTCTGGAGCGCGATCCCGCTTGTTTAACCCTTTATATGCCGGGGTCAATAACGACCGCATCATTTAAAGCATTAGAAAGAGGGGGGGGGGGGCGACCCCCTCTAAACGTCCAACGGCCCCCCCCGGGACGCTACTTAATGAAGGTCCCCAGGTCTGCCATCTTTGTACTCCTATTAGGCCTGCCTCCGGCTGTCAGAAAGATGCTATACTCAATACATTAGTATTGAAGTATATAGTACAAGTGTAAAAAAAAGTAAAAATCTCTTAAATAATTATATACAAAAAAAAATATTAAAAGTTAAAAAAAGGACCTTTTCCCATTCTCCCCCTAAAGCATTGTAAAACAAAACACAAAACACATAATTACAGTGTCCGTAAAAGTCTGAACTATTACAAGGTATCTGTATTTAACATGCATGATGAACGCCGCAAAAACAAAAATGTAAAAGGCCAGAATGGCTGTTTTTTGGTCACCTCATCTCTCACAAAAAATGGAATAAAAAGTCATTTAAAAACTGGCATGTAACCCAAAATTGTATCGTTAAAAACTACGGCTCGTCTTGCAAAAATAAGCCCTCACATAGCTCAATCGACGGAAAAATAAGAAAGTTTTGGCTCTCAGAATTTGGTGACACAAAATAAATTACATTTTTTACAGATTGTTTTTTTCTAGTAAAAGTAGTAAAATATAAAAAAATATATATAAATTTTTGTATTGCCGTAATTTTATTGACCCACAGAATAAAGGTAACATGTTGTTTTAATTGCACAGTGAACGCCGTAAAAATGAAACTCAAAAAAAAATCTAAGTAGGAATCGCTGTTTTTTTTCATTTTCCACCCAACAAAGATTTGATTTCCCATTTCCTAATACATTATATGGTATAGTAAATAATACATTTTTTCTCATTTCCTAATACATTTCATGGCACAATAAATAGTGCCATGAAAAACTACAACTCGTTCCACAAAATAAAGCCCTCATAATGCTATATCGATGGAAAAATAAAAAAGTTATTGTCTTTTGCAATGTGGGGAGAAAAAAATAAAATGTAAATCTGAAAAATGGCTGCGCCAGGAAAAGGTAAAGTAACATGTTTTTTTTATTATGACATTTTCAATATAATATTGTTTAGTAATTCTGGTATTTTGACAAGCTATGCTACTACAATAATTTTTTTTAAATTATGTACATCTAGTTTGAAACAAATGTGTTTTCTCAAACCCTTTTCTTTTCCTATAAAAAATCTTTGTATTATGGATAAAAGAGGAAAGAGATATATTTATATATGAAAAATCTTTAAAATATATTTTTATATGGAATTTAATAAAAATTTATATAAAATTATTCTTATCCCAAAGAGTGCCTGGTATGTTTTGGAAATATTTTTTGTTTTTTTCTTTTGAATTATTGCTCTCCGAAACGGCACCGTGCTATATATGGATTGCATATTTTGGGATTTCTATTAGGTATGGTTTATAACCATTTCTTCTGTTTAGCTCATGCTACTACAGGACCAGCAAATTAGCTGATAATAAGTGTATAGCGGACTGAATACTGGTTATACATTGAACTTAATAATAAAACAGTATGCAGAAAGCTCAGAATCTCCCTCTAGTGGTGGCTACAGGCAAGTATCATTTAGCTCTACCTATGTCTATGCAGGAAATTTGGAGCTCTGTATCAGAAAAACAGAGCTCTGACCACTATGAGGATATATTATGAAATCAATCAGCATAGAATTCTGGTGTAGATGGTGGGGGGCATTGACTTTAAGATTGCAGTAGTTCGAAGGAGCCAGTATCAAGTAGACTGTGAAAGAAGCCTAATACTTTCATTATTCTGATATTTATTTCTGTATTTATTTCTGTATTTCTGTATCGTTACCTCTTGTTTAATACGAATAGTTGTTATCAATTATATAACTTGTTGATTATTATTATTATTATTATTATTATTATTATTAAAGATGTTAACTACTGTATATGCATAAATGCAGACTGTAAAAATATGCATATGATAAATGGAGCAAGCTTGTTAACCCCTATATTTTCTTGAATTTTGGGCCAGGGACAGGAAGGAGCTCTTTAATTTGTAACACATTCTATTTTTTAATGCACTCTTAGATCTATGACTTATACCTAGGTCTTTCTGAATAAAAAATTCAGCTAAGCCCTACAGAAGTTACAGCTACAAATCCCCTTTTATTAGTTCTGGTAGCAGTGACAGAGAAATAGAGATGATTAAGGTTTGTTTACAGTTGTAATAATGCATACGTTACCCCATCCATAAATCTCTCTTTATCTTTATTTTCATGCCAAAACGGTTGATCACATTTTGTTATTTTTGTTGTGTTTAACTCTTTTGTAGATTTTATTTTACATAGTGTGTACTAGTATGTACTATTTGCACACACACACACACACACACACACACACACACACACACACACACACACACACACACACACACACACGTGTTCTTCGTTGTGCGTGCTGTCAACCTGGGGTAGGGCTTATCCACACGGCTGTATTATGGATCAAAAATAGAAAATAAAAGGAGAGCAGCACTTACAGGCTCATAGCCTTAATGATAATTCATAGGGTGCACAGCCTCAGGACCCGACCTCCGCTCCCACATATATAGAAAGACAAAGGAAGGCAGCACTCCACAGCAAGGAATTTTCAAGTGAAAAATAGCATTTTATTCACCCATTGAGAGTGCAACGTTTCAGCCCCAGCATGGGCCTTTCTCAAGCAGTTCCAACAATGCATAACATGGGGTTTAAATATCGTGTGGCATATAATTACATGATTACAATCATTTAAGTGAAAAAGCATCATGCATGAGGCCTTAGGCTGAATTTTAACACAGAATTTACTTGCGTGTTCGGTGGCATTTTTCGTTGTGTTTTTTCCCCCCGAAAACACTGCAGCCACATGATAAAAATCCTATAGTAAAATATGGGCATGACTAAATTGAAAGCGTTTTGGTCTGTCAGATTTTTGTAGTGGTGTTTTGTCAGTGGCATTTTTATTGTTAAAAAAGCAGCATGCTTCAGGTATGGCGTTTTTTTCTGATGTTTTTTTTTTATTATAGGCTTCTCTATGGAACCTAAAGGATGGCAGAAAAAAAAACACCTGTACAAAATGGCAAATAAAAAAACACTAATAAAAATACTTGAAAAGCCTGGTGTTTTTTAAAATGCAGAAAAAAATGCGAAGGAGGCCTAATGACGGTAGTGTTTCTAAGGGAAAATATTGTACCTTATGGTGAAAACAATCGGGACACATAGAGTTCCTACAGACCCATAGGAACGGCGAGTACCACCACACAGGGTCTAGCATCATTTATACATTAGGCATGTCTATAAATAAAAATTTTCCTCACTAAAAATAATTAAAACAGGGAGAAGCTCCACTTTTTTAAAAGACATATGGTAAAGACCCTCTAGTGCGCATTTAATATGTTTAAAAAGTCAGTTGAAATGAGACAAAAAAAGGGCTCGGAGCTAGCGTGTGAATTGCAAAATTCTCATGCGTTGTAGGCTGATTGCGCTAAAGATTTGGTTGTAAATTTGGCCCTGAATTACACATTTTGCATTGTAATCAGGGAAATCTGCAGCCAAATCTGTGGTAAAAGTCTGTGACATAGAATTCTGATTTGTAAAGCTGCAGCATGACTACAATCTGCAGCATATTTTTCTCTCAGAATGTGAATGGTACTATGTAACACCTCATCCATTTGCATTGTACTTTACTTTGCTGCAGATTTATTCAATGCACATTCCATATTTAAAATCCAGAGCAAATACACTGTGTATTAATCTTAGGTATTCATAAATGTAGGCATCCTGCTTACAGTTTCCTGGTAGAAAAAACTAATAATTGTAAACTGCGAAAAGAATGTAGTAATTAGTATATTTTACAAAAATGCTAAATTAGACATCTACGGACCATATGAAAAACATTAGGCCTCATGCACCGGACGAAGCCAGCCTGTGCGGCGGCAGACATATTATGGAGCCGCAGGCTGTTCATATCATGTTTTATAGACATAATGGCATTGGCTTTGTATTAATAGCTACAGGATATTGTTGGATAACTTAAGACCTCTTGACAGTTATGCTCAGTTTTATTCTGTCATTGGTCAAGACGGCAGTTAGGTTTTAGCTATATGTCAACAGAGCAACATATGGAAACATCAAACAACTAAGACGCTGAGGAGAATACTAGGGGAGGAGGTTCAGATCAATAAACGCATACTGTATCAAACATATATTATTGAAGCCTATAATGTAGAGAGACAAAATATAAATACCATAGCCTGTAAAACCGTGAGAATTCTATGTAACACACACACACACACACACACACACACACACACACACACACACACACACACACACACACACACACACACACACACACACACACCGGCAGATCAATACACAGACAGGGACATATACAAATACATAAAAGGCACATATATAGACATACAGGCACATATATACAAGCACAAAGACACATTCACAAACAGACCCATATATACCCAGTACAGATAATGTAGTAGATGTTGCCTGCAATCCTATGTAACACCACAGATAACACACAGTGCTAACTCTCTGAATACAGATAATGTCGTAGATGATAACTATACCCACAGCCACATATAAACACACACACACACACACACACACACACACACACACACACACACACACACACACACACACACACACAGGCATATATAAGGGCAGCAGAGTATATAAGGGGCAGCAGGGTATATAGGGGCAGCAGGGTATACAGGGGGCAGCAGGGTATATAGGGGGCAGCAAATTATATAAGGGGAAGCAGGTTATATAGGGGGCAGCAGGAGATATAGGGGGCAGCAGTTTATATAAGGGGCAGCAGGATATAAAGGGGACAGCGGGATATATAGGGGCAGAAGGGTATTTAGGGGCAGCAGGGAATATAGGGGCAGCAGGGTATATAGGTGCAGCAGGGCATATAGGGGCATCAGGGTATATAAGGGGCAGTAGTGTATATAGGGACAGCAGGGTATATAAGGGACAGCAGGTTATATAAGGGGCAGTAGGATCTATAAGGGGCAGCAGGTTATATAAGGGGCAGCAGGATATATAGGGGCAGCAGGGTATATAAGGTGCAGTGGGGTATATAGGGGCAGCAGGTTATATAGGGGGCAGCAGGGTATATAAAGACAGCAGGGTATATAGGAGGCAGCAGGGTATATAGGGGCAGAAAGATATATAAGGGGCAACAGGTTATATAAGGGGCAGCAGGTTATATGGGGGTAGCAGGGTATATAGGGGGGCGGTGGGGTATATAGGAGGCAGCAACAATATCTTTGTTTTAACTGTTTTACTTTAATATTGAACACACTTTTACAAACAGACATAAACACATGCAGGGACATACAAACACACACACACACACACACACACACAAACACACACACACACACACACACACACACACACACACACACAAACACACATACTGTAACATATACACAAACAAACACAGAGACACATGCTGTATACACACAGAGACACATACTGTATGTACACACATATGCACACATACATATACACACACAGACACACATAGATACTCACCATCTCTCCTTGCTGACAGGATCACAGGGTTCTTGCAGGACGGGCTGTGGGCGGAGCTTCCTCCTCTTCTCTTGGTCCTCGGCTCTTATTTACTCCGTGTGTGTAACTAAGAACAGAGCACAGAGTAGAGGCAGAGCCCAGGGGCGCCCCCACATGCTGGGAGGGTGCTGCGCCCTGTGCGCTCGCACAGCTTGCACACCCCTGACCAGAACCGTTATATTTGCTGTATAGATTCACTATTACCACTTCGTTCTTATATTTTAGATATAAAAGTGCACAGCACAGTAAACACCAAGCAAAACAATAATACTATAGTCAATTTATGGTAATTTTACCCCCTCCATGAATGATAAGCCATTGCCTTCAATTTCAAGGCTAGCAAAAAATAAAAAATAAGAAGCAAGACTTATGAAAAGCAGTGGGTTATATATACATAAAGGTGAGATGCTGAAAGTCGTGACTAGTGCCGTTGTGTGAGAAGGGGGAAAGCAGAAACCCTACCTTTTAGGGAATTAATTTGCCTTATACCTAAACATTAAAAGCTCCAGTGACTATCTGCAATCCATAATGTCATAGGGGAGAACAGTAACCATTATAAGCTGCTGGTGCACTTAGAATTAGCAGGTGGGGAGTTACTTGGCACACCGATTACCTGAGAAATATTATAGGAAATTATAGTTTAGAATCCAAGAATGAAAGAAACAGATTCTGTAATTTATAAAGGAATGTGAGAAATGTTTATTTAGTGTATATTATATACTATGTATATACATATACTGTGTATATATACATATACTCCTCTACTGTGTAATTAAAGTTACTCAAAACTGTAGCAGGCTTATTGTCCCGTCACTTTTTATTTTAGCTCCCTATTCCTTTTTCTTCTGTTTGCCTGGACTGAAACTAAAAACATTTTATGTTTTATTATCTGACTCTTCATCAACCTATGTTCGCTATTATTTTCAATCTGGAAACCACTTCATAGGAGAAAATGCCATCTTGCCTTACTACACAATGGACCTCTTTTATCAGCACTGTCTTAGAGAAATACTGGGCCTTATTACCCATAGCAACCAATTAGAGTGCCGCTTTACTTTTTCTAAACTGCTCTTGAAAATAATAAAGCTGGGCTCTAAATTGGTTGCTATGTGCAACAAAGCCAGTATTTCTCGTAGATGGTTTTAATAAAAGAGGCTTATTACTGCACAAACTTTCCTGCCCCTGAATTTTTTTACCTATAGCTGAATGAGTGGGAATGATCCAAGAGAAGCCGGTGTACCATAAAGTTGCAATATATTACATCAGAACTCTGACTGCAGTTGTTTGCTTTGTGTTATCTTCTCCATATGGCTTACGTCACCATGACAAATTCTCCCAGCCACGACATATCTGCAGAGTTTTCCCCTCAGATGTTTTCTGTCCCTCACTTTTGCTGCACATCCTCACACTGAGCCCCTGAAAATAACAATGTCACATATTGAACCAATGACTAAAAATGCCCTAAATTGTACCCATGAATAAATTAATGCCATGCAGTTCCCTACCATGTTGCCAACCGTCCGTAAATTTCCGGCCAGTCCGCAAAAATGGGTGTTTTTTTACGCCATCCATAGCGTTCTGGAATTTTTCTGCAGTCTCCCGGAACTTTGCACTACACATGCGCCAAAATATACGTTCGCAGTGCAAAGGAATAGTAGGCAGCGGCCGGGCATATTTTCAGATTCTGCAGAATCTGGATATATGCAGGGCGGCCGCTGCCAAGTGAGGTTGGTGCCGGGAGTGGACCAATCCAGTCACCTGACATGAGGTCAGGTGACTGGACTGCTCCTATGCTGTCAATGACCCCAGTCAAAAGTGGTCCTCTGCAGCGCTGCTTCGCTTCATGACCACTTCCTCCTCCTGAAGTTTAGTCATGTCAGGCAGAGCGGGGAGTGGTAGCGATAGGCTACCACTCTCCACACTAAGTACAAGGGAAGGGGGTAGAAGGCTGTGCGGCGCTACTTACAAGGGAAGGGGGGCTGTGTGTGGCCATATGCAAGGGGGGCTGTGTGTGGGTATCTGCAAGGGGGGACTGTTTGTGACTATGTACAAGGGGGCTGTGTTTGGTGCTATCTACAAGGGGGGGGGCTGTGTGTGGCGCTATCTACAAGGGGGAGCTGTATGGCGCTATCTACAAGGGGGCCTGCGTGGCTATCTACAAGGGGGGGGGCTGTGTGGCGCTATCTACAAGGGGGAGCTTTGTGGCTATCCACAAGGGGGCTGTGTGGTTATCTACAAGGGGGAGCTGTGTGGCGCTATCTGCAAGGGGGAGTTGTGTGGCTATCTACAAGGGGGAGCTGTGTGGCTATCTACAAGGGGCAGCTGTGTGGCTATCTACAAGGGGCAGCTGTGTGGCTATCTACAAGATGGGCTGTGTGGCTATCTACAAGGGGCACCTGTGTGGCTATCTACAAGGGGCAGCTGTGTGGCTATCTACAAGGTGGGCTGTGTGGCTATCTACAAGGATGAAGCTGTGTGGCTATCTACAAGGGGGAGCTGTGTGGCTATCTACAAGGATGGGCTCTGTGGCTATCTACAAGGGGGAGCTGTGTGGCTATCTACTAGGGGGGCTGTGTATGGTGTTATCTGCAGGGACATGGTTACTGATGGGGCACTTTTATTGTGTCAGCACTGAGGGATCATTATTACCATATGGATCACTGGATTACGAGTTTGTTTAGGGGGTGGCGTACAGTTGGGGAGGGTGCTGGAAAAGTGAGAAAGCAACATGCCGTTGTGTCAAATTCTGCAGAGACAAGTTGTGGCTGGAATAAGTCGTCACAGTGGTCTAGGCCGGATTGAGAATAAAAGAGAAAGTGAATGACTCTAATCAGAGAAAATATCACCTAAGTTAGCGGGGGAAAACTACAAGTGGAGCTGTGATTGGTGAGTCACTCCTAGCACACAGCACAGTGAACAGGCAACGATTTTGTCCGTAAAAATTTTGGTCTGTCTGTGAATTTTAGCTTAGTTGTCCAGGAATTTCTGAAGTTTAGGTTCGCAACCCTGTTCCCTGCACAGCGAGTGGCTGGGATGGGAACTAATATCCACATTTCAGTACCTATTGCAAATATCCAATGGGTAATGCCATTTTAAATGGATTAAAATAAGTAGTTGGCCTGTTCAGCTACTTCTCTAGTGTACTTCTCTTGTCTGCTCAGCATATGCAGGACCTCTTCATCAGGCAAAAAAACATACAGACACACAGTATATGTTTTTTGCCTGATGAAGAGGTCGGTCCAACATCGTAACGCGTAGCTTATTCTGATTTAAACATATAGTATTTTATCTCCTGCCTCCTATGGGCTGATTGCTATTTACACTCTATGCAGAGAAAGCGCTGGGGAAGTATTCCTATTTGTCTACCTCCTTCTACACTCATCATAACACGTGCCCGTGTGGCTCCTGGATGGAATCCTAGCTGCAGTCTCCTATCCTGTCACGCACAAAAGGGTGTTGTGCCCCCAGCACAACACCTTTTGGTAAGCATAATTCTTACCCCGAAGCCCCTATTGTATTTCCGTTTTGATGATGCACTATGTGCGCTGGGCATTCTCTCTCTTTTTTCATTCCTTCGCCTTTTGAATATTTATATAGTTGTGCACCTTCACAAGTTGAAAACTTCGCCTCAGGTGGCAACATTGCAGGAGGCAGCATTTTGGAAGATACAGTCCTTCCATGTACTTTTCCCATCTCCAATATGGAAACAAGATTCTCTGTACTGGAAGACTGGATTGTACTAGATTTGTTCTGTTGAAACTGAAGGTTACATAGTTACATAGTTACATAGTTAGTACGGCTGAAAAAAGACACATGTCCATCAAGTTCAACCAAGGGAAGGGAAAAGGGAAGGAAAAATTTCTACACATAGGAGCTAATATTTTTTTGTTCTAGGAAATTATCTAACCCTTTTTTAAAGCCATCTACTGTCCCTGCTGTGACCAGCTCCTGCGGTAGGCTATTCCATAAATTCACAGTTCTCACTGTAAAGAAGCCTTGTCGCCTCTGCAGCTTGAACCTTTTTTTCTCCAGACGGAGGGAGTGCCCCCTTGTTTTTTGAGGGGGTTTTACAAGGAACAGGATTTCACCATATTTTTTGTATGTGCCATTAATATATTTATATAAGTTAATCATGTCCCCCCTTAGTCGTCTTTTTTCAAGGCTAAATAGGTTTAATTCTTTCAATCTTTCCTCATAACTTAAATTCTCCATGCCCCTTATTAGCTTCGTTGCTCTTCTTTGTATTTTTTCCAACTCCAGGGCATCCTTTCTATGAACTGGAGCCCAGAACTGAACTGCATATTCTAGATGAGGCCTCACTAATGCTTTGTAAAGTGGCATTATTACATCCCTGTCCCGCGAGTCCATGCCTCTTTTAATACACGACAATATCCTGCTGGCCTTTGAAGCAGCTGATTGACACTGCATGCTGTTATTGAGTTTATGATTTACAAGTACACCCAGATCCTTCTCAACAAGTGAATCCGCCAGTGTAGCGCCCCCTAGGACATATGATGCATGCAGGTTGTTGGTACCAAGATGCATAACTTTACATTTATCTACATTAAACTTCATTTGCCAAGTGGACGCCCAAACACTTAGTTTGTTTAAATCTGCCTGTAATTCATGAACATCTTCCATAGTCTGAACTATATTACATAGCTTGGTGTCATCTGCAAAAATAGAAATAGTGCTATTAATCCCTTCCTCTATATCATTAATAAATAAGTTGAATAATAGTGGTCCCAGCACTGAACCCTGGGGTACACCACTTATAACCGGGGACCATTCAGAGAAGGAATCATTGACCACAACCCTCTGGATACGGTCCTTGAGCCAATTCTCAATCCAATTACAAACTATATTTTCTAAACCTATAGTCCTTAATTTACCCATTAGGCGTCTATGGGGGACAGTGTCAAATGCCTTTGCAAAGTCCAAAAACACTAAATCCACAGCGGCCCCTCTGTCTAGACTTCTGCTCACCTCTTCATAAAAACAGATTAGGTTAGTTTGACAACTTCTGTCCTTAGTAAAACCGTGCTGGCTGTCACTTATAATGCTATTTATTGTCACATAATCCTGTATATAGTCCCTCAATAGCCCCTCAAACATTTTCCCCACGATGGATGTTAAGCTTACTGGTCTATAATTACCCGGGGAAGACCTAGAGCCCTTTTTGAAAATAGGCACCACATTTGCCCTGCGCCAGTCCCTTGGCACTATACCTGTCACTAGAGATTCTCTGAATATTATGAAAAGGGGGACAGAAATAACTGAACTAAGCTCTTTAAGAATTCTAGGGTGTAACCCATCTGGTCCCGGAGCCTTGTGCACATTTATTTTATTTAATTTAGCTTGGACCATCTCTACATTCATCCAATTCAGTATATCAACTGATATATTAACAGCACTGGCACCGGCTACATCAGCTGCTCTTTCTTCTGTTGTATATACAGAGCTAAAGAACCCATTTAGTAACTCTGCCTTCTCTTGATTCCCTGTGATCAACTCCCCATTACCATTATCTAGGGGTCCTACATGTTCAGACCTTGGCTTTTTTGCATTTATATGCTTGAAGAATTTTTTAGGATTTGTTTTACTATCCTTGGCCACCTGCCTTTCATTTTGTATTTTTGCTAATTTTATTACATTTTTACAGATTTTATTAAGCTCTTTATATTTTACAAAGGCTACAGCTGTACCCTCAGATTTGTATTTTTTAAATGCCCTTTTTTTGTCATGTATTGCCCCTTTCACAGAAGGTGTAAGCCATGTGGGGTTTAATTTGAGTCGTTTATACTTATTACCTGTAGGAATAAATTTTGCACTATAATAACTCAAAGTAGATTTGAAAATCTCCCATTTATCATTTGTTCCATTATTTGACATTAGTTCTTCCCAGTCTATATCCTGAATTGCAGCCCTCATCCTGGGGAAATTGGCTTTCTTAAAATTAAATGTTTTTGCCCTCCCAGCCTGCGTTTGTTTTTTACAGTATAGGTAAAATGTAACTATATTGTGATCACTGTTACCGAGGTTTTCACGAACATTGACATTCCCAACAAGATCTGCATTATTAGAAATGACCAGATCCAACAGAGCTTCACCTCTAGTCGGGTCTTCCACAAACTGGCCCATACAATTTTCCTGCAACAGGTTGAGGAAATGTCTCCCCTTTGCAGTTGAAGCCGAACCATGACACCAATTAATATCCCGGAAATTAAAATCTCCCATTATCACTACAGTACCCGCCTGTGCAGCCCGCTCCATCTGTTTATATATCTGACCTTCCATCTCCTCAGTTATATTGGGGGGTCTATAGATTACACCAAAAGTAATTTTTTCAGTGTTTACCTCCCTTTCTAGTTCCACCCACAAGGTTTCAACCTCCTCACAGTATTCACCCACTATTGTCTCTTTCACACTCGCCTTCATATCACTTCTCACATACAGACATACACCACCACCTTTCCTATTTGTCCTGTCTTTACGAAAAAGTGTAAAACCCTGTAGATTTACAGCCCAGTCATGTGAAGAGTCCAGCCATGTTTCAGCAACACCAACTATATCTATATTTTCTTCCAGTATCAAGGCCTCCAGCTCCCCCATTTTGCTTGCTAGACTTCTGGCATTTGTGAACATACACTTTAACTTGCCTGTCATGGGCACTATATGATGAGAGCAGCTCATACATAAGGCTCTAAAAATCGCTTACAGCTTGTTACCTCACTTTTCATTTTTTTCATGTGATGACTGTGATGTGTTGTTACCTGAATAACCATGATGGAAAAACAATAAAGAAAGTCCAGTCTTTAACACTGCCAAATATTTGTAGTAATGAGTTTAAAATTCCAAAGTTAAAAGTTTATACACTAGAAAATAAAGGACTTCAACTAAAAGCCCTCAACAGCAATGTGAAATATTGATAAAAGATTATTGTCTGTAAAGTTAATGAAAGTACTTATTAAACTCAATGGGGAAGTTACTTTAATCCATGGGACTCCCGTGGATGATATGGGTGTTGGTTGTTGGACAAAAGCAATAATGAAAAAAAAACAAAAAAAAACCCTCCTTGCTTAGGTTCTCTTTGTGTAATATGACATTTTGTTGGAAGATCAGAAAACATTAAATCCTTATTCACACGAGTGGGATAATCGGCCGTGTGACAGCCGTTTATGTAACGACCGTCACACGGCTGCATTAAAATAAATGTACATCTATGGGACTACTCAGATGGCCGTTTTTTTAACAGGCCGTGTGAACGGCCCGTAATAAAATAGGACATGTCCTATTTTTGCCCGTTTTCCCAGATCCCTCAATAGAATCAAGTCTGTGAGGGATCTGTGAAATCGGGTCCCACACGGATGCAAATTGGCCATGAAAAATTGCAATTTTAACACCCATTTGTGTGAATTAGCTCTGATATGAGGCCTCTGGAAGGGGGCAAATACTTTTATATAGGACTAATATCTTTTAGCATGTCTTTCACAGATTCGATAACAGACACAATCCGGTCATAATTGAAAAAAAATAATAATTCTTCTAAAAAGGTATTTTATGAATTGTTTGGCAGGATGTCTAATTAGATTTTTTTTCGTTTCTACTTGTCCTTCATGCACCTGAATTATGGTAATTAAACACCCTTTTAAAGACTTGAATTCCTTGCATCCGGCATTCACAGTGATAAACGACCCCAACAGACTTCTTTTTGGAACACGAATTTTTTTTATTTTTTAAGTGGTACTTAACTACACAACATAACTTCCATGAATATAAATTTTTAACACATCTGCAGTAGGCAATGAGTTGTAAAGTAGTTCTGGAAAATGTATTGCCTGATAAAATTTACATTAGAAAAAATAAATACTTCCTGGAACACACCAGATAAAAAAAATGAAACACAGAGAGCAGGATGTCTTCGCTCAGGTATGCGGCAGACAAAGGTCAAGCAATTGTAAAATAGCGCAATTGCATAAACGACAGGCATTTGACAGAAGTGAGTGACGGGCATTGTTGGGCACATGATCTGCTATTTGCTAAAAGGCAAGCCAAAATAAATTGCAATGCCTTTACTTCCTTGATTGATTTCCCTAAATAAATGACTATAATCTATCGTGAGGGCTAAATGTTTTCTAAATGTACTTTTATTTTTATAGGAATGGCATTAATACATATGGATGCTCATGTGCGGATGTGTATTTCGGCTCACAACATTAAGGGACATTATCATGAAAAATGATCCTATAAATAATGCTGGGGTCTTGCTATGCAAACATGGAATTGGGATTTGAGATCATTTGTATGTTTTATTGGTATGGCATCTGACAACAGAGTAGATAAAGCTACCACGGTCTTAGTAGAGATTGAAAAATCTATTTTGGGCATTGTTCAAGATGTGGGATATTTTATATTCTTAGCTTATAATGTAGTTATTTTTTATTGATGCTCTATAGCAATACGAGTTCTGTGTCATGCAGGGGTCATAATTACTGTATTTTTTGCAGAATGTTGGTTGCGGAAAATACAGTACATTGTAAGTGAATGGGATTTTAACAAATCCTATTCACAAGCAACTTATAAAATCCAAAGGCAGATTTAGAAAACGCTTGATTGAGCTTCCCATTGAATTCAATGGGAAAGTGCGCCGTTACTACTAGAAAAAGGAACAGAACGAAGAGGAGTTATAAGATATGGAAAATGTATCAAGGACGTAGGTTTTTTTTGGGGCACAAAATAAAGTATAAAGTATGGCAGCCATGGTGAAGCATAACAAAAAGAAAAGCATCATTTTGGCCACCTTGTAAAATGCTACGTACAACTTACAACAATATTGATAAATATGATTTTGTGATCAGTGTAAAAAACAAACAAAAAAAACAACTTTGCAGAAGATGTTTGTCCTATGACAAGCTTGGAATGTATCTATAGTAAGGTCATGGTTCACCTTGCAGCACATTTGGTGCTTGTGTTATTTCCCAAGCGACCCACAGGAGAATAACAATATAAAAAGTTTCCTTTATAGTTCTCCATTTTAGTTCAAATCTCAATTTCTGGGGAAAAAAAAAGACATGGGAAGTAAACACTCTGCAATCATTTTGTGTGATTCAGGCCTAAAAGAAGTAAGAAAAAAATGATATATTTATACACATATTGTGTTTTAATGTCCATAAAATCAAATTTTTCTAATAACTATTTCTCACCAATTAATTTACATTGCCATCAGCTATACATGTTACCTGCTTTGTGACGCTGTACGGAAAATGTAGTAATAAATAAAACTAATAACATAAATTCCTAAGTGTGTAATAAATGGAGGACTTAAGTCCATCGAATTGGGAGACACTGGTTGTTAGTGGCTCTCCGCTTCTTGTTTATGTAGGTGGTCCTCAGAGCTATATGACATTCAGATGCCCCAACCGGGCACATGAACAAGTGTTGTCTCTTGGATAAACAGAACATACCTAAAACTTGTAAACGGAGTATACAGATATATGTATATACCAAATAAAGACATTACACTACTGTAAGCATGGGACAGCCATTCAGTGTAGAACGCGTGCAAAATGCAGGATTGGTTCGAACTTGTATTAGAGCATTAGAGCATGTGGCTTTGAACAGTTATTTAAAATACTTTAATTTACATAATTAAATGAATTCAGTTTTATGCTTTCACAGCTATACACTCCCCCCTTTTGTATCACCTTTTTACAGCTACATTGTATAGTTTATTTTCATGAAAATGCAAAATGTGTACATTAATGTATATTTCAAGTATTTCTTCTACCTTGTATTATTTCTGATGTGCACTATACATATTTATATGTTGAGTATTCTTTGCCTAGTATTATTTATTTAAAGCTGAATTCCAGGATTTTATATTGATGGCCCAGCCTCAAGACAGGACCTCAATGCCCGATTTGAGACCCCCACCATACAGCAGAATGAGGGACCAGTGGCGATTGCTGGAGCCCTATGGCTTATTTTCTGCAATACATGACACAGAAACATCCATATGCATATGGCTCTGTCTGGTACTAAAGATAACAGCTTTGAATAAGGCTAAGCTGCAGTACCAGACACACTGTTGCCCCTTTGTTCTGCCGATCAGTGGAGGCATGGTGACAACGAAAGCCCATCCCAAGGACAGACCATCAATGTAAAATAATGGAGGACCCCCTCTAAGGCTTTCTAAAGTGTAATGCCTCTATACTTTTAATGAAGAATGGATGGCTCATTAAAGACTAACTAAATATAAAACTAAATAAGACTACTAATGTCAGATCAAACAAATTAATGGTTGACTAAAAATAGTGATAATCTAAAGTAACATTCATTAAGTGCACCTAACTTTTCAGGTGACTTTTCAGAATACACAAAACCAATAGTGTCTAATGAAACTAATCAATAATAAATAACTAAAAAAAAATATAAAAATAAACGTTATTAGTCCCCTTTCTGAGGACAAATTACCCCCATACAATTATTAGACAGACATAGAAAAAAAAGGTTAAAAGTCATAACTTAAAACGGTCTCAGGTGAATACAAGTCACACCATTCAAAAAGTTAATGCCAAAGTCACTACTGTGGTATTTAATTGATAGCACATCAGGAGGCAGAATTTATTTATTATTGATTAGTTTTATTAGACAATATTGGTTTTGTGAATTATTTTGCCTTATGCTATAGATATATGCTCGGGATATATTTATAGGTTATAATGACTTTTAAGAATACGCTGACATCAAAACAAATAAGCAGCCCAAAATCATTAACCCGATAAATCAATGTTTTTGGTAGAAGTGATATTTCTACATAGCAAATAATGTACTTGTAAGTGTAGTTTAAAAAAAACCCAGAACCAACAATTAGGACATGCCGCTCATTCTGAGTAATTGAATCATTAATTGAAAGGGGCTTGTTCAAAGTAATAGCAGTGAGGAGTTAAATTGGTGAAGTCATTTATTTAGTGGAATAACAGGTGTCAATTTTGGCCCTTATTTAAGGTAGGATGGTAGCAAATGTTGCACATGTTGATTATAGTGCATTTCTTTCTGAAATACTGGAGAAAATTGGTAGTTCCAGTCATTGTTCTGATGAAAAACGTACTTTGGTTAAAAAGTTGATTGGAGAGGGAAAAACATATAGAGAAGCGCAGAAAATTATAGGCTGCTCAGCTAAAAGGATCTCAAATGCCTTGAAGTGGCAACCAAAACCTGTAAGACGAGGAAGGAAGCGGGGAACTACTATTCAAATGGATCAAGGAATAGCCAAAATGACAAAGGCTCAGTCAATGATCACCTTCAGAAAGATCAAAGAAGATGTGAAGCTACCAATGAGTATGGCTACAATCAGAAGACGATTAAGTGAAGTCAAGTTACCAGCAAGAACTCCTGGCCTAGTCCCGTTGTTGAAAAAAAGACATGTCCTGAATAGATTCAAATTTGCCAAGGAACACATTGACTGGCCCAAAGAGAAGTGGCACAACATTTTGTGGACTGATGAAAGCAAAATAGGTTTTTTTTTGGTCTAGTGGCCGCAGACAATATGTCAGATAACCCACGAGCACTGAATTTAAGCCACAGATACTAAAGCACGGTGGTGCAAAAATCATGATATGGGGATGTTTCTCATGGTGTTGGGCCTATTTATCGAATACAAGGGATCATGGATCAGTTTGAATATATCAAAATACTTGAGGTCATCTTGCCCTTAGCCAAAGAAGAAATGCCCTTGAAATGCGTGTTTCAAAGCGACAATGTTCCAAAACACACCAGGAAGCGAACAACATCTCTGTTACAGACAAACAGGATTGAGGTAATGGAGTGGCCAGTGCAATCCCCTGACCTCAATCCCATAGAGAACTTGTGGGGTGACATAAAAAATGCGGATTATGAGGCAAAACCCAAAAAGGCAGAAGAACTGTGGAATGTCGTCCAATCTTCCTGGACTGGATACCTGTTCAGAAGCGCCAGAAGTTGGTCGACTCCATGCAACACAGATGTCTGGCAGTTCTCAGAAACAATGGTCATGCCACTAAATATTAGTTCAGTAAAGTGAAATCTGAAACATTAAATGGATTAACACAAACTGGATAAATGTTGTTATTCTTTTGATTTGGAATTGAATGTGTAATATTTCCAGTGCATTTTCCTTTAGTCAAATAATAGCTATTATAATGATTTTGCTTTTTTATTTGCTTTTTAAACTCACCCTTGGAACCTAACTGCTATCATGTCTTCTATACACAGCACACAGAGGAGAGGAGAATCCCGCTCTACTATCTATATCTATCACATATAAAGAAGCTGCAGCAGCATGGAGGCGATTATACAGCAGTAATGAGCAGTCACTGTGTAGCTGAGAATTGGTTAGATTTGGTCCGAATAAATTAGGCGCAAATCGAAAGTGCCCCAATAGCCCTGAAAACTCCCCCTATTACTTACCCCTGCGCTGCTGTTTAAGGCCCCCTGCTTCTTCCGATTGGCTCCGCCCGCAAACAGAGGAGGGCAGCGGCTATTCCGTCCACAGTCCCTAAGACAGCGGCGGCGATGCAACCCACTCCCATGACCTCTTTTCTGAGAGCCTACGCCCCTGCATTGGCGCTGAACGTGTCCGGCACATGCGCAGACATAGGAAATTCTGCTACCCGCATCTGTGCCTGCTCCATACGCGTCTAGCAGCTGCGCAGAAGAACAGGCATTCAGGGAGGCGGCCACATGAGTAAATCACATTACCATCACCATCCTAAATCTCAAAACCGCTGCAATATCGAGAGCTATAGTGTTCAGATGAGTAAATCACATGAACGATGCCATTCTGAGCCACATGACCACCACCACCCCAAAGTCAGGACCACCACCGCCGTCCGCCGATCACAGAAAGAGCCGATCCAGGTGGAGCAGGGGGCTTCAAACAGCAGCGCAGGTAAGAGAAAACCTGAATATTTTTCGAATATGTAAAATGGCGTCCAAAAGCTGCCAGATGTTTTCTGTTAATAGAAAAATTGTTTTCAACACACATTGTATTTTAGTTTTTAGTGTTCCTTTGCCATTTTCAATCCAGATGCTATTTCCTTCATAAAGCAGCATGTTCTGGGGGTGGTGTTTTTGAGAGCATACCCTCACCCCTATAAACATCCATTGTAACAAACTGCGTAAAAACACTACTACATGTGTTGCAATTTTTGGTACTAATTTAATGGTGTTTTTTGCTGCACACCCAAAAAAATCATATGTGAAGGAGGCCTTAGAATAGTGTAATATGCTGCAGTATTCTATTCAGTAAAATAATGAATACCTAACAGAAACCTGACATTATAAGTCAAGGAGGGTTAAAACAAACCCAGAAAATAATAGCTCATGATGGATCTGTCATATCCATCAGGGTTCCTGGAGAAACGGAAGCCATGACACCAGAGTGAATGTAGCCTTAGGCCTCATTCACATGGCAGTATTTTGGTCATTGGTCAGATGTTTTATACATAAATGTTATGAAGCCACTTCTATATCGGATGTTTTTGTTTCTTTTTCAAAAATAAAAACTTTTGGGAAGATTCTGCCACGCAGTGCCCCCTAGTAGATAGTGCACCCCTGTAGATAGTGCCATACAGCCCCCACTGTAGATTGTGCTATACAGCCCCCTCCTGTAGATAGCGCCATACAGCCCCTCCACCCTGTAGATAGCATCATGCAGTCCCCTTCCTGTAGATAGCGCCATATAGCCCCAACCTCCCCCAAAAAACAACAAATAACGGCCCTTAGCCTAGTTAAACACATGTGTTTTGTGGGAGAACCCCTATAATGGCGGAGCAGGGAGATACCTCCCTGCTCTACGGTAGTGTTCAATAGTATCTACGTCCTAAGGACGCAGATACTATTGAATGTTGTGTCGCTACCGCTGTAGCAGCCATAGCGGCTGCTAGCAGCGCCAGCGGGCATGGGGAAGGGCCTGTGACAGCGGGCGGCACGGGCCCCCTCATGCCGTGGGCCCCGTGGGAGCCGCTATGGCTGCTACAGCGGTAGTTACGCCACTGGGGGGCAGTATTTGTAGCAATACCCTTCAGTGTACTGAGATCTGTTTTGTTAGCAGCAGTCATGAATGTTACCCTTTTAATACTATGCCCAGCCATGGATCATTTGAAGAAGAAAAAGGAGTCCCTATATGCTAGGTTAAAAAAAATGGGTCAGAATGCCAGAACAATTTATTTTGCTTTCAGTTATGCTTTAAGATCGAGCTGTAAGACTTTTGACTCAAGGTTATGTTAAAATACCAAATTATTCTTTACTGGAATTTTTCTCATCTTGGCCGCTTATCTTTGTTCTGCACGCTTATTTGTATTAATGGGAAACCATAACAATGTTTACTAAGTCTGTTGTGAATCTGGCTAACAGCTGGTCAATTCACATCTTGCTTTGAATGTCATCATACAGCACACATCCTTTTGTACAAATATAACAATTGAAAATTGTAAAGAGTTAACTTAGCAATCCTACTTCCTAGAATGGGCTATGCATTATCTTTTTGTTGAATTCAGACAGTTTCTTGCTGTCCCTTTTATTTCCTTTTCCCTCTTTCTCTTCCTTTAGTTTGTTGCTGACTGTGAATTCAAAAGAATCACTCATTTTAATGTCTGTAGACTTTGGAATCTTTGAAATGTTTTCAGCCATTTTGCTACTCACCTAGTTTACAGATGATAGAACTTCACAATTCCGGAGAACCTGTGGTCCCTGATATTATCCTTGAAGAAAAGGGTTTCTGAAACTCATCCTAAATATAGACTTTCATTCCCTGCTTCACTACATTTTCCTTTTATTTTAGAGCAGCGGTATATCATGCTAACGGCATCTATTAATCTAAGTCACTAACTTAAATAATGTTTTTTTTTTCTCCTGCAAAACAGTTTTGCCCAGTTATATAGCTAATTAATCAGCGTATTTTATGCCTATTATGGGATGTGTGGAAGGATTTCAAGTATGAGTATTTGTTTACTTCGTGTAGCTTCAATTAAAAGTAAAATGCCAGCAAATGGCAAGCACTGCCCTTCAACCTGTAAATTTGAGTTAATGCATAGACAAGGCCTCTATTTATAACAGAAGCCACATTGCAGTGCCGGATCCGTAAGACGACAGACACTTGTAGTGCCGACGGGGCCACTTTGATTTACAATGGGTTCCATGTCGGGTTCCGCTGAGGTTTTAAAGACAGAATCTAATCTCCGAATGGGGCATTCGACTTAGACATGAACATAGCCTTACCCTATTGATGTCATGGCTCAAATGAGGTAGAGCCATATATTTAGAGCTATATATTTGACAACCAATGACTTGATGATTGCTTACTCCTGTGGGTATTTTACATACTATGTTTATTTTTTAAGAATTTATTATTTTATTTTTTTAACACAGTGTTACGTCTCAGGAGTTATTCAGAGGTCTAAGGCGTCCTTACACTTTTACGGGGTCCTACTTTACCTTCTTATCTCCGATTTCATACTGAGGTTTTTTTCTGTCAAATTCCATATAAATCCGACAGAAAAAAAAATCTGCCATGTTCCATCACATGTAGTATTACAGCGTTATTCTTCCTTTAAATCATTACAAGCATATGGAGCCATACAGAGGTACCATTTAATGACACATGAAGTGCCCGTAGTGCGGATCGGCTGAAACTTCATGTGCCTTTATAAAGGCTCCGTACAGTCTAGTAGGACACAGTTTATCTGAACTCTATAACGGGATTCTAAACCTAAATAGTACTTCCCCACCCGATACAGAGATACATCTGGTTTGGCTTTCAAAATTGGTCCAAATTTGTATCCAGGAATGGGAGAAGTTCATGAATTTTCAGAGGCAAAAGCAAAAGTGTTTAATTGAATATTAAAGAGGTTCATGCAGATAACTTTTTATAAGCTGGCCCAGTGATCAGCGGGTACAGCTACTCTAACCACCGCCAATCAGCAGTTATCTCCAGGAAAAATCCACATAGAAAATAAATATAGAAAAAATATAGAAAAGTATGGTGTAACAAGTTATCCTCTGCGCTGGCCCTTTAAATCTAATATAAATGCACGCCCATGAGTAAAGAAGTGTGGGCAAACATAAAGACAGTCGGAGATGTTTTCAGACCCATCACAATCCCACTGTCATATAGTATATGTTAATATTTACGAAATCTTTCTGATTCACATATACGGTACCTGGATTTTTGAAAGCTACAAAGGTGGTTACTTGATAATGAATTTGATGGCCAGCCTTCAACTTTACGATAGTGATGTCCCAGATTATTGGTGATTTTTATATAAAACAAATGCTAGGCTATCAAAATGAATGAGAAAATACAAAATAGATTACAGTTTTGCAAAAACGCTGAAAACAAATTGTGACTCATGCATCAGCACATCCATAGAAACCAAACATTTACCACTTACTTCACTGAAAGCAGAAGCCTTGACATCTACAATATGTCACTGAGACGGGAATCTTTTGTTTTTATCTTTTTCGATACAGATTTTTTTTTGCTTATATCCTAACACTTTAAAATGTATAATCTACACAATATGGTTTTTACGTTAAAGGACTGTCATAAAATGTCCCATTAAAAGCTTCTTTTTATTCTCACATAGCAAATGGCTATACTATACAGGTTTGTTTAATCACAGCACATCTGCACCCAAATAATACAATATTGAACATACTCAATTCTTGTTTTCTGTCTGCAAAGTATTTTATATTTTAGGGCAGTAGTTTGTACTCCAGAGCTGCTCATTATACTGTACCCTGGAACAAAATCTGTATCCAGTCAAGGTTATGCATGTTACTCATGTAGTCTTGCCCCTGCGCCTATTTGGCTGGTACACAGGGAAATGCTCTCCTAAACTGAGATAGGAACACACAGTACAGGCCACAGTCATATACCGAGGGTTTCATTAATTTGAATGGGCATCCCAGCCGTAGCTGCTTTATCCATTTGGCAAATTATGCAACTGCATCACGCCCTCATACGGCATGCCACATGTGACGTTATCATCAAACACTGCAAGAGGTAGGGAAGATCAGACACACTGAAGTAGCAGACCAGAAGGTATACTCAGGTTGGGTTTTAGGGCTGAGAACAATCTGTGGCTGGCACTTTAAGGGTCATCGGACAAACACCTGTGATTGGCACTCTGACAAGCATCTGTGACTGGCACCCTGAGAAGCACCTATGACTGGCACTCTGACAAGCACCTGTGACTGGCACCCAGCCAAGCACCTGTGACTGGCACTCTGACAAGCACCTGTGACTGGCACCCTGACAAGCACCTGTGACTGGCACTCTGACAAGCACCTGTGACTGGCACCCTGACAAGCACCTGTGACTGGCACTCTGACAAGAACCTGTGACTGGCACCCTGCCAAGCACCTGTGACTGGCACTCTGACAAGCACCTGTGACTGGCACCCTGACAAGCACCTGTGACTGGCACTCTGACAAGCATCTGTGACAGGCACCCTGACAAGCACCTGTGACTGGCACTCTGACAAGCACCTATGACTGGCACCCTGACAAGCACCTGTGACTGGCACCCTGACAAGCACCTGTGACTGGCACCCTGACAAGCACCTGTGACTGGCACTCTGACAAGCATCTGTGACTGGCACCCTGACAAGCACCTATGACTGGCACTCGGACAAGCACCTGTGACTGGCACCCTGACAAGCACCTGTGACTGGCACTCTGACTAGCATCTGTGACTGGCACTTGTGGCTGCCACATTGGATTAATCTTCCACTGGCACTCTGGGCGGCATCTATGGCAGGCAACCTGGAGGGCAGCTAAAACAGAGGCAACTGAGACATTGATTAAGAAATCTGTCGCACTTATGGGGCATCTGTTGCTTTCAGATACTGTTAAGGGAATGCTTGGACTAAAATAAAGGCAATGAGAAAAATGTATGCCCACGAATGTGTTAAGTCTGGAAAAAAAAAACGACAAAATATATATGATATCTATATACGTAGCACAACAAAGGCCCATCAAGTGACACTGTCCTTTAACAACAAGCTTGTTTTCCCTGAGTAAGACAGTGTGTCAGTCCCAAGGTGATTGATATTAATATGAAGTGGCTATGGACAGGTGTTGCACGCAATGAGTTTGCAGAATAGTTCTGGGAGTTTTCCAACATTTTATCCAGACCATTAAAGTCATATTTGTTTAGCCAAGAGGCATAGAGGGAATACAATTTTTGGATGGCCCCAAGCAGCGTAACTTAAGTTGAAGCACTACAGGTGGAAGACATTAGCCAAAAAGGAAAATCATTTAAGAGCAATACAAATAGACTCGTTATCTTGCAAGCTTAATAGCCTTATTTTCTCACTCTGCTGTATAATGACAGCTCTCGGTGCTGGCGCAAGCTGCCTCTCCCAGAGTCTAATTGTTTTTAAATGTTAATAGAAACGGATCACACGGTGCCCATCAATCTGCTCTCAGGTAAGTGAGAAACAGCAGCCTGGACTCTCCTCTGTCTACCGGTAATTCAGAGTTTCTTAGCAGGGGTTCTGCAGCAGGTAGCTGCACAGAGGCAACACTCATTAGAGTCTGAGTACTACTCATTGTTGGGAAAGCCACTTATTATATTATTACGTAAAGGAGCACCCCACAGAAAATCCAATTAAAGACAATTCAGCCCCTAATAGATGAGAACTATTCAACCGTTTTATGTGATGGTTACATGATTATGCTTGCAGCTTGCGTTTCAGATATGAGCTTGAATTCCCTCTGCTACAATCTTAGATTGCAATCATTGATATTCCTTTTATTTTCCCCCATTTGCTCACATTATTTTATTGTTAATAACACAAATCAATGTATATCAATGCTCACATGTCCTTCTACACTTTACAGACTGTTACAAGCAGATCTTACTGAATCTGGATCTTCCTTTAACTTTACACATGCAATAAATACAATTAAGGAAAACTCTGACCCATTGGTATTCTTTCTATTAGTGATATGGCCCAAATACGATGTCACAGGGAGCTGCTAATAAAGACATATATATATATATATATATATATACACTTGCTCCTTAGAAACCTGGATACATAACTCTCATGACTAGTGATAAGCACTTCCGGACAGAAGGAGGATAGGCACATGATGCCAGGGCCGCCCTTTAAAACATATGGTCACTAAACAATCAAATGGTCAGGGCCCCCTGAGCTCCATCACACATATCCTAAACTCCATGTTGTACCCTAAAATATATATTTTTAAGCATCTGAGAAAGGGTATATGATTATAATGCACAATAGAGACCATGTTATCCCCTTCTTATGTACATTGGCCCACAGATTTTGTAATATGTGTGGGCCTAATGGGAGGGGAAATGATGTGACCTCTATTCACCCTTTCAGACCAATTCCATATATTGGTCCTTCGAAAGGGGACATTAACAATTAACGGGGTCCATGTTTGCGCATTATTGCCTCTTAAATTATGCTAATTCATTCAATACATGTGCAACTTTTGAGGTGTGGGCCCCTTGTTTGAACTGGACACCTGACTACAACACCAAGTATACTGACCTGATGGCAGTCCTACTGGTCACCAGTGCTGTACTGGTTTATTTATTTTTTCTTACTTTTCAGTGAGGTCAGGTACCACGTAGAAGAAAGTGGTACTGACTGGGAACATTTATGGCATATTCACGCGTGGTAAATTTGTTGCAGACATCCATTCATGGTGCGGAGACAATCCCATGCAAATTTCTAAAACTGATTTTTATTTTCAGAAATTTCTGCATTAATTATGCTGCGTGTGAATATTCATCTGAGGTATGTTCACAAGCAACAGATTTGTTGCATACATTTCTTTCCTTAAGGCCCTGTTACACCGGCCAAATTTGGCAGTTGTAGCGAGCGCCGATTGAGACAGCTCGCTGATCGGCGCTCGTTTGCTCCTGTCACAAGGAGCTATGTATGTGGAGGAGCGGTCGTTACTCCAATCGCTCGTCCCCATACATTATTATCATATCATCAGCATGTCTCTCTGTTTACACAGGGAGATGTGCTGCCGACAACCATAATATTTCTCTTTTTAAAACTATACGACCAGCAGATGAGCGTTTACCCTCTTCATCTGCTGACTGCTGCCCTGTTTACACTGGGCAATGGTATGTGTTAAACACAAATGTCTTTAACACATACCATTATTATTATTATTTATTTTTGGACCTTACAAAGTGTGTAGATAAAGCCACTAGAGGAGGAACTCTGCAGGATTTAATCTAATCTCAGACAAGATACAACAACATTTCCAGAAAACCAATAGGTTGATTAAAAAATGTTTAGGTATAACGAGACAAAAGGGACAGTATCTCATGTTTTTAGGGTAAAAATGCCAAAAATTTGAATTAAAACAAAAATCAAATAAAGTTAAAAATAATATGAAGTTGACAAAGTTAGGCTTCGTTCACATCTGCACCAGGGTCCCGTTCCAATGTTCCATCTGAGTTTTCCATCTGAGATTTCAATGGTGACGGATACGGTGCCAATGGTTTCCGCTTGGCTCCGTTGTGCAAGGGTTCCGTTGTTTTGACGGAATCAATAGTGTAATCGACTAACATTGGAACCTATGGTTTCCGTTTGTGTCAGTCAGGTCTCCGTTCCGATGGAAAGCTCAGACGGAACATCAGAATGGAGCCCCAATGCAGATGTGAACGAAGTCTAAGTGGATAAAAATAGTTTGCTAGTAGCATTAAAGCGGTTATCCAATCAAGACAAGACCTGTCCATATGTACTGTCTGGAAAGTGTATAGAATGTTTACCCACACAGGATCCCCTCTACAGAGTTTGTACTAAGCATTTTCCAGGAGAATACTTCTCCCACACTTTTGAGAAGTATTTTGTAGCAGAGGAAAATTGTTAAACTGAACTTGAAATCTGAACTCTGGAAAAGAAAAGTGGATAAGATTTTAAAAAATCACAAGAAAAATATACCCCCTATTTCCACTTTAAAGGTTATGTACACCTTTGGCATCGTTGTCTTATTCTTTTTATTTATTTTTTTAAATAAAATTGTGCATCAGTGTGATTGGTGCAACTTCATAAATACATTCCATTAACCCCTTTAGGACGCAGCCTGTTTTGGTCTTGTGGCACAGCCGATGTTTTCAAATCTGACATGTGTCACTTTATGTGGTAATAACTCCGGAATGCTTTTACCTATCCAAGCGATTCTGAGATTGTTTTCTCGTGACATATTGTACTTTATGATAGTGGAAAAATTTGGTCGATAAATTCAATATTTATTCTTGAAAAACACCAAAATGTAGAGAAAATTTGCAAAAATGGGCATTTTTTTTACATTTAAATGTATCTGCTTGTAAAACAGATAGTAATACCACACAAAATAGTCACTAGTTACCATATCCCATATGTGTACTTTATATTTGCATCATTCTTAGAACATCCGTTTATTTTTCTAGGACGTTACAAGGCTTAGAACTTTAGCAGCAATTTCTCACATTTTCAAGAAAATTTCAAAAGGCTATTTTTATAGGGGCCAGTTCAGTTCTGAAGTGGTTTTGAGGGCCTTATATATTAGAATCCCCCAATAAATCACCCCATTTAAAAAACTGCACCCCTGAAAGTATTTAAAACAGCATTCAGAAAGTATTTTAACCCTTTAGGCGTTTCACAGGAAATAAAGCAAAGTAGAGGGGAAATTTACACATTTCTCTTTTTTTTTCCAAAATTCATTTGTAATAAAAAAAAATGTGTAACAGAAGGTTTTACTAGAGAAATACAACTCAATATTTATTGACCAGGTCCTGCAGTTTTTAGGAATATCCCACATGTGGCCCTAGTGCCCTAATGGACCGAAACACCGGCCTCAGAAGCAAAGGAGCACATAGTGGATTTTGGGGCCTGCTTATTTTTAGATTATATTTTAGGCACCATGTCGGGCTTGAAGAGGTCTTGTGGTGCCAAAACAGTGGAAACTCCCCAAAAGTGACCCCATTTTTGAAACTAGGCCCCTCAATGAATTTATCTAGGGGTATAGTTAGCACTTTGACCCCACAGGTATTTTGCTATATCTATTGGAGTTAGTCTGTAAACATGAAAATCTACTTTTTTTCTGAAATAACATAGAAATTTTTAATATTTACAAGGAATAAAGAAAATGCATCCCAACATTTGTAAAGCATCTTCTCCCGATTACGGAAATACCCCATATGTGGTAATAAACTGCTGGTTGGACCCACGGCAGCGCTCAGAAGGGAGGGAGCGCCATTTGGATTTTGGAGCGCAGATTTTGCTGGATTGGTTTTTAGTGCCATGTCGTGATTGCAACGCCCTGGAGGGAACAAAATAGTGGAAACACCCCAAAAGTGACCCCATTTGGGAAACTACACCCCTCAAGGAATTTTTCTAGGGGTATAGTAAGCATTTATACCACACAGGTCTTTTGCAGAATTTAGTAGAATTAGGCCGTGAAAATAAATATAAACATTTTTGTCCACTAAAATGTTGCATTTTTTCATTTTCACAAGGGATAAAGTAGAAAAGTCACCCTAAATTTGTAACACAATCTCTCCCGAGTATGACAATACCCCACATGTGGTAATAATTTAGAAATTAATTAACCTTTGCAGGACTGATCCTTTTTTGCTTTTCCATTTTAGTTTTTCACTCCCCGCCTTCCATGAATTGAGCAGTGTGAGGGCTTATTTTTGTCAGGACGAGCTGTAGTTTTTATTGGTATTTTTTTTTGGTACATGCAACTTTTTGATCACTTTTTATTACATTTTATTTAGAGCTTTGGTGGCCAAAAATAGTGATTTTGGCGTTTTCAATTCTTTATTTCTTTATTTCTTACGGCGTTCATAATGCGCTATAAATGACAATTTTACTTTATTCTGCGGGTCCATACGATTACGGTGATGCCATATGTATATAGTTTTTTTATGTTTTGCAGCGTTTGCACAATAAAATCACTTTTTTATAAAATAATTTATTTTCTGTGTCACCATATTCTGAGAGCCGTAACTTTTTTATTTTTCAGTCAAAAAAGCGGTGTAATGGCTTGTTTTTTGCGGGACGGGTTGTAGTTTTTATTGGTACTATTTTCGGGTACATGCGACTTTTTGATCACTTTTTATACTATATTTTTGGAGGGGTGGTGACCAAAAAATAGTGATTCTGGCATGGTTTTTAGTTGGTTTTTTTTGCGGCGTTCACCGTGCGGTAAAAATAACATTATAGTTTTATAGATTGGGTCGTTGATACCAAATATGTGTACTGTTTTTTAACGGTTTCATTTTTCCCTATAAGAGACTTATTATAGGAAAAAAACTCTTTTATTACACTTTTGTAAAACATTTTTATTAACTTTTTTTTTTTTAAATTCTTTACTTTTTACACTTTCTTTTTTTACCTGCAGCTCTGATCGCTGCTACAATACATTACTCTACCTAGGTAGTGTAACATATTCCAACTGTCAGTGTGACGTCACAGTCACTCTGACAGTAAGGCTGGGTTCACACGACCTATTTTCAGACGTAAACGAGGCGTATTATGCTTCGTTTTACGTCTGAAAATAGGGCTACAATATGTCGGCAAACATCTGCCCATTCATTTGAATGGGTTTGCTGACGTACTGTGCAAACAACCTGTCATTTACGCGTCATTTACGCATAAAAATACAGCCTCGTCAAAAGAAGTGCAGGACACTTCTTTCAGACGTAATTTGAGCCGTTCTTCATTGAACTCAATGAAGAGCAGCTCAAAATTTACGGCTGTCAGAGAAGCCTTGCAAAATGCGAGGAGGAGCATTTACGACTGAAACGAGGCAGCTGTTTTCTCCTGAAAACAGTCTGTCTTTTCAGACGTAAATGCCTGCTATCGTGTCCACATACCCTTAGTCTACGAGGACCAGCAGAGGCTGATCCTCATAGGCTTGCATACATGGCAGACCCGGAGGCCATTGTCTGGCCCCCACGTGCCATCACAAGCATCAGCAGCCCCCACAATTGCATGGGGGCTGCTGATGTGCTACAAACCCCCTACATGCGGAGATCGTAATCGATCTCCGCAATCAAGGGGTTAATTGCCGAAATCAGCGGAAATAGGCCGCTGATCGGCATACAGTGGAGTGTCAGTTGTCAGGGACAGCTGGCCTCTCGGTTCCAGTGACAGTGGGTCCTGCGTGTCTCTGATACACAGGATCCGCCCGTTATGAATCACATCTAAGTTATGAACTCAGATGTGATCTATAGCAGCTCGATCTGACACGTAGGACCCTTTGACACTGAACATGTCAGTACCGTGAACTTCACAGATACAGGTTTCAGCGCTAGATTAGAAGAATTTTTAATAAAATGTTTTTAGGAAGTTGCACCGATCACACTGATGCACAATTTTATTATAAAAAAACAAACTATGTCAAAAGGTGTACATATCCTTTAATGCACGTTAATTAAAAAAAATATACCGCTGCAGCGTTTTAAGTAATTAAACTTCATCCTAGGAGGCTGGTTGCACAGATAACAGATGGAGGAGGAGGGACGCATCTCTACTGGAACGCCAGGGGAGGTAAGTATGCAGCGGCGTAACTACAGCTGTAGCAGCCATAGTTGACATGCAGGATCCACCTGTAATCTATCACATCTAAGTTACTTTACTTAGACGTGATGGAAAACAGGTGGATCCTGCGTATGTCTGATTTTCTTTCACTGAACCCATCAGTCTTGCGGACCTGGCAAGTACAGGATTCAGCAAACGATACAGCTGCTTTGTATACAGGATACAAAGCAGCTGTATCTTAAAATTTAAAAATAATTTTTAATAAAAACTAAATTTGAAAATTGCACCAAACACACTGACTGAAAAAAAAGTTTCAAGGGTTTACATTGCCCTTAAGACTAGATCACCGTCAAAGTAAAAAAATCTTCTGGCATCTAATTTATTACTCATGGTCCTAAATTGTAGAAGATCATAGAATTTTTACTGAAATACAGTCAGTCATTATTTGCATATTAAAATAGGAAATGTCCCCTCTCCTAACATATCTGTTTTTAGTAAAACTTGCATTCCCCACGATATAACGATTCTGTAAAAAAAAAAATCTTAGATCTCTACTTTGTGCCATTTCTTTTTTTTATTCCTTCTAGAAATTTGTGAATAAATTGACAAATAATGTGGTTGCATAAATCTGCACACCCTTAAAGAGGCTCTGTCACCAGATTTTGCAACCCCTATCTGCTATTGCAGCAGATAGGCGCTGCAATGTAGATTACAGTAACGTTTTTATTTTTAAAAAACGAGCATTTTTGGCCAAGTTATGACCATTTTCGTATTTATGCAAATGAGGCTTGCAAAAGTACAACTGGGCGTGTTGAAAAGTAAAAGTACAACTGGGCGTGTATTATGTGCGTACATCGGGGCGTGTTTACTACTTTTACTAGCTGGGCGTTCTGACGAGA
Source organism: Rhinoderma darwinii (assembly GCF_050947455.1). Classification (NCBI taxonomy): domain Eukaryota; kingdom Metazoa; phylum Chordata; class Amphibia; order Anura; family Rhinodermatidae; genus Rhinoderma; species Rhinoderma darwinii. The sequence continues at coordinate 42,526,485 of NC_134696.1, read as the reverse complement.
AGTATCATCCACTTCTCTTCAGAACGCCCAGCTTCTGGCAGTGCAGATCTGTGACGTCACTCACAGGTCCTGCATCGTGTCGGCACCAGAGGCTACAGATGATTCTGCAGCAGCATCGGCGTTTGCAGGTAAGTCCATGTAGCTACTTACCTGCAAATGCTGCAAAATCTGGGGGTTGCAAAATCTGGTGACAGAGCCTCTTTAAACTAATACTTTGTTGAATTACCCTTTGACTTTATGACAGCATTTTTTGGGTAGAAGTCTATCAGCATGGCACATCTTGACTTGGCATTTGTTGCCACTCTTCCTTGCGAAAGTGCTCCAAATCTGTCAGATTGCACGGGCATCCCCTGTGTACAGCCCTCTTCACTTCATAACACAGATTTTCAATGGGATTCAGGTCTGGGCTCTGGCTGGGCTATTCCAAAACTTTGATCTTCTTCTGGTGAAGCCATTCTTTTGTTGATTTGGAGGTATGCTTTGGGTCATTGTCGTGCTGACAGGTGAAATTCATCTTCATCTTCAGCATTTTAGCAGAGGCCTGCAGGTTTTGTGCCAAAATTGACTGATATTTGGAACTGTTCATAATTCCCTCCACTTTGACTAAAGCCCAAGATCCAGCTGCAGAAAAACAGCCCCAAAGCATAATGCTGCCTCCACCATACTTCATTGTGGGTATGGTTGATATTTTGGCGATGTGCAGTGTTGGCTTTGCACAAAACATACTTTTTGGAATTATGGCCAAAAAGTTCAACCGTGGTCTCATCAGACCATAACACGTTTTCCCACATGCTTTTGGCAGACTTGATGTAGGTCTTTACAAAACACATCCGGGCTTGGATGTTTGTCTTTGTTAGAAAAGTCTTCCATCTTGCCACCCTACCCCACAGCCCAGACATATGAAAAAACACGCAACCAGTACCTGCCAGAAAGTCCTGCAGCTCCTTTAATGTTGCTGTAGGCCTCCTGGTAGCCTCCAGGACCAATTTTCGTCTGGACTTTTCATCAAGTTTTGGGATGTCCACTTCTTGGCAATGTCACTGTTGTGCCAAATGTAATCCATTTCTTGATAACCGTCTTCACCAATGGCTGGTCATCATTGGGCGTTTTGGGTAGCCGCCCAGAGCCCAAGGCTCCCGGGGGGCCCATGGCCGCCCCAAGTACAATGAGTTTTTGCCACATACGAATCGCTTCAACAACTGCGACAAAACTGCATTGTTTATGTCCTGTAAATGACCTGCAGACATAAAGGCCACATGACCTTATGTCTGCAATTCTTGTTACTGATTATAGACCTACAACAGCAGCAAGAGAGAAGACCGTGAGGGGAGGTGAGCTGCTAGGTAAGTATAGGGGGATCATGGATTGGCTTAAGGGGTCTGGGGTCTGTGTTTAGGATGTCTGTATTTACGGGTCTGGTCTGAGGTCTGTATTTAGGTGGTCTGGGGTCTGTATTTAGGGGGTCTGGTCTGGGGTCTGTATTAGATTAAGGGGTCTGTATTTAGGGGGCCTGTATTAGTTTAAGGGGTCTAGCGGTCTGTATTTAGGGTGTCTGGTCTGGGGTCTGTATTCGTTTAAGGGGACTGGGGGTCTGTATTTAGGGGGTCTCGTCTGGGGTCTGTATTTAGGAGGTCTGGTGTCTGTATTTTGGCGGTCTTTATGTATTTAGGGGGTCTGTATTAGTTTAGTGGGTCTGGTCTGTCGTCTGTATTCAAGGGGTCTGGTCTGGGGGTCTGTATTTAGGGGGTCTGTGTTAGTTTAAGGGGTCTGGGGCCAGTATTTAGGGGGTCTGGTCTGGGGTCTGTTAGTTTAAGCGGTCTGTATTTAGGAGGTCTGGTGTTCTGTATTAGTTTAAGGGTTTTGTGGTCTGTATTTAGGGGGTCTGGTTTGGGGTCTGTATTTAGGTGGTCTTGGGTTTGTATATTTAGGGGGTGTCTGGTCTGGGGTCTGTATTTAGGGGTCTGGTCCGGGGTCTGTATATTTAGGGGGTCTGGTCTGGGCTCTGTATTAGTTTATGGGAGTCTATATTTAGGGGGTCGGGTTCTGTATTAGTTTAGAGAGTCAGGTATGGGGTCTATATTAGTTTATGGGGTCTGTATTTAGGAGGCCTGGTCTGGGGTCTGGATTAGTTTAGGGTGTCAGATCTTGGGTCATTATTTGTTTAGGGGGTCATGTCTGGGGTCTGTATTTAGAGGACTGCTCCGAGGTCCTAATTTAGGGTGCATGTTCTGGGGTTTGTATTTGTTTAGGGTTTGTTCTGGGGTCTGTATGTGCTTAGGGGAGTCTAGCCTGGGGCCGCAAATAGTTTAGAAGGTCTTGGATCTGTATTCTAATTTATTAGTCTGAGTAAAAGGGGTTGTTCCGGCACATCGATAGGTCATCAATATGAAAAACCGGTCAGTGCCCGGACAACCCCTTTAATTTATGGTCCTGGGCCTTGGTGTCTGAATTTTTGTGCTTCTATAGAGGCTGGAAATGGCCGCAGAAGCGAAGGGTAAAGATGTCTCATTAGGAGAAGTTGCTATACCGGTCTGTGTCAGATGGAGAAGAAAAGAGAACGACTCCCATCAGAGAAGACGACACTTGTGAGTCACTGGATCGATATAGAGGCCTCTCCTGACATATCTGTTGTAGGAAATCCTTGTATTCCACATGAAGACTTTGTGTACCCAGGACTAATAGACAAATGTGTGTCACCATTTCCATTGTCAGGAGCATGCGTCCCTACACAGTGTTATACTGACAGCGATTGTTGGAGACTGTCAGTATGTAGGGGCACATCCCTTTGACAAGAGGCATCATAACACCCATTTGTCAATGCTCACACAAAAAGGTGGTGTTCACTATAAACACGGCAGAGCGGCGGTGGAGAAGTGGGGCCCAAGTTTGTGGAACAGCCCAGGGCGTATGGTCTACTTAATCCGCCACTGGTCTTCACTGTGTTTCATGGTATATCTAATGCCTTGGAAATTCTTTGGTACCCTTCTCCTGACTGATGCCTTTCAACAATCAGATCCCTTTGATGTGTTGTAAGCTCTTTATGGACCATGGCTTTTGCTGGCACATGCAACAATGAAAATGTCAGAAAAATCCTAATAGAACAGCTGAACTTTATATGGGGTTACTCAGAATCACTTTAAATAATGGCAGCTGTGTACTGACTACTATTTAACATAAGTTTAAATGTGATTGACTAATTCTGTACACAGCCACATCCCCAATTATAAGAGGGTGTACACACTTATGCAACCACATTATTGTAGTTTTGTTAGAACAGGTGAACTTTATATGGGGTTACTCAGAATCACTTTAAATAATGGCAGCTGTGTACTGACTACTATTTAACATAAGTTTAAATGTGATTGACTAATTCTGTACACAACCACATCCCCAATTATAAGAGGGTGTACACACTTATGCAACCACATTATTGTAGTTTTGTTATTTTTATTATTCCCCTCTAAATGATTTCAGTTTGTTTTGCAATGGAGCTGTACATATTATGGATCACATTAAAGGTGGAAAAAGTTCTGAAATTATTCATCTTGTACTGATTTTTTGACATGACAAAAACCTGGCATTTTAACAGGGGTATGTAGACTTCTTATATCCACTGTATGTATATATATATATATATATATATATATATATATACACTACCGTTCAAAAGTTTGGGGTCACCCGGACAATTTTGTGTTTTCCATGAAAACTCACACTTATATTTATCAAATGAGTTGCAAAATGACTAGAAAATATAGTCAAGACATTGACAAGGTTAGAAATAATGATTTTTATTTCAAATAATAATTTTCTCCTTCAAACTTTGCTTTCGTCAAAGAATGCTCCATTTGCAGCAATTACAGCATTGCAGACCTTTGGCATTCTAGCTGTTAATGTGCTGAGGTAATCGGGAGAAATTTCACCCCATCCTTCCAGAAGCCCCTCCCACAAGTTTGATTGGCTTGATGGGCACTTCTTGCGTACCATACGGTCAAGCTGCTCCCACAACAGCTCTATGGGGTTGAGATCTGGTGACTGCGCTGGCCACTCCATTACAGATAGAATACCAGCTGCCTGCTTCTTCCCTAAATAGTTCTTGCATAATTTGGAGGTGTGCTTTGGGTCATTGTCCTGTTGTAGGATGAAATTGACTCCAATCAAGCGCTGTCCACAGGGTATGGCATGGCGTTGCATAATGGAGTGATAGCCTTCCTTATTCAAAATCCCTTTTACCTTGTACAGCTCTCTCACTTTACCAGCACCAAAGCAAGCCCAGACCATCACATTACCTCCACCGTGCTCGACAGATGGCATCAGGCACTCTTCCAGCATCTTTTCAGTTGTTCTGCGTCTCACAAATGTTCTTCAGTGTGATCCAAACACCTCAAACTTCAATTCGTCTGTCCGTAACACTTTTTTCCAATCTTCCTCTGTCCAATGTCTGTGTGCTTTTGCCCATATTAATCTTTTCCTTTTATTAGCCAGTCTCAGATATGGCTTTTTCTTTGCCACTCTGCCCAAAAGGCCAGCATCCCGGAGTTGCCTCTTCACTGTAGACGTTTACACTGGCGTTTTGCGGGTACTATTTAATGAAGCTGCCAGTTGAGGACCCGTGAGACGTCTATTTCTCAAACTAGAGACTCTAATATACTTGTCTTGTTGCTCAGTTGTGCAGCGGGGCCTCCCACTTCTCTTTCTACTCTGGTTAGAGCCTGTTTGTGCTGTCCTCTGAATGAAGTAGTACACACCGTTGTAGGAAATCTTCAGTATCTTGGTAATTTCTCGCATGGAATAGCCTTCATTTCTAAGAACAACAATAGACTGTCGAGTTTCACATGAAAGCTCTCTTTTTCTAGCCATTTTGAGAGTTTAATCGAACCCACAAATGTAATCCTCCAGATTCTCAACTAGCTCAAAGGAAGGTCAGTTTTATAGCTCCTCTAAACAGCAAAACTGTTTACAGCGGTGCTAACATAATTGCACAAGGGTTTTCAAGTGTTTTCTAATCATCCATTAGCCTTCTAACACAGTTAGCAAACACAATGTACCATTAGAACACTGGAGTGATGGTTGCTGGAATTGGGCCTCTATACACCTATGTAGATATTGCATTAAAAACCAGATGTTTGCAGCTAGAATAGTCATGTAGCACATTAACAATGTATAGAGTGTATTTCTGATTAATTTAATGTTATCTTCATTGAAAAAAACTGTGCTTTTCTTGCAAAAATAAGGAAATTTCTAAGTGACCCTAAACTTTTGAACGGTAGTGTATCTATCTATATATATATATATATATATATATATTTATTTATATATATATATATATATATATATATATATATATATGTACACATACTTACAAACACACACACAGTCGAGTCACATTAGTATGACCACCTCAAAGTTTCGCCGTCGGCAGCGCATAGCCCATGAAGGAAGTGATGTTTCGTGGGCTGGCTTGGTGGGTATATAATATGTGCAATAGGCTGCCTGAACACATATCACTTGTTGTTGCAATTCTTAAAAGGGGCAATTTATCAGAGTTGCAAAAAGGGATGATTATTGGCTTTTAGGCCAAGGGTGGCAGGATTTCTTAACAGCGCAGTTTGTGAACTGTTTACGTGCTGGTGTGGTAAAAAAGTGTGCCACATGCCACTGGTGTGAGAGGTGAACGTCGGCTACGAAGGTGTGCGATGGTCGAGCGACTCGATACAGTGGAGCAGCTCACCGTGAAAATCAACCAGAGGGCTACCAGTCATTTGTCTAAAACAACAGTTCAGCGGACCCTACTGTATATGGGACTGTGAAGCAGACGGATGGTCACTGCTCCTATGCTAACAAAGGTGCATAAGAAAAAAAGGCTTCAATTTACACGGCAGTATCAGAATTGGACCACCCATGATTGGCAAAGGGTTGCCTTCTCTGATGAGTCACATTTTCTGCTTCATCAAACGGATGGACTTTGACATGTCAGGCGAGAAACATCAGAGAACAAACACCCTGTAACCATTGTTGGAAGAACACAAGCCACGGCAGCGCTATGGTCTGGGGAATTTTTTCATGCCATTCTCTGGGCCCACTCATCCATGTGGAAGTGACTCTGAACCGATTTTGGTATGAATCAATCGTTGCAGATCACATCCACCCATACATGCTGTTTGTCTTCCTTGGGGCAGATGGAGTCTTCCAGCAAGACAATGTGACATGTCACACGGCCAGAAATATCCGACAGTGGTTGTAAGAGCACGACCAAGACTTCCAAGTACTTCCCTGGCCCCCTAATTTGCCAGACTTGAACCCAATTGAGCATCTGTGGGAGCACCTCATCGTCTTATTCGCTCTATTGATCCTTCTCCACGCACCCTCCAAGAAATGTGAGATACACTGCTGTCAGCACGGCTCCAGATACCTGAGACAACCTACCAGCACCTTATTGAGTCACTACCAGCCCATTTAGCTGCTGTCCGTTCTGCAAATGGTGGTTACTCTGGATATTAGCAGCTGGTCAAAATAATGTGAATCGACTGTGTAAGAAAATAGGCAGCACTCCAAAAAATAAGTGAAAAAAGTTTGTGCAACATTTCAGTCCTTGTGTCCAGGACCTTTTTTTCTCAAAGACAGGTCCTGGACACACACAAGGACTGAAATGTTGCATGTGGTCTAATAAAGTCCAAACTTTTTTTCTTATTTTATTATTATTATTATTATTATTATTATTATTATTATTATTATTATTATTATTATATATTATTGGCATATCATAATATATATACATATATATATATATATATATATACACACACACACACATATATATATATATATATATAAATAATAAAGCAGCTCATCTATAGCGGTGGGTGCAAACCCCATGGGTTGAGGCTGAGAGCCCTTGTAGATACAAAAATTCAAATGAAGAGACTGTACTCCAAGCAAATAGGTGAAAAAAGTGATGTGTTTTAATCACCCCACAGGCAGGGAATGATTTGACCCGTCTCAATGGGATCTTTGTCTTGACTGCGGGGTGATTAAAACACATCACCTTTTTTACCTATTTGCTTGTAGTGCTGTCTTTTCATTTGAATTTATATATATATATATATATATATATATATATATATATATATATATATATATATATGTACACACACATATATATATATATATATACATACATACACATATATATATATATATACACATACATACATACATACATAAGTACATACACACACTAAGTATTCTCCTCATTTAGGGATAATAGTTAACACACCATTAGGAAGTAAAATCCAAATATCCATTCATTACTTAGTTTAGCCTATAGCCAAGTGACTATCAGCATTATTTGTAGAATGTAGAATACCAAAGGGATCTGTCAGCTCACAGCACCAGAAATAGATTATTAGCATTCACTGAGATGGAACCTTTATAACAGTAAGTAAAAATGTGATCATGCCGCTATGAATACCATCATTAAAATCATTGATCTCAATGGCTGTATTGTTGATGAATAGTGACATATATCTATGTTTGGCCTGATGTACATTGCTCTAATCTTATAGCAAGGCTGATCATTATGTATGCCGGCTTTTATTCCTTAGAGACAGTTATGTGAATATACCTGAAGGGCTTGTACAGATGAGTGGCTCAGTTCCCTTTAGAGTTCTTATCCAGTATTTCTTATAGAATTCTGACTGAATATATCTTATGGAATATTCACAATTAACATCAGTGCTGATATGTAATTAACCCCTAATTAGCAGATTTAAGACATTCATACTGTGAATAGTTTGGGGGCATAAGTAGTAATTTAGCACCTTCTCCACAGCTTATCGGAGACTTGAATTAGGGTCTATTCACATGGTGCGGTCGAATTGCAATCTATTACCGGGGTTACCACAAAATAGCAGCAATGAACTGTGACACCAATATCAATCAACATAAATAACATGTTAATCAAATGATACGCGTCATTACAATCGCGGCGATACCATATATGTGTATTATCTTTTTTTTAACACTTTTGCTAATTAAAACCACTTATGGAAAAAAATGGTTTTGTTTTTTTTTCACTTTGACTTGTTTTTCTACTAATAAACTTTATAACTATTTTTTAAAAGTCCCACTAGGGGATTTTAAAATGCGATCTTCTGATCACTTGTATAATGCATTCGTATACTCAAAGCATTATTACCTGTCAGCCTTTGGAACGACCTCATAAACATATAGCCATAGCAGGCCTGGGGGCAAAATATCGGAGCCCTGTGATTGCGCCCCAGGGCACCGATGGGGTGATAGAGGGAGCCTCTCCATCTGTAGCCACGTAGATGCTATGGTTGCCATTGACTGCGGCATCTAAGAGGTTAAATGGCCGGGATTAGTTTTCCCTCCGGTCCAGGCCAATGCAGTAAGATGTTGGCTGTATATTACAGTTGGCGCCCACTGCGGTTGGAGTGGCACAGTTTGAGTGCCTGTGGCATCCAATGGCCATACCATTATATACTATTGCGGTCTTAAAACCGCAATTAGGATGTAATGGTACGCCCGACTGCTTGAACCAGCTAATAATGTTTTTTCAGGTATGGTGTGTTTTCTTTTTTTTTTTTCATAGGTTTTACAATAGAGGTTCAAAAACACTTGAAAAACCGCCACTAAAACGGCATAAGTTCAAGGCGAAGTTTTTCTTCACCCCATTTTGGCTTATTTGGGAGGTGGCTCCTTGAAAGAAAGGAACGAACGCTTCTTTTGCCCTACTTTTGATCAGAATAATCTCTCCTAATATTTATTCACCACATTTGTATAGTTTTTGCAATGTGTATGGTTTTATGTATAATCCCTTGTGCAATCATTATCTCTATTGCTTTGCTTGGTGATATACAGTCTGATGACAGATGATATGGAATAATAATAATAATAATAATAATAATAATTAATAAATAAGATAATACAGTTAAAAGTAAGAGAGGTGTTTGTCTTTTTTTTTGTTTACCTCCGTATTAATTACATTTTTGGGACTAAAATGGTTTTTATTTTGCATTTTTTGATAACTTTTATTTGGTAAAAATTAAAGAAATATATTTTAATGTAACTTTATATGCTATGTACACCTTCGAAAGTGTTGCAAATGAGTTTTTATTAAAAATTATTTTTAATTTTTGAGATTCAGCTGCTTTGTATCCTGTATACAGAGCAGCTGTATCATTCGCGAATACTTGAATCCGTCAGGTCTACGGGACTGACGGGTTCAGTCTCTGACATGCAGGATCCACCTGTAATCTATCACATCTAAATTATGAACTTAGATGTGATCTGTAACAGCTCGATCCTGCGTGTCACAGACACGCAGGACCTGCTTTCACTGAGCCTGTCAGTCCCGCGGATCTGACGGTTACGGGATTCAGCAAACGATACAGCTGCTCTGTATACAGGATACAAAGCAGCTGAATCTCAAAAATTTTAAATTATTTTGAATAAAAACTCATTTGAAAGTTGCACCAAACACACTGACAGACATCTTTATTTAAACATAAAAACATAACTTTCAAAGGTTTACATAGTCTTTAATTAGAAAAATCCATAAAAAAAGACAGAAAACAGTACACATGACTACAGTCTTATAGTAAGATCATAGTGCAAGCAGATTTAATTCTTTGTGATTGTTGCAAAGTGTACGCTTGCAGCACGAGTCACAGTGTCGCCGCGAAGCCCTAGCTGCAGGAGGTCCTGACGTTAATAAATCTTGTTCTGTTATTTACAATGAGGTGGGGGGGGGGGGGGGGGGGAATTATAACCAGGGTACTTTCACATACAGCATTTAGATGCATTTTTTGTGCCATTTTTAGGTCTATTTGTATAGGCTAAAATGCCTGGTCCAGATATTTGCTGGCATTTCAATTTATTTTTGCTGTTGTAGTAGCGTTTTTGGGGTTCAGGCAGTTTTTTCCAAATGCACCATGCTAAAGGTATGTTTTTTTTTTTCATTGCTTCCTACATAGACTTGTTAATATAATATAAAAAAACCATCATAAAAAAACACTAAAATGCAGGCGATTTTCAGATGCGTTTAAAGAAAAACCTCAATTCGGCCTTACTTTCCTTTAAAGAGGATCTGTCACTAGGTAATTAATTCCCGATCTCCTAACTAATCTAATAGGCACTATGATGCTGGTAATAACTGTAAGATTTTTTCAAAAACATTTATTATTTGCAAAGTTTTGTGTATTTTTCTAAATATGCTAATTTGACTATATATTGCCAAATGGTAGGTGACTCTTTCTTTTCACTCTGAGCGGTGTAATGTTTTCTGTATAACGCTGTACAATCAGCGTCATACAGTTCTCCTCTTCCCAGCTCAGCAACACAGCCTGATCATATTGTATACAGCTTCCATTCCCAACTGTGTTTTCAACTGGTGATACTTCCGGTTGTTTCTCCGAACTGCATCTTTCATATGCCACCAGAACCACTGTTCTAGGTGGTCCACAGCCCGAGGGATGGCTATTTGAACTGATCCCCCTTCCCTCCAGCCTCAGTCTCTCACACTGTGCGAAGCAGCCTCATGCTGATAGGACAGCGTCAGAGGCTGTGAGGTAGCTCCACCGCAGGAGAATCGCTGGTGTTGACACCCATTTGTCTATTATAGCCTCATTTACATATTTAGAAAAAAGCTCATAACTTTTAAAATAAACATTTTAGGACACAATTTTCACTAGCATTATTAGTGTGACAGCACCTATTAGAATACCTAGGAGATTGGGCATTACTAAACTAGTGACAGATAATTTTTAAGTGGTATGTGGTGATGGAGCATGCAGATTTTGCTTTAATTATTTCCACTAATGTAGGATGATAATTACCCCCAAACCAAAACAGAATATGGAAGTAGATAAAAGACAAACAAAATATATCTGGCAAACAATAAAGTGAAAACTTCCTTATAAAAAAAGATAAAAAACATTTACATTTACCAATAGATACATGCAGTAGCTTTTGAAAATGACTTAAAAACTATATACAACTTTGGGGTCCTTTCTTCTTTTTTCTTGAAATGCTTTTATTTAGTGATTAAAATCAATTTTTATTTTTTTTACAAAAAAAGAAAACCTTACAGTTTTACATCTGTGGCTTCTAGCTTCTATATATTACAGTAAAAAGAAGCTACAGAAATCTGGTCTGAGCTGAATACATCAGTGAGCTGCACTGACGGATCAGCCAACAGAGGCTCCTGTATGCTTCTGAGTGATTTCCTCAGCTCATTTACGATCAAGTCAAAGTTCATCCACACAGGAGCGACTGTAAGCCAAGCGATGAAGCGGAGCTCACTGACGGCTCAGAACAGCTTTCTGATGATACATAGAACCTGCAGAAGTGAAACTGATTTATTTTTTTGTAAATGAAAGTTAATTACAAAAGTGATTTAGTGATTTTAATCACTAAATTAAAGCATTTTTACACACGCACACGCACACGCACACGCACACACACACACACACACACACACACACACGTGTTGCATAGCCTTTAAAGGTCATGTAGACTTTTAAATAGTTTCTTTTTTTTTTTTTTATTAAATCAATGTTTGTATTTTTAAGCACTTTTTAGAAAGTTTTTCTGGACCCACTCTCAGCCGAGCCATCAGTTCAGCTAAACTGACGGCTCGTCTGAGAGGGGGTCTTAAAAAACTTAGATGTGATGAATATTAGGTAGATCCCGTGTGCCAGAGACACACAGGACTTGCTCTTAACCGAGCCGTCAGTTCACCTGAACTGACAGAATCGACAGAGAGAATGATAGTTTCTATGTAAACAGGATACATAGAAGCGATTTCATAAAAAATAATAATAAGTTAGTTAATTAAAATAGTACTTTAAAAAAAAAACTCCAAAAACATGAATTTAATAATAAAATAAAATCTGTTTAAAAGTGTACATAGCATTTAACACTGTGGCTGGCTTTTCTGTTATTTATGTGTAAATTTAAAAAAAAAAATTGCTTTATGTCGAATCAAAGCCCAATAGGAAATAAATCAGACAACAGTGGGTATCGTACATAGTGTGGAAATCTAAAATGCTCGCACAAAAATGCTTGATCTGAAACAAACCTATGAGATAAAACAGTCATTTGCAATTGTAGTGAATTCTTGCAATTCACACATTTTAACCAAAGTAAAATTTAGCTCAGTGACTGATGTTGTACGTAAAGTATTTAAAGAGAGTGTCCCTTTTGGACAGTCCCTACTTGTTAGAGGGGTCCCTCGATAATAAGCTGATCACAGTGTCCCTCTGCTGGGACCCCCAGAGATTAGCTGCAATCTGTGGGGAAACCTGCCAGTATGTGTTCAATTTTCCTGCAGCGCCACCACAGGTGAAACTAACCATTACACAGTGCCCATTCATATCAATGGGTTGTCTGTGTAATGCAGGATAGAACAGGTTCTCCAGAGCGAGAGATACTGTTTCTAACCTCTCTTCACTCTGGCTAAGAGAGGATCATCAGAGAACCCCCCTTTATTAACTCAGAATTCCCTACTAAAGTATATGAAAATAGGTTTTCTAAACCAGACAATCCCTTTAATATTGTTCGAGAGAGAACTTTGATACTGGATTTATTCAATGTTTTCTTGATATCCATATACATTCATCTTATTTACAGTACAATAACTATATGACCATCATAAACAAAAAGTTACTTTCTTTGTATTTCCGCCCTTTAAAACCATTGAAGCTGACTGCTGCTTCTTTACCTGTCATATCCTTATGTCACCTTTATCGGTTTCATTCAATTTGAGCAGTGGAGCTAAACTAATGGCACCATTTAGATACAATTTGAAACTACTGTGGACGTAGTTTTCAAAAGATAGACAAGATCAGTGATTGCTCTTTCCTAACTTTATCCATCAGAAGAGACAGATATCAAGAAGATCAGGCATTGCTAGGAAGATGTTAAGATATAGACATACAGAAATAATCAAAAAGTTCCACTTCTTATCAGTAACATCCGACTCTGCTTTTTTTTCAGTGAGATTTAAAGAAACACTAAAGCTAGAAACAAAAGACAAAAGTAAAACAGAAGATAAAGATCCCCACAGTGTTTGTCAGCCTGCATGAACTTCTACATGCTGCTTGAAGCAAAGGTCTTGAAGAAACCCCACAGAGAACACAGGTGTTAATTTACTGCTGATCTGTTCCATTTTCATCTTCTAAATGGCTGAGGGGGCAGGGTTTAGCAAAGGATGCGGGACTTAAGGATATGTGTCCTACTGCAGACAGGTAAAAGGGGGAGGCTCTTGCTGAAGCCAGTTGTCTTATATCCAGACACAGGATTGTGAGAAGTAGGGGGAAATGTTTAATCTCTTGGGGTACACAAATAACATTTTAAATAGACAATATAAGATCAAAAGGAAAAAAAAAGATAGAGTTATTGCTAGAATATTTTATTTTTTGTGTGAATTTTATATTTTCATTGTTTCTTTAAGATGCAATTTCAGATGTACTATTTTTTCTCCAAATGATCAATTTTGGCATTAAAATACTTAATTCTCTTTGATTAAAATGTATATGGGACTTGTTACACAAATATTAAATGGCAACCCCCTCCTACAATTAACACAACAAAGAAAAAAAAATTGTATGTTGTCCTCTTTTGTTAAAGACTCACATATGTATGAAATTTTCAAGAAGTACTCAGATTTGGATATATGACATAAAGTTAATTTTTAGGACTCCCTGTCACGAATACCATTAAAGAACACAATAGTCAGCCTCTCCCCAAACAAAAACGGCTGCTTTCAGGCACCAATAGAAAACATGTAAACTACAAAGTAAATAGAGATGACAGACTGAAAGTTTAGGGTATGTTCACATGCTGTGTTTTCAGAAGTTTTCAGGGCGTAAACGCCTCGAAAAATGCCTTAATAAAGGGAAACTGAACGCCTCCAAACATCTGCCCATTGATTTCAATGGGGGAACCTGGATTTTGCTAAGACGTGGCGTTTTTTTATGCGGCAGTTTGAAATAACGTTGCGTAAAAAAATCTCCAGAGAAATAAGTGCATGTCACTTCTTGAGCCGTTTTTCACTGTGTCAATAGAAAAACAGCTCCAAAAAGGCTAAAAAAAAGCCTCAAAATACGTTTGACGCTTTAAAAACGACTGAAAATCAGAGGCTGTTTTCCCTTGAAAACAGCTCCATATTTTACAACTGTTTTTACTTTAGCGTGTGAACATACCCTGAAATACACATTAGATTAAAGTTGTTACAATCTAGGTGTATGTGGGCCCACTAGGCCACTCTGCCGTAGCGAAGAAGCAGCTGGCCAAGTCACAGTCTATGCAAAAGTCTATACAAGAGGTTCATAGCACAAGGTTACCTGACATAATCCAGACGGTGGCAGTGGCACTGGCACGGATGGAGCAGATGTTGCAGGTTGTGCCAGACGTGGCGGATGGTACCAGGAAAGGCAGCTGACGCCAGACGTGGTGTATACCAGCAGGCGTGGCATGTTGCGCCAGACGTGGCAGAGGATATCAGGGATGGCAGATAACACCAGACGTGGTGTATAACCGCAGGCGGCACAACATGACTCCAAAACTAGACAGGCTCAGGAACTAAACACAGCATGGGATACAGGATACAGGTATCAGGGCACGGGAACACTGGGAACAGGATAACACTAAGGGACCATTTGCAATAAGAACATGGAAAAATTACAACAATGCTCAGCTAAGGAGTGAAAGGGCAGAGCCCTTTTTTAGTCCATGGTGATTATGGCATTAACCGTATTTTACATGTGCAGGCGCTGGCCCTTTAAGGCCGGGCACGAGCGTGCGCGCACACTATGGGATGCTGCAGAGCGGAGCAGAAGTGAGTGCTGGCGTCTCCCAAGAAGGGGATGCCGGCCAGCACTCACAAGTCCATGGCTGCGGCCGTCGAGGGGTGAGTAGGAACGACGGCCGTGGACGTTACAAATGTCAGCTGAATCAAATTTTGGTGGGACAGGCCGACTACCTAAAGTGTATGGGAGTATCTCGACTCTCTCCCAATGGCACGAGAGTCTGGCAGTGGCTTATTTTCCTCTCCCCATTGAAAAATGCCGGAATGGTGACAAACGGAAACCATTAGCAATGTTTCCATCACCATTGATATCGATGATGATGCAAGTGGAAGCTAAGGTTTCCATTTGCCTTTCCGTTGAGGGGTTCCACGACGGAAACCTCAGACGGAACCCCTCAACAGAAAGTCAACGCTGATGTGACTAGGCCCTAAAATACTAAGGGTATGTTCACCATGGCAAAACCCAAAGGCTTTATTTACACTGTATTTGGGGCATAAGATTGGTATGCACATGTGAAGTATGTGGCTGAATATATGTCCCAGGCATAGGACGTTGTATGCCTATACAGTTGCATACATCGGCTCCCCTTGCACATTGGCATATACACGATATGGAGAAAAGTATTGGAACGCATACACATTACACCTACAGAAGCTTTTAGGTCAACCCATTTTAAATCCATAGGCATTAATTTGCAGTTGGTTCCCTCTTTGCAGCTAAAGCAGCTTCCACTTTTCTGATAATGCTTTCTACAAAATTTTGTCTGTTAGAATTTTTTACCCACTCATGCAGAAGAGCACTTATGTGGCCAGCAATCATGTTGAACGAGGGGGCCTGGCTCACAATCTCTGTACTAGTAAACCACAAAGGCTCTGTGCGGGCCAGTCAATTTCTTTTACCCCAAACTCACCGAACCATTTCTTTATGGACCTTGCTTTGTGCACTGGGGCACACTTATGCTGGAACAGAAAAGGGCCGAACCCCAAATTGTTCCCACAAAGTTGGAATACCACAATTCTTGGTATTTTGAAATATTAAGACTACCCTTCCCTAGGACTAAGGAGCCTAGGAAACCCCTGAAAAGCAACCCCATAGCATTATCTATCCTCCACCAAACTTAACAGTTAGCACAATGCAGTCAGGCAGGTAACGTTCTCATGATATTCGCCAAACCCAGACTCGTTCATCAGACTGCCAGATAGAGAATCGTGATTCGTCATTCCACAGATCACGTTTCCACCGCTCCAGAGTCCAGTGGCGGTGTACTTTACACCACTCCATCTGACGCTTGGCATTGTGCATAGTGATGTAAGGCTTGCATGCAGTTGCTTGACCTTGGAAATCCATGCCATGAAGCTCCCAGAACACAGTTTTTGTTCTGATGTTAATGTCAGAGGAAGTTTGGATCTCTGCAGTTATTGAGTCAGCAGAGCGTTGGCGACATTTATGCACTATGCGCCTCACCACTTGGTGACCCCGATCTGTAACTTTACGTGGTCTGCCACTTCGTCGCTAAGTTGGTTTGGTTCCTATATAATTCCACTTTACAATAATACCACTCACAGTTGATCGTGGAATATCTAACGGGAAGAAATATTAGGAAATGACTTGCTACAACTGTGCCATCCTATTACAGTACCATGCTGGAATTCAGTGTGCTCTTTAGAACGACCCATTCTTTCACAAATGTAAAGGCAGAGTGCATGGCAAAGGGGTTGGTTTTTTACACATGTGGCAATGGGACTGAATGATACACCTGAATACAATGATTAAGAGGTAAGTCCTAATACTTTTGTCCATATAGCATACGTTGAATACACATCACAGTGATGTGAACCGAGCATTATCAGTCGAGTAAGCAGCGAGCCGTCACAGATAAAATGAAAGCTTTCATTTATTGTAATTGTTAGTACACTGTCCACACAGCTAATAGAAGCAACCAAAATGAGAGCAAAGGCAAAGATATCCAAGCAAACAACACTGAAGTTTATTATTCCTTGGTCACAGTTCTTGGTTAACCTCTTCAAAAAACAAAATGGTAGATTTTATGTAGGGTCTGTCAGTGTTTGTTATCTAGTGGTTATTTGAAAGACATTTTTGTCCACTGTGTAGGGATATATCTCTAAGGCTATGTTTATATCTAGGTTAGAGGCTTCATTAGGGGCCTCAGTCACAGATCCGGTCCAAAATTATGGAAAAAGTAGCGCAGCATGCTGCTCTATTTTTTCCGGTAAAGCCATGGAAACCATGATGGAAACCCAACAGTACCTAATAAAGTCAATGGGTTCCGTCGGAGCGTCATTGGTATGGCGGAGCAAAACAATGGAAAAAGCAACGCAGATGTGAACATAGTCTAATGCTGACCTGCTAGATGCCCAATGTGCCCAAAGTAGAGGCAGATTTACTTCTTATAGCGGTGATTGGAAACATATTCTTGATACATGAGTTTCAATTAATACATTAGAGTGGAGTGATCGACAAAGGAAAGCAATTTATCTTTACTGGCTGACATGAAACCAAAGCCCCAGTAAGTGAATTGTAGGCTAAGCTACAGTAACACAGAGACAGTGTATGCAATTTACTAAAATGCTAAGTGAACAAGCCTCGCTAAGAAATATAGCTTAATGTTCCTAAGAGAGCATACTCTATAGGCCTTAGAAAAATAAACTAACCACCTTGGATTTCTTAGATCTTTTATGGAAATTACTTTATCTGACAGGTAAAAATAACTTGCATTTCTAGACCTCAAGTATTACTATTAAGATTCCTCTATGGACAACTCAATAAATTTGCAGACCGTGTACTCAAGGACAAATCTTCCTCTGAGAAAGAAGAGCAATTTATTGCACAGCTGCTTCGAAAATGCAAACTTCCCCTATTGATTCACAGAGACCTAATCATGTAACACTCATTCCTGTTTATTAACTCAGCACAGCACTCCACTGTAATCAATATTATGCAGATGTTCATACTTCATCTTCCAGAAGGCCCAGAGGACACAATAACACCTTGTGACATCACTGATCCACCTTCAAACAATTCCTTTGAGGTGGAGATCACTATATAGTTATCACCATGACACGTTCCTGCTAGAGAATACACACAATACATACAGCCCACAAAGTTGCAGAGGTAAGCAGAGTCATTCTTGGACATTTTTGGGTAAATATATTGTAGCGTTAAATTCATATGAAATTTTATTATAAGAGAATGCATAAAAAAAACATTACGCCATTTTTTTAATTTTATTTTATGACGTTCAGCATTAAAATTAATAAAAAGGCATAACTTTATTGTACGGGTCAAGACAAGTGTCGGGATATATAATAAGTGTATGTTTTATTAACTTTGATTGAATAAAAATTATGTAAAAAAATAATAATTCTGTATTCTGTTGTGGTGTGATTTTATTAATTGTTTATTTTTTTACATGCCTCCAAAAAAATTAAAAAACAAAAAAACAAAAACATAATTGGGTAGATTTACTAATATTGTCTTAAACTCAGAAAGCTAAGAATTACACTAGAAGCGCTAAATTTATCACAGTGGCTCATGCTGGATGATAAATTTGTCGAACCTTTAGATACTTCTGTCTAATTTTTATGCCACCTCATAGTTGGCTTACTTAAAATCACTTCTTTTGAGCTAAAATGTTGCCGTTATTGTATGCCCTAACAGACACTCTAACTAGACAGTCCTGGGAGATTACTTTAGGTTCAAGGCTGCCATCTCCGGTGATCACTTTACGTGGGTTGACAGGGACAGGACAATGGGAGCCCCTTCCTTTGTCTGCACCGTGATCGGCACTAATCGTGGCGCTGTTTGGGTTAAACAGCCGGGATCAGAGTTTTTGTTAATCAAAGCTACACTACTCTTTGGATGATGTGCGATCAGTAATGTTGAATATTATATATATATATATATATATATATATATATATATATATATATAAACAGTGTGTAACTGCCGGGGTATATAGGGCTACTAGCGATTTCCCCGTAAACCAATAAAAAATATGAGCGCATGGATTAGACTCCTGGTCACCCTTGGAACAAATCCAGTGAACACACAAACAAACAGACCGACACGCTATACCCAGGCAGCGCCGGGTACTTTTTCTAGTATATGTGTATGTGTGTGTGTGGTTACCATGGTTAACCACTCTCCTGCACCTTTCCATCTAGGATTATCTTGTAAAGTGCACTACCTGCTACTGCTAGATAAAAATATCTTTACTATAAAAGAGAATGTCTGTATTCCCTTTTATAGTATTGGATTGTGATCATGTGATAATGGCTGATAACAGAGAACAACAGCAATGTTGGGACATTTACGAAAACCTTCCCGGACACCCGATGTACCTATGTGCCAAACTTGGGGTCAAACGGTTCAGGTGTTTGGATGCCTATACAGTAGAGGACAGACAAACAGACATTAATTTATATAATATAGAATAGCAGAGTTCCCCAGCTTCACACTAGTCCATTTGTTTGTTGTTTATGTGTGTGGTTAACCCCTTAATGACCAGCCTATTTTAGACCTTAATGACCAAGCCATTTTTTTACGTTTTTTCCATCTTCTCATTCAGGGGCGTAACTAGGAAAGACTGGGCCCCATAGCAAACTTTTGACTGGGGCCCCCCTCTGCTGGCTATCACACAACCCCCCCGCCTTGTACATAGTGCCTCCCTATAGATAGCACCATACACAGCCCCCTGTAGATAGCGCCATACACAGCCCCCTGTAGATAACACCTTACAGCCCTCCTGTAGATAACGTCTTACAGCCCCAAATCCCCCTGTAGATAACGCCATACAGCCCCCTGTAGATAACGCCATATAGCCCCCTGTAGATAATGTCATACAGACCCCCCTGTAGATAACGCCATACAGAACCCCCCTGTAGATAACACCATACAGAACCCCCCCTATAGATAACGCCATACAGACCCCCCTGTAGATAACGCCACACAGACCCCCCTGTAGATAACACCATACAGAACCCCCCTGTAGATAACGCCATACAGCCCTCCCCCTGTAGATAACACCATACAGAACCCCCCCTGTAGATAACGCCATACAGACCCCCTGTAGATAACGTCATACAGCCCTCCCCCTGTAGATAACGCCATACAGACCCCCCCTGTAGATAACGCCATACAGCCCCTTCCTGTAGATAACGCCATACAGACACCACCCCTGTAGATAACGGCATACAGCCCCCCCCAAAAAAAAGGCCTATAGTTTGTCCTACAAAAGACATGTATCCCCTATCCACAGGATAGGGGATACATGTGTGATCGCTGGCAGCGATAAGGAGAACGGGGGACCGAAAGTCCCCCGAAGTTCTCCATGACAAACCTCGGACTTCCGGCGTCTGCGCAGTTCAATAAAAATGAAAGGCGCGCTGGTCACGCATGCGCACAAGCGTGACCGGTGCGCAAGTAATTTCTATGGAGCTGCAGACAGACCCCGGAAGTCCGAGGTTTGTCATGGAGAACTTCGGGGGACTTTCGGTCCCCTGTTCTCCTTATCGCTGCTAGCGATCACACATGTATCCCCTATCCTGTGGATAGGGGATGCATGTATTTTGTAGGAACAACCCCTTCAGTGGCGTCGCGCTGTAGCAGCCATAGTGGCTGCTAGCAGAGCCTCCGGCCATGTGGGGGGCCCGTGCCGGTGGATGGCACGGGCCCTCTCATGCTGTGGGCCCCGTAGCAGCCGCTATGGCTGCTATAGCTGTAGTTACGACACTGGTCTCATTCAAAGAGCTATACACTTTTTATTTTTGCGTCGACATAGCTGTATAAGGTTTTGTTTTTTTCGGGACAAGTTGTAATTTCTAATAGCACCATTTTGGCGTACATAGAATTTATTGATTAACTTTTATTAACTTTTTTTGGGGGAGAATAGAAAAAAAACAGCAATTTAGCCACACATTTTATTAAACTTTTTTTTAAGCTTTTTTACTAGTCCCACTAGGGGACTTCACTATGCGATTATCCGATCACATTTATAATACATTGCAATACTTCTGTATTGCAGTGTATTATGCCTGTCCATGTAAAACGGACAGGCATCTGCTAGGTCATGCCAGAGGCATGATCTAGCAGGCATTCATTACAGGCAGACCTGGGGGCCTTTATTAGGCCCCCGGTTGCCATCGGAGACACAGACACTCGGCGATCTTATCGCCGAGTGTCAGTGGGATGAGATTGAGCTCCCTCCCTCTCTCCAAAACCACTCAGATGCGGTGCACGCTATTGAGCACCGCATCTGAAGGGTTAAACGGGTGAGATCGATACTAATATCGATCTCACATGTTCGAGCAGGGGCGCCCTCAACTACCTCTGGCAGCTGAGAGCAGGGAGATTTGACAGCTCCCTGCTCTGTTTACTTTATTCCGATGCAGCGACGTAAAAAGTCTATTGCACCGGAATAAGGCCCATTAGTGAGCGACGTAAAAACTTAATTTCCTACTGATATGAAGCCGACATATCCAATAAAGTCCAAGGTAAAGGCATGACTGGTATGAAAGGGTTTAAATTCAGGAGAATGCTCAAATCCAGTATAGGTGCAGTTCATTTACAGCAAGTAACACGTCGAGTAAAGAAAAATGGCTTGGTTGTTATGGAAACCTGGTCTAAAACTGTGTGTGATTGTGGCTAAGAATGAAGGACGTGCGAGCTTCTATTGGCTAATACAGGTCATCTGATGTGATATGGAGGAAAGACCTTGATGTGGAAGCCAGTGGTGTCATATATTCTTTTGTGAATATTTCGAGAACGGTAGGTCCTAGAGAGCTGAAACATGGTCTAAACCTTTTGAAGCGTCTGAATTACTTATGTGCCAAATTTGGTGCAGATTGGTCCAGTCATCTATATATATATATATATATATATATATATATACACACACACACACACACACACACACAAATACGCACATACATACATATGTATATATATATATATATATATATATATATATATATATATATATATATATATATATATATATATATATATATAATTCTGCAGGAACTACAGCCTGGTGATGACCTAAATATGTTATTTTGCTGGAAGGGGTCAAAGCATCACTATAGAATCCTGAGTGAAAGGCTAGTACAAAGAAAGGGGAGATCTATAAAGTTATTGGTTACAATGAATTTTCTTCAGCAATAGGGACAAAAGTACCTTTAAGGGGGTGGTCCAGGTGTTACGGCAGTGTCAAATTTTCTCTATCTCCAGTAGGAATAATATGGATGACGGCTTCTTTAAGTTAAGAAGGCTTATTGTGTGTACACAGAGCTCTGACTTCCTATTCAGAGGTTTTAAAAAACACATCTGCTTTATTCCAGAAACAATGCCACACTAGTCCACAGGTTGTGTGTGGTATTGCAGTTCAGTCTCATTCACTCTAATGGAGCTGAGCTTCACAATAAAAAAAAAAACCACGGACTGATGTGGTGCTATTTTTGTAAGAAAGTAGCTGTGCTTTTCTAAACTTGTGGATTTCCACCTGTCTAGTTGATTGTTGATCCCAATTTATCTGATTTCTTTACGGGCAAACTTTACGAGTACTACTTACAGTATCTCCATAACCTGCTTAAAAAGGTTGTGCCTATAGGATGTACATAATTTTGCTGTTTTTTGTTTATTGAATGTACCTATCTGGGATCTGGCAAAGGGGCATTGTAAGCTTGAAAAGAGTTCTATGTTAGGACATTAATGAACTTATGATGTTGATCCCACCCAACTGATTAAAGATGCCAATTTATCATCTGGTGATTCCCATAGGCAACACGATTTACTAGCAGCACTAAAAATACCCCCATCCAGGCTTGCACATCTCAAGTGAATAAATTCTACTACTAAGAAACATACAATTGGGCATACAATATTACACCAGGCACGCTATCTTGTTGTTTCCTTTTTTGTATGTACTGTATATCTGGACATAGCCATGTCATTGTACTTTCTTACCTTTGTATTATCCATCATTGACTATGTCCATTGTTTTAATATATTAATATTTTTGTATTGCTTTTCAATGAACAATAACAGAGCTTGGAACAGAGCCATGCCTTTGGCACGGTATGGCCATTGTATTTGGAATCACATTTTTAAAGGACATGCTCTTTATAGAACTTACATACAAGTTATCCGCCCTTTTATCACATAAATGTATGTGTTCATGACCTATATAAAAAGCTATAGAGCTATAGAAATCGCTTTCAGCCAGTCATTTATGTTAAAGACACAAGCCCGAGTGGTTATTATTCCGTGTAGAAAATGTTGTAGTTTTTCGTCATTTAACTTCATAACTTAAAAGAAGTCTTAGACAAAAAATCATCACGCCAGAGAAACCAGTTTTCAATGTCATAGTATAATAAATCAATGTCAAGTACAGAATAAATGTTGACCTTACTGAAATCAAATTCAATATGCAGCCTTGTGATATCTTTTATGCAACACATATTCTTAAAATTCTGTACATAAAGAAAATCTTCATTTGCTGTGTTTTTTTGTTAGCATTTTACAATGTCCTGCAGTTATATTTAATAATGATGCAAAGTTCACCGTATTTCACCGGTGCAGACTGCTAGACTTACAAGGACTGTTAAAAGCTTGGTTTAATTTTGTGGCCACAGTATAAAAGAATTCATACGCCATGCATTGTTTCTGAATTTTTTGTCCCTACATACTCTGACATTGCTCAATCAGTGTTGACAGTGTCAGACTATGTAGGGACAAACCCTATTGACAAGGGCAATGGTAATGCCACTTGCCCACTGTTAATTTATTGTCAATTTACTCGAACGTTTCTAGGAGGAAAAACTGGCACTGCAGAGGAACAAAGAAAGGAAAGTAGAGTTTTGAGAAAATGTGTTCCGGCATTGTTATTTCATAATAAGTTTTTCTACTAAAAGCAGGCATGTCAGGATAGCAGACCGATCGTCTTTAAAGGCTATGTAAAGATTTGAAGACAAAATTATTATTTTTTTAAATAAAAAGGTGTATCAGTTTGCTTTGTGTAACTTTGAAAATACTTTTTATTAAAAATTCTTTTTACTTTTTGAGATACAGCTGCTCTGTATTCTCTAAATAGAGCAGCTGTATCTAGCGCTATTCACTGAATCTGTCAGTCCATCGGACCTGGCAGGGTTCAGTGACAGCGAGTCCTGCGTGGATCCACCTGTAATCTAAGTTCATATGTATATATATTTTAATAGTAAAAGTATTTCAAATAAAGTTTAGTTGCCCTGAAGATCAAGCTACAAGTCTGCTCTAAAAACAGTCCATAATCTGACATAAAAAGCTTATTTTTGCTGACAGATTTGTAGGGAAGCTGCAGGGAAAATACAGAATTACCTGGAGCCATGCATGCTATTTTCTGTATAGCTCTGTGTAGGCAAAGTGGCACTAGCTCTATATGTTTCTCTGTGGGCAAACAATGGCATTCTCCTGGCACTACGTAAGTACTGTACTAAATCTAATATTATATAGGTACTATTTGGTTTTGACGTGGCCACTTTATGACACTATCAGGGCATAGAATGGCACTCTGGGCGATGTGTATTTGGGAAAAGTATAGAATTAACTGGACACTCTATGTATTATTAATTATATAGTCCCTCTCCAGGAAGTGTGTGTAATATTTAGCTTAACACATTTTTGAAAAAACCCAGTAGGAGGGCTGGTATATTTATAGCTAATAGTACTCACAATTTGCTGGAAGGCAACTAAATACCCTTCTCTCACTCTACTTAAAGAGTATATATTTTTTACCCGTTCATTAAACGTAACCTATATTCGATTTTCGGACAGAATCAAGTTTAAAAATTCAATGACTATAGCCCAGTATTAGAATTCGGAATCCCTACAGTAAGTGATATAACAAGCAGTGCATTCACCGCTGCGACTATCTAAATGTAAATCACTGGACAAGTCTGCAGATCACACCCGGTACAAATAGAGCGATAGACATACATGAAATCTAAAAGCACAGAAAATGTCCCCCCAACACGTTTTCCCACTGGTATGGCGTCCACATGGGTATATAGGGCAACATAATATTTATCTTGACACTGTAAAGGCCCTTTATCTACCTACTGGCCAATTATCGGGCAAACGAGCATTCACAGAACGCTCATTCCCGATAATTGCCCTTTGTAAACAGCGCAACAATCAGCCGATGAACGAGCAAACGTTTTAAATGCAGGAACTTTTATCGTTGTCGGCAGCACATCTCCCTGTGTAAACAGGGAGACGTGCTGCCAACATGATACAAATGTATGGGAACAAGCGATCAGAGTAACGAACGCTCGACCCCATACTAGCACCTTGGGAAAGGTGCAAGCGAGCGCCGATCAACGTGCTGCCTCGTTGATCGGCTCTCGTTTACACGGCCCTCGTCGGACCATGTAATAGCACCTTAAGGCACTATTTATCTGAGGGCTGCATGGTACTATGGCAGAATAATATATTATATATATACACACACACACACACGCACACACGCACACACACACACACACACACACGAGTCACCAGAATTGGGAAAATATTTAATAAGCACATTGTACTGTGCCTATGTGAATGGTGAAATAGGTTAGAACAGGGATATGGGTTTTATGAAAAGCAGATTTGTTTACTTGACTAGATAAAGTCATAGAATTAGTGTGTCAACAAAAGTTCATCTAATTATACCCAAATTAAAACGTGAAAAAGGGTCTTTGATTTTTTTTCAAATGCTGTATTGTAAAAGAGAAAAACAAAAAACACTAAAAGTTCTAGTTATCAATGCTCCAGAAGAATAAAATGAAAGCCGTCAAAATGACAGCTCTCCCCAATGTCCTATGTTAGTAGCAGTTGTAACAGATTATTAAAATATTACTCAATTGCAGTTATTCATATTTCTTATGAGACAAATACATTAATTTGACTAATTTGTTTCTCTTTTCCTTAACTGTAACTTGTAACTTGTAAAATTTGATTAAAGGCATAGTAACATTTTGTAATAGCTTATGATGTTTTATGTCATTATACATTTTTTGTTACACGACATCACCATTTAAGATGTTTTAGTCTTATACCCTGTGCTTCAATAGCAAATAGTGCCGGCTAGAGCAATATAATGTGTATGTGATAGTGCAACTAGTGATTATAAATCAGCGTTACCAGAGAAATGAGTAATCTATTGAGAATCCAAATGTTCCCTTTAACCATTTAGTTGCACACATTATCAGCCCCCTCAGACACTTTGCAAGTCAGTAAAATCACCTTATTGCATAACAAAGATGCTGACATTCGATGGAGGGCAGGGGCGTCGCTAGCACCGGGCCTTCGGGGCTCGGTGCCCTGGATCCCCGGCAACTGCCGCAGCGGTCGTAACTGCGACCGGGCCGCGGCCGCCCGCATCGCATCTATAAAAGTTACTATAGTAACTGGGTCCTACGTAATAAAATACAATGGCCCCTTTCATTATAGTAACGACACATACTTACCCTTGTCTGCTGAGACAATGCATCCAATTCTATCCAGCGGTGCAGCTATAGGAGCCTAAGGGTATGTTCACACGGCCTATTTACGGACGTAATTTGGGCGTTTTAACCCCCGAATTACGTCCGAAATTACGGCTTGAAAGCGTTGACAAACATCTGCCCATTGAAAGCAATGGGCTGACGTTTGTCTGTTCACACGAGGCGTATATTTACGCGTCGCTGTCAAAAGACGGTGCGTAAATAGACGCCCGCGCCAAAGAAGTGTCATGTCACTTCTTCAGACGTAAATGGAGCCGTTTTCCATGGACTCCATGGAAAACCAGCTCCAGCTAAATCCGTAATGGACGCGGCGTTCAAGCGCCTGAACATGCCGTTACGGCTGAAATGACGGGGCTGTTTTCTCCTGGAAACAGCCCCGTAATTTCGGCCGTTACGGACGCTGCCGTGTGAACATACCCTTAGTCTTATAGATATGCTATCTCCAATATGTACGTAACAAAACAAAACATTTTCGGGGAGGGGTAAGTGTATGTCTCGGGGCTTGTGCCCCTGATCTTTTAAGACCCTAGCAGTGCCCCTGATGAAGCGATAGCAGACAGGGTTGAACATGGAGTCAGAAGGTTAGTTATGAACTGCTCAATCGTCATGGGTCTCATAATAGTGACTTGGCTGCCTCTGTTGTATGTACTTCACTGTACCCAATGATTCCAGTCTTTGCAGAACAATGGCCAGGTCCACACGTAGCTGACTTGCTGTGGAAATCGTATGCAACAAATCTGTTGACAGACGCATGAAAAACCATAGCAGCAAATTTGCACTAAATAGTGTGGATTTTCCCTCAATCTGGTTTCTTAAAAAGTAAAATTCACTTTACTCGTCTCTTCTGGTGCTCCTATACCAATGCTTCCCTGGAACCCTGCTGGTCTCTGTACACCCGGCCTCCAGCGATGACGTGTCCTCACAGGTGACTCCTGCAGCATGTGTGGCCGGGTGGCCACCTAACAACATGATATTGCTGTAAGTTGGGTGTGCAGAGACCATGGGGGACCAGGAAAACATTGCTACAGGAGCTCCAGGTAAAGTGTGTATAGTCTTTTATTATATTACATTTATTTTAAAACTACAGTATCTGGACTTGCAGATTTTGCTGCATATCCACAGGTAATCCACATCAAGTTCCGCAACACTTGGATTTGCTTTCAGATTTCTTGTTCCCCGTTGATTCCAATAAGGAAAATCTGCAACGAATCTGTGCACTTTAATCCATGCACCACAGGTCAATTTCTGCATGGAAAGTTTCTGCAGAATGTGGATGAGATTTGTTCAAATCTCATCCACAGGGATGGTACTGTATTAGGGCTTGTCCACACGTAGCGGAATAGCTGCGTATTTTCCGTACGGAATTGTGGACGGGAAATATATAGCAGAATACAGTAGCAGCAAAGTGGGGGAAATCCAACAAATCTCATCCACACGCTGTGTAAAATTACCGAGCAGAAATTCTCATGCGGTGCGTATTTTTCGTACTACAGCATGTCAATTCCTGCGGCAGATAGTGGACTGAATTGCATCATTTTTCAGAGGAGACGTCACCATCTCCCAGCATTGAGAAAAACGCATCAAAGTCCACGCCATTATCTGCAGTAAAAACCGCAGGAAATGGTGCGGTTTTTCCGCAGCAAAATTTCTGCTAGTTTCTGTGGAATTGCTGCAGAAATTTTCTGCAGCAATTCCGTTACGTGTGGGCAAGCCATTACGCTGTAGATTTTCCATCTGAAATGGACATAGCTAGGAAGTCAGACCCAGAAATGGGAAACACTAGATAAAAAGGGGTTTGGTTCTGTCTAGGATTTTTTTTGGATGGGGTGTAGAAACACGGTAGAGTCACTTTTGGATTACCTGTGTAAGTTTCTCTAATTTTGGGTACTGTGCCACCGCTTTTGCCTATAGGTATCTGGCAGCACTGAGAGAACTACATACATTTTAAGTCAATGAAAGGAATGTAAGGGTATGTGCACACACACTTATTACATCCGTAATTGACGGACGTATTTCGGCCGCAAGTACCGGACCGAACACAGTGCAGGGAGCCGGGCTCCTAGCATCTACTTATGTACGACGCTAGGAGTCCCTGCCTCTCCGTGGAACTACTATCCCGTACTGTAATCATGTTTTCAGTACGTGAAAGTTGTCCTGCAGCAAGGCAGGGACTTCTAGCATCGTACATAAGTATGATGCTAGGAGCCCGGCTCCCTGCACTGTGTTCGGTCCGGGACTTGCGGCCGAAATACGTCCGTCAATTACGGACGTAATTAGTGTGTGTGCACATACCCTAACAGTAAGGGTGCACAGTTTTACATAGCATTATAGTCTACAACATACAGAAAACGCTGCGTAAAGTATTTCCACAGTGGAAAAATTCTGCATGTATGTGTCGCAGATTTTTTTTTCTCCCACCCATAGGCAATACATGGTGTAAATTTCTGCAGTGAATCTTTCTGCAACAAGAATTACATCACGTGTGAATTTACCCTAAAGGTGCCAACAGGGCTGCAAACATTGCACATTACCATAGAGCCCTAATCTAAATGCTGCTGGGATAAATATCAAAGCCCTGTGTCTGCTCTTCTGCTGGGTTTATGTCTAAGGCCAGCCTTACGTTGGGTCATGCCCTGTGTGATATCTTCTATTAACGCACCACTTATATGGTGAACAGTCATAAAGTGTACAGATAACCGTACCATACAGTGTCCAATTATAAGCAGCATTCAATATGGTGCCTAAATAACAGCGCTATATGTAGGCCAAATAAAAACGTCCAAACTGCGAATAGCAATGCTATATTGTACTGTCACCGCAATACAATGCAAAAGGAATATACTGTATAGTGTCTAAAGAAATATCATAATACAGTGCTCAAATAATACCAACATAGAGTGACCGAATAAATGCTTGATGCACCGGAATGGCTGCTGTCCAGTACCGCCTGAATTACTTTTACTTGAAAAGTTAGCGATTTGGGTAAGGCTGGAATCACACATGCAGTTTTTGAGCCAGAGCTATAAGTATAATCAAAAGAAATGCAAACTATAAGGCCCCCTGCACACGTAGCAGATTTGTTGCAGATCTTTGATCCGGATTTGTGGGTGGAAAATCCGCAGCAAGAAGACTGTAACAGGTAAGTGGATGCAATTTAAAAAAAAGAAAGACTGATAAACTTCCTTCATGTTGGATCCACATCTGGCTTTGGGTCAAAACTGCACCAAAAAAATGTATGTGCGATTACAGCCTTAGGCCGGGATCACACAGTTTTGGGTCCGTTTTTTGAGTAAAAGACAGAAGTTGATCCAAGAGGAAGGAAACATATAAAGAATAGACTGATGCATCTTCTTTCTTATGTCTCCATTCCTGTGTTTGGGTAAAAAAAAAAAACTAAGCCAAAAACGGCATCAAAACTGCGTGTGTGATTCTAACTTAATGATTTAAAATAAATGGTCAGGCTGGTCTGGTGCATTAAATCAGCTTTTCTACATTTAATTTCATTCAATTCTTTCAAAAGCATTACAGAATACATCATCATTGCAAGTGCAGGATTCTGAAAAGGAGGATTACAAATGTAACAGATATAATTGCATTGAAAGTCTCTGAGTCAGAAATAAGATTTCATGAGTACAAATCCTGCTTTTTAAGCGTTAAATATATATTTTTTTATGATTGACACATGACACACAGTGGAGCACAAGCAGAATTACAAATATCCATTAAATAAACAGGTATGGACAGTAACAGACTTGCATCATTTGCCTTTGGTCCTCACAATAATAAAGCACCTAAACCACACCCCCTATATGATAAATGCATAAATTAAATGTGGAATTTATATTATATCCATAGTTATAAAAGCTACAGAACATGTATAAAGGTATTAAATAGAGACTTCTGCACCATTTTCTATTGCATCATCTATAGCACGGTCCTGACCCAAAGGAGTAATTGCCCTTTTCTGCAGTACTTCCCCTAGAAACAGACCTCTTATGCCTAATCGAAAATCCGGCCCTTGGTATAGATAAGTTATATGTGGATATATTTAATAATATTTACATAGCTTAACATTGCAATATTGCCATTTCCAACACTTGCAAAACTTTAGATAATGTCTAGGAGTCTCCTGAATTGTCGAAGACAGGTCTTCTAGGAATCCAGGAGGTCTTCCGGGAATCCAGGAGGTCTGCCGGGAATCCAGGAGGTCTGCCGGGAATCCAGGAGGTCTGCCGGGAATCCAGCAGAAGTGATTACTTTTTTTGCTAGACAGATAACCTTCACAATATCAGTGCAGTAAGAGAAGAGACATGGAGATTCTGTGGTCACTGTGGAAGAAGTAAATGTGTTATTTTTCTTTAAACATGCTGTACTGTGGGGCGGTTGTCACTGCTATGAAAGCACTTGGAATGCCATCATTGTAGGGGCACTCTGGCTGCCACTGGCTTGGGGACACACTTGCTGTCACTCTTATGAGGGCACTGTAGCTATCTCGGTTATGTGGCCACCATAGTTGTTCTGTTATGTTCTTCTCATGTTTGTATTGATTTTCACTTGCTTTGGTTTCCTTCCAAATGCCAAATACATATTTAAGTGCATTGGCTTTTCACAAGCTGCTGCGGAGACCTCTCTGTCCAACAGGCAGCATGTCGGCCCATCCGGAGCCGTTGTGTCACCAGTATGGCTCTATCCAACCTGTGAAGTGGTGGCCACGGGATCAGGGCCCAGCACACAGTGTGACGTCACTTCCCCCAACCCTTAAAGCGGAATCACTCCAATCTTTCAGTGCTTGGTTATCAGCACTGGTTTCGTGTAGTTTATTTCTTGTGATTTTCCTGTGTTAGACCCGGCTTTAATCTTGACTCAGCTTGATCTGATTTCACCCTGTATCGACCTCTGGCCTCTCCTTGTCTCCTGATATCGATCTCTAGACCTGACCCTGCCCGTCTTTTGCCAACTCAGATCTATTTGGCCCCAAGACATTTTATACCTGCCATCTACAGCCCAACCGTCTATTGTGGACTATCCTGGAGACCATGACATAATACGGAATCTTACCGGCAAAGTTCATACCTCCTAGTGAACGGTTAAAAATGAAGAACGGGGAATTCCTTAGACTCCGCACCCTAGGTTAGCTTGTACCAAGTCAATAATGGTCTCAGTCCCTTATTGTTCCTGCAGGCTGCTACAACTTTCCACTATACTGTGCAACTCTGCTGCATCATTCCTGAGGCGTCCCGCTATGTTGTTGAACACCATCTTCAAGAGATCATGTCATCCAAGTTCTGACTGCACAATCCAGAGACCGGCATCTACGTATACTCTTGGACTTATAGTTTTTCAATACAGGCTTCCTATCAAAGTAATCTTAATATGAGTTAATTTTATGACTGAGATTTAAAATCTATACAACAGTCCCCCATAGTCAGTAGGTTTGATTATAACTGTGATTCACAGGCAGAAAGACATGAGAATGATATCTATACTTGCAAGATTCTAAATGAATCTTATTTTTGGAGTACTCTGTTTAAAAAGTCTACGAAATATCAGGATTATTAAGAGTTAACATCTTTTCCTATTATCACATCAGGGACAATACTTTAATGAACTGCTGTTTATTTGCCTTTGTTATGATATTTAGATTGATCCTATTTTAGCACTAACCAGGAGTTGTCATTCCCAAGCTTCCTGACCTTTCTTTGGAAATTTGAGCTGTTATTGGGTGTATATTCAAGCATGGCGAGGCTCATATTAATTCAATGCTTTTATATTTGAAATGAGCAGTGAAATAATGTAGATTTATATTTTGTATAATAGGGAAATACCGGGTCTCAAGGTGCATAAGTGAGATCGGTGTATGATTTGTGTTTAGTATTTTACTTTGACAATGTGTACGTGAGTGTGAAGTGTAAAGGTCCTCTTACACGGCCCGATATGGGACGTGTAAACAAGCACCGATAAACGAGACAGCTCGTTGATTGGTGCTCGTTTGCTCCTTTTATAAGGAGCTATATATGGGGACGAACACTCGTTACTCCGATCGCTCTTCTCCATGCATTAATATCATGTCGGCAGTGCAGGGAGATGTGCTGCCGACAATGATAATATTTATTGCTGCATAAACTATACGATCAGCCGATGAATGAGCGTTTGTTCCTTCATTGTCCAATCATTGCCCTTTTTACATAGGGCAATGTTCGGGAATGAGCGTTCACATGTGAATGCTCGTTTGCCCGATAATCGACCTGTCTAACCTTAACAGTAGAAGAAAAGTCAACTGGGAAATAGCCTAAGCTAAGATACGCTGGGGCAGATGTACTTATGTGTCGGCAGCACGAAAGTGTTGTAAATTGCGCCAAAATCTGGCACATCTTGGCGCATTCCTTGTTTAACCAGATGTTTGCAACCTATTAGACATTTTTTAAAAGTTTTGCAAAAAGGGATGTGGCTTAACGGGAAAATAAGCAAATCAAAAGGTGGTATAAGAAGGAGAAAAGTGTCTAGCAGGTCAAGTAAGATGCGCCAATTTTATCATACAACATGCACCACTGTGATGAATTTGGTTCCTTGTGTGACTGCCTGGTCTAAGTTTATCTTAGACTGCATTAGTACATCTGCCCCACTCTGTGTTACTTAAAGGTAATGTATCACCCAAATCTGTTTTAATTTTCTGATTGTATATTTATTAATTTTATTTTCTGTACATGATTATGTTTTATGACCTATATTAGCTTTATGCTAATGAGTTTCTCAATGGACAACTGGGCGTGTTTTACTATATGACCAAGTGGGCGTTGTACAGAGGAGTGTATGACGCTGACCAATCAGCGTCATACACTTCTCTCCATTCATTGACACTGCAGATAGCGATATAGCTATATCGCTATGTGCAGCCACATAAACACACTATAACGCTACTCATGTGTCATGACAATGAATATACAGTTCCTTTTCCTCCAGCCGGGACGTGACGTGTATTCATTCTCCTGACTACTTCTGTAGCGTCTGTGTGATTTACAGCACAGCACAGCGAGATCTCGCTGTGGATGACAGTTTACAGCGTAATCTCGCGAGACTACGCCTGCTGTGCTGTAACTCACATAGACGCTACAGAAGTGGTCAGGAGAATGAATAGACGTCACGTCCTGGCTGGAGGTAATGTATATTCATTGTCATGACACATGAGTAGCGTTATAGTGTGTTAATGTGTCTGCAAATAGCGATATAGCTATATCGCTATGTGCTGTATAAATGAATGGAGAGAAGTGTATGACGTTGATTGGTCAGCGTCATACACTCCTCTGCACAACGCCCACTTGGTCATATAGTAAAACACGCCCAGTTGTCCAATGAGAAACTCATTAGCATAAAGCTAATATAGGTCATAACTCAGTTAAAAATGATCGTTTTTCTAAATAGAAAACACTGCTGTAATCTACATTACAGCGCCGATTACACCATGTACAATATAGGCCCCTTATAATGTGGTGACACAGCCTCTTTAAGACCTCCTTCCCACACAGAAAATTTCTGGCAATCTAAACTACACCAAAGAAAATTCTAATAGTTAGCATTTTTTAAATGTAATATGCGTTTTTCATTTAGTGTCCTTTTGTACATGTGTTTTTATGGGTTTCTTTTAAGTCCTATGGAGGAGCCTATGGGAAAAACGCCAAAAAGAAGCGCCACTGACAACAAACTTGCCTCAAAAATGCAACAAACCAAAACGCAGTCGTGTGTAGGGAATTTTATATTTTACTATAGACTTTATTGTAACATCAAAAAACGCCATTTAAAAACACCACGAAAAACACACAAAATGCAGCAAAACGCTGTGTGTGTATTCAGCCTAAGGCTATGTTCACACAGCAAATGAAAATGGAAAACAGCCTCTGATTTTCAGCCATTTATAAAGCATCAAGCGTTTTTTGATGCCTTTTTTTACGGCCGTTTTTGGAGCTGTTTTTCTACTGAGACAATGAAAAACGCATCCAAAAACGGCTCAAAAAGTGATATGCACTTCTTTTTTACGGGACTTTTTGTTACGTGCCATTTTTACAAACAGCCGCGTATAAGAATGCCTCGTGGGAACGAAACGCAGTTTTACCTGTTGAAATCAATTGGCAGATGTTTGGAGGTGTTCAGCCTTCATATTTTTAGCCGTTTTTCTACGCGTGAACATACCCTAAGTATTTT
Organism: Rhinoderma darwinii; assembly: GCF_050947455.1. Taxonomy (NCBI): domain Eukaryota; kingdom Metazoa; phylum Chordata; class Amphibia; order Anura; family Rhinodermatidae; genus Rhinoderma; species Rhinoderma darwinii. The sequence continues at coordinate 42,491,912 of NC_134696.1, read as the reverse complement.
GGTCAGTATTTCGCATTAGTATTTTTAAGGCAAAACCAGGAGTGGGTAAAAAATATGGAAGAGGAACAAATCTTTCTGGTATTTACTGTCGTTTTCTCTAGCTTTTTTTGCGGCAAAATACGCTGCGGCCAGATGTTAGCTTGAAGTCAATGGGGAAAAGAAAACGCCCTGCAAATGGAACTGCACTATTTTAATTTCAGTTTTTTGGGGGTTTTTTTTACTTGCATTTTTCCAAAATTGCAGCAAGCCTGGCTTTGGCATCATTTTGTGTTGTTTTGTCCCATAGACCTCCATAGGTTTTTCCCACTTTAATAAAATCAGTGTCAATGTGTGTTGAGTCTTTTATAGCGATTTTGGGATGGGTCTTTTAGAAGAAAACATGTGTTGCAAAGAGTAATCTTTACAACACATAATTTTTGAATCACACACTTTGCAATGGGAAAAATACAACCTAAAATTAAATCAGAGAGTGAAACTAAAACGCCATCAAAATCACCACGCATGTAAAAAAAAAAAACTTGAGTATTTTTTTGTGACTTTTTGTGGCCAAAAAGAGCAACACAAAAATTGTGTGTGAAGGAGGCCTAAATAAAGAACACTATACCCTCGTTACACAGTAGTCCTTCCACTGAACAGCGCCTACATGTGGTCACGTGAAAGTGAAATCACAAGTGTGACGAGACAAATATTTTTCATTCACTTTTTATATTTTAGAGACTAATATCTGATCTGCCCCTGGAGTAGTCTCCGATAACAGCCACTGACAGCTTGCAGATCATATTCCCGCAGCGAGTTTCCCCAACAGATAACAGAAGCATGGTCATAAAAATACGAGATCAGGACTGGCAGAGTTCATGTAACACGATAAGACAAAAAAAAGTCAGGACAGGCAGTGATCTAAAGGCCGAGTCTGGGTCAAATCTAAAACACCAAACAACAAACCCTTTAACAAATGGACAGGATAAGGGCCGGCCTTAAGTTGGATGGCGCCCTGTGCGGGACTCTCTATTGCCGCCCCCTACACAAACCAAAAATTAACCACATATATAGACATACTGGAACATATATACTGTACATACATAAAGACAGATATTTAGACATACAGGCAAATATACATACACACATTCTGGAATATATACATACAGGTAAATATATAGACGTACAGACACATACACACACACACACACACACACACACAAACACACACCGGCAGATAAATACACAGACAGGAACATATACAAATACATAAAAGGGACATATATTCAAGCACAAAGACACATTGACAAACAGGCACATATATACCCACACAGGCACATATATACACAGAGCAGATAATGTAGGAGATTTCACATGCAGTCCTATGTAACACCACAGATAACACAGTGATAAATCTTTGAGTACAGATAATGTAGTAGATGTAACCTGCAGTCCTATGTAACACCAAAAATAACACAGTGATAACGCTCTGAGTACAGATCATATAGTATATGATAACTATACCCACAGGCACATGTAAAAACACACACATGTATGTTATGCAGTGCACTTCCAAACTGGAGATACACTTTAAAAAAATAATATTTCCATTAATTAATTGCCATGAATTGGTTAAAGTTTTATAGATGACTATATATGAAAATGTTATGGGCAGCAGCGTATATAAGGGTCAGCAGGGTATATAAGGGACAGCAGAGTATATAAGAGGCAAAAGGGTATATAAGGGGCAGCAGAGTATATAAGGGGCAGCAGAGCATATAAGGGGCAGCAGGGTATATAAGGGATAGCAGGGTATATAAGGGGCAGCAGGGTATCTAAGGCGCTGCAGAGTATATAAGGGGCAGCAGTGTATATAAGGGGCAGCAGCGTATATAGGGAAAGCAGGGTATATAAGGGAAAGCAGGATATATAGGGGGCAGCAGGGTTTATAAGAGGCAGCAGGGTATATAAGGGGCAGCAGGGTATATAAGGGGCAGCGGGGTATATAAGAGGCTGCATAGTATATAAGGGGCAGCAGTGTATATAAAGGGCAGAAGGGTATATAAGGAGTATCAGAGTATATAAGGGTCAGCAGATTATATATGGGGCAGCAGGGTATATAGGGGCAGCAGGGTATAGAGAGACAGCAGGGTATATAGGGGGCAGCAGGGTACATAGGGGCAGCAGGGTATATAAGGGACAACAGGCTATATAGGGGAAGCACAGATATCTTCATTTTATCTGTTCTACTTTAATATTGAATACACACTTTTACAAAGAGACATAAACACATGCAGACACACACACACACACACACACACACACACACACACACACACACACACACACACACACACACTGTAACATATATACATACAAATACAGAGACACATACTCTATACACACTATGCACACATATACACACAGACACAGATAGAAACTTACCATCTCTCCATGCTGAGAGGATCACAGGCTTCTTGCAGGACGAGCTGTGGGCGGAGCTTCCTCATCTGATCTTGCTCCTCGGCTCTTATTTACTCTGTGTGTGTAACTGAGCAAAGGACAGAGCAGAGCGCAATGGCGCCCCTACATGCTGGGAGGGTGCAGCGCCTTGTGCACTCGCACAGGTCACACACCCCTAAGGCCGGCCTTGGACAGGATGTGAAGAACCTTGTTGCTCAGGCAGGGTGTGGCAGTTCTGAGCAGGTTTACATTATCAGAGGTGAACAGGCTGAGAACCAACCAACAGACATGGGCCTGTCCTTCAAGATGTAGCAGAGCCTGCGGTTACGTTTTTATGGAAAAATCAGCAGAGGTGAGACAAGAAGAGGGACAGTGTTGGTTGCATAGGTATTGCCCTACAATCACCTACAAATTCCATCAATAGGAAATAACATATATTTTATGCTTGATTTGCGTTTTCTAATACTGAATGTTTTCTTCATATGGATGGAAATTGTGGTTGCGTTTAAATGGCGCTTCTATTTAACCCTAATTTTACCACTAAGATATTAGTACATATGGAGTTAACTGATTTAAATATACTTAGAATATAACATTATATGTAGTATTACCGCTTAATACCGAAGGTATTTTAAACCTTAATGACGGAGCAATTTTTTTTGACAGTAGGATGAACAGAAAACAGCAATTCTGGCATTGTTTTTTATTTTATTTTTTACGGTGTTCACTGTGCGGGTTAAATAATGTAATCGTTTTATAGGTGGGTTCATTACGGACGCGGCGATACCAAATATGAGTAACTTTTTTCATAATAAAGTATTTTGTAAGGGGAAAAAGTGTTTTTTTTTTTTTTTACTTGAGGCTTTTGTTTATTTATTTATGTCAAACTTTATTTAACTTTTTTTAGTCCCATTAGGGGACTTTACTGTGCGATCTTTTGATTGCTTTAATAATACACTGCAATACTGTATGCACTGTATTGCAGTGTATTATTGCCTGTCAGTGTAAAACTGACAGGCACCAATTAGGCAATGCCTCTGGCATGGCTTAACAGGCAATAACTAAAGGTAGACCTGTGGGCCTTTGTTAGGCCCCCAGGCTGCCAAAGATACCATCGGCACCCTGCGATGAACGCGGGATGCCAGTGGGGTGAGAGAGGGAGCACCCTCCCTCTAAAACCACTAAGATGCTGCGCTCGCTATTCAGCACCGTATCTGAGGTGTTAAATATGATCGGAGACCACTGCTAGTGGTCTCCGATCGTTGCCCTGAAGCCCGAGTCTGTTAGCAACAGCACGGGCTTCAGGAGATCCCCGCTTGATGCGGGAAAAGTTCTTCTGAAGTGCCGACGTGAAAAGGCGGCGCTTCAGAAGAACTACCCCAAACGACCGACGTAAAAACACTATACGCCGGTCGTTAAGGGGATAATATACATTTCAAAACTGTGTGTGTTATCCTGACCTGAGGGTATTGTCTGGGCCATTGTTAGGCCAGAATAACACACACAGTTTTAATGCAATTTTTGGTGATGTTTTGTGAGCCAAACACAAAAGTGGACTCAAAAGAAAGGAGATGCATTAGTCATTTCTTTATAATTTTTTTTCCTTTTGCATCCACTTCTGGCTTTGGCTAAAAGAAACTGAGCCAAAAATGGCCTGCGTGTGCATTAGGTCTTGTGGTGCTCTGTATAGCTATTCTGGATAATATAGTTTACAAAGTGGATCTTACAGGTCACGTCTTTGCAATAAAACAGCAAGATATCTTCCATTTTTATTGGACTATACCAGTAATTTTTCTCCAGCACCCTCTGCACGTCTGTCCTAGGCATATTTTCAGGATCCCTTGCTGCCCTATAAAGTCACACAAAGTATCTCAGATCGAGTTTGTCACTAAATAGAAAATCTCAGTATTGTCAGGTTTTACTGCTTTGTCTTCAGTTTCTGAATGCTGGTATAGTATATTTAAACGTAAATGGACTTGCGGTGATAATTTGTAAACAGCGCTACTGATACTTTCGAAGAATGACAGATATTTCATTTTATGTTGCAGGAACATGTCTCTGCGAAAAACACAGTCAGCGTGTCACCCCCTGCTTGTTAATAAATGCACAAACTTCATATAGAGGAATAACAATCTCTGCGAAGAATGGCGTGCTCATGAAAATTCTAATGAAGACTTTCAGGAAAATAAAATCAATAGTTTTTTTTTTCGTTGCATATATTCCTAGTACAATTAGAATGTGCGGCGAAAGATGAGCTGTGTAAAGCATTGTAGTTCCAGGTAAAATCCAGCAGTCTGAATAATCACCAGGAATGATGCATGAGATAAAATTATGTATTCATAAACCTTCCCTCATTTGCATGCTGTCCTAAGCAATGAGCACCACCAGGGATAGACTTAAAGTGATCGGAAAGGTCAAAATTAATGTAGTTGTGTGGGATATTTATCAATGGCGATGAACTTCACTGCTGTCGTTAAAAGCCACTTTAAGTAGACTTGACATTGATTTAGTTACACTTATCTGTGTTAAGGATATTATTAACTCCTTTCATAATGCAATAGATATTGTTTGCAAGTCAATGATAGATATAGGGGAAAGCTGATTATTATCTGCCTGGTATTAGCACACATGGAGGTGCACATCTTAGGAGATGTTTGTCATACATACTTGAATATTTTTTATTTAGCAGTATCCTTTAACTTTAATCAAGCATCTCTGGGGATGGAGAATAGAAATATTGTGTCTATTACTTATGTTGCTGCATTATTAATAAAGGATAATAACAATGCATGCAGTAACTGGATGTGTTTAGCGGCATACAATTATTTCTGAATTAAAGACATTTTTCCTACTTAACAGTCCTATTTAAATACTGGGTGATGAATTTAGAAGCAAAGCAATAATCTACATTCTTATATATGTGTAGCTCCCCTGTGGAGTAACAAATTTCACTTAAATCACATGCAACTGGCCACATTACAGCTCTGTACAAGCTCTAGTTGCATGGAGCTGTGATATAGCACCTATAGAGTGTTAGGAAACATCCGTCCCCTTAAGATTGCCATGACTACTAGTCTACCTTCTGGGCGGTTCTGGTTTTAGTTGTTGAGCCTATTCCACTTCTGTGTCTTTCTTCCTATCAGATTGAAGGGTGGAGTATTTAAATCTGGGTTGGTTCTGTTTTCTTTGCTTGTGACATTCCTTGTCTCCATGTGTTTGATCAAGCTACTGACTATACCCTGTACCTTTTGACTATTTGCTATTTTTGGAACTGGACATCGGCTTATCTCTGGATTACCCTTTGTTTACTGCTTTGTACTTTCTGCTCCCGGCTGGCTTTGACCTCTGCAATCCTTGACATCCACTGGCTTTGTGATTTGGACTTTCTATTTAACCTCGAACGGTCTTGTTATCTGCTCTGGTTTTGCCTTCATTCCACCTCTTATCCAACACTGAACTCTGTTAACACAACCTGGGTTCTATGCTGCAAAGTCCAACCTACATTGCGGTGGGCTCTGGTGAATACCATAGCGTAGCCTTAGGTTTTGTTGATCAGAGTTGTAACGGATTTGGGGTTGCAGATTTATTTGCATGCTCATTCCTGACAGTCCTCAGCAGCCTTTGGGGTATTGCTCACCTAGCAATTCCATAAACTTCTACCCTGGTAATTGCTCAACTGGTGATTCCATAACATAAAGAATGTAGCTGTACTGTACCCCTAAATGCCTCCTATTTCATACACAGGCACATAAAGGTTTTCACTGTTCAATTGTATAGTGTATTACAGAGATACAAGAGAATATAGTACCTCTGCAATAGGAAGATGTATGGGCGTATCATGCGGTGGCACGTGGAGTGCCTATGGCTAAATAGTACAGAGCTGTATGGTCTCTGTGATCTGCCATACAGCCTCTGTGCACATCGTTCTGCCATGTTCATGATCCCTTAATAGTAGTAAATCCCTTTTATAGCAATGTCCTAATAAATAGCTTTAGACTACTTATTAAGAACCAGAGATTGATGTGAATGCACCAATCTGGCTGTTGTAGGATTTCAGACTCCCCAGAGTTGCTTGTCTTGCAGGTTACCTTTCGGCAGCTACATTTAAAGAGGCTCTGTCACCAGATTTTGCAACCCCAATCTGCTATTGCAGCAGATAGGCGCTGCAATGTAGATTACAGTAACGTTTTTATTTTTTTTAAAACGAGCATTTTTGGCCAAGTTATGACCATTTTCGTATTTATGCAAATGAGGCTTGCAAAAGTACAACTGGGCATGTTTAAAAGTAAAAGTACAACTGGGCGTGTATTATGTGTGTACATCAGGGCGTGTTTACTTCTTTTACTAGCTGGGCGTTGAGAAGAGAAGTATCATCCACTTCTCTTCAGAACGCCCAGCTTCTGGCAGTGCAGATCTGTGACGTCACTCACAGGTCCTGCATCGTGTCGGCACCAGAGGCTACAGTTGATTCTGCAGCAGCATCAGCATTTGCAGGTAAGTAGCTACATCGACTTACCTGCAAACGCCGATGCTGCTGCAGAATCATCTGTAGCCTCTGGTGCCGATGTGTCCTCGCTCGTCTGACACGATGCAGGACCTGTGAGTGACGACACAGCGTGATTTCTTGAGAACACGGCTGTGTCTGCACTGCCAGAAGCTGGGCGTTCTGAAGAGAAGTGGATGATACTTTTCGTCACAACGCCCAGCTAGTAAAAGTAGTAAACACGCCCCGATGTACGCACATAATACACACCCAGTTGTACTTTTACTTTTCAACACGCCCAGTTGTACTTTTGCTAGCCTCATTTGCATAAATACGAATTTGGTTGCGGAAATTCCGACGCATTTACGCTGCATGGGAACCCAGCCTTATTGTATACCTTATGGTAATGTGTTAAGGATAGACGTATGCAACTGCGCTGACATATTTGCTTACGTCTGCAGTATAAATTTTCTTCTTTTTAATTTAAAATGTATACTGAAATTAGTCAACAACTATTAATGTGAACACAGCCTTAACCCCTTCCCGACATCCGCCCACTGCAATGCGATCGTGGGGTGCTGTTGGTTGGCATGTCAGCCTGGGGGCCTGATGAAGGTCCCTAGGTCTGCCCCCATAAAAAAAAACTACAAATTTGGTATCACTGTAATCGTATTGATCCGCAGTATAGAGTTAACATGCTGTTTTTGCTGCATGTGAATGACGTAAGAGCAAAACCCCCTGAGGAGTCACTGTTTTTTTTTTTCCTGTACCACCCCACAAATAATTTTTTTTCCAGTTTCTCACTATATTACAAGTTACACTATATCCAGTTTCTCACAAAAAATATGCCCTCATACGGCAATATTGATCGAAAAATATAAAAAAAGTTATGGCTTTTGGAATGTGGGGTGGAAAAAATAAAAATAAAAATGGCTGCAGTGGGAAAGGGTTAACCAAACAAACCTAGTATTGGTAGTATGTTGGTGTGGGCTTGCTTTGCAATTTCAGGACCTTGAAGTCTTGCCATTAATGAAAAAAAGATCATGTACTGTACTTGAGAGCTATTCATACTTATAAAAAGGATCTTCTATGTCAGAGGACGGCAGGGAATTGCTGTGAAGATCTATATACAGGGAATACAATGAAGACCCGGATAACATTTTACCTGCTACAGAAAAAGCAATAAATATTGAAAATAGAAGCAATAAAAGTATAAAATTACAAATAATTAAACCCCCCCCCCCCCCCCAAAAAAAATAAAAAGAATTGCAGACTCTCCCAGCTCAGCCATGGCCACAACAAACATTTTGCATGCTTGGATATATTGGCAGGTAAATTTAAAGAAAATAATCAGGAAAAACTGTAATTTTTCCCCATTCATCCATATTTTCACCAACAGTAGATGAGACTTAAAAAGCAATAAGGTGTTTCTTCTAATTTGGCATGATGGAAAAAAAACATCTATCCCTTAAATAAGAAGAACCCCTTTAACTCTGCTACATCTAATAAACACAGTTATAAGTCCGGACATAATAGGTTTATACTGGATATATATTGGATGTGAACCACCCTGGTGCTATAGAAATCTTGACATTTGTAAGCAGATTTTACCATCTAACATTGGTGTTTGTAAATATGTTATTGTCTGTACAAATCCGTGATAAACTAATCCCGACACCAGCGCTGTGTTATAATTATACCTCTCACCATTAATTTTAGCGTAGTTGATTAAGGATGACTTCAGCCAGCACATTAGTATAAGTTGGCAGCACTGGCTGTATTCCCATATTCCAGACAATGAATGCCATTTAACAAGCTAGCACAACACAATGAAGACCAACATTGAACCTAAAATTTAGAAACAAAGTTTAAGCGCTCAGCTTCTAAATCTACCATAAAGTATATTTCAAGAATATGGACTTGACACGATTATGAAGGAATAATCTACTGATACACTGTATGATTCTGACTGCTGATAAAGCATGTCTGCCCTGTCGCTCCCTATAGACGTGTGTCTAATTATGAATTAGGTCATGTTTATTAATATATAGCGCTACAAAATGTTTCTAATAGCCTCCATTTCTCAACAAATTATTAGGTGGTTTAGATAAGGGACTTATCTTTTCATCTAATCCCATCCATAAACATGACACAGATATACCACCATGCTGTGTATTAATTCACAAGACTAGGATTTTAAAGGCTATGTACACATTTGAAGACAATTTTTTAAAAATAAAACAGTGTATCAGTGATTGGTGCCAGTGGCGGATTAAGTAGACGATGGGCCCTGGGCTGTTACCCAAACTTGGGCCCCCCTTGCGCACCACCGCCCTTTTTGGGCAAGCATTAACAAATGGGTGTTACGATTCCCCTTGTCACAGGGCTGTGTCCCTATATACTGACAGTATCACACTGTGCAGGGACACATCCTCCTGACAAGGGGAATTGTCTATCAGTCCTGGACTGCAGAAAGACATTTTGTGAAATACAAGGATTTCCTATAATAAACATGTCAGGAGAGGTGACAGATTCTCTATAAATCTAGTGACTCACAGGTGACGACGTCTCAGATTCTAGTAGTTTTTTTCCTCTTTTCTTCTCCATCCGGTCCAGAACACATGACGACTTCTCCCGGCCATAACTGATTTCTGCAGAATTCACTCAGATGTCTTCGAGTCCTCACTTTTCCAACATTTCCACACCTATAAATGAAAATAAAGTTATCATGGTGCCACACACTGTACCCCTAAATATAATAGCACCAAATACTGCGCGCCTGAATGTAACAATACCACACACTGTAAAACACCACATACACACAGCCCCTGTACATAGTGCCACACACAGCCCCCTGTACATAGTGCCACACACAGCCCCCTGTACATAGTGCCACACACAGCCCCCTGTAGATATTACACCCCCCATAGATAGCGCCACACACAGTCCCCTGTACATAGTGCCAGACACAGCCCCTGTAGATATTACACACCCCCATAGATAGTGCCACACACAGCCCCCTGTACATAGTGCCATACACAGCCCCTGTGGATATTACACACCCCCATAGATAGCGCCACACACAGCCCACTCTAGATATCACATATCCCCCCCATAGAGAGCGTTACACAGAGCCCCCTATAGATACAAATGAATATCCCCCCAAACGGAAATCTTCAGCAAAGTTTCCATCATTATTGAGATCAATGGTGATGCAAACGGAAGCTAAGATTTCCATTTGCCTTTCCGTTGAGGGGTTAACCAGACGGAACCCCTCAACAGAAGGGCAGCAGAAGAGGGCCCATGTGCATGTGTGATACTGTTTGTTGGACCCTGTATCTAAGCCTAAGGTAGGCTTAGATACAGGGTCCAGCAGACAGTATTCTTATGCAGTATAAGCTGGGGCCCTGTATCTAAGCCTAACACACGGTAGGCTTTAAAGGTTGTCCAGTCCCTAAACATTGATTGCCTAACTTCAGTATAGGCCATCAATAGCTGATGGGGTCAGACACCCGGGACCCCCGCCAATCAGCTGTTTTGAAGGGGTTGCAGCCGCTCGTACGAGTGCTGCTTCCCCTTCATTTCCCTCACTTGCTCACACTGTGAATCGCTGACACGACCGTGTCAGCGATTCAGTGTGAGAAGGTGACCAGAATGAAGGGGAAGTAGCGCTCGTACGAGCGGCTGCAACCCCTTCAAAACAGCTGATTGGCGGGGGTCCCGGGTGTCGGACCCCAACCCATCAGCTTCAGCAAGACACTAGAATTAAACTTACCTCCTCTTTGGCCGCATTTCCTCACTCCATCAAGTGTCGTGACGTTATGCGCTGCGCACAGCGCTGTGACGTTAGAACCTCCGATGTGCTCCAGGAGGAGGAGGGGTAAGTACTGTCAGTTACTATAGTAACAGGGGCCCGTGTAGTTTATTACATAGGCCCCAGTTACTATAGTAACTTTTCATTGATGTTTGAATGTGGCTGCCGCTACCACCGGGGCCCCCTCCGGTGCAAGCGACGCCCCACCGGGCATGAGGGGGGCCATGCGATCATGTGTGGTTCAGCCGGCCATGGGCCCCCCGGGAGCCTTGGGCCCCGGGCGGCCGCCCGAACCGCCTTAATGATAATCCGCCACTGATTGGCGCAACTTTATAAATACTTTTTATTAAAAAATATTTTTACTTTTTCAGACACAGCTGCTTTGTATCCTGTATACAGAGCAGCTATATCTTGCACTAAAACCTGTATCCGTCAGGTCAGCAGGACTGACGGGTTCAGTGTCAGCGGGTCCTGCATGTCTCTGACGTGCAGGATCGAACTGTTATCGATCACATCTAAGTTCATAACTAAGATGTGATAGATAACCGGTGGGATAACACCTTTGGGATAAATAGGAATACCAATTGCATGCCAGACCTTCTCGTCCAACATCCATGCCTGACCTCATAAATGCTCTTTTGGCTGACTGGGCACAAATTCCCAAAGGCACACTCCAAAATCTTGTGGAAAGCCTGAGTGGAGGTTGTTATAGAAGCAAAAGGGGTCTCAACTCTCAATATTAACACCCATGGATTTGGAATGGCATGTCCAACAAGTTCACATAGATAAGATGGTCAGGTGTCCACGTACTTTGTCATATACTGTATCAGTGCCACGTCATTGTGTAAGCAAAAGGATTTACTACTTCCCCTAGCAAGGTCACCATCACATAACACCAAATCCTAAGCACTGTGATGGAGGTTACACTGCTGTCACAAGTTATTTTATTTTTTAATTTTTTAAATGAAAGCAATTCTGTTCAGGTCCATGGGGATTACAATAAAGACAAAGAAGAAAGAGAAATATTGTCCATTAAAAATACAAGCTGGGACGCCGCAGTAGCTGTCATGCAGTTGCATTTTAATTTACTACATTTCTCACAAAGACTCAAACAAATATGACGTGCGACAATTAGCTCTTTACAACAACACGGCGATAGTAAGGTGATTAAATACAATTTACCCAGCAATCTCTACGCTGAGGTTTTCTATTGTGATAACCGTCTTACTGATGAATCTAATTAAACCCAAGCAGAGAGATTTTTCATTGACTTTATGAAAACCTATTTTAAATGCAACTTCATTTAGATACATTATTGCTTTATGTGTCTGACATTCTATTTCCAGTGAACAACACATATCAAATGCATATTTAACACCAAATTGTTACATTATTGAGCTACCGCACAATATATTTTTAAGCGCACCTTATCCGTCACATTTAGAAAGTCAGATTAACATAAATTCAAGCGAAGAACAATAGGTGTAAGTGATTTAAGGCTCTGTGCTACTTTAGAATAGGATCTGTTGAATATTTATACTATATTGTTTTTGACATTTAAGAACTCAATTATCGAATGAGTAATCAGCCTTTTGTTATGTTTCTTTGGAAAGTAAAAATAAATTGCTCAAACTGGAAAGATAATACGGTGGAAACATTTCTTGGAGATTTTACGATTCTTTGTCATTTAAAGGAAAAAAATATGCAAAGTTTCAGAAAAGGAGCAGATTGGAGAGCGCTCGCTAAACAGTGTCACAATAACACAATCATCAAACATAAAAATAGCACTGTAAATCTTATACGTACAACTCCAAAGACAAATTTCGGCTCTGATAACCTGTCATATTTCCGCTACTTCAGAAACTGGGCAAATATATATATTGTAGCAGCCCCAACCATCAGTCTGAATATGATATCTTTCAGTTGCTCTTAAAGTGGACCTGTCACTATGAACTGAAAAAATAATCTTTTCTGCCACCTGAGCTATGAGTCAGATTATCTTCTGCTTGCAAATCCAGCAATTAATAGATAAATACCTATTCTTGTCAAGCAGCTGACTCCTTGTCAGTAATGTTCACTGCCATTCACTACCTTATTTCAGTTACTCACTTTAAGTGACTTTTATATGCAGCTCATCAATGTGGTGTGCGCTTTTGGGATCTTTCTTCTATTTGGAGAAAGCGGAACCTGGTAGCCTATTGCGCTATATATATATACACATATATATCTATCCGTGTATATATATATATATATATATATATATATATACATATATATATACTGTGTATATATATATATATATATATATATATATATACACACACACTACCGTTCAAAAGTTTAGGGTCACTTAGAAATTTCCTTATTTTTGAAAGAAAAGCACAGTTTTTTTCAATGAAGATAACATTAAATTAATCAGAAATACACTCTATACATTGTTAATGTGGTAAAGGACTATTCTAGCTGCAAACATCTGGTTTTTAATGCAATATCTACATAGGTGTATAGAGGCCCATTTCCAGCAACCATCACTGCAGTGTTCTAATCGTACATTGTGTTTGCTAACTGTGTTAAAAGGCTAATTATGATAGTACCGCTGTAAACAGTTTTGCTGTTTAGAGGAGCTATAAAACTGACTTTCCTTTGAGCTAGTTGAGAATCTGGAGCATTACATTTGTGGGTTCGATTAAACTCTCAAAATGGCTAGAAAAAGAGAGCTTTCATGTGAAACTCGACAGTCTATTCTTGTTCTTAGAAATGAAGGCTATTCCATGCCAGAAATTGCCAAGAAACTGAAGATTTCCTACAACGGTGTGTACTACTCCCTTCAGAGGACAGCACACACAGGCTCTTACCAGAGTAGAAAGAGAAGTGGGAGGCCCCGCTGCACAACTGAGCAACAAGACAAGTACATTAGAGTCTCTAGTTTGAGAAATAGATGCCTCACAGGTCCTCAACTGGCAGCTTCATTAAATAGTACCCGCAAAACGCCAGTGTCAACGTCTACAGTGAAGAGGCGACTCCGGGATGCTGGCCTTCAGGGCAGAGTGGCAAAGAAAAAGCCATATCTGAGACTGGCTAATAAAAGGAAAAGATTAATATGGTCAAAAGCACACAGACATTGGACAGAGGAAGATTGGAAAAAAGTGTTATGGACAGACGAATCGAAGTTTGAGGTGTTTGGATCACACAGAAGAACATTTGTGAGACGCAGAACAACTGAAAAGATGCTGGAAGAGTGCCTGACACCATCTGTCAAGCATGGTGGAGGTAATGTGATGGTCTGGGGTTGCTTTGGTGCTGGTAAAGTGGGAGATTTGTACAAGGTAAAAGGGATTTTGAATAAGGAAGGCTATCACTCCATTTTGCAACGCCATGCCATACCCTGTGGACAGCGCTTGATTGGAGCCAATTTCATCCTACAACAGGACAATGACCCAAAGCACACCTCCAAATTATGCAAGAACTATTTAGGGAAGAAGCAGGCAGCTGGTATTCTATCTGTAATGGAGTGGCCAGCGCAGTCACCAGATCTCAACCCCATAGAGCTGTTGTGGGAGCAGCTTGACCGTATGAAGTGCCCATCAAGCCAATCCAACTTGTGGGAGGGGCTTCTGGAAGCATGGGGTGAAATTTCTCCCGATTACCTCAGCAAATTAACAGCTAGAATGCCAAAGGTCTGCAATGCTGTAATTGCTGCAAATGGAGCATTCTTTGACGAAAGCAAAGTTTGAAGGAGAAAATTATTATTTCAAATAAAAATCATTATTTCTAACCTTGTAAATGTATTGACTATATTTTCTAGTCATTTTGCAACTCATTTGATAAATATAAGTGTGAGTTTTCATGGAAAACACAAAATTGTCTGGGTGACCCCAAACTTTTGAACGGTAGTGTATGTATGTATATATAAAATTGAATTAAGCATCTCATATTCTTATGTTTTTTCATGGCTTAATGGGAAAACATGTCTCATCTGTGTACCCATTGCTGTGTTGTTTTTTTTTACTAATTTCATCAATTTTTTTTCTCAAATTATTTCCATTTTTAAACTCCTACCATAAATAAATGGATTGTGGATTTGGGGAGCTTTCTATATCGATTAATTTATAGAATGGTTTGTGTGTGATTAGCTGGTGGCCAGAATGTTGCACTTGTGAGCAGATTTCCCTATTCCGTTACGTTATGGCTTTCCTGCATTCTGCTTGCAGTATCAGCAGATAGTTGGTACTAGTATTTGAACCTGCCTTTGTATCTTTATGTCAGTAACCAGGACCCTTCTAAGTTACATTTGAATTAATGATTGATCCCATTTTAAAGGGAACTTCTCAATAGATTTGGAGCAACTAAACCACCACCAGTTTTTCAGCTGAGGTTTAGTTTTCTGAATCTGCCGATTTTAAAACTGTCCATTTCGGGGATAGTTAGTAAAGTAACTTTTTTTCCATTCACTTTTCCCATCCCTTTGTTGAACTTGATGGGCATGTGTCTTTTTTTCAACCATACTAACTATGTATGTGCTTACAATATAACAAGATGATCGTGGGAGCAGCATCGGGCGAATGCGCATTGTGCACATGAGGTAGAGGACAGTACACTGTGTATAGGCATGCATGGTGTACTGTGCATGTGCAATGCGCATGTACCTGAAGCTGCTGCACTCCTCTCGGTAAGTTACTAACTAATCCCGAAACGGCCTTTTGACATAGGCAAGCTTTAAACACTAAATCTCAGCTGCATAATAGCATGTTGGCGGTTTAGTAGCCCCAAACTTACTGAGATGTTCGGGAGCAGGATCAGGCGCTGACTCTTTTACCTCTTAAATGCTGCAGTAAATATTGACTGCAACATCTAGGTGGTAAGAGAGAGGGAAAAGGCTCCATTTGCCAGCCCATCGGTCGCCTGCAACGTGATCGCTGTGTGCCGAAGGGTTGCTATGGCAGCTGAGGGGGTCTAAAAATGTTTCTCGAGTTTGCCATCTTAGCACACCTATTAAAATCTGCCAGAGACATAGCATAATAGTATGCCTTTCACCGTTACGCTGACAGGCATATAATACACATAATTTGTATGGCTGTGTCCGTAACAGCCGAACTATAAAATCATCACGTAATTTGCCCTGCATGGTGAATGCCATAAAAAAAAGACAGAATTGCTGTTTTTGTATGTACTCCAAAATAGTATCAATAAAAATGCCAACTCATCACACACAGTTCTGTCAACGGAAAAATAAAAAAAGTTACGTCTCCCAGAGTATGGCGACACAAAAACAAATGTATTCCATTTGGCAAAATTAGTAAAACCAAAAAAAAACGAAACAAATTTGATATAGCAGTAATTGTACTGACTCTTAGAAGAAAGTTAAAGGGATTTTCAAGGCGGGGGGCACTTTTTCATACTGATGACCTATCCACAGTCAACATAATATGATAGATGGGGATCCAACACCCGGACATTGCACCGATCAGCTGTTCTGGCTGCCAGAAGCTATGCAAGGTTGTTGCCGGAAGCAGATGGCTCCGATCACTGTATAGCGGCCATGCTTGGTTACTGCAATAGGAGCAGAGCCGCAGTACTGCAGCACGGACGCTATGCAATGGTCTGAGCCATCTGCTTCCTGCCCAAACCCTGCATAGCTTTCAGTGGCAGGAATGGCTGATTGGTGCGGGTTTCGGGTGTCGGACCCCCACCAATCACATACTGATGACCTATACTGTGAATAGATCATCAGTATTAAAATCAGCGCCCAGCCTGGACAACCCCTTTAACATGTAATTTACATCACACAGAGAATGCCATACAAACAATACCCAAACAACAATGGCGGATTATTTTTTTTTAACCCCCCCCACAAAAAAATTAATAACAGCTATACAATACCTTTATATGTACCCCAAAATGGTGCCATTACAAAATATAATTAATCCCGCGTAAACCAAGCCCTGATACAGCTATGTCAACGAAAAAATAAAAAAGTTATGGCTCTTGGAATGTGATGATGAAAAGAAGAAAAAAATGCTGCGTCCTGAAAGGCAAAATAGGCCAGTCCTTAATGGGTTAATAAGGGATTTTTTTTTTTCCTAAATCACTGAATATATAAATGTGATGGGTGGGGGTCCGACTGCTGAGATCCCCATAGATTCCTTTAAGAATATTTTATTCTCTCTTGTCAAGAATACTGTAAAGGCAATTTTCGTATTCATGTAGAACCATTAATGTTGATTTACAAGTTTCATTGTTATGTTCCAGGTACAAAGAGTGTTAAATCTACTTATCTTGAAGGAATGTCACAATAGCCAAGTATGAGTTTTCCTCAATCCAGTCATTGTACTTTATTGATGTCATTAATAGAGCCAAATGTTTCTGTCCTGAAATTAAGTGTTCACATTGATCTAGTATTGTATTGTTTCTAGAACATTATCTCTTTTGGCCCTGAGGAACTTTCAAGACATTTCCACCTAATTTGCACAGGACATCCTTTGTGACCTGGAAATAGGTCTCTTTTGTGTTTATTCTCAATTCATTATTAGAATGTTCTATACACAGTAAAATTCACCGCTGTCAATTTTTTGCATACAAGTCTGAAATGATCTGTCATTTATAATATGCATAGGATATTTGCCGTGTATTTGTTCAAAGAGGACCATACTATTAAACCACGTGTTCCAGACAGACCCCACCTGGTCTTATTTTGTCATGCACTAAAATAGATTCTCAGGTAGAAATAATTCTTATTAATTACCTTTTACCTGGCTGACTGAGTAAAATGTTCATATTTGCATACTAAATTATGGAATAGACACAAAAGAATATCATATTATATAACAGGGAGTTTTCGCTAATTAAAAGATTCAGTTGTTGAAAAGTGGCAAAAAGGGGATCATACATATTACAGGGAATAAAGCTGGGGTGGAGAAGCACAAACTGATGTTAGAGTGTAAGAAACTGAACTGTACCAACCTAGAGCATCATCTTTATGGGGGGAGTTGGGAGAATTTTCGTCCGACAGCTATCTTCAGTGTATGGCCATATTTAGTTCCATTCACAATGGTAGAGCAGGCCAAAAACGTTCTGCCTCTGCTTATTGAAATAAACGGGAATAACAGAGACTGCCACATGCTTTCCGAACCTCCCGTAACTTTCTGTGAGTGTGAACAGGGCTAAAACTGACCCATGCCTGAGATCAGTGGGCATTCCAGCAATCTATGTTTTATGACCTATCCTATGAAAAAAACACTTTAGTGACTTTAAATACAAGTTGTTCCAAAAATAATAAATCATGTTAATAAATATAATAAAGCAATACATATTGTCTTTAAACAAAACCTTCTGTCTTCATTTTTTCAGCCTTTTTTTTTTTTTACAGTTTTCATAGTATAATTTTTCAATTATTTATATGTTTAAATAAATGTTTTTACTCCACTTAAATTGTGTTATTGTTGCAGTCACTTACAGCTTTGATGTGATTAACTGTGATATTAACATGAGGTTGAAGGAAATGGTGAGACATTCCTATAGATGATTGTCACAGGACTGTCACACAACTTTAGTTTATAGTGACCACCATTTGGTTGAATGTACTGTATAGTTTTAAGTTTGTTTTATTATTTTTTTATTCTACTTTATGCAGCTCTCCTTCCTTCTCCTCAGGACAATACAGTATAAATGAATTAAGGTTTTTAGCTATTATGTAGTTTGTGTAGTTCACTACTACACACATAGCTGAGGGGAATGAGTAAGAGACACTTCAATTGTCAGAAAGCAGTTACCCCGCCACACTGAAGTCATCGAACATTGCTTTGACATGATTCTTCCACAGAAACATTTTGCTCTAGTATTATTTCACTTTATTTTACCTCCCATCAACACAGTAATAGGGGAACTGTATGTCTCTTTGTGATTATTAGGACTCTGTGTGTAAAAGTATCGCACTCCTTTTTATTTATTTTTTATCAAATAATTTTTTATTAACGTTTCCACATTTTACATACATGAAAAGAACAGTGAACACCCTCCCCCCTCCTCGTCCGCCCATTCCCACCCCCTGCTCAAACTCGATCCCTCTTTTACAAAAGAGTAATTTGCATATCACTAATTATCACATATCTCAGTAATTAAGCAGCAACCTCTAAAGATCTTTTACAGTAAGCATTCAATATCTTATCACCTCCACATCAATGTTTTAGCTAGTACACAAGAATATGTGACAGATACAATACACACTTTCATCACGTACCATACAAAGTGATATCATAGGAGGGCCAGAGACTAGCAGTATCCCCAATCAATATATCTGATCATATAGGCATTCTGTTTCGGTTCAGCTCAGCTGAGGCAAGGTCCGGTGTATCCAACCAAGTAGCCCATAGGTCTTCAAACCTCTAATACTTGCCCATTTGTAAATACACACATTTTTCACGACGAAGCAGAGTATTAACCCTAGATTGAAATTCTACAATCACGGGGGGATCAGTATCTTTCCAGTGTGCAGCTATCAGCTTACGAGCCTGATACAAAAGTCTCAGAAATACCTCTCTCTAAATCTCCGTCACAGGTAAGTCAGAAGTATATCCCAGGATACAGATAATCGGGTTCATGGTGATTGTACATTTATACACCTGACCTATAAGATCCATCACCTTTTGCCAGAATTCCCTTAACAGCAAACACCTCCACATAACATGTATAAGGTCAGCGCCATTTTCCTCACATCTATAACAGCAGGAGTCTCCTTTATAGTCCATCCTATAAAGAAGAAGAGGGGTCCTATACACCCTATGCAAAAGGAAGAGTTGGGAAAGACAATACATTTCTCTCAGGGATGTGCTAGGTACGGATTCTAGAATGTCCTCCCAAACCTCTTAATCAATCTGACCCAGATCTCTCTCCCATCGTTCTTTTATATTAAGAGGCCTAGTTTTAAGAGTGGAATCCAGTAGGGACCCATACAGCAGGGATATGATGCCCCTAGTGTTTCCTGGCTGCGCCAGTACCGTGATAAAAGAAATATGAGGAGACTGGACAATCGGGGTCAATCTATTCTGTACGTGATAAGCATGTCTAAGCTGCAAGTACTTATAAAAACTAGATTGAGGCAGAAAGTATAGCACTCTTAAGTAAACTGTCTCTGTTTCTAAAAATGTTTTATGTTTTATTACCCGCTGAAATTAGGACTATGATTTATTAGATCTCTGTGGGCTACTCATGACTAAGTTTAAATATTCAAGGGGAAAAAGACACAAGAAATGTATTCAGATAGAAATGATTATAGATTTTCTTTCCCTATATTGGCAAATAAGCGGTTAAGATAATTACAAATTATCAGAATATACAAATACAATCACGGTATAACGGTTAACCATTATGTTAAACAGAAAGTATGCTTCTAATCCTGGTTCTAAGCCTAAATGTACATGGTAAAGTCATGTGCTAGGGATAAAAAAAAGCCGCAGCTGCTCCATATCTTGCTGTATGGCGCTACGTGAGGTAGATATTCACTTTATCTTTAAACTTGATAGATAACTCTGGAATATTCACTTTAAAGATAAAGTGAATATCAGATATTGTAGCTAACTCCGGAATACGACATCTAATGGAGAATGCCACAATTGTTTTCTAGCGGATTTGCACAAAATCCAACAAAACGTTTCCAATCGTGAGCTCAGAGACTTATGCAGTCATGAAAAATTATGTATTTTTTAACAGGGCCTAAAAAAAACAACAAAACATTTCTATACGTAGACTTCTTTCCAAAAGCACCAGCGAAACACGCGTCGGGTTAAGCAGAGGTCCCCTCTCCCGGTCCTGGTCTCCTATTTTCATCTCCTGCTACGTAGGTATAGGTATATTTTATTGCCTTGCATGTTATGTATACTTAGGACTGCACTTTATATATACTTTTTATATTGCACTTATGTGTCCATCTGTGCCACGCCTAGCACCTGCTCAGTAATATATATGTATGCACTTTAGACAAATTATAGGAGGTATTGGACCATTTATACATCTGGGGGGCCACTCTGCTTTCATGTTCGGATTCCGTTTCTGTTCGAGGGTCTATGGTATTTTATTATGTATAACTGTTATATGTTGTTTTTTTCTGTGTGTCTAATTGACTTTAATAAAGATTGTTTGTATTTTTTCAAATACATGGTCGTGACTTGTTCTTTTTTCTGGTTTTGTAAAAATTAGTTACTAGGACCACTAGTACCAATTGGGGTATTGTTCGGTTTGTCAATAATATTCTAGTATAAAGTCACGTTTACTGTTGTCTCAGTGACTACAAGTTTCCCAGATTCTGTGGCTGCAAAAACCAACTTAACTCATCACCCCTTCACCATCATGCTTGAGAAAAGGCTATGATGTGTTAATGGGGCTGCGCATGATGACTACAATCTCCACCTTGGTCTAATCTCTAATCAGTCAAAATGAAATTCCAGGTCCCTTGGGTTTGTTCAGATGCAATTTGCTTTGCTGCCATATTCTTTTTGGATAGAAAGGGCTTTTTCCTGGCCATTCTTCCATGAAAACCATACGTGTTCAGTCTTTTTCTAATTGTGCTTTCATAAACATTAACATTTAATAAGATCCCTGTAGATCACGTGATGTAGCTCTTGGGTTTTTCCTTATATCTTTGAGCATTAAACGGTCTGACCTTGGACTACAATTTCTGGGAGGCCCACTCCTGGGAAGTTTGACAAATGCCTTTAAAGGAAAGGTGTCACGAAAAAAAAAAATTTTGATATCAATTTGCATTTAGTGTTTTATTATAAAATCTTTTATTTATTTATGTGTGTGTTTGTTTTTTACTTTTTTATTTTTTCTAACTTTTACTTCACTATGGGGGCTGCCATTTTGTTTTTCATCTCTGTATGTGTCGATTAACGACACATACAGAGATGGAATACGGCAGCTACAGTCCATAGGAGTCAATGAACGGGACCCGTTCCATTGACTTTGCTCTCTTGCTCTGTACTACGCAGACGCAGGTCAGAGTCACACAGAGCAGAGCAGCTGTTTGCAGGGAGAGAGCAGGCGCCATCTTGAAGACCAGCTGCACTGCAGGTAAGATGTGCGTCTCTGCATGTCCCACTCTCTCTCTCACAGACCGCCGCTCTGGTGACCCCCGACGGGCCCCCCCACCCGACACCGCCCCCGAAATGCCCTCCCCCAACAGCGCCTCCCCCCCCGAAACGGCCCCTCCCCCGTCGGCCCCCCCTCCCTCCCTTGTGTGAAGGACACACGATGAAACTGTACTGGGAAAGCTCTGAACGGTAAACCTCTCTAGTTGTTCTGAGACTGTTTGGGGATGTGACTAATGAACCTCTCAGTCTCAGCAGAATTAGAGAGATTTATCGTTCAGGGGTCTGGGAAAGCTGGGTGACCACCATTACCCCTCCTACTGGAGTGTGAGATTCATTAGTCACATCCCCAAACACACTCCACTAGGAGGAGTAATGGTGGTCACCCAGCTTTCCCAGACCCCTGAATGATAAATCTCTCTAGTTGTGCTGAGACTGAGAGGTTCATTAGTCACATCCCCAAACAGTCTCAGCACAACTAGAGAGATTTACCATTCAGGGGTCTGGGAAAGCTGGGTGACCACCATTACCCCTCCCACTGGAGTGTGAGAGGTTCATTAGTCACATCCCTAAACACTCCAGTATGAGGGGTAATGGTGGTCACCCAGCTTTCCCAGACACAGATATAACCAGGAAAGGGCTGGATGGACGGGCTGAGGGTGCACATGGTTTTTGGTGACCCCCTCTGTCATGTGATCGGACCTAGGTTACCGGTTCATCAGACGGGGTTCATGTGACTATAAATCTATCCATAACAAGAGACAGTGCACTCAGGACAAGCCCTGCCCTCATGCCATAGTTGTGTGGTTCTGTCTGCAGTGATGGCGGTGGGTGGCTCTGACACCCGCCTCCCCCGTCGGGTCATCTCAGGACAGAAGGGGTGTCCGGATTGGAGACACTGCGCCGCACCTGTCCTCAGGTTGTGTCTGGTATTGCAGTTCACCTCCATTGAAGTGAATAGGACAGAGCTGTAATACCACACACGACCTGAGGACAGGTGCGGCGCCATGTTTTCCTGGACGACCCCTTTAAGAATTTTCGTGTGTGTGTGTGTGGCAGAGCGGAGTGTGCACGGGCGCCGCTGATACTTCATAGCCGCTTATCAGCTGTTTTGAAGAATCAGCGGCGAGCACCCCCCCCCACACACACACACAAATCCCCCAAACACGCAAAATCAAGTGTAATTAAGCGTTTTTTATGTGGTTTTTTTGCATGTAAAATGTGCAAAAAAAAACAACATGTCAAATACACGACATGTGAACCGGTCAATTGAAAAGTCATTCACTTCACTTTCATCATTCTAAGGCTGGGTTCACACAACCTATTTTCAGGCGTAAACTAGGCGTTTTACGCCTCGATTTATGCCTGAAAAGACGGCTCCAATATGTCGGCAAACATCTGCCCATTAACTTGAATGGGTTTGCCGATGTACTGTGCCGACGACTTGTAATTTTACGCGTCGCTGTCAAAAGACGGCGCGTAAAATAACAGCCTCGGCAAAGAAGTGCAGGACACTTCTTGGGACGTAATTTGAGCCGTTTTTCATTGAATTCAATGAAGTACAGCTCCAAATTATGGCCGTAATTGACGCCTCGCAAAACGCGAGTACGAGCAATTACGTGTGAAATGACGGAGCTGTTTTCTCCTGAAAACAGCTCCGTCATTTCAGACGTAAATGCAGTTAGCGTGTGCACATACCCTAGGGGTATGTTCACACACAATGTTTTCACCTGAAAAATCGGAAGCAGAACGCCTACAAGCATCTGCCCATTGGTTTCAATGGGAAATACGGCGTTCTGTTCCGACAGGGCGTTTTTTACGTGGTAGTTTTCCAAAAACGGCACGTAAAAAGACGCCCGACCAAAATGAAGTGCACATCACTTCTTGGGACGTTTTTGGAGCCGTTTTTCATTGACTTTATAGAAAAACAGCTCCAAAAACGGCCGTTAAAAAACGCGAGTTTGATTAAAAAATGGCTGAAAATCAGGAGCGGTTTTCCCTTTGTTTAGTAAGCGTGTGAACATACACTTAGCCTTTTGGTGTGTCCTAGAACTTCTTCCAGCTGCAGAATCACACACAAATGGCTGCCGGACACTGCTTAGCAATTTGAAGACACCTTTACCTGGCTTGTGAGAGGGGGGGGTGAGGTTCCCTCCCACATTTACAGCAGCTGTGAGTCAGGTTGCTTTGCCTTATTCACCTTGCTGTAATTCTGGGAAGTGCTCCCCCTGGTGGCCAACATTGGAAAACATGTCAAATTATTATTTAATTTTTAATACTTTCCACCATAAGGAAAAAAAAAAAAAATACAGCAAAAAACTTAAAAAATATAATAGAAATAAGTAACGACACTTAAAAAAAAAAGGTTTAATTTGCGACACATTCCCTTTAAGACTCTTTATTTGTAAATAATCCTTTTCACAGTAGAAATTTATGGAGATGGCAACAATTGCTTCTGATTTCCTTGCATGGCTTTACTTCTTGGCATGATGTCGACATACACCTGAGTGCTCCAGAACACCAAACGTCCTGCCTTCACACTTCTTAAAGATTAAACGGGCGTTCTGAGATCCCCCCTCCCAAAATTAAAAACTTCTGAAAGCCAGGTTCCCTTACTGTGTACAACTTGTAAACCATAATATTGTTATTTACAATCATTCCCATACGGATTGAGTCCTGTTTGTTGGCAATGTTTTTGGGGCATGCTTGTTTACCTCTGCTTCCTGTTTAGCCTCCGTTTCTTATGATTCCTTGCATGTGCATTTGGATTGGATGGTCATTGGGGAAGGCGAATGAGTCATTTGCCTGCCTCCTGCAATGACTTTTCAGATCAGCGCATGCGCTAAGCAATCAGTATTAGACAGCAGAAACAGCGCTGGTGCATTGACAACGCATGTGGGGTACATTAAAAAAATCTAGCGAGGACCACACATATGAATTTCCTGATGTGAGAAAACACGTCCAAGAAATTAAATGTCACTTGACATACGGCATGTCACTAGAGGAAGCAGGAAACATGACATCAGAGGTCAAATGACGTGTAGCAAGTGTGGAGAAACAGGACACTTTGTTAAATGTAGGTCAGATACTAAGTTATTGTGATATAGACCAGAGATAAGCGTTTAATACGGAAAAACACTTTAACTAATATAGTGTATTTGAATAGTAACACCTGGCTGCTAATGTATCTCTTAATTATTGTGGAATTAGAAAAGGTGTACTTATTTTTTCACATTTGTTTTCTGAATATTGGTTGTCTTATGGAAAGAAATTACTACATATTTAAATTGTTTCTGTTTTATTGTTGTAACCAAATGTTATTTGCTTGTTTATAGAAGTTGGTGAGAACTGCACAATTGTTATTTAGGCCCTAATAAGTAAAACCAACGAACTTTTTTATATTCCCCAGTTCACGATTGGGAGTTTACAGTTGTATAGAGGCATACAGAAGTTTTTTCTGTTGCATTCTGTGCAAATCCACCAGAGAAAATTTGTCGCACACGCCATCGGATGCCGTATGCCAGAGATTCTCCCCTTCTTTCCTAATTGGTTATAGTAAAAAATATACGGTGCCATACGGATCACCATAGAGCAGTACATGGAGACTCTGCGGCTTTGTACCAAGTAAATGGCTCTACCATATGCATGAGAACTTAGACCCATGCTTAGAAGCACACTTTCTCAGGAAATAGTTGAGGGGTTGTGCGGAAATCTTTAACCCCTTCCCGACATTTGTCGTTAGGATACGTCATGGAAAGCTAGTGCTTCCCGCATTTTGCTGTATCCATACGACAAATGGAAGGCACAGGCTCAAAAGCTGAATCGGCGCCATCATCGCCGGATGTCAGCGGTGTATTACAGCTGACATCCGGCTTTAGTGGCGGGGACCGAAATTAGCTTAGATCCCTGCCGTTAACCCCTTAAATGCAGCGGTCAAAAGCGATCGCTGCATTTAAGGAGTTTGCAGCTCATCGGCACCACAGCAATGAAATTGCAGGGGTTCCGGTGGCTGCGATGGCAACCGCAGGCCTAATACTGGCCTCCTGGTATGCCTAGCACGGAAGCCGTAGTGCAATGTATTAGAAAAAAAACAGACAGTTGGACCTTCAAGTCCCCTAGTGGGACTAAAAAAAAAGTGTAAACAAAGTATAAAAAAAGTGTAAAAAAAAAGGTTTGAAAACATACAATAAAAGTTTCAAGTAATAAAATACAATCGCCCTTTTCCCTTATCAAGTCCTTTATTATTGAAAAAATAATAAACCATAAGTATTTGGTATCTGCGCGACCGTAAAGGCCCAAACGAAAAAACATATTGTTATTTATTCTACGCGGTGAACAGTGTAAAAAAAACAAACCATAAAAAAACTATACCAGAATTTCTGTTTTTTGGTCACTTAGCCCTAGAAATATTGGAATAAAAATTTATCAAAAAGTCGCATGTATCCAAAAATGGTACCAATAAATACTATAGCTCGTCTTGCAAAAAACAAGGCCTCATATAGCTCAGTTGATGAAAAAATTTGAACATTATGGTTCTCACAACTTGGCGACAGAAGAAAATACATTATTTTTACAAAATAAATTTTGTTGTGCAAAAAGTTGTAGAACATAAAAAAGTTCTCTAAATTAGGTATCGCCGGAATCGGACTGACCCGCAGAATAAAGTTAACATGTAGTTTATAACACATGGTGAAGGCTGTATAAAAAAAAAACTAAAAAGCTTTGCCAGAATTGCAGTTTTTTGGTCACCTGGCCTTCCAAAAAATAGGATAAAGAGTGGTCAAAAAGTCGCATGTACCCCAAAATGGTACCAATAAAAACTACAGCTTGTCCCGCAAAAAAAAACAGCCCTCATACCACTACGTCTATCAACAAATAAAAAGGCTCCAATAAGTCAGAAAATAAAAAATATGCAGTTGTGCAGGCTGAAGGGAACAATTCTTCTGTTTCAACCAGGAAGAGTAGGGCCCAAACATATCTCCTGGAAGCGAGGGTGGCCATATTATACCAGGACAACACTTCCCAGCAAAATTTCCCAAACTGCAAAGGTGCGGCGTGTGGACCAAAAGGGGGATAAGAAAGAACATTTATTAGTGTGACACTGGCCTGTGCAGAAAGGATTCCTTCACAGCGTAACAAATATCTATGGATTATTTAATTGTTTTTTTTACCCCATTATTATACCACCTGACTATGCCCCTGATATACTCTGCCCAGTTTACATATGCCCACATATTATAAACGGTAACCAGTAAGACTCTAAACAATACTACTAACAAGCAAAATCCACGCTCCAAAAGCCAAATGGTGCTCCCTCCTCTCCGAACCCTACAGAGTACCCAAACAGCAGTTTACTTCCACATATATGGCATCGCTATACCTGGGAGAACCCTTTTAACAATTTTTGGGGTTTGTGTCTCCAGTGGCATAAGCTGGGCATAACATATTTGCCACTGAAATGGCATATCTAGGTAAAAATATATATTATTACTGTGCACCATTCGCAGCGCAATCATTTATGGAAAAGACCTGTGGGGTGAAAATGCTCACGACACCCCCTTAATAAATGGTTTGAGGGGTGCAGTTTCCAAAATGGGGTCACTTCTCAGGGATTTCTTTTATTACTTCACATCCAAGCCTCTGCAATTGTGAACCAATACTTTGTAAATCACCAAATTAGGCCTCAATTTTATATGATACTTTTTCACTCCTGAGCCCTGTTAAATGTCCAGGCAAAATATAGGGCCACATGTAGGGTGATTCTAAAACTGAGAAACACAGCATAATAATTAGAGAGCTGTCTTGTTATGGTGGCACAAGCTGGGCACCACATATTGGCATATCTATGGAAAAAAATCCCATTTTCACTCTGCAACATCAACTGCACACTAATTTCTGCAAAACGCCCGCGGGGTTAACATGCTCACTACACCCCTAGGTGAATACCTTGAGGGTGTAATTTTCAAAATGGGGGTTCCACAAATTTTCACTTCTCGGGTGTTCCACTGTTTTGGCCTCACAGGGGCTTTGCAAATGCGACATAGAGACCAGAAACCAATCCAGCAAAATCTGCACTCCAAAAGCCAAGTGGCACTCCTTCCCTTCTGAGCCCTACTGTGTGCCCAAACAGCAGTTTATAACCACAAATGGGGTGTTGCCATACTCGGGAGAAATTTCTTTATAAGTGTTGGGGTTCTTTTTTTCCAGTATTTGTTGAGAAAATGAAAAATTTTGAGCTAAAGCTACGTCTTATTGAAGAAAAGGGATTGTTTTTATTTTCACTGCCCAATTCTAATAAAATCTATGAAACATCTGTGGGGTCAAAATGTTCACTACACCCCTAGAAGAATTCCTCATGTGGCGTAGTTTCCTAAATGGAGTCACTTTTTGGGCATTTCCACTGTTTTGTCCCCTCAGTGGCTTTGAAAATGCGATATGGCCTCCGCAAATCATTCCTGCTAAATTTGAGCACCAAATGCCAAATGCCGCTTTTTCCCTTCCAAGCCCTGTCGTGTGTCCAAATAGCTGTTTATGACCACATATGGGGTATTGTTTTACTCAGGAGAAATTTATTTACAAATTTTGCAGTGCTTTTTCCCCTTTAGCCCTTGTGGAAATTTGAAAAAATTTGCTAAACCTACATTTTCTTTGCAATAATGTAGATTTTAATTTTCACGGCCTACTTCCAATAATTTCTGCAATAAACCTATTGGGTCAAAATGCTCAATATACCCCTAGATAATTTCCTTGAGGAGTGTAGTTTTCCAAATGGGGTCACTTTTGGGGGATTTCCACTGTTTTGGCACCGCAAGAGCCCTTCAAACCTGACATGGTGCCTAAAATATATTCTAATAAAAATAGGGCCCCAAAATCCACTAGGTGCACCTTTGCTTCTGAGTCTGGTGCTTCAGTCTATTAGCACACTAGAGCCACATGTGGGATATTTCCTAAAACTCCAGAACTTGGGCAATAAATATTGAGTTGTATTTCACTGGTAAAACTTTCTGTGTTACAAAAAAAATGGATTAAATATGAATTTCTGCAAGAAAAATGAAATTAGTAAATTCCACCTCTACTTTGATTTAATTCCTGTGAAACGTCTAAAGGGTTAAGAAACTTTCTAAATGCTGTTTTGAATACTTTGAGGGGGCAGTTTTTAAAATGGGGTGACTTATTGGGGGTTTCTAATATATAAGACCCTCAAAGCCACTTCACAACTGAACTGGCCCCTGTAAAAATAGCCTTTTGACATTTTCTTGAAAATCTGAGAAACTGCTGCTAAAGTTCGAAGCCTTGTAACGTTCTAGAAAAATAAAAGGATGTTCAAAAAAGCAATGTCACTCTAAAGTAGCCTGTTTTACAAGCCGATACATTTAATACAAATTTTTGCAATTTTTCGTTACATTTTGGTGTTTTTCACAAATAAATACTGAATGTATCAAGCAAATTTTGCCAGTAACATAAAGTCCAATGTGTCACAATAAAACACTCTCAGAATCGCTTGGATAGGTAATAGCATTCCAAAGTTATTACTACATAAGGTGAAACATGTCCGATTTGAAAAATGAGGCTCTGTCAGGAAGGTCAAAAGTGGCCAAAGAGGGAAGTGGTTAATGACTCTTGCTGAAGATAGTAAAATATACAAAAATATACACCTGTTGTCATACCTGTCCATATAAGATCATGACACAGCATTCTAGTCACAGCACATTGGCAGCTGATAATCCTATTCCCATTACCAACATATCTACCAGCTTCGTGGAGCTTCTACATATGATGACTCACACTACCCACACAAAATAAAACAAATAAACTTATAGAAAACCACTGACTGTTATTATTGTATATAATTACAAATGTGCAATAACAAATTGGACAGATATGTATATTGCTGTTTTCTAACTGAACAATGGCTGTTCTTGAGTTTGTACTTAACAATGAAATTAGTTGTTTATGGATATTTATTCATGTAAGTTTCCCATCTGGTCTATTTATTCATCATTTAGGTTTGCAATTTATTCCATACTTTATTGTAGTCATCTCTGCATTTTTTTTAATCTTCAGATATATATTTCTTATTTGAAAGGGGATCTTTAAATTCAGAGTTTTATTTGTTTTATTTTTTGCTTTATTAAAATTTTACTGCTAATGCCTCCATACTTTATTCCAAATACAATATCTGGTTATTAGAAACGCACATTCTAAAATCATCTAAATAAATTATTACACTGTAAATATGAAGATGTGGAGAACTGGGAGCCATATGTACATAGGAAGCACAAATCAGAGGTTGTTTAAAAAGTTTAAAGATAAAGTGAATATCAGTTGATTATATTAATTATAAATAATTAGGACCTGAGTGTTTGCATCACTTATTGTTTAATTAATGTGTTACTGATTACATGATTACCCATGTTTTTAATTTAACAACACTTTTTTCTATTTAAATTGACAAGCTGGAATTTATGCCTAGTTCGTAATTGTTTCCAACTTTTTATTACAAGGTGTCATCGAATGAGAAATCAGAATTTTTATTTTGGTCCCAAATGTATAAATTCACCTATGTGTTACAGTTATGTTTTAGCAATTCATACAGTCCATCAAAAGAGTTATATTGTTTTTAGATCTAAAAGTAATGTAATATTTGTGATGCAAAGGATTTATTTACTTCACTAAAAACACGACATGTAGTCAAACTGGCCTATGATCATTTTGCATGCTCCCACATTTTGTCATGGCCCTTAGGCTACATTCACACGAACATGGCAAACCTACGACGTGAAAAATGGACGTTTTTCACGTCCGAGGTGGACCCATGCAGGACGCGTTATCATGCATCCCCCATAGCCTAGAGTCTATGGAGGGATGCGTGAAGCGCAAAAGATGGGACATGTCCTATTTTTTCAGTGACCCTTCACACGCTCCGTTGAAACAACGGTCGTATGAACGGCCCCATTGAAATACATTTGTCCGTGTGACGGCCGTTGTCTGAATGAGCCCTTAGTGTCTCACTGAACTCCACCTCCTTATATTTACTTACAACAAATTAAATATAAATGGATACAAATTACATAATCAAATACAAAATATTATACTAGAAGAAACAGTATCAGAAGTTGCAACAGTATAATACAATTTCTCAGATTTTCTGAGCCTTGTTTTATATCTAAAATGAATGGAGATCATTGCAGTCTTTTAGACCTAGTGGTCCCAAAGCCTCCATTTTTAAAATTAACTTTTTGCAGCAGCAAGTTATATTTATTTCCTCTTGAGATTAATTGCTTTACACACACTTTAAACCCGCAAACCTTGAGTTCCTAAGGTTTTTATTGAGACTTTCCTGCATATGTTAAATAAACCAGGGGGATCCTTTCCCTGTAGTTAGCCAATATAAACATTCTCCAAATCTATTATACACCAAACAATTGTCTCCCTAATGTAAAAAAGGTTGCATGATTTGCCATAAAATCCAGTGAATGTCAATCTTTTACCACAATGTCTTTTTTTAGGCCCAAAATTTGATGCTAATTAACTTGTTCCTGACGGAAGTCGGAAGGGGACGTATGGAGCAGGCTCATGGGTAGAGTCTGCTCCATACACTACAGTTTTCTATTGTGTATTACAGCATACACCCATTTCTAACCATCAGGATTTGACATAACGCTGATCCCCGCCATTTAACTATTTTAGATGCTGAAGTCAATAGTGACTGTGGCATCTAAACCATTTGTCAGCTGATTTAATCTTTTGTGCCTCCCTGAAAATCATTGTTGTTGGCAGCACATTTCCCATTAAATAGGGGATGTGTATAGGTACCAAGTGATCATTCATAATAACGATCCTTCATTCTGATACTGTTTACATTGACCCGTGTAAAGGACCTTTTAACGAGTGCTGAACAACCTGTAATTATCAGCGATCGGCGCTGGTTACGGGAACATATGTTAGCTTAACTCTAGACCCACAGATAAGGAAAAATCTGTGTTACTTCACCTCTGTCACTTCCAGGTCTCTGGGGGGGGGGGGGGGGGGTTTGTGTACTCCATCACTTCCTGGAAATTATAATAGTTTACAAACATTGTGGTGTTATAGGTAAAATTATCGAAAGTAGGTAATTAATTGGTCAGTTCATAAACTCTTCTGACATAACCCCCTTTCCTTAACGGGGTTGTCCGGGAATAAATTTTATTTCAATTTTAACTTAATTAGTCTTATTTAATAACATTTCTAATATAGTGTCTGCTTACCTGTGCCAGGGTTAAGGTGTTCCGATCTGCCGTCACGTGACCGCACCCAGGGTAAATTTTATATTTCCTGTGTGGTACCGTGTCTTTGCTCAGCCAGCACTTCCGGCTGAGAAAGGCACGGCGCGTCATCAACTACATTTACAGGCAGTGGGATGGGAGGATGTTTCATGAGCTCTTCAGAGCTCCGCCTCCTCTGGTCCCGCCGCCTGTAGATGTAGTTGATGACGCGCTGTGTCTTTACACAGCAGGAAGTGCTGGCTGAGCAAAGACACGGAGCATAATCAATCTTAGTACACGCTCCCTCCTTCTATCTCGTCGTCCACGCCTCCTCAGCCCTCTTCATACTCATAGTTCCCGCACTGTCTGGCCGTCTTGTCTCTTCCCTAACACGCCCCTCCTCCTTTTATCTTGTCCTCCACGCTCCCTCCTCCTCCTCTATTGTCCTCCTATCGCTAATGGCCCCTTTTTTTTTTAATCTTATTTTCCTAATTACTGTCTGCAACAACATTTGTTAATTGAATAAAGTGTTCAAACTGTTTTCATCTATCTGTTGGACTGGTTTATTTCTCTACAAACCGCATCACTACATTATACTTTGCTCAACACAAACCATTTATGTAAGTATAAAAGGGATGTGCCCTATCTCTCTTTATACTGGATTGTGTGTAACAAGATGTCTGAAATAGGTGGACTGGGCAGAATTACATTTATCAGTCAGTGAAAGGGGTGGGGGAGGAAGATGGGTACCTGTAATTATATCAGGGATAGATGGAGGCACAAAGGATAATGATGATTATTAGTGTGTAAGACAGTCTGCAGGGAGCTGGGTGCCTGTAATTAGAGCAGGGAATCACACTGTGAACATAGAGGGGCGTGGCAGTATTCAAATAGCTGAGATGCTTTGGAGGAAGGGGGGATGTAAGCTGTCTCCTCAGATTCAGCAGGGGATCATGGGTATGGTAGGTTACAAGACAGGAAACAGCCAGGACCAGAAGCAAGGGATGTAAACAAACAAACAAACAAACAAACAAACAAACAAACAAACAAACAAACAAACAGCAGCAGTGATGATTTAGATCAAACTGAAACTGGTTAGAAGGTTTATAGGGGGTTTTAGGGAAGGCAAACCAAGACTGGGGGACAGTTTTTAGAAAAAAAAAAATCCTGGACAACCCCTTTAAGGAATGCATATCTTTGACCATCAAAGGATGTCCACTCCCAGGCAAATGT
Source organism: Rhinoderma darwinii (assembly GCF_050947455.1). Classification (NCBI taxonomy): domain Eukaryota; kingdom Metazoa; phylum Chordata; class Amphibia; order Anura; family Rhinodermatidae; genus Rhinoderma; species Rhinoderma darwinii. The sequence goes on along the minus strand of NC_134696.1, from coordinate 42,458,618 downwards.
TTAATTGGCCCTATCCTCACCAAGGTGCCAGAAGTATTGATTAAGGGTTTTATCACTAGGGCCTCTATCTAGCATCAGATAACATTCTCACCAATGGTTGGAGGAAATTACCCACACATCCTGACCAGGGATCAAATGTTATGCAAAGGGATATCTGTTGTGTGTCTGCCATGCAGGACCTGGTGAAACATGTGGGAATGGCTTAAATACAAAAGGAAATATAATTCATCAAGGCAAACCCCATCATAATTGATATTTGGAGTGACCCACATAGGTACTTATGATAAGGGAAAATAGCCCTCATATATATCTCAAATTCACAGCCACTCACCCACAGGAACTACCCAGAATTGGTTATTGGCTAAAAATATGGGCCTGTTCCAGTTGTGTTTGATATACCCTGGTTGGTAAATGTCTGCACAGGTGTAGGCAGGTAATATTATATTTCTAGAAGATTCCTGCAAGAACACATGATCATTTTTGGGTTTCTCAGTAGAAATATAATTGGATAAGGGGAAGGGTGCGCTTCATTATCATATGGACAGCCTCCTATAAGTGACATCACCAGCCAGTGGACTGGAGGGAAAAAATGGTTTTAAAATGCCAGGAAAAGAGATGGTCAGTGTCAGTCGTTGGGAATCCACATCTCGGTTGGAGTGATTGCCCATATTTTCAGAAGACCCCACATCCAGGATATCACTGCTATACATCAGTAAGGTTTTGTTCTCTTTCTTTTATCCCTTTTATTTTTATAAACTGTTTGAAATCATTGTAAGGGCCTGTTCACATCACCGTTTATTTCTGTTCCGAGGTTCTGTCGGAGGTTTCCGTCGGGTGAACCCCGCAACGGAAAGTGAAAGCACAGCTTCCGTTTCAGTCACCATTGATCTCAATGGTGACGGAAACATCGCTAATGGTTTCCGTTCGTCACCATTTCGGCAGGTTTACGGTTTTCCGACGGAATCAATAGCGGAGTCGACTACGCTATTGATTCCGTCGGAAAACCGGAAACCTGACGGAATGGTGACGAACGGAAACCATTAGCGATGTTTCCGTCACCATTGAGATTAATGGTGATTTTGGTGACTGAAACGGAAGCTGTGGTTTCACTTTCCATTGCGAGGTTCACCCGACGGAAACCTCCGACGGAACTCCGGAACAGAAAGCGAACGTTGATGTGAACAGGCCCTAACTGTATGTATATTTTGAATTTTTTAAAAATCTTTTAATCTATCTATTTTTTGTATTCCACTGCACTATTGTGTATTACATTTGAAATATTAATAAGTCTCTTCCTTGTAGTCTTGCAGAACTTAACCTGTGTTATTCTGACTAAAACTCCATGCACATGACCGTATTTTTCATGAGTAATTACGGATAGTAAATATTGGCTGTATTTACGGACCCATTCATTTCTATTGGCCACGAACACCTTTCAGTATTTTTTTGGCAGGGACTCTCCCATAGAAGTCTATGGGTGCTTCCGTAAATACACATGCAAGATGCTGATGACATCATTTGCACGCTCCTCTTTTATTTTACGGATCCGTATATACGGATGGAATACGGATGTAATACGGATGGGATTTGCGGACACCCTTCCGTAAATACGGATGAAATATGGATGCCTACGGATCCGTATTTACAGAAAGTATTTTGGGATAGATGAAAGTACGGTCGTGTTCATGGTGCCATGTTAGGCCCCATGCACACGACCGTAAGAAAACTCTGTAATTGCGGACCGCAATACAGTCTGCAATTACGGACCCGTCCGGTTCTATTAGCCACGGACACCTTTCCGTATTGCTACGGAAGGGTGTCCGTGCCGTAGAACGGTGCCAAGAAATATGGAGCATGTCTACTTTTATTTTTTGCGGGCCGCGCTCCCACACTTTGTATGGGAGCACGGCACAAAAATGCAGCCTGCAGCCCGCGGGTGTCGGCGGCCGGCTGTGCCCGCAGCCGTGTGCATGAGGCCTTAAGGGAACATAGAGATGTAGGCCCCATTGCCTAGCTAAGTATAGGTGGTGGTAGCATACTGTGTTATAAAATATTGGGGTGTTGGAAAACTATCTGATTGATTTAGCATAATCCTGTCATTTAGAGTAGGTGGGAGTGGATTTATGTGGTAAATTAATAAACTTAGTAGTATAATCCACCCCTGCGACGTGACCTGAGAGCGACCCGAACACTTCCATTTGTTGCAGATGCCATAAAGGAAAAACAGCTCTTATATGACAGCCCCTTAGAGAGTTTTAAAAAGAAAAAAATAAATAATTACTTTCCTTAAAAAAAAATACCGCACATTGGGCCAGATTTAGTATTCAAAATGCTCTGGAATTCCGGCTCAAGTCTATAACCTGTTGTATAGACACTACTTCCAACATGCTTGACAAGGGGGTGTGGCTTATAATGCGACTGCGTGCGCCAAAAAACTGTCATAAACTAAGTCAACTAATAGGTTGTATAAGGAAAAGTATCTATGGTGTAAAATTTTTCATGCAGCATGCACTACTTGATATATTTGCAAATGTTCTGACTGGTATAAGTTTACAAAGTATTAGTAAAGCTGCCCCATTTTTTCTCTTCTATATAGGTAGTAATGAAAAAGGGTGAACAATAATTAAGACTATAGTTTAGGATCTAACATCTATGGATTATTTTTTTTTTTTTTTAAAAACATGGTGGAATATATACCTAAGTGTTTCACATCAGCGTTCGGTTTCCGTTGATGGGTTCCATTAGACATTTCCATCTGAGAAACCCATCAACGGAAAGGCAAATGGAAACCATAGCTTCCATTTGCATTACGATTGATTTCAATGGTAATGCTTCCATTGAAAATGGTTTCCGTTTCGTAAGGTTTCCGTTTTTTTGATGGAAACAATAGCGCAGTCGACTACGCCATTGTTTCCATTAAAAAAAACAGAAACCTTACGGAACGGAAACAAACGGAAACTATTTGCAACAGAAGCATTACCAATGAAATCAATGGTAATGCAAATGGAAGCTTTAGTTTCCATTTGCCTTTCTATTGATGGGTTCCTCCGACGGAAAGGTCTAGCAGGACCCATCAATGCAAGGGTGACGCTGATGTGAACACACCCTAAACGGTAAACTTATGTACAAAGGTTTGCAATCTCATACAATGTAAGCATCAATACTAATATATTTTACCCATGTTTAAGGCCGTAATCACGGCCCACATTTTGGGCTCATTCTCCCATACAGAGAATGCTCTCTGCTGATAATTTACACACGAACCCGCTGTACGGGAATGGGCATGGAGTGTAAGAGCTCCCATGGGAATTCCTTCTATCAAAACCAATCAAATAAAAAGAAAATACTAATCCGCATAATTCATTTTTTGTAATGCAAATAACAAAATGAAAGGAGGATATGAGAAATGATCTGAGCTTTCACACATAGTAAGAGAGTAAACATACTGATTGGACTTATCTTCAGCCGAATTGAAGAACTACTAATAAAAAGAGACAGAGAGTTTCTTTTTAATTAGATTCATTATGTTAATTGCATCTAGCATTAAGTGCATGTTAGGTTCCCCAGGAACTGCTATGACTTTCAGAACCAAATCCAAGGTGGGATTTAACTTGCCTAACGAAGCACTATTAATATTTCATAACAAAAGATAATGTATTCTGCGCTGCACATGAAGCAAGAAGGCTAATGGGATGGAAAAGGATTGCTTATTTTGGTGTATTGTCTGATAAGTACGGTTCTTGTGGAAAACACCAGTACGGCTATTGTAAACCTTTTCAGAGGACTTGACCAGTTCTACAATGAGTTTGATAGCGTTAATTAAATACACTTGACTTTGATAAAACAGAAACATGTTCAGCTTTAATGAAATGAGGTTTTAAAGGGCTGTATGAATTCTAATAGATACAGAATTGATTACATATTACTGAAAGTGGATTCATTTCCATGGTTCAACTCGGGGATCATGACATGTTGATCATTTCTTAACAATATATTAGTACAATTAGCATTAGATCTGATGTGTGATTTATTAGTATAATTAGTATCTGGAGATCCGACATATGATTTATTAGTATAATTAGGATACGAAGATCAGATGTGTGATTTATTAGTATAATTAGTTTACCCAGATCTGATGTGTAAGCATTTTTATGCTAATCCTTTGGCATACAAAGTCTTCTATCCAAGGTGGCTTAATTGGTATCTGGTATACATTGGTGGGTGAGAAACTGGCATTTAGGGGAGGGGGGATTTATCAATAGTGTTGCATGATGTCTGAATTTATGAGTTGGCGAAAAGGGATCAAATTTGATTTACTATTCTAGACCATAGAGAACTCCCTTTAGTGCTCTAGACCAAAAGGGCAGCATCTATTGACCCCTTTTACCACCTTAGATCAGTGTTTTTCAACGTTCTTAAACCAAACACCCCCTACTCAAAAAAATTACTAAAAACTACCCCTAGGGCTATGACTAGAGACTATGTTTGATATTAAAAGCACAGCATGAGCACAGTGCAAGTACCCCTAAGAGATATGTCACCGTTTGGGGTACATGTACTACCGGTTGAGTGAGACACTAGACTTTGTTTAATCATTTTAACCCTTTTACCACCCTGTAATTAATTGCGAAAAGACCCAGTATTATTTAGCGGTGTATGGTGGTATTTTTTGAGAATTAAATTGCAGTTTTATGTGGTAACTATATGTGATATTATGTGGGCTGTATATGCATTATGTGGATAATGTAGGAATAATAATTATGGATTGTATGGCAGTATTATTTGTACACTGAATTGCGGTTTTATTTGGGAATTGAATGGCAGTGTAGTTTGGGCACTATACGGTAGTATTATTTAGATAATGTATGGAGGTATTATTTAGTCATTAGAGTACCCAAGCCCTGGAGTCCTGTTAATAGTTGCAGACAGTTTGACTTGTGCTTCTTTGCTACTTTTCTGTTCCAAGTAATGAGAAGCCAGATGAACTTATAGACAATTGATAAATAAAATGTCAAGAAAACCCAAAATTGACATTTTTATAAAGCAGAATATTTTGTTTACATTTCTTCATTGTTGACACAATAGAATGCGGATATCAATAAATCTACAGTAACTTCCTTTTTGAACTGCGTAGGGACCGTTGAAGATGCCGGTATGCTTTTCCCACATGCTGTGTATCTCTGTTTGCATCCTGTGCACTTAAAAGACGCATATGTCACATTGACTATGCTGCATGGCTTTTCCTATGTAAATTAAAATATAAAATGCTCAGATTTTTTTTCTAAATCTTTCTTCCTTATATTATGCCAAGTTACAAGTAAAAAAATAAAGAGACTTTCTTCTCATAAGAAAAAATTTATAAACTCTGCCTTGACATAACTTGAATTATGAGGGGAGCTCTACACAAAAATCTTTGTCTCTTATTTATTTTGCCACCGGAGAAATACACATTAGTGCTTTTGTGTCTATTTTTGGACAGTTTAATATTGGACTCTGAGCTACATATCTTAATTTAGAAGTTTTTGCTACAAGTACAATATTTTTTGATTTATTATTTTATTATTTTTGGTGACCATATGAAAAAAGTTGCTGAATTTGTTTTATCTGGAGAGTTGTGTCTGTAACGAGAGTCTTTGAGTTTAAGAAAATGTTTGATCCTTCATTGCCTTCCCATAGTGATTGATAACATGCTTTGGATTTAACTTCACTGATGTCTTATTAAACTTCAATTTTCCCAAGGGCATAACAACATTATGGTGCTGGAAGTTTGGCAGATTAAACAACATATGTCATTCATTCGAGCACAGTGTACTTCTCTGCTTCATTAATGCTATTTGTTTTCCATTAACATCTAATAATAGCGCTAATTATATTTTCTTCATGGTTATTAAAATGAGGACGTAGCCATATTGATTCTACACTGGTCTTTGTTCTGTATCGAAAAGATCAAATATGAAATTCAGTGTGTTTTAAGCATTGGATGTTTGACAGGATTTTGTACTTTTATGAGCATTTGCTGCTGGGGTAATATTCACTCTACATAGAAAATCTGACACAGGGTTCATGGTGTCATCAGAATACTGACATTTTCAGGTTGCAAAGATGAGTAGATGAAAGTGATGCTAGCCACAAATAAGATGGCTCTTGGGTGTGTCATGAAATGGGGTTATCTATTTTTGGACAAATTATTGCTTAGTTGATTGAGAGGGGTTCTTACTTTTGGGGAGACCATAGTGCTTTATGCATGTTTTCATAGAGTCTTTCAATAATGCAGGACTATAGCACTTTTAAGGCTGAGTTCCCAATTATCCCAAAGGATTATGTTCTCCCTTCCGAATGTGTTAATCTAGAAGATGAAACAAGGTTAAACATTCCCAAAGGAACTTGAGAATGTTTTCCTTTGATCCATGGTTTGAATTGGTAAATTCATTAAAAAAATAAAAGATCATGCACCTAAAAATTAAGTATTCTGACATAGGATGATATTTTTTTCTTTCTAGAAAACTTAATTCTGAATGGAGACTCAAACTATTACCTTTCCATTTTTTCAAGTCTACCTTCAGGGGTGTCCCACATTTCTAGGATGTGAAAGGGGTGAGGTTGGTATAGTATGCAGTATTTCCAGTATTATTGAGCAGGACTGGCTTTCACACAAAACCTCCTAAAGCCTCTATGAATAGCAAATAATCGCCCTGTAAACCTGAGTAAGTATTTTATTATTATTGTATCAGGACGGCAAAATAAATCATGTAGTAAGCATCAGTCTCAAAAGTGGACTACTGGCTTAATGTCAGGTATATTACAGACACACCATCAATACCCTGGGAGGTATCTTTAACACCATCTACTAAAAGAGAACTAGATGCAAATGTTATGTGTCACCAATGGAATCCAACTTATATACCATAAACTTTATTTTTAGTAATCATGTTTATAATTTGCTTTCCAATGAATTTGGTTTACCTTTTAATTTTAGGTTTTTTTTTTAAATATATTTTTGAAATCTCATAATGGGTTTGTTATTGCTGATATTAATGTCAGTGCAGTACATTAGTCTGTGTATAACCAAGTATGTAACGACCAGCAATTTAAAAAAAGAAAACCCTAGGGTCCTGCAATGGACTCTGGACTGTCGTCGCATTCAAAGTATTGACATCCCAGTGATCCATTCAAAAGCTTTCTATTCTCTTATGTACACTGTGATCACAGGGTACAAGGACTTAGATGGAGGAGATTAAAAGTTTCCCTCATATCCACCATTGGAGCAGGATTGCAGCTGCACTCATGCTCCTGATCAATGCACTAATGCGAAACTGTGCAGGAATAGGTTAATAAGACTACTCCTTTCTTCAGGAAGCAACATTACATTTAGCAAAGGTTAGAATTTCTATCAATGTTCTATAAAACAATTTACATTTGTCATTCTTCAGGATACTAAAGAAAGTCTAAAATACATGGAACTAGTAAATAACTCTCTATATTCATTTAGCAAAGAAACAAAAAAATTGAACCTCTCATGTGACGAGAATTATGTAAAGTCATAAATTCCCAAATAAAATAATTATAAGAGCATCTCAAATCCTCTCTTTAATTTGGCCCATTAGGATTTTAAATTATCACAAATGTAATACCCTGGTCGGGTAAAGAAAATTTATAGAAACATTTTGTATCTGGTTCACCCAATTTATAGATGTAATCGATAATCTTATGCCACATAAATTAGAAATCTTGGATTATTTTGTTCTTCTGTAGTTTTGAGAACATGCTTAAATGTTTTAACTCCAATTGACAGCAGAATATGATATCATACCAAAATTAAAAAGGAAGAAATTTGCACTTTAATATTCCTGTTTTAACTGCTAATATATTCACAATTGTATTCTGTATTGGAAATTGATAACTAAAATAATTGTCTAGACCTTGGAAATTCACAAAACATCTGATGGGTGAGGAATAGTTTGAATAACCTGGTAGTCTTTCAAGTAAAGTGAAACGCCTTAATATAAATTGATTTACCATTATATAGATGAAGCAATGGATCTAATTTATAATGTGTATATATGTTTGTTCCTTTATAATTTGACAAACTTATATATTCTTTTAGGGCATTAAGAAATGGTTCATAATGAAGTCATTGAGTTCTATTTGACTGCAAAGTTCCTTAAAACGGAATGGTGTTATTACACAGCTCCCCTGCTGTCCTCCACAAGGCTGAGACTTGTGCTCACTGTACTATGTGCTGATTATATCAATGGAGCAGTATCATCACTTGATGAGTCACTTGACCTGTGCTGATGTAGGGTGAAAAATGTTATAGGGATATTGCCATTTAAGAAGGTGATGGCATATTGCTAGAATATGTCATTACTTTCTGATGGGTCGTGGTCCAACAGCTGCGATCTCGACTGATCCTGAGAATAAAGTGTATGCAGCACTGATTTAGCGTTGCATCAGCTTCACCGATTTTGCCTGCACAGTGGGGGACTGAAAAGTTCCCATAATAATATTACATACAACCCATGAAAGCCCATAAACATGCCCAGAGAATTTTACAGAAATATAAATTTTATTTATAAGCTTTTCTCCATATCTAGCTAGCGGACTGAAGGATATAATTGGTGGTACTGATTCATGAATTAATGTACAATACTCTTTATAAAGGGGTTGTCTCATGAATATTTCCAATTTTGGTATATGGATGTCATAGAGGGTCCCCACTCTATGGCTGAGAATGGAAAGCCGGTTTGGTAAACCCGGCCTGTCGATACATTCCAAAATGGCCATTCATTTAAACAGCTGCCATGTAATACTACATTTCCTGCTGTCTGGCCAAATTCAGCTTTGTCTGGCGATCATAGCTGATCATTAGGGGTAAGAGACATCAGACCCACTACAATCATCTGGCTTTGATTCATTGTCATTAGACAACCTCTTTAATAATTGCTTTATGGCACTAATAACTTTGGTTTAGACCCAATTTTTCCTTCAGTACTGAAGGGATTTTTTAATTCTCACCGGCCAAGTTTTTGTGCTCACATTCCCACAAGAATGATGCTTTCTTATTTTTCCTTTTTTGGAAAACACCCAAGCCTAAAATAGTTGTCAGCTATTAGAAACCATTAGTGCCACGGCCAGACAGACTGTGCATGCTGAGATAACATTCGTCACACCACTGCTAAATTCAGCTCTTATTTGTCGGAAAGTAGCCTGTCTGGTTCCTGCACAATTGTTGCCATTCTCTTCTGGCTAAAAGCCTCTCGCCATGAATCTGGTTTTACAAGAAGGATTGATGCTCACTGGATGTTTTCTGTTCTAAATACACAATTGCAACTGCTGTGCATGACAAACCCAAATTCTTTGCTTTATGGTTATAGGAGAACATGTCTTGCAAGCACCAAAAAAAACACGCCACAGTCAAAATCTTACAGATCACATGTTTTACTCTGAGGGTATGTTCACACGCTTAGCAAAAAACTTCTGAAAATACGGAGCTGTTTTCAAGGGAAAACAGCTTCTGATTTTCAGGCGTTTTTGAAGCTGAAAATGAAGCCTCTTTTAATTTGGACCTTCTTTTACGGGTATGTTCACACGGCCTAGCAAAATACGTCTGAAAATACGGAGCTGTTTTCAGGCGAAAACAGCTCCTGATTTTCAGACGTTTTTTTTAACAACTCGTGTTTTTCGCGGCGTTTTTTACAGCCGTTTTTGGAGCTGTTTTTCAATGGAGTCAATGAAAAACATCTCCAAAAACGTCCCAATAAGTGTCCTGCACTTCTTTTGACGAGCCGTCATTTTACATGCCGTATTTTGACAGCGACACGTAAAATAAAGGCTCGTGGGAACAGAACATCGTAATTCTCATTGAAAGCAATGGGCAGATGTTGGTAGGCATTATTGAGCCGGTTTTTCAGGCGTAATTCGAGGCGTAAAACGCACGAATTACGTCTGAAAACAGTGCGTGTGAACATACCCTTACACGGTGCCATTTTCTTAAAACCTTGTATTAAGTCATGATTTTCTGGATTTTTAAATACATATACATGTTCCCCAAGAGTTGTTTAAGAGCTCGGATCCCACACTTGTTATTAAAAAAAAAATGGTATTAGAACACAGGGTGAATGGGGACCAGTTTTAACCTTTTCCCGCTGCAGCAACTTTAGTTGTTTCATTTTTGTTTTTTCATTCCACATTCCAAGAGTCATAACTTTTTTTTATTTTTCTGCCAATATAGTTGTATAAAGACTTGTTTTTTGCTGGACGAGTTATAGTTTTTACTGGCACCTTTTATTGTACTATATAAAGTACTGGAAAACGAAAAATTCTTTGTGGGGTGGAATGGTAAAAAAAAACAGCAATTCCTCTATTGTTTTTTTGGTTTTGCCTTTATGGCATTCAATCTCAAAATGACATGTTGACTTTCTGGGGGTTGATACGATTACTGCAATACTAAATTTATTAGATTTTTTAATGTTTTACCATTTGTGAAAAATCTAATTTTTTTTTGTGTCGCCATGTTCTAAGACCCATAACTTTTTTATTTTTCCATCGATGAACCTCTGTGAGAGCCAGTTATTTTGCAGAATGAGCTGCAGTTTTTATTGGTACCTTTAGGGATACATATGACTATTTCATCATACTTTACTCTATTTTTTGGGGGTAGGTGAGATGATAAACAACAGCAACTCTGTTTTTTTTTTTCTTTTACGGTGTGTACCATGCAGAATAAATAATGTTATATTATAATTATTCATACTTTTACGGATGTGTTGGTACCATTTATGTTTGATTTTTTTTTTACATTTCTTTAGCGGAAAAATAGGAAACATTTTTTTTTTAGAACTTTTAGTATTTTTTTCCTATATTTGTAAAAACTTTATTTAACTAGACTTTACATTTTATTTTAGTCACACTAGGGGAGATGAACAAGTGATCGTTAGTTCTTAGCTCTTTAGCACAATACATTGAAATAGTTATATATTGCAGTATATTGTACCACTCTTGCTTAATACAAGGACTAAGATGGCAGACCAGGTTGCCATGACTACCATTAGCACCCAGCAGTCTCCTCACAGGGGGGGCATGGGATGACAGAGGGGGCTCCTCCCTCTTTCTAACGGCTTTGATGCCACGGTTGCCATTGGGTGGTTAAACGGCCAGGATAGGAGTTATCCCTGATCCCGGATGTTACTTTGAGATGTTGGCTGTAACATACAGCCAACACCCACGCTGAGTATGGAGCGGGCTCAGCCCGTGATGCCGCTTATACTCCCCCTTTCCGGCAATGATCTACAGTTACATTAAATGTCGGGACGAGGTAAAAGGAATTTTCCAACAATCTGTATTTAAATGTTAGATTCCTGGGGGCACTATTGCTACATTATGAACTGTGCCTTACCTCAGAAGGAAAGTGGATCTTTATAAGTGCTGAGTTACACAGCAGCTGTCATGCCTACTTTTCTGGTAATTTTGCCCATACAGCCATCCACACCATCTTGTCCTGGACAACTGGAAATAATCTTGCATTTGCTATGCCTTTTATTATTGCTATTATCCCCCACAAGGTAGCTGATCCAGAAGACATGTTGTGTTGTGCGGCTGTTTATTTGCACTGTAACGTTATTTTATTTATGGCAGGTGTAACAAATGATATTTGGCTTGCTAGAGATCTAAATGACTGATTATAGACGTCCGGACGCCATCTTGGTTCTGCTATGCCATAACAGCGCCAATATGTCACAGCGTGGTTGTGCCACATCCTGATGCATGGGGCGGGATTTACTTTATAAAACAGCTGCTGATCCTACCAAGAGTCTTCAGTGAGCTGGTGGAAGTGAAGGAATTTGGTGAGAATGAGCTGCTGACAGGTGAGCTAGATGTGAAGTGAACGGCACTAGCTGAGGACCTAAGTCCATGGGTCCTGGAGCTGATTGGGGATGACGAGCAGGAGTCTCCCCATGTCTGCATTGTCGTGTGAGCTGTGGATGACAGGCAGGAGCATTTCCACATGAGACAGTGGAGCAGAGCAACAAGTGTAGCCACTCAGGTGTGGCCTAGTAGGCCTGAATATATCGGACGTCCCCTGCATTAGATAGGAGTGCCTTTGATTCTGTCCGATGATAGAGAGAGCCAGCCATCAACTGCCAGCCTGAGCCAAAGTTGTACCAAGATACTGTGCCTCTCTAAGTAAGAAGTGTTCATTTGCCTGCTGTAACCATGTGTGCCATCAACACCAAATTAGTAAAGTTCCTGTTGCCTCAAACTCTCAGTTTCTGTTCCATTTCTTCCACCAAAAACCTGCAAGGGCCGTACACCACCCTTCAAATTACAGGGGTGTTATCTTTCCATTATAAAAAATGATTGGCTATCCACCAAGAAATTCTGCATCTCTAGTTGTGTCTTCTCTGGTTGTCACTGTGTCACAGGTAAGTCATAATCACATGAAGGCAGAATGATCTCTTCTTCTAGGCTGCACAGTTTACTGCAGGCCGCAGTATGTTACATGTTGTGAACAGGTATGATGAGGCAAAAAATAATAATTCTGCTACAAAAGTGCCACTGTCCACTGCGACCTATTGTACTACCCTCTCCCAAATTTTCCATAACTGCATAACTTATGTTTTGTCCTTTTGGCACACATTTTTTTCCTTATTCGGTATAGATCTATCAACTACGTGTTATATATGCAGTAATACACATGAAAACAACTTTTCTGAAGCATGCTTAAAAGTATTTGATTTTGTCTTCTCATGGACTATTATAAAGCTACTACAATCTTGAAGTCCCTGGTATATATTTACTTCTAACTGTGGTAGCTATTATTTATTTAATGTCAAAATAACAATGAAAATAGTATATTAAAGAAAATAATGGTTCTTCTGGTTGGATAAGTGCTATCAAAGATAAGCACTCAAGAAGCATAAAAACTGAGTTGGAAATAATGTGTTTTAAAGAAAAATTGTCCATGTAACCAGGGTGTCACCGCAATTTGGGACTGAAATAGTCAGCGTTTGCTAACTCACTTTATGGTAACTAAAAGTAGTGAGGTAAAAAGGGATTCTTGTCCTAGAAAAACCGGATACCTTTTTAGTTTTAAATTATAATAATTTCTATATAACATTTGTATTTATTTATTTTTTTATTTTATTTTTTTTGCTTTCGTCCATTAAAACTGTAGAAAAGTGTGGTCTATGTGAAGGATAAATTGAAATTTGTTTTCAAAACACAATAACGCATTTCTGACTTTTGACAGTGATTTAAGCTTGTGCATAAGCAGCTTTTTATAGTTCTAAAGTACTAAGTGATGTGAAAAATAATGATGCATCTCACTACATTTTAAACTCTATATTCAGAAAAAATAAACAATTTCAACACTTTGAATGCTCAAAATTTCTGTGAAAAGTGTTCTTGTGGGGAGGTTCTTCAATCAAGAAGGCCAATATATACTATATAGACAAATCTATTGATACACTTATACATTACACCTACAGGAGATTTTGACATCCCATTTTACATAGGCATTAATATGGAGTTGTTGGTTCCCTGTTTGCAGCTAAAATAGCTTCCACTCTTCTGGGAAGACTTTCTAGAGGTCGCAGGTGGGCAAACACTATTTGATCAAAATGTGCACTAAGAACCTCCCTATTATAAGTAGATTTAGCAGTAATGCATATTTATTTATATTTAGTGGTTTAGGTGGCATTAGTGTCGCAGTGTGCTGTCGCCATTCTTTTTCTGCTATGTATATATATATATATATATATATATATATATATATATATATATATATATATACTGATTAATTTCAACACACCCCCAGATTCATCTATTTCTCTGTAAAGGATCAACATGATACGTGCGTTTTGCACAGAAATTAGTACTATTTGAAACACTTTCAGCACTCGCATGCATCGTATCTATACATTATTTATATAATAATATATTTTTTTTAAACCATAGTTTTCGAAAAAACGTGGCTATGAAACGTGTATTTTGTATCTTGGTGGCTCGCAGCATACGCTCAAGAGATACACTGAAAACCACGAGTGGCAACAAAACAGGACAAATTTATCATTGTGTTCCAAATGGGATAAATTTAAAACAGCTTGTCAGATCCGTGCTGCTCTGATGGAATTGAAGAAGAAAAGCATGTGAATCACGACTGTCAAATGCTGCCTTGTAGCCAGTGGCTTAAAAGAAGTGTTGCAGCCCAAAACCCATTGCTTACGCCCATTAATAAAAAGAAGAGGCTATCGTGGGAGATGGACCACTAGTCAGCGGAAGAAATGTATTTTCACAGACGAATCAAATTTTGAGGTGTTTGGGTCCAAGAGGCCAAGTTCGTTAGTTGTGCGACAGGTGAGTGCATGCTTCCTGCTTATATTCAGCCCACAGTCAAGCATTGAGTGAGTTTCTATTATGGTCTGGGGATGTTTCGGAGGTGGTGCGATTGGTGACTTACTAAAAATCGTAGGAATCAATGACTCCAAGTGCTACCACAACATCCTGGTGCGCCATGCCATCCCTTATGGCACCCGTCTTATTGGTTGTGGTTTCACACTATCGAAAGATGAACATACTTCTTGTCTGTGCAAAAATTATGTTCAGTCAAAAGAACGAAAACAAGTGCAGTATAACGCGGTTTAGCCACTGCAGAGTCCCGATTAAAATGCAATTGAACTCCTTTGGGATCATCGGAACAGCTGTTTCCAGATGTGCAAGTTACAAAGCCAAAATCACCTTTGAGATTTGCTACAAGAGTAGTGGGCTGCAGTCGGAGCTGAATCTTTAGACAAGTTGAGCAACAGAATGCCCGGTGTTTGCACTACTGTGATCGCTGCTAAGAGTGAATACTTTGATGAGAGAAAAATGTAAGGAAATCAAGGCTCAATTCAATTGTAAACAATGTTCATGAGTACAAAATGTTTATTTGCCTAAATACTGTAAATCCATATTCATCATAAAGTAGCTTCTTTTGTTTATTTTAAAAAAATCAATGATTTGGGTGGTGTATTGAAATTAATGAGCAGTGGTGTATATAGCATGTTTTATAAGAAATAGTTAACATTATTATATATTCTACACCCCTGAGTCCTAAATATAAATGATGGTGGATATATTATGTTATTCAAATTGTTTCACTAAGATTGGTAATCTCAGTAATTACTATCGTATTATGATTTGTTTTAGGCAAAGTTGACACTTTTTTGGGGGTATTTTGTTGGGCAGGCACAAATTAAAAAATGTCTGCTAAATGTATGCTCCAAACATATGAAACTATATGCCTATGCAGTTTCATACATCTGCTATTAAATCCCATAATAATAAAAAAAAAACGATTTCCACACGGCATACATTTTTTGTTGCATACAGTTATATTGAACAGCTTATTCACTCTTCAATACAGTTGAATAAAACATACCAGTCACACATATATGATAAAAAAAGACTCTAGAGATCACAAATTATCAATATTCTTCTCCTAAATCACCTTGTATTGAAGGGGAGTAAGCATTCCCAAATTCTAATATCAACAAATAGATTCAGAGTAAGCCTGCACAGCCTACAAGAGATATCGTATATTGGTTCGTATACAAGGTCATTCAATACTCACATTTCTTGTGTTTATAAGCGAGACTCTTAGCTTATGTACAGATTTCAAAGAAATCTCTGGAAAGGTGGAGTCTTTCCTTACCTGACTGTGAAAGTAAAACCAGAAATACATGTTATGAATCCTGATATTTTTCAGTGTTGCAGAGAATGATAAGCTAAACACACAGTTCATTTGAAATAATAATTTTTTTTAGGAAATTTTCCCATGGAAATTTATTCGGATAACAGCAAAAGTCAGAGCAATAAATGATTTGCCCCGCATGGGAAATTGTCATTCTATTGTTCTTTTGCGCTATGATTTAAACTAGAACAACTCATTACTGAGAATAATTTTTTAATACATTTTCAATAAAACAAATTTCTGTCAGCCCAAAGCACAGTAATAACTGTAATCCAACTAGTCTTTTATGTTGCAACATTACATGTCTTACGAAAACACTGAAAGGAACGGGGGGGGGGGGGGGAGATACAGAACAGAGAGGATTATATAATATACCTAAATGATTATAGATTTAAAGATAGAATGCAGTCCTCAAACCAAAGTGACTTTTAATCTCAAGTGTTTACTATAGCTAAAACAACCATAACAATCTGAAAGTCTAATATCACAGTTCTAAGAATGTTTACTATTTTCTAAACTCTGAGTTATAGCTAGAGTTTCCTTCACCTGGGGCAAAGATTCAACTTGCTGCCCTAAACCTGTATCGAAATACCTCGGATCAGGAAGAGAGGCTTGTGGGCGCCCCTCCCTAGTACCCATCACCCAGCGCCCAGGGCACATGTCCCACCAACCCTACCCTAGCTACACCCGTGTCTTGGCTTGGGTCAATTTCCTATATGCATTTTTTTATACAACTTTTATTGTCAACAGCATGGTTCAGGGCTCGATGACACAAACATGGTTCCTTGCTGTATGGTGGTAATCCCGCGTCAACCTTATATACACAGGGAGACTTCTTGTTTCATGAGTGTAATGTCACTAGAAGCTGTGTACCTCTTCATCTCGTGCCTGTCTGCCTCACACCCCCTCCCTCAGGGGAGACTAGAACAAATAGTGATGATGATTAGACACAGTGACACCGATGTCATGCTGTAGTAAGGTAAGGCATCATGGGATTTGTAGTAAACATTTCCTCTCAGTAGATCAGCAGGGAATATAAAAACAAGGATGGCTGCTGATCTGAAAAAGACAAGATGCTGGATAGTGGGCAAATAAGTAAAGTATACATAAAACTAGTTTAATAGACAATTAGTTGGGGGGCACTATGATATACTGCGGACAGTCTTGATACTAAATTGGTAAATTTTTAGTTGGTATGTTCACATAATAAAGGTAAAGTAAACAATGTGATACAATACAGTTGTGCTATCTAGAACTGTCTACAACATACAGAAATATGCAGGTCTATTGACCGACATTTGTGGATCTCTACAACATCTTAAAAATGTCCAACCCTGCTTCCAAGGATTACTTTGAAGTCTGAACCAGCATACAGTTATACTCAAGTTTATGGGTTAATGGAACAGTCAACATCATTGTGCTTGGTTTCTGATGCTGACTCATATATTAATTAACTATATAACGTTATGACTAATGAAACATTACCTGTTCAGTATCTGGAGTAAAGTGGTAAAGTCAGTGATTAAACACAAGATTGTTAATGGATAATTAAGTGTTTGGTAACTGAGTGTCAGTAGTAAATTTAGCGGCTCAATACTCAAATGAATCGATAATCCCTGGTGGTCCAGCCATAGGAGCTTAAAGGAGTATTCTCTCTTAGACATTTACAGAATATCCACAGGATATGCCATAAATGTCTGATAGATGCGGCTCCCACCACTGGGACCCGGACCTATCTCTAGAACAAGTCCCCCTAAACCCTGTCCTACCTTTTCTTTCTCTCGCTTACGAGGTGGCTAGCAGTATGGAAACAGCCAAGCTTGCTAAGCATCGCAGCCACGTCTCCTGAGTAAGATCTTTTTGTATACGCGCGTAGAGGTGGCTGGGTGTAGGCTAGGTTCACTTGTGTGGCTAGGTGAGCATGTATTTGTAATGAATACTCATTTTTATTTTTGACTTACTTGTTCTTGGGCTCACCAGGCAGCTGTGGACGAACGGCTGCGTTATATAGGTAATACATCATACTCTACATTTTTGTGTCTTTTCATTCACTGCTGCCACTTTGTTACATATTTTGATACCTACCGGCACCCAGCGTTTTTACGCATGTATCCATCTTGTTATTCATGATCTTTTTGTTGCTTTTTTGAATATTTAATAATATTTATTTTTTAAATCATTGCATAAAAGATTCTGTCTTTTTGGTCTGTATACCCCTATAAAAGCTCCATATAAGTTAAGCTTCATAGTTTACGTAACTCCCATAAAAGTGAATGGGAGTTACGGAAACAGCGTAGTTCAATGAGCTATGCTGTTTCGAGGACACGGGAGTCACGGAAAGAGTATAGATCGCTGTGCAACGCTGTTTCAGTAACTCCTATTAACTTCTGGGGAGTTACGGAAACCACAATTCAGTGAGCTCCGCTGTTTCCGTACTCCCGACCACACAATAACTTAGTGGGCAGAGAGCAGCAAGATAAGGTAGGATGAAGGTCAGGGGGTCCCGTTCTAGAAAAAGGTGTGGGTATTAGAAGGACCCGCATCTATCAAATATTTATGGCGTATACAGTGGATATGCCATAGGTGTTTGTGATTGGAATATTTATATATCTGGCATCAGATATTTATTTCTCAAAAGATAGAACCGAGTAATAATGATGAAGCTCTAATAGAATGGAAATAATTTGGATGTCCTAGTAGTTGTTGTTGTAGTAACACTGTACTGTGTCCATCATTGTGGTATGTTTAATTGTATTGATAACCGGCACTGCAATGTCTCTGAATTTGTAGACTTAAACTTGTCATTCAACACTTAAAAGGGCTTTTCAACTTTTAGGTAAATAGCTAAATATGTCAACTGCAGCTGCACAAATCTCACAGATAGTTTGCTACATTGTTGTATTCACAGGACTAGTTATATATGAGAAAGCAGCCTCTGTATATACACAATAATGTTCCCATTCACTGACAGCAAACAAATATCTTGAAAATGGGGATGAATTGAAACATAAAAGATATTTGAAATTTGTATAGCTTTTAATTTATATGATGATTGAATTAGTTTTCTGTATTGTTTAAAAATCTGCATCACCTTCAGATGATCTTTAAAAAAAACAAGTAATTCCATTTGACCATATTGAAGAAAATTATGCTTGGTACAGCTATTGACTGTAGAGCAGGTAGATCGTGAGGATTTTTGGATAAGAACTTTGAGTATGATGGTTGTATGCATCATATGAACATTGTGATATACACTACCGTTCAAAAGTTTAGGGTCACTTAGAAATTTCCTTATATTTGAAAGAAAAGCACAGTTTTTTTCAATGAAGATAACATTAAATTAATCAGAAATACACTCTATACATTGTTAATGTGCTAAATTACTATTCTAGCTGCAAACGTCTGGTTTTTAATGCAATATCTACATAGGTGTATAGAGGCCCATTTCCAGCAACCATCACTCCAGTGTTCTAATGGTACATTGTGTTTGCTAACTGTGTTAGAAGGCTAATGGATGATTAGAAAACACTTGAAAACCCTTGTGCAATTATGTTAGCACCGCTGTAAACAGTTTTGCTGTTTAGAGGAGCTATAAAACTGACCTTCCTTTGAGCTAGTTGAGAATCTGGAGCATTACATTTATGGGTTCGATTAAACTCTCAAAATGGCTAGAAAAAGAGAGCTTTCATATGAAACTCGACAGTCTATTCTTGTTCTTAGAAATGAAGGCTATTCCATGCGAGAAATTGCCAAGACACTGAAGATTTCCTACAACGGTGTGTACTACTCCCTTCAGAGGACAGCACACACAGGCTCAAACCCGAGTAGAAAGAGAAGTGGGAGGCCCCGCTGCACAACTGAGCAATAAGACAAGTAAATTAGTCTCTAGTTTGTGAAATAGACGCCTCACAGGTCCTCAACAACTGGCAGCTTCATTAAATAGTACCCGCAAAACGCCAGTGTCAACGTCTACAGTGAAGAGGCGACTCCAGGATGCTGGCCTTCAGGGCAGAGTGGCAGAGAAAAAGCCATATCTGAGACTGGCTAATAAAAGGAAAAGATTAATATGGGCAAAAGCACACAGACATTGGACAGAGGAAGATTAGAAAAAAGTGTTATGGACAGACGAATCGAAGTTTGAGGTGTTTGGATCACACAGAAGAATATTTGTGAGACGCAGAACAACTTAAAAGATGCTGGAAGAGTGCCTGACGCCATCTGTCAAGCATGGTGGAGGTAACGTGATGGTCTGGGGTTGCTTTGGTGCTGGTAAAGTGGGAGATTTGTACAAGGTAAAATGGATTTTGAATAAGGAAGGCTATCACTCCATTTTGCAATGCCAAGCCATACCCTGTGGACAGCGCTTGATTGGAGCCAATTTCATCCTAAAACAGGACAATGACCCAAAGCACCCCACCAAATTATGCAAGAACTATTTAGGGAAGAAGCAGGCAGCTGGTATTCTATCTGTAATGGAGTGGCCAGCGCAGTCACCAGATCTCAACCCCATAGAGCTGTTGTGGGAGCAGCTTGACCGTATGGTACGCAAGAAGTGCCCATCAAGCCAATCCAACTTGTGGGAGGGGCTTCTGGAAGCATGGGGTGAAATTTCTCCCGATTACCTCAGCAAATTAACAGCTAGAATGCCAAAGGTCTGCAATGCTGTAATTGCTGCAAATGGAGCATTCTTTGACGAAAGCAAAGCTTGAAGGAGAAAATTATTATTTCAAATAAAAATCATTATTTCTAACCTTGTCAATGTCTTGACTATATTTTCTAGTCATTTTGCAACTCATTTGATAAATATAAGTGTGAGTTTTCATGGAAAACACAAAATTGTCTGGGTGACCCCAAACTTTTGAACGGTAGTGTACTTTGTAGAATTTTTCCAGGCAGGACATAATGAAGACAATGGGTCGCAATGTGACACATTGTACTATAAAAGCTTATGCTATTACACAAAATGTGTTAAATATCACTGATATATACCAAAATCGAACAAAACGAGCATATAGACTAGAATATATACACTACCGTTCAAAAGTTTAGGGTCACTTAGAAATTTCCTTATTTTTGATTTTTGCAAGAAAAGCACAGTTTTTTTTCAATGAAGATAACATTAAATTAATCAGAAATACACTCTATACATTGTTAATGTGCTAAATGACTATTCTAGCTGCAAACGTCTGGCTTTTAATGCAATATCTACATAGGTGTATAGAGGCCCATTTCCAGCAACCATCACTCCAGTGTTCTAATGGTACATTGTGTTTGCTAACTGTGTTAGAAGGCTAATGGATGATTAGAAAACACTTGAAAACCCTTGTGCAATTATGTTAGCACCGCTGTAAACAGTTTGCTAGTTTAGAGGAGCTATAAAACTGACCTTCCTTTCAGCTAGTTGAGAATCTGGAGCATTACATTTGTGGGTTCGATTAAACTCTCAAAATGGCTAGAAAAAGGGAGCTTTCATCTGAAACTCGACACTCTATTCTTGCTCTTAGAAATGAAGGCTATTCCATGCGAGAAATTGCCAAGAAACTGAAAAAAACACAAATATATAATATATTACAAAAATAAAAGAATGATATCAAACACCAATTATTCAACGCCACATTGGTTTCCATGGAGTGAGATATGATATTATTTTGCTACATTAGATAAAAGCAGCATGGCAAAGAATATAAGTTGCAGATATACGTCTATAAGTAAAGATCAATACATATCACAATAGAGGTGTATTGAGTCATCACCTTGAAGATGTTTATATATGTGTATATATATATATATATATATATATATATTCACTGATTTGCGTACTCTGAGGTATGATATCTAAACTAATGTAATTCAATGTCCTGCTGTTTCATTATATATTTCATACTAACATTTTTATTTCTTCTAAAATGACATATTGATATCCAAACATACACATAATAATCATATTTAGAGATATAAAACTAACTACAGCTTTGCATGCCACCTCCAAGATGGCCGACAGGACTTGCACAGTGAGGTTTCCTATTGTGCTCTGCTTTGAATTTCCTAGCCCCACTTCCGCTGGATGTACTGCAATGTCATCACGATCTTCTCTCAACAAGCTATTTATATACAAGCTGTACTCCCTATGTATCCATTGGCTCACATAATCTGTCAATCAGATATGTTGACTTCCATTGGCTCCAGTCATATATTTAAGACATCCTTGATCACCTCATAAACACGCCTACTGAGGAGAACTAAGTAGGAACGCGCGTCGAGGCGGCATACACGCCAGTTACTGCACTGCACTTTATTTCATGTGAGTAATAGTTTAATCTTTTCTTTTCCTGGCAAGGTTTCAGTACTATATGCATGCATATTTGATGTCAGAGGCTTTTCAAGGTGATGATTCAATACACCTCTATTGTGAAATGTACTGACTTTTACTTATAGACGTATATCTGCAACGTATATTCTTTGCCATGCTGCTTTTAACTAATGTAGCAAAATATATTTTTGATACAATATATATATTCTAGACTATATGCTCCTTTTGTTCGATTTTGGTTTATATCATGTCTATTTTGGAGCCATAGGCTGTTCCCGTCTCATTTGAGACGGACTATTTATAGGAATAACTAATCAAGAAAGCCATGAAGGAATCTCCAATTAAAATTTACTGTATATTTCTACATTCAGAAAACTTGGCTGTTAAGATTATCTGACTTTTATTTGTCAATTTTCAAGCATTTCATGAAATGTTTCATTAAAACATGTGACATTTTTTCTGAATTTGGCATAAATTTTGCTTCCCAAGTTATGTTTGAAATAGTAAAATATTCATATGCCATATCATTAAATATATAGATAAGTTATATTTGGCAATCTGAGATTTTTTTTCTAAGTGAATTGCAAATTGTAAGCCAAAAAGGAATACAAATCTATATAGATTTATCATTTGAAAAATCCCTCAAGATCTGGAGAACAGAATTAGTACAATTTGTAATGTATCTCCGTAAATTATTAAACCTTGTAAAGTCTCTTCTGTTTTATAACAAAAACGTGAACTTTTTTGGGGGATCATTTAGGACTGTGCTGAAAACTGAAAATGAGAAAGCTTTATTTTAAATAGCTTAGATTGTCATGCTTTGGTTTAAATATATAAGTTGAAAGAGATTCTCCAGGGTTAACAATTGTTTATTTAAAGAGGCTCTGTCACCAGATTACAAGTGCCCTATCTCTTACATAATGTGATCGGCGCTGTGAAGTAGATAACAACACTGGTTTTTATTTTGAAAAACTATAATTTTTGACCAAGTTATGAGCAATTTTAGATTTATGCTAATTAGTTTCTTAATAGATAACTGGGCGTTTTTTTACCAAGTGGCGTTGTAAAGAGAAGTGTATGACGCTGACCAATCAGCGTCATACACTTCTCTCCATTTATACTCAGCACAGCGTGATCTCGTGAGATCACGCTGTGCTGTCACATACACCCACATTAACTTTACTGAAGTGTCTTGAGAGTGAATATACATCACCTCCAGCCAGGACGCGTCATAAACTTCTCTCCATTCATGTTCATTTGTACTCAGCACAGCGTGATCTTGCGAGATCACGCTGTGCTGTCACATACACCCACATTAACTTTACTGAAGTGTCCTGAGAGTGAATTGACATTGCCTCCAGCAAGGACGCGATGTCTATTCACACTCCCGACACTTTGGTAAAGTTAATGTGGGACTTACTCAGACAGCACAACGTGATCTTGCGAGATCACCCTGTACTGTCATTCACAGCGGGATATCGCGAGATCATTCTGTGCTGTGGTTAAGTGCCACACAAACTTTACCAAAGTGTTGGGAGTGTGAATAGACCGCGTCCTTGCTGGAGGCAATGTCAATTCACTCTCAAGACACTTCAGTAAAGTTAATGTGGGAGTCTGTGACAGCACAGCGTGATCTCGTGAGATCACGCTGTGCTGAGTACAAATGGACATGAATGGAGAGAAGTTTATGACACTGATTGGTCAGCATCATACACTTCTCTTTACAATGCCCACTTGGTAAAACGGTAAAAAATGCCCAGTTGTCTATTAAGAAACTAATTAGCATAAATCTAAAATTGCTCATAACTTGCACAAAAATTATCGTTTTTCAAAATAAAAGCCACTGTTATCTACATTACAGCGCCGATCAGATTATGTAGGAGATAGGGCACTTATAATGTGGTGACAGAGCCTCTTTAACTCAGTTCCCTTGGTTCTTAGGGCTCTTACGTGCGGCCGTATTATGGATCTATATTTAACAGATCTGCAACATTGTGTCTATAGTTTGCTATATGCCCATACTGTATTCCTATGTCCCTTCAATTCCATATGGAAACATACAGAGGATTTTCTCACATAATTCATACTCAGCCTACACAGCTACTAATGCTCCATTTTAGTGTGACATGGCTGTTCCCATTGTAATCGTTCTGTAGTAACGTATTAAGATGTACAATGGCTGTGATTCAATTTGTCCATGACACCAAAGTCATAGAGACTTAAACCATAACGGCCTTTGGAATAGTCAGACATCATAGATGTCAACATGAACGGTAAACATTGGCAAAGAAAGAAATATGTAAGACTTGAATTGCATCATATAAAACCAGTCGTATGGCATACGTAGCTTTAAACTCAATCTATGTACACAGTTCGTGTGTTCATTGCACTTGGTATCTTTGCCTCATCTTTACATTGGGTATTATACTGTATACAGTCAAGTAGAATATAAAGCACATTCTTATTTTATTCCAAGCCTTTACTATTTTCTTCTACTTGTATTACATAAATACTGTTCAATGTATCTACATCAATTTATTCAATTGAGAACGATTGTTATCTCTAGTTTACTTGTCTAATTTATTGATGTATTTCTGGAGTATTTCAGACAAACTGACTCTTTTATGCATTTTAGATAAGCAAATGAAATAAACTAAAAAGTAGTGTTTAATTCTGATCCATCATCCAAATGGATTTTTTTTTTACACAATGAGTGAGGTTTACATTGCTGCAGAAAGCACAGGAAGTTTTTAGGTTTGCCCTAACTTTATTTTGTAACTCATTTCAAAACCAACACAATCTTATTTTTGTATGTTTTGACTCTATTGTTTAACAACAAAATGAAGAACATTATTTCAGCAAACCTATGACATCTGCATAATTCAAAGTAAAATTGCTATATGATATTTTATCAAATCTTTGTTTATTAGTTTTATAATCATCTATTGCAGAACAATAACCGTCAATTCCAATCATAGAAAATCATAAAACATTACATAACTAAATAATGATTTTATACATGTTCAAACAGTTGTATAATACAAATTGACATATTTGGTTTATTGGTACAGGCTCATTTACAGTAGAAGAAAACTTGTGTTAAATCTTAGAACACTGACATGTCTAGAACCAATATTGTCTGGGAACAGGAGTTACCAAACCAAAGGGGGATGAATAGCGATTGTTGTTCCTATAAGCATCCTAGGGTAATACCTATTTTCCTGGGAAAACACTATTTGGTCATATAACTACCATGTCCATCAGGATCAGAAATAAAATTAAGTCAAGGGAGCCAAATTTTTGAATATTTATCAGAACATCTCTGCATCAGGAAACTCAGTTCCTCCATTCTGGAAATCTGAGCGATCTTTTTTAGCCAATGCGGTATAGGAGGGGTCTCTTCCCTACACCAATAAAGGGAGATCATGGCTTTCGCTGCTAATGATAAATGCAAGCACAGAGTTTTATTAGAGTGGGGCGAGGAGTCTGTCGAATAGTTTAAAAACAAGAGGGAAGGAGATAAACGAGGGGAATGATGGCAAATCTTTTTCAATATTTGCTCCACTTTAGACCAGAAGGGTTTAATTAAATCACACTCCCACCAAATATGGGAGTATGAGCCAACGTGATCATGACATCTCCAACTCAATGTCATGTAGAAGATCCGTAGTTTTGTACCATCTACTAACTAACTCAACTCGTTCCCTGCAGATTTATACACCGAGAAGGCTCGCAGCTAGATCTATAAATTTGTTGTACCTCCGAAGAGTTGAACTTGACACCCAATTCGTTTTCCCACGAAGTAATGTAGGGCAATGGTGTTTCTGTATCTTGTATCTGTATAATTAACTTCCTATAAATTAAAGATGTCCTTTTGAGAATTAGGCTTGTTGAAAGTAATGATTCAAACCACGTCAGAGGCTTATCAATGGGACCCAATTTTAGCAAGAACTTATAATTGAACATAATTTGCATGTAATATAAATGTCTCAGGCATACATGCGGAAACATCAATTGTAGTTGAGCTAATGGGGGTAGATTTCCATTCTGTATTAAATCCCCTATAATCGTCTCTTTCAGAGCTATGTGTAGGGAAGTTTTGGTGTTACAGGCTATGTCACGTAAACCTATCAAATCACCTAGTTTGAACAATGGAGAAGGAGCTGGACAAACCTCAATTGGTGTTTTTGTTAATAGATTAGTGTAAGGCACCCTAGCACAGTAGGTCATGGTGCGAATTAGAGTTTGAGATAGAGGCATACCACTCATCTCTTCTTCTACAGGAACGTATAGTTTAGAACAGGAGTTTTTATACCAGTCTAGGATCCTATTGAGTTGTATAGCTTGGTAGTATACCCCCGTATCTGTAAAGTTGATTACGCCCAGTGACTTTGGGCAAGTTAAAGTGTTATACGCCAATCTATGTCCCTTTTTGTTCCAGATAAACAACAATAGCACACCATGACGTTTTTGTAAAAACTTTTGAGGCAGAAATATAGGCAAAGCTTACAATAAATAAGTCATTTTGGGGATAATTATCATCTTTTGTAGATTACCTAAGTAGATTAGCTATCCTAGAGATATAAGATGTTCCAGTCACTCATTATCTTTTTAATGTTACATAGCAAAGGTACATAGTTAAGAGAAAACCAGGAGTCTGATATTTGCAAACCTAAATATTTTATAGTGGTAGAAGACCAGGAGTATTGAGATGTCTCCTGGGCAGCTGTGACCATCTGTCTAGAGCATGATATTTTGAGGGCAATTGATTTAGTGGGATTTATCTTAAAGTTGGATATAGCATTAAAATAATTGAATCGTTTGGTGAGAGCTGAAAAATATCTATCAGGATTTGTGGTCAGTATAAGCAGATAGTCCGCAAAGGCTGCAGTATGGTGTATCTGGTATCTTGACGTATACTCAATCAAAGTCTCAATCGTTAGAACAAACAGGGGGGACAGCAGACTGTCTCTTTCCATTATTTATGTTGAAGCTAGGAGACAAATTACCATTAATTCTTACTCGCGCCGAGGGGCATGTATATAAAGCCATTATCTGCCCTATAGCGGGGTCGGGTATTCCAAATTTCTGAAGATCGCTAGACATAAACATCCAGTCTACCCTGTCTAACGCCTTCTCAGTGTCAGTGGATAACATAGCTGTGGTATTTTTTTCTTACGGGCGTATTGGACTAAATGTAATACTCTTAGAGTATTATTACTTCCTTCTCTCTGTGTTACAAAACCTACTTGCTCCATTTGTATCAAGTCGGGTAAAAGTGACTTCAATCTATTAACTATAAGTTTAGCATATCATTTCCCATCCACATTTAGAAGCGACATGGGGCGATAGTTGCTACATAGGGCGTGATCTTTACCTTCCTTGGGAAGAATTGAAATATGAGACTCCAAGGCTTGTCGGGGAAACCCAGTAATACCAGGGAGTGAGTTAAACGTGTGAAGCATATGTAGCAATAACTGGTCTTTAAAAATGTTATAATTTGCATCCGAGAGGCCATCTGGGCACGGACTTTTTCCCTGATGGAGTGTATTTCAGGGCTATTTCCAACTCAGAGAGAGAAAATGGTTGGACCAACAACTCTTGTTGAGTTTTCTTAAGGCAGGGTAGGTGCAATTTCTCTAGGAAAGTGTTAATTGAATTGGTCCTCTCCGGACTCCTGGCCTCTAAGATTATAAAGAGTTTCATCATATTTTTTAAATTTGAGGCCAATGGCACTCGTGTCCGTAAGCTCCAGGCCGCTATCCAAGCGGATAGATTTAACAAATGTCTGTCCCTGTCTCTCTTTAAGTAAGCCTTTGAGGCTCTAAGATTCTAAATCTGTTTCAAATGCTCTGTGTACGGTTAGCTCATTTTGCACGTTAATCGCCAGAGTGTTTATGCTGACCTTCTATTTGCAAAATCTTTTTCAAAGTGTCATCTACTTCCTTGTTATAAGATTTCTAAACTCATGAGCCCAGTGAGATGAGTTCCCCTCTTATCACTGTTTTATGTGTTTCCCAAACTGTCGGCATGGAGACAATACCATCAATAATCTCCTTGAAGTATCTTTCAATACAGTCAGACATATGATGGATATGTTCGTCTATTTTTAACAGTGTTTCATTGAGTCTCCAGGTATAAGATCTCCTGGATAAAGACATAATATTAAGGGTCATGGTGACCGGAGCTTGGTCAGAGACCACTATCTGCCCGATATATACCTTGGTGGCTAACGAGAGGTGAGAAGACCTATGGGGGGCAGATAAATGGGTATAATCCCCCCCCATAGGGAAGAAAGATCTTCACACGTCTCTAAATTGCAAATCAGAAAGTGTTCTGTGTAAGACTCTCAAATTTCTATAGGATTGTTGGGAGCAACCCGTAGAGGAGTCCAGTGAATGCTCCAAAGTGACGTTAAAGTCACCACCCAAAATACATATCCCTTGTTGGAACAATTCCAGTTGTCTCAGCATATCTACAGTCCAAGGAATTTGTTGGGTTTTAGGGGCATATATACCAACAATCATAATTGTTGTATTAGCTATCAAACCTTTAATAAAAATAAATAGTCCTGCAGGATCAGATAGTTGGGAGATAAGAGTAAAAGGGACAAATTTTCTCACAGCTATAGTGACTCCCCGTTTCTTCAGTGTAGTCTGCTGTAGCAGTGGGCAGGGGCGGACACAGGGAGGGTATCCAGTCGCCCAAAAACCCCACTGTGACCAGGGCCAGATAATTATTGGAGCTCTTAGAACTTCAGCTCCAGGCTCCACTATCCCCCTGGCTCAGGGGGGCCCCCAGCAGTCTCGACTGGATTGAGAGGCCCTTACATGCAATTGACAGCACTGGCGAGGCAAGGGAACCATCAGTTCCCTTCCCTCTCATTCAACGCTTTTCTTGTGATGCAGGAAGTGTGGTGATGTCATCGCGCCACCTGAGTTATTCCGCTGGAGCAGGTCTGGTCAGAAGAGACTGCATTGCTGGAGGACGGCATGGAAACAGGGACAAGTGAGTACGTTTGTTGTGGTGTGAGACACTGTCTACTGGGGGCACTGTGGTACTATCTACAGGAGCACTGTTGCATTATGTACAGGGAGCACTATAGCACTATCTACAGGGGCACTGTAGCACTACATACAGGGGGCACTGTGTGGCACTATCTACTCGTAGTGTAAAAAAAAAAATGTACAGACCACTAGTCGTAGAGTAAAAATCAAGGGGTATCGGGAGCGCGGCAAAAATAACTTGGTTTAAAAATTATGCGAACCTCCCTTTAATAATCCTACATTTGCATCTGCTAGGTGCAATGGAAGGAGCTTGGGGGAAGTGGTTGAATCATTCCCTTCTTGTCGTCATTGCTGGAGAACCAGATTTTCTGATGTCTGAGCAGGTCATCTTACCAAAGCGCCACCAGCACCACTTTCTGAGCAGCTTTATCGGTACATTAGCATACTATGCAGCAGGTGGTGTTATCTTCATTGGGGAGGATGAGGGTCTCCTCTAGCCACAAAGGCACATCCCAAAGGCCAGAAATTCATATAATTATTTGCGTGGTATCTTATATCCAGTAAAAGCTACATTTATTGCCTAGAAACTGTTTTCTTCCTTTCAATTTTTAACAGTAACGTACGTTGAGGAGAGGGCCTCCTTGTGACTAAAGCCGTGTCATTTGCTGGTACTGGTATATTGGATACCTCTCTCCAGGTTAGAAACTCTACTAGATGTTGTCCGTCTTGGCACCGAAGCCAAAAGAGGGATTAATGCTGAACCATCTGAACTTTGTCACTGGTCCCATAGCAATAGCATGTCCTACAGCTATATATTGCTTAAAAACTTCAGTATATTTGTAGTGTACATCATCATTAAATCTACATGTTACCAAATTTCATAAGCTCTTTAGCCTACAGTGTGACTTTATTAACTGAGTTTTTTTTCTATTATTTTGCTTAGAAAAATGCACCCAGTCAAAGCGCATATGTGTAAATGTTACTATAGACCTCTGTTCTATTAACTGAATTTCAAGAACACAGATAGTCAAGTGACAGCCAAAAGGATAATAATAAAATATGCTATGTGTATTGTAGTACATTTTGTACCTAAATCTAATAACATGTATGTTCTGAAAACCATAAACTTCTTGTATGTTTCTTTATCTAACCGGGGAAGAACATTGTCCATCTAGTTGTCTAAACTTTGGTATCCACAGACCTCTCTTAACTTGGTAATGTTTTATGTGGTTTGCAATTTGCTAAACGCCATCTAAGGTCACACCAAATAGACAATGTATGACATGAAAAATTGGCAACAAAAATACACTGAAACAGTAATCAAAGAAATTCCACATTCCACCTGTTGCCTTGGACCCATCTGATGTCTTGTTTTCATATCTCATGGAGAATAAAGGGCAATGAGGGGACTAGCCACACGAATTACAGGGCTTAAAATTGAGAATTCATTCCTCACTCATATAGCTGTTGAAATGAATTCTTCACCTTGGCTAAATCTTTCCTGGAAACATTGATTCTTGTTAATACACTTTGTAATCAAGTAGCTAGCCTCTCACCTGGTTGCTAGACACATAAACTACAAGGCAAATGAAAGAATTCACAGCTCTAATGTCCGCTAGCTACATCAGGAATCCGCAGCTGCTTCAACAATGATATTTTGAGAGAACTTGTTATAACAATCAATAGTCCTATCAGAATATTACTAGGGGCAGCAGCTAGGCCAGAAAACCTTATGAATCAGTATTGAAAAGGTTACATGTGTCTTCTTCTATTAGAAATATAACTATCCGACTATGGATAACATATGGGAAATTGCAACTATTCATATGCTGGAAATCAAGAAACATTTATATAGAACATGCTGTTAGAGGGCTCAATGCCAGTGTTCTTCAAGTGCAATGGTAGCAATGATGAAATAAGACATGTAATATTTTACTTTTATGACCTCTAGAAAATATAAGTAAACATTGCAATGGTCAAAATTATAGACTCAACTCTAAGGGCAAAATCTAAGAGCTTATTCACACTTATTCGTTGCAAAGCATTATTTTCAATTCAAAGTGTATTCTGGAATATCAGAGAATGTATCGGTGTCCCAGAGAGGGTGAAACTTTATTTTGTCTACTTTGATTTCCTACTATTCTCTAATTTTTCTCTAAATCCCTAATTTTTTTAAAGAATGACCAGAAACATGTTTCATCTCCTGTTAGTGAGGAAACCTGTCTTCAGTTAGATAGTATTGGATATAAAAAATGCTTAAGATCAGTATATAAAAATGTACTTACCATATGTCTTTCAAGGAGCAGAAAAAACTGTGCTCAATTATATAATATGGGAATTCAATGGCATTCACACTCTTTATTGAATGTGCCGACAATTATAAAACATTAAAAATAAATAAAAAATAAAACCTTAAAGTGAATTTCCATCTTAGAATCTTTTTTTAAATCTAAATAAAAACGAAACTATAATGTCCAGCTTTCATTATAAAATGACATGATGATGATAAGTCCAAGGATCTGTGCTAATTACTTTCTTTTCTGACATGAAGAGGGGTTCGGCTACCATACATTATGCCACCCCACACCATAATCCCGGGAGTAGGACCGGTGTGATGTTCCCTTGTGAAGTCCTCTTCATGGCATTGCCCACGTGATCTCCAGACCAATTTCCGGCTATAATTGCATCCGGGACAAAAGTGGGACTCATTGCTGAAGAGAATAGACCTCCATTCCAGCCTCAATTTCCATCTTGCTGCGCACCATGATAGCCTTTGAGAGCGGTGGTGTGTGGTCAATGGAACACCTGTAGCTATAGCCCAATGTCAAGCAAACGTCTTCTGATGGTTTGTGCCAACACTGGTTTCCGGCCTAGGCGTGGGATGTGACATCCAATTTTACTTGCCGTACAGAATGGATCACTAAGCACCATCCTTCCAATCATATGATCAGTTTGTGCAGAGGTTCGCCCACACGCACCTCTTGCTGTCATTCCTATTCGTTGTTGTTCTCCCAAGCTCCGGGACACGCAACGTGAAAGACTGAAATGTCAGATAATACAGTTTAGCTTTGCAGCACTGTGCTGTGTTCTTAGGTTTGCATCAAACAATGACTACACAGGCTTGTTACAATTCACATTCATTAAAAATGATAATATACATTATTACGTAGTTACTAAGTTAAAAAGGGTGAAAAAAAGACACATGTTCATTAAATTCAATCTTCCTCAGATGCAGTATACATCATTTATTGTTTCATTAATTATAACTCTCCATGCCATTTATCATTACAGAAGCATCTAACTCTTTTTTTGAATGCTGACATAGTATCTGCCATTACTACTTCTTTGGGTAGGGCATTCCATAATTTAACAACTCCAACTGTAAGTAACTTTTTTCTATTTGTGGTGCCAATATAAAAAAAAGGAGCAAAAAGTGAGCCCGGAAACTGTAGGCGTATAAGTTTAACCTCCATTGTGGGTAAAATATTTGAGGGTTTTCTCTGAGATGCAATCCTAGAGTATCTCAATGCAAATAAACCGTTAACACAGCATCAGCGTGGGTTTATGAGGGATCAGTCCTGTCAAATTAATCTGATCAGCTTCTATGAGGAGGTAAGTTCTAGACTGGACCTAGGTAAGGCTGTGGATGTGGTGTACCTAGACTTTTCAGAGACGTTTGATACTGTGCCGCATAAAAGGTTGGTATATAAAATTAAATGAAAATGTTGAGGCTATGGGAAAATATGTGTAATTGGGTTAACAACTGGCTCAGTGATAGAAAACAGAGGTTGGTTATTAATGGTACATCCTCAGAGTGGGTCACAGTTACCAGTTGGGTTCCACAGGTGTCAGTATTGGGTCCTCTTCTTTTAAGGCTAGGCACTTGGGCCGGGGAAACAAATTTTTACAATTGTGCATTAAGTGGTAAAACACTGGGTAAAACTGCTACTGAAAAAGACTTGGGGATATTGGTGGACAGTATATTTATCTTTAGCAACCAGTGCCAGGCAGCTGCTGCCAAGGCAAATAAAATCATGGGATGCATCAAAAGAGGCATAGACACTTATGACAAGAACATTGTTTTGCCTCTTTACAAATCACTAGTCAGACCACACATGCAATATTGTGTACAATTTTGGGCACCTGTTTATAAGAAGGACATGAATGAACTAGAACTGGTGCAAAGAAGGGTGACCAAGGTAATTAAAGGTATGGGCGGATTGCAGTACCAAGAAAGGTTATCAAACTGAGGGGTATTCAGTTTAGAAAAAAAGACGGCTTAGTGGCAATCCAATTACAATGTACAAATATATAATTGGACAGTACAGAGATATTTCTAATGATCTTTTTAGACCAAAGCCTATAACAAGTATAAGGGGGCCTTTATGTGAGGAGTTCCAAACTCGATGCGTAAATTAATAAAAAAATGAATAAATAGAAAAAATGTCAAGTTGACGGGCCTCATTACTTTCATATTTGGTACAATAAAAATTATTGTTAATCAATTAGTTATTTAAACTGCTATAACAAAACTACATTACTATAATAATACTACATTACTTTAATAATACTACATTACTACCATAATACCGCTAGGTTTAAACTTACTGGAAATTTGCGAGTTTACTCAACATGCTTATTTCAACAATCTAGTTTTACAGTTTAAGTGTCGCTAAATGCAGTCTGGCTGCTCAGTTGGCAGCGTTTGGCAGACATAAGAATGTCAAGATTGGGCAGCCCCTTTTTAGATCTGGTAGTGCCACACAGCCCCCCTCCCTGGTAGAGCCACACAGCCCCCTCCTTGGTAGTGCCACACAGCCCCCCTCCTTGGTAGTACCACACAGCCCCCCTCCCCAGTAGTGCCACACAACCCCCCCTTCGGTAGTGCCACACATGGGTAGTGATGTCAGGTGCTTCTCCAGGAGCGGAATCCTCGGCCAGAGCGTCGGCAAAGCTCTGGTCAGGGATTCCACTCCAGGTGAACCCCCTGACGTCACTTGTGGTTTTGTTCAGACAGCACTAGTTTCTTCAGGTGCTCGAAATAGGGTCCCAACCCAGTTATAGGTCAAAAGAATTGTATTCGGCACACATTTGTAGTATTCAACATACATTTATTTCTTTTGGTATATGCCTGTGGCTACAAGTGCAACGTTTCGACCTTCGTCGGGCACTGAGCCGTACTGGGGACTGATTCAGCAATTCTTTTAGCGCTGCTCTAATAGAATATGGCGGCTCACCACTCTATAAGGCGCTACCAGGGATTGGGATTCCGCTCCTAGACAGGGGCACCCTCTAGAAGTGGAATCCCTGAGAATTGCGTCGGCAACGCTCTTGCCGGGATTCCACTCCTGAAGGAGTCATGACGGCTGCGTCAGCACCAGGCGGCTGAATCCCCCCCAAGGGTTGTGGGCCTCGGCACTTGCCCGGGTTCACCGTGTGCTGACGCTGGCCATGCATTATGTACAGGAGGGGGGTGGCATTATCTACAAGGGGGGGTGTGCAGCATTTTCTACATGGGGTGTGTGCGGCGCTCCTACTTTGGCCTTCTCTCTGCTGTCCTGAAGATGTCTCGGGAGCTTCGGTGCACCGCGGGCCGCAGATGACAGCCTCAGGGGCCCGCAGGCCACGTGTTTGAGACCCCTGCTCTAGCTGTATCGTTCGCGGACTCCTGTATCCGTCAGTTCAGCGTCACTAACTGGTTCAGTGTCAGCAGATCCTGCGTGTCTCTGAACGCAGGTTCGAGCTGCTATCGATCATATCTGAGTTCATAACTTAGATGTGATTGATTATAGCTGCATTGAAACTGTCGGACCTTACGGATTCAGGTTATAGCGAATGATACAGCCGCTCTGTATACAGAATACAAAGCAGCTGTATCTCAAAAACGAAAAATAATTTTTAATACATGTATTTAGGAAGTAGCACCAATCACAATGATGCACAATTTTATATATAAAAAAAACAATACACTTCAAAGGTGTACATAGCCTTTTAGATCACCTCTAATGCATCTTTTTCCAAGATAATCAAGCCCAATTTATTTTTCTAGTCCTTTATTGTTAGAGAGACCTCCCATCCTATTTAATAATCTAGTTGTCTGCCTTGAACCCTCTCCAGCTCTTCTATATCCTTTTACAATGTGGAGCCCAAAACTGAATCCCATATTTGAGCTGTGGCCTTACAAGGGATGTATAGAGGGGTAATATTACATTGAGATCACAGGTTTTTATCTTTCTTTTTATACACCCTAAAATATTATATGCTTTTGCAGCTACTGCTTGATATTGAGTACTGCTGCTTAGCTTACTTATAACCAGAATACCCAAGTCCTTCTCTTGTACTGTTATCCCCAGTTTAATCCATATAATGTATATGCAGTAATACTATTATTGCGGCCTAGGTGCATTAATTTATATTTATTAACATTCAATTTCATCTGCCACCTTCTTGCCCATGCTGCCAGCTTTTCAGCTTATAGCAACTTCAAATCAAAGTGCTCTCAATAAAATGTGTTCCTGGAAAAAAAACATATCCACTGGACCATTGTTCTTTTAAACTATTGGTTCACTTCTTTTAAACAATTGCTTCACTTTGTTAATAACAATGCATGCTACCAAACTGGTAGGTGTATCAAATAAGCAACTGACAAATTGCATGCAGAAGATCTCTGTGAATATGAACCTACACTTTAATAATTTCAATCATAAAGGGGTGCACGAGCGCCATGGTCCCTTCAAAATAGCCGATCGGCGGAGATGCCAGGAGGCAGATCCCCACAGATCGAATCTTGATGGCCTATACTGAGGATAGGTCATTCATTTTCTCGCTCTGGAAAACCCCTATAAAAAAATGAAGCCTCTTGTTCAGTGGCATACTAAGTGAGAGGGGGTCCCATAGCAAACTGTATCAGGTTTTGCCACCCAGGACAAATGGGCTTGGTGTTTGTTACAGAGGTCGCCTTGTCGTGGCAGGTGGGCTAACACTTTTTGATCAAAATGTGCACTAAGAACCTCCCTATTTGTAAGTAGATTTAGCTTTAGTGCATATTTATTTATATTTAGTGGTTTAGGTGGCATTAGTGTCGCAGGGTGCTGTCACCATTCTATGTTTGCTGTATATCTGCAGTCATGGGTGTTCTTGCACCTGCATACATTTTGTATCATTTAGTTGGAATGTGCTGTTCAACTTTTTGCTGTGTTTATGTGATCCATATATGTGGGGTTAGTGACTGCCTCCACTTGTTGTTCTTGCACTCCTCCCATTCTGCCCTGGGTGATTTTAATCAGTTCAATGCTGGATCCTACCATCCCCAGGTATATATGTAGGCTTAGTCCCAGTTCTGGGTGTATGTGCAGAGTAGGTCCCCACCTTACAGAGGTCGCCTTGTCGTGGCAGGTGGGCTAACACTTTTTGATCAAAATGTGCACTAAGAACCTCCCTATTTGTAAGTAGATTTAGCTTTAGTGCATATTTATTTATATTTAGTGGTTTAGGTGGCATTAGTGTCGCAGGGTGCTGTCACCATTCTATGTTTGCTGTATATCTGCAGTCATGGGTGTTCTTGCACCTGCATACATTTTGTATCATTTAGTTGGAATGTGCTGTTCAACTTTTTGCTGTGTTTATGTGATCCATATATGTGGGGTTAGTGACTGCCTCCACTTGTTGTTCTTGCACTCCTCCCATTCTGCCCTGGGTGATTTTAATCAGTTCAATGCTGGATCCTACCATCCCCAGGTATATATGTAGGCTTAGTCCCAGTTCTGGGTGTATGTGCAGAGTAGGTCCCCACCTTACAGAGGTCGCCTTGTCGTGGCAGGTGGGCTAACACTTTTTGATCAAAATGTGCACTAAGAACCTCCCTATTTGTAAGTAGATTTAGCTTTAGTGCATATTTATTTATATTTAGTGGTTTAGGTGGCATTAGTGTCGCAGGGTGCTGTCACCATTCTATGTTTGCTATACTGAGGATAGGTCATTCATTTTCTCGCTCTGGAAAACCCCTATAAAAAAATGAAGCCTCTTGTTCAGTGGCATACTAAGTGAGAGGGGGTCCCATAGCAAACTGTATCAGGTTTTGCCACCCAGGACAAATGGGCTTGGTGTTTGTTTCCCCTTCATGTCAATTCCCCACCCTCTTGTGTCATAAAAACGCAGGTCCACTGAACAGGAACCGCTGGAGTCATGTACAGATTTTCCAGTTTTACCACCAACCAGGGCTGTGCCCTTTCCCTCCAAGGGCCCCATAGTAGCTGCATGATCTGCCACTATGGTATGTACGCCCATGCTCTTGTTCATATATTGTTCCTCAAAAAAAAAAACGTGACAGCAAACTTTGCAGTCCATGTACATTCTACCTTGAATTTCCATAGGACATCTTCTAAAACAGCATGTGATTGTGGAAAACGTGGTTCATATACTCCACTATACACTAAGTTATATAGGTATTATGTCCTGCCATTAGTCATTTTACAGAATTCTTCATTGCTTTGCTAGTAATAACTGTAAGATCACATATTACATATTGTGCTTTCCACTTCTTAAAGTGTCTTCACCATATGTGTATCAATCTGTCATCTGGAAGCTTTGAATGATTTCCAGTGTAACATTTTATCCTTTTTGTTTAAGATTAAAATATTTGTAAAAAATTGTGATAAAATTTTGTAGCATTTTCCTAACCCTCTTCCAATGAGCCCTCATCTGGATGACGAACAAAAATCCCCCTATCTGTGCAAGAGCGGCATACAGTTAGAGTTGTCACCCAAATGCCCTTTTCCCAGAAAGAGGAATTTGCATTAAGAGAGTTTTCCTAGTGTTGTGGCCTGCCTCTATGATAAATCTGCAGAATACCACTACAGAATCTTTATGCTAAAAAATAAGAACATGGCAATTATTATTATTTAGGTGAATTTTACTATTATATTTTTACTATTATTCAAAGTATTTTAGAATACTTTCCAGGATGTTGAAAGAGGGAAAGTGGCAAATATTGCCACTGTGCCACGTCACAATTAATAGTGACATACAGTGGCCCGATAAATAGTGCACACAAACCCTAGACAGTTCCATTTAGTCCTCATTTAGTGCATATATTGTCCAGATTGTACATGCAGTTCCATACATTGCACAAATACTGTATATCGTGCATTTCTTGCTCAAATAGTCCCATGCAGTGGCAAGATGGTGCAAATAGTGCCAAGTTAGTGCTGTCATTGTAAATGGGTATAGTGCATACTACAATGTCTAGGGTGCCCAGATAAATAACGTTAAATAGCACGGAAACTGCATACATTGACTACTTTCCTAGTACCATACATAGCAGGCACAGCTATGTCCAGAATAATGTGTTACTTGGAAGCCATGGTTAAAACTGTAATAATATTTAACCCATTAAATATCTTAACAAACAGTATTCAGCCTGTCAATCAGGAATAGGACAGCAGATACAGGCTACGAAACTCAGTGTGCATGCCATGTCTTCACTTGAGTTCATTGTTGTAGCGTCCACGTCCGTGGACCGTCGGGATTACTCACCCCCTGACGGGCGCAGCCATGGATCTGTGAGCGCTGGCCCACATCTCCTCCCTAGGAGACACCGGAGCTTACTTCCGCTCCGTCCTGTTGTGTCCCGTAGGGTGCACGTGCACGCTAGTACTAGGCCTTAAAGGGCCAGCGCACGCACATGAAGAAATCATTAATTTACCCATGATCTCATTGCCTGTGCGTTGTTGTGTTTACCCATGTTAGTCTTACAAATGGTCCCTTAGTGTTATCCTGTTCCCGTACCTGTATCCTGTATTCCGTGCTACCATTGTTCCTGCGCCTTAGAAAGTTGGAGTCCTGTTGTGCCATTGGTCACGCCTGCTGTGTTACACCACGCCTGGTGTCTGATGCCAAGGTCCCATCTGAGCCTAGCCGTTACTACTGTCTGAACTGCTACAGGTACCCTTGTGCTTGGACTATATAGACATTGACTTAGTACACTGTTTGGCCAGCTGATATCCCGCTACGGCAGTACGGCCCAGTGGGTCCACATACCCACAGATCATGACAATTGTATAGCAGTATGCTGGAAGCTCCCTCTAGGGGCGGCTGCAGGTACCCAGCATGTTATCTTTTAAATCTATGTCAATACAGGAGATTTGGAACTCTGTATCTGGGAAAAAAAGATCTAACCGCTATAAAGATATAATAATAAATTAATCTGCTCAGAATTTTGAACCTATTAAGATAAAAAAAGAAAAGTGGTATTCACCTTGATGTGTATAGAGGGGTGTTAAAGAGTTATTAGTTAACTTAAAGGATTCATTTTTATTTGTATTTAGAAGATTTAGGCTTTATTGAGTACATCTATGCATCACGCTAGTTTATTATTATTGCAAGATATAAAGCTGTAAGTCAAGGATAATGTTTCACAGGTAAGCAGAAATGTAATTTCTACTTTTATGCAATCAACATGTTATCTTATTAAATCTGTGCAGTCTGTTCTTTTACTTAAAGCAAACAGAATGTTATAAAAGATTATTTATAGTTAAGTGGTAAAATACCAGAGGAGATAATGATGCCGTGTAGAATGAAGGATATCACAGCATTCGCCAGGTACAAAATGCTGTGGTCATGATTAGCAAGTAATTGTTTTGAAGACAGCAGTCAGAATAATAGCGCTAATTTACACCCCCTTATATTGGAATGCCAATGACAGTTTGTAGGACTAACATCTCCCGCTGGACTTGGCACAAAGCAATGTAAGGAGCCAGGTTCACCACAGCAACTTTTTAGTTTTATTTTGTACTAGAATAAAATCAATAATCCTCTTTGTATTAAGAACACATTAAAAACGTGCATTTCAAAGCATTACAAAGCAGCTCATTCTCATTGCAATAACACTTAAAGGGGTTGTTTTAGAATAGAAATTGGTGGAACATGACTAAGATATGCGACCAATGTCCAATCAGTGGTGTTGTTAAAGCTGTGATTCCCTCCAGTTGTTACAATGAAGTGGCAGCAACGCAATATGACACTTTTTCACCTATCAACACACTCGTCTTTCATTAAAGTTAATGACCAACCATGCATTTATCTAGAAAAAGTTGAGCCACATTGATCTGACCCGAACCCACTGTTCGTCACATTGATCAGAACCGACCCCACTGATCAGGCATTGGTGGCATATACTAGCAGTATGCCATCATTGTCTATCCTGAGACAACCACTTTAAATAAAGATGTTTGCCAAATGATAAGGTGCAACACCTAATGGAGCCAATGAGTCTAGTACATACAGAAATTGTATATAGGAGCTGGTGGACGATCATGATTTAGTGACAGGTGCTACGATTCCATTATACTCTGTTAAACTCTAAAGTGCTTAGATGTTTTAGAAAAGTCAATTTTAATAAGTGCCATTCTCAGCACCTGTCAGTCATAGTGAGCCGGGGGAGGAGAAGCTGGAGGGGAGATGCTCAGTGGATACTTCTTCCAGAGCCTGGCACTTAACACTGGCCAAGTTCCAGTGTTCAAACGCTTACTCTAAAATGCCGCAGCGCTTAAGGCTAAAACATAGTTTAAGACAAAGTAGTGATCTTGAAAACGGTGAATAATTGAAATCGAGAGTATATTAGAAAGTAATGTAATACAATGTATTAGCTTTACTTACATAAGATATTAAACACGTTTATAAATTTGTATTTTATCTATGGTTCATCGCTGACTACTACCTTTGGGGGCATATCCAGTCGAGCATGCCTGTCGTGCTCGGCTGTGCAATGGGATGTTGATCTGATTTATGTTGCATAGGATTGTTTCATAGCTACATA
The DNA here is from genome assembly GCF_050947455.1 of Rhinoderma darwinii. NCBI lineage: Eukaryota > Metazoa > Chordata > Amphibia > Anura > Rhinodermatidae > Rhinoderma > Rhinoderma darwinii. Next base: position 42,417,756 of record NC_134696.1, on the reverse strand, counting down.
TTGTTTGAAATTTATAACACGCTTGACCTCCTTAGATGTGCCCCTTCAGGGGTTCATCCTTCTCAGTTGCTTCCCTAGCACTGATTCTTCTTTACTTCATGTAATCAAGTGCTAAATCTTCCTTGTAAGCGTTAAGGGATCATCAATTGGTGTAGGATTTCATACTGACATTGCATTATGAATACAAATTTATAGGCGGTATAGTTGTCCTGAATATGTTAATAATACACTTACATAACAGAAACTGTTAAAAGTTGATATAGGAAGAGTTCCAGTAGTGTCATCAGAACTGTAAACCTGGTTGAGAGATCAGGATGAGCAGATTTTCAACTCTGCTTTAGATGCCAAAACATATAGTGCTGATGGTGTATTTAACTGCTTAACTAAGCTAATACTCATAATTTCCTTTGTGTTCTAATGGATTTACATTAATATCAGCATTCCTGCTTACTTATTGTAGCATAGAAACGGCACAATTTGTTCTGACTTGATACATTGTTATGAAAGTACTTATTGGACGATACAAATACCCACACCCAAGTGTAGTTTCCATTTAATAAAAAGTATCTCTAATTGGAGGACGGATTATATTTATATAGGATTTAAAGAGGCTCTGTCACCAGATTATTAAATCCCTATCTCCTATTGAATGTGATCGGCGCTGCAATGTAGATAAAAGCAAAGTTTTTTTTTTTTTAAAACGATCATTTTTGCCCAAGTTATGTTCTTTTCAATGGACAACTGGGCGAGTTTTCTCGTTTTACCAACTGGGCGTGTGAATAGAAGTGTATGACGCTGACAAATCAGCGTCATACACTTCTCATCGTTCCCACCCAGCTTCTTTCACTGCTGACACACAGCGTGACGTCACCCACAGGTCCTTCAACCTTGGTGTCGGACAAAGAAGATACATCGGCTTCAGGCGTCGAAAAGGTTAATATGCTCATCTCTAGGGAGTTTGCTATGCTTACCTGCACATGGAGATGCTGCAGCTGATTCAACTGTACCCTCTGACGCCTGGAGCTGATGTGTCTTCTCTCTTCCGACGCCAAGGTTGAAGGACCTGTGGGTGACGTCACGCTGTGTGTCTGCAGTGAAAGAAGCTTGGTGGGAACGATGAGGTCACCCACAGGTCCTTCAACCTTGGCGTCGGAAGAGAGCAGACACATCAGCTCCAGGCGTCAGAGGGTATAGTTGAATCTGCAACAGCATCACCGTGTGCAGGTAAGCATAGCAAACTCCCTAGAGACGAGCATATTAACCTTTTGGACGCCTGGAGCCGATGTATCTTCTTTGTCCGACGCCAAGGTTGAAGGACCTGTGGGTGACGTCACGCTGTGTGTCTGCAGTGAAAGAAACTGGGTGGGAACAATGAGAAGAGTACGATGCTAATTTGTCAGCGTCATACACTTCTATTCACAACGCCCAGTTGTTAAAAACAAAATACACGTCCAGTTGGTAAAAACACAATACACGCCCAGTTGGTAAAACGAGAAAACACGCCCAGTTGTCCATTGAAAAGCTAATTTGCATAAATATAAAATTGCTCATAACTTGGGCAAAAATTATCGTTTAAAAAAAAAAAAACGTTGCTGTTATCTACATTGCAGCGCCCATCACATTCAATATGAGATAGGGATTTGATAATCTGGTGACAGAGCCTCTTTAACCTTATAAAATATGGAAGGCCTAGACCCTGTCACTTTTACTGTGTTAATATGGAGCTCAAATTTCTGAATCTTTTGCCCAGGAGTCTAATCCATGCCCTCATATTTTCTTGGTTTCTGGGGCAATTGCAGTTACACACACTGACTATTTATTTAAATTTTAACTTCCTAAATACCTAACAGCTAAACTTGTATAAAATGGAGTCATACGACTGTGACAGAGCCTGTTGATTAACAACATTGGCAGTTTTATTACCAGTTGGCCATGATATGGTTGGATCATAATCTAAAACAGCATCATGCATGAAAGCCAACTCATTAGCACACTGAACATGATGTGCTCTATCAGCTTGCTGACTGGCTTGGGTTCTGGCAGGAGTTTCTGGGCTTCTGAGAGCCACCTGTCTGATCAGTTTTGAGAAAGCCAGAGTTTGCTGAGGAGTTTCAGCAGCTTTAGCAGCAGCTCGAGCAGCAGTTTGACACATTTGATCAGCCTACAGTTGGGCAAGAGGAGTCTCTGCAGCTAGAAATGTAGCTTTCCTCCTGGCCATCAGTAATCTGATTGGTTGCTATGGGTAACCACTACCCTGTACCTTCCCATCTAGGATTATCTTGTAAATTCCACTCCTTCTACTGCCAGATAAAAACATCTTTACTATAAAAGTGAATGTCTGTATTCACTTTTATAGTATTGGATCGTGATCATGTGATAATGACTGATAACGGAGAACAACCGCAAGGTCGGAAAATGTACAAAAACCTTCCTGAACACCCGATGTACTTATGTGCCTAATTTGGGGTCAAATAGCTCAGGTGTTTGGATGCCTATACAGGACGACAAACAGACATACACTATAATGGCTGCTAACAGAGAACAACGGCAAGGTTGGGACATTTACTGAAACCTTCCTGAACACCCGATGTATCTATGTGCCAAATTTGGGGTCAAATGGTTCAGGCGTTTCACTTTTATAATATAGAATAGCAGAGTTCCCCGGTTTCACACTGGTCCATTTGTTTGTTGTTTGTGTGTGTGGTTGAAAACTTCATTTCATAGTGATTTGAAGCCGACATATACAATAAAGTCCAAGTGCAGGGTTCCTATTTAGAAAGGGGGTTCCATTTATGAGAGTGCTGAAATCCACAGGCTTGATTCTGTTGAGAGATTTCAGCAGCTCGGGCAGCATCCATGCTCTTTGCCACAGGACTCTTTCGACTAAGTGCAGGTTCCTTTTTGGAGACATGACTGGTATGAAAGGGTTTCGATTTATGAGAATGCATAAATCCAGTATAGGTACAGTTTGTTTACGGCAAGTAACATGTCGAGTAAAGAAAAATGGCTTGGTTGTTATAGAAACCTGCTGTAAAACTGTGTGTATGCGAGTAAGGCTAAGAATAAAGGACCTGCGAGCTTCTATTGGCTAATACAGTCATCTAATGTGATATGAAGGTCCTTGATTTGGAAGCTAGTGGTGTCATATTTGCTTTTGTGAAAATGTCGAGAACGGTAGGTCCTAAAAAGATGAAAACAGGTCTAAACCTTCCGAAGTGCGTGATGTATTTATATGCCAAATTTATTTTATTGAACATATTCTGTTGTAATGATGTAAAATGTATGTGTATATGTATTTAAAACCTGTGTTAATGTCATGAAAAACACCCTGTCATAATGTCACAATATTATTTGTGTATTTTGCTATGCTCTAGTTTCGCTACTAGGGTGTGTATTTATAGCCTGATGATGACAAAATAGTGCTTTTTATGAATTTCTATCCTGTGTTCTATAGTGACGATGTCACAGTAGTGTGTAAGTGCATATTTTTAGGCTGTGTTCAATTGTGAAAATGTCACACTAGGTGTATGAGAGTTCAAATATAAGGTGCATTGTAATGATGTCATATAAGTGTGTGTTTATTAATCGACAGCACCCTATTGGGATGATTTTGGAATGGTATATGTATTTCTAAGCTATGTTTTTTTTTCTGTTGATGTCATAATAATATCACAATAGTGTTTGTGTTTATAGGCTGAGCTCTATGGTTATGATGTCACAATATTTTGCTTCTCTGTGTGCACGTGTACAATATACCCTATATTTATAAGCTGTGATGTATTGTAATGATATCACAATGGTTTATGTATAGGAAGAACTCTTATCTGATGTCACAATAATGAGAATACTGTGTATGTGTCTTTATCAGCTGCTCTCTAATACTATTATAATTATGTCACAGTAGTGTGTATTTATTTATAAGCTGTATACTATTTTGATGATGTCACAAAGTGTGTGTTGTATTTTTAGTCTAAGCTCTACTGTGAAGATGTCAGAATAATGAGTGTGTGTTTATATCATATGTTCTATTGTCCCAATACTGTGTATTTATAGGCTATGTGTTATTTTGGTAATATCACTATATTGTATTTGTTTAATAGCTTTGACTGTGATGAAGTCACAATATTGTCTGTGCATTTATAGGTCGCATTGTACTGTGATCATTTTAAATGTGTGTGTTTTTATTTATAAGATGTTCTCTATTGTAATTATGTCATAATAGTGTGTCAGTTTCTTGCTAGTATCTGTATTTGCTGTGCTCTGTTATATTGATATTTGATTGTATATGTGTATTTATAAGGTGTGATCCATTTTAATTATGTCACCATATTTATTGTAATAATGTCAAATTAATGTGTGTATTTACAGGCGGTGTTCTATGGTAACAATATCACAACAGTGTCCCTGGTGTCCAAAAAAGTGTTTGTGTGTATTTATATAGTTTATTTTATGGTGTTGATTTCCTAAAAGAATGTATTTTTTTTTTTCATAGGTTGTGCTTTATCTATTGTGGCGAATGGCGATGTCACAAATGTGTGTATAGTTACAGGCTATTCTTTATTATGATGATATTATAATAGTATGTATATTTATAGGTTGCTCTCTATTGTGATGATGAAACAAGAGTGCATGCTTTTATAGGTTGTGCTGTTTTTTCAATGATGTTACAATAGTGTATGTGTATTTTTATATTCAATCCATTGCCAAAACAACGCATGTTCACCTAAAAACCATCTCTTGTATGTGTCCCTACCTTAGAACTGACACTACTAAAACACTTATCCAGGCCATAACAATTTCACGCCTAGACTACTGTAAATACAACTAATTGGCATTTCACTAAACAAAGTTTCGCTACTTTAATCATTATGAACACAGCAGCCAGAAGGCTCTTTCTGTCTAACAGTTATGCACTCATTTTATCGAACACAATGTTTCTAATGTTCCCAGTCATAACTGTGCCTTAAAAACTCATTGTCCATAGTCTATGAACCGCAAGCAATCTGACCTGGTCACAGATATCTCCAGCCAGTCCCGAACTAGCCACCCTTGTCGCATCGCTCTGCACCTTACATCTGTAGTGGCTTAAAGGGATTTTCCCATGAAGGACATTTATGACATACTGTATCCTGTATCCACAGGATATGTCATTAATGTCAGATAGATATGGATCTTACCTCTGGGACCCGCACCTATCTCTAGAACGGGGACCCCTAATCCCCGTTCTAGCTTTTTGTGCTCACGCTGACTCCTGGACAATTCATGTGTCATGAAGGGTCTGTGGACCCACTGGGCCGTACCGCCTTGACGGTATGGCTGCTGGCCAACAGGGCGCAGGTCAATGTCTATAGTTCGTATAGGGTACCTGTGGCAGCTCGGACAGTAGCAAGGCAGGCTCGGCTGGAACTAGGCAGCAGGCAGACGTCAGGCGTGGTGAAGCAGGACAGGCGTGGTATACAGCAAGGCACGACTTTGGCTCAGCACAGTACTCGACCAGCATAGTACGGAATGCAGGGAACAGGAACATACTAGGATGCCATCAAATAGACAAACTTGGGAAACAACAGGGGGCTGGACCCCTCTTATAGTCTAGGGTACTCACGACCTGATCATCAAAGTTTGGTGCGCACGCTGCCTCTTTAAGAGGGGCCAGCGCTTGCCGACTCGTGGCTGCGGCTATCAGGGGGAGCGTGGAGCTGACAGCCCGCAGCCACGGACATGACATCATGATTACTTGGTCGGGAGTTACAATGCAGGAAGTATATGTCTTGCCTCCAATATGGATAAAATGTTTAAAAATATATTTATTCTCATATATATCTTCTACATAGTTAAAGATAAGTAATTAAACGAAAATAAAATTCAGGAAATATTCTCGTTCAATTAGGAGAATAGCCCACAGCGATTATCAAGTAGAAGACGGTTTTCCAGGCATTATCACACATATATACACTGTACATAAGGTCTGTACTATTGAAGCAACATAAGTATGGGCACCATGAAAGTTCATTTCATATTTGTTTCTTTAACTTTGATTTCAAGTTTCTTTCTTTGGTCAACGGTTGTGTGCTCCAGTCTGGGAATTAGGATGGCCAGATTGAGGTACAGTTTTGTTAACAAAATGTGACTCACTATGTCTACCTTTTTTTATTTATTCTTGAAGATCACCCTTAGGCTGGGTTCACACGACCTATTTTCAGACGTAAACGAGGCGTATTATGCCTCGTTTTACGTCTGAAAATAGGGCTACAATACGTCGGCAAACATCTGCCCATTCATTTGAATGGGTTTGCCGACGTACTGTGCAGACGACCTGTTATTTACGCGTCGTAGTTTGACAGCTGTCAAACGACGACGCGTAAAAATACAGCCTCATCAAAAGAAGTGCAGGACACTTCTTTGGACGTTTTTGGAGCTGTTTTCTCATAGAATCCAATGAAAACAGCTCCAAAAACGGACGTAAAAAACGCCGCGAAAAATGTGAGTTGGTCAAAAAACGTCTGAAAAGCAGCTCTGGATTTTCAGACGTTTTTGGTCACTACGTGTGCACATATACTCCAATCTAGTGGATACGATTTCTTTCTATCTATGGTATATTTTAGACTTTTCCCTTAGTTTTATATTTTAAACATAAAGCTGAATAAATTTTGAATGGATAGGAACATTTTTTATTATACTAATAACAATATGTGTAACTCTTTAATTTTAGATTTTGTATATAATTATAAAAAGGAATCGTAAATTGAAGGATGTTAGATTTTTTTATCATATATTTATTATTGCATGTTTTTTGTGGTCGTAGATTAGAACTTCTTTTTGGACGGAATATGATTTTTATTTATGCCCAGTCTTATATTTGAAAACAATAAAGAGTTCAATTTATCAGCTCCAGTGTGGGTTACATTCCTTTTTATAAACATTTTTAGGCTTTTTGAGCCTCATTTATAAACATGAAAAAATGTGAACTGCAGTACACTACACTGCAAATAAATGTTCCTGTTTACATCTACTTTTTTCATATATAGACTTTTTAGTTTTTGGAGTTATCCTTAGAAAAAAAGAATTGTTCACCTAGGTTTTCAGAATTGAGATTCATGTGGATTTTGCAGTGTAAAATGTAATGACAAAGTTTTGCTATTTCTTATATGTTATCTGAGTTAGCGCTTATTCTAAACTCATTAATGTATTAAATGAACCATAAGACTGTAGACAAAGGTAATTGCTTGAAGTAAACTAATAAAATGGTGAGGAGTAGAAACGTTAACAAAGTAATAAAATTGGAATACCATTTTTGCGGAGCTTCATAAATTTCTATGATAATTAAACCTATGAGCTACAAACTAGTGAGAAATAAATGCACGGACCTTTATTAAAAGCAATTACTGTATATACTATTGCACACTACAAAGAAGATAAATAGAAAAATACCAAAAAATATTACTATGTTAAAACCAAATTTGTACTTGGATAATGACCCCCCAGTGACAATCTCTTATACTAAGAGCGGTCATAATTCTTCAGTATGGACTTTTTCTGAAGTCTGAGGTACAGTAGGTGATCTACAAGGAGACCAGGGACAGGCACAGGACGCTGCTGTAATTTTTCACATTACCCTTTTTTGGATATCCCGGCTCATTGGTGCATGCAGGGTGCGTTTTCAGTTACCCGGAAACCACTCCTGTGACCAGGTCGGGTAACCACTCCTGTGACCAGGGCCGGAAGGCTCTTACATACTCTACAATTGCGGATACAATTGACAGCGCTGCCAAGGCAAAGGAATCATTGTTTCCTTTCCTTACATTCGGCGCTTTCTGTGCTGCGGGCGGTGCGATTACATCATCACCGTCGTTCCACTGGAGAAGGCCTGGTCAGAAGAGACCAGGCCTGCATCGCTGGAGGAGAGGACAGCGTAGTTACGGGGATAGGTGAGTGTGGCACTATGTACAGGGGGCTGTGTGAAGCTATCTACATGGGCAGTGTGTGTCACTATCTACAGGGGGCACTGTTGCACTATCTACTTAGGCAGTGTGGGGCACTATCCACAAGGGGCACTCTGGCACTAACTACATGGGCAGTGTGTGGCACTATCTAGATGTGCAGTGTTGGGCATTATCTGCAAGGGCAGTGTGTGGCATTATCTATATGGGTAGTGTGTATCTACAGGGGGCACTGTGGGGCACGATCAATGCTGTTTTTTACGCTACTAGTCGTGGTCAGCACGTATCTACTAGCCTAGTACTGTTGTTTTTTTTAATTAGAGCTTGTAAAATAAAGGGCTTGGCTGGTTCGTGTAAAAACTCGAATGCGGGAGCGTGTGGAAAATAACTTGGTTTGAAAAAGATGCATTTGGAAATACCCCTTTTCTGCATTTGCCCTTCTGATTCCCCCATAATAGTAATAGCAGCCACAGTCAGTTACTCATTGCATTTGCCATTTTCATACATGACCATTCTCTTCTGTCCCTATATTATTACACAATGAGCCTTTTTTATAAAGTAGGGTGGCGACAGGCACTCTGAAACAAGAACATAGGAAAAGGTTGTTTTCCTATTTCTGTATAGAAACTGTCCTGGTGACCTATCAAGATCTACTGGTCCCAGCTCTGAGATCTAAATGTAGATCGCCACCACTGTTCTATACCATGAAAAGAATGAAAACAGATGGGTCAGGTATCCTACCATCTTATAAAGTAGTGATGTATTCTCTTATTGTGATCACATAAGAATAAAACTATAGGTAGAAATATTTTCGTTTTGTTACGTAAAAATATTAATCAGAAAAGTACAGTGCAAGAAATTATGAAAAGGAGCATTGTCTAATGTAAGAATAAGACGTCCACTTTAAAAGTGTGTTCTAGTCTTAGATACATGCAAAAGTATAACATTTGTAGGGCACTAATTTAGCATTCAGCATTTTTTTGTTACATCTGAAAGCTGGATGTTACTAATATGTCCACCATTACAACCGTCTTTTTCACCACTTTGCCAAAAATTCTTCTTTTATATGCCATAACACACCCACTGCTCTAATACTACAGAATAACTAGTCTGATTATCCCTCAGGATTCTCGGATTTCTGAGTGGCAATCCCTGAAGAAAATGTAATGCGGGCCATATTTGTTGCCACCAAGATTTTCCAGAAACCGATATAACTTATAAAGGATTAATTCTATGTGACAGAACAGGCCAGCTCAAAGAGCTATATTACTTCTCACATTACACACATTGAACATACAGCGTACGCAAAAGTCATTATGTCCCAATCAATTGAGAGCTTTGTCACCTGTAATATGCCTTTATTAAAGGGGTATTCCCATCTCCCCATTTACCACAGGACCGCTTTAATGACTACCATTTATGTTCAAAATTCCTATTAATTTTATAATACATCTCTTTAGGGGAGTTCTGTTTCTCTGACATGATAAATTATATAATTCTGGCTGCATGCACCCACCACTAGGGGAGCTAACTATATATGAATATTGAAGAGATCTATATAAATCTGTACATAATGAGCTCCCCCTAGTGGCAGCTTCAGTTATCCTCTATGATACTGTCACAACAAGCAGTGGAATCAGTTCAGTGCCAGGCCCCTTCCCACTGTCAGCGCTATATCATTCGTGTGCTCTGCCTCTATATTAGCTATGCCACTGAAACGTATACTGAATGTGCAGATCCTGTACAATATTTTGCTTCTGTAATATACTGCTTTCCTCAGGTGCCACTATTTGCAGACCATAGTATAGCTCAGCAGTCCTCAATTGCAGATGGTGGTCTGAATCAGGACATGGGGTGACAGCTGTCCGGACCCCCCAGATCTGCTGTCATAGATGCATGCAGTGTCTCCTCCAAAGCATTAATGATGGCAGGTCTGCCGTCAGGAACGGAGCTACCGCCCAGGGCCCAACACACAAGATCCTGAGGGCGGTAACTATATATATATATATTTTTTTTTTGTATGTTCTGGAGTTCTGAATTAATATTAGCGGGCTGGTCTGGGGTCTGGTCAGGGGTCTGAATAATTTAAGGGCCTGGTCTTGGGTCTGAATTAATTTTTATTAGTTTTAGTTTTTTAAAGGTATGGTTTGTAGTCTGAATTGATTTTATGGGCTGGTCTGGGGTCAAAATAATATTAGGGGTTTGATTAAGTTTAGTGGTCTGGGGGCGTGGCTTGGACATGACAGCAGCCATTAAAATAGTGATTAATCTAGCCCTTACCTACTCCGAAAGAGATAATAGTTGATGCCAAAAGTCTTGCCACTCCTATATCTTTGCTTGCATACCTTGTGAACCTTCCACAAGCCCGACTACTTTTTTACCTGCTATGATGCCAACCCCAACAAAGAATAAGGTGCAAGCCACATGGCCCTGCCTGAACCCAGGCAAACTCACCCAGCCCATGCCTGAGATCTTAAGCTCAAAAGCAGAGGCCAACTTCACTCAGTATACCAGCTCCAGCACCTTGGGAGACTCAAATGTCCATTCTGATGCCTCCTTGCTGGTGGAACTCTGAGATTTTGAAGGACCACACTACCAGTGCAGAGCAATTAGAAGATTGTGATGCAAAGGATAGATAGATGATAGATGTATTAAACAGACTATTTCAAATATCTCTATTAATATGGCTTATGTACAACAGAACTTGACGATGACCCGGTATATTAGCCACTTCTCCTCTATGGTGAATTCACATGCCGCCATACTGAGGGAATTATCCCTACTCGTGGGTGACATTGGAAACTGCGGGTGTTAAATTAATATCAAGATCAGAGGCTTACCTGAAACCGTTGGCAAAAAAAAAAAAAACCTCTCCCACGCAGACTCTGTCACCTTATATTGCTTTTTGGGTCAAGCAGAAGATATCCACCTGAAATTAGATTCGGTCCATCGCATTGCAGGTCCAATACATTTAAAATAGCATTGGCCGACGTTTTATGCCGGGTCCACTTTTTCTAACAGAAAGAAGCTATCATGTGTAAGGCATGGTAAAGCACCTATTTGGCGACGAGTTATCCCTGGCGCCATCCCTTCCATATTATTCTTTGCAGACCAAGTTCCGAGTTTCTAGTGCCTGCCTCTGAGGACCATTTCGTCTTTTTGGGTACAGCTCTGATCCTTGTGCTAGATTGGACAACTCCAAACATCGCAACTTGTCCTCCAAACTGAAGCAGAAATAATGGTATGTACCTTGACCACCACCCGACCAACTATGGGTATTGCCGCAACACGGAACTCTGGGCCTCCACTGAGGGCACCCAGTGTACCTCTGATGGCTTGAAGATGCAGAATTTCTGATTCTCTAATTTTGTGAGTGCATGATTCTGATTCCCCCATTGACTTACTGTCCCCTAGGTCCCCATCCACTGTTATCTACCATGCATAAGCCTTTCCATACCTCTGATCTAGTAAAATATGAATAGCGTAGTAGAGACCTTGCCCCGTGCTCCAAATCTAACCCGGTCTTGCCTCATTGGATTCCTTGCAAACTAATTCTGTGGTTGCCACATTTATATGTCTTTTTCCTGTCTCAAAATATGTTTCCTTTATACCCATATTATACCCTGCTTTATTTCATGTGTCCATTGTTTTCTGTGGAGTATCAATATCTCATACCCCTTTCCATTGTGGGGAAACATAGCCATGTCTCCAAGCCTCTGATGTGACCCTCCAATACGTCTAGCATATCTTTCCTACAGCACAATATATTAACCTAGCTGAGGATGCATTATTTATCTCATAATGGCCACGCAGCTTTCTCATGAACCTTCCATCATGAACCTTCCATCTTCCTACAAGCACAAGGTCTCTCTGCTCTATCCATTGCTGAGGGTTGTTTCATGTCACGATTATCATATGTGTTGCCTTATATCAAACTTTTTGAATGAAGTTGTGGCTCCACAGGACAGATTATATATTATATCAGTGTAACTCTGACTGATCTCTCTTTCGCTATACGTTTTTCATTCCACTAGCCGAGTCGCCGGAAAGTCCTGGACAATCCTGTTTGTTTTATGTATCTACATGATTACCTTCTTTCCACACTAGTCAGGGTTATGAAAAGAATGCCTGATTTAAACGTTGCTTAAGCATATGTAAATTGTTTAACGGTCTATCCCCTACAGATGTTTCTACATTATTTTAGACATCCATGCTCCCTCCGTTTCATTTTTAGGCCCCTTAGATACCATACATATACTAGCCAATCTCTTGTCAGGGCTCAAGGCTTTTCTGCCTCATCTTTCAATGTCCACTTGCAAGGTATGAATCTTCCTTCCCACCTATTGTCCCAGACTTCATATGGACTTTCGTCACCTTCGCTATATTTGCCATTGGCTCTTTACATGCATTCTTACAAGGACTACTGCTTCATTCCTCTGACTCCAAATTTATAAACCCCCATTATTCTTTCTTAATAGGGTCATTCTCAATTTAATGCCCCTGGTCATCATCCAGGTCATGTGTCATTTGCCACATGTCATCTGCCACGTCCAGTATCTTCTGCCACGCCAAGCATCAGCTGCCACGCCAAGCATAATCTATGCCACGAATTATCTGTGTAAAGCATCTGCTACACCTCGTGTCTGTCTGGACTCTCATACACGTACTCTTGTGCTTAGACATGCCATTGACAGTTGTTTGGTCAGCTACCACTCCACTACGGCGGAGCGGCCTAGTGAGTCTACATACCCCAGAGTCGTGACAGTGCGGTTTTCAAACTAAAAAGTAATATTCAATCTTAATGTAAATAGTTCTACAAAGTTTGCAAAACATTAACAAGACAACATCATTACTCTTGGTGTACAGCTCAGACCTTCGCCAGGCTATTTGAGTAACCCTGGTATAATTGTTAAATCATACTGCAGTGATTCTAATCCACATGGATTATGTATTTAGAAAGTCTATACATATTTTTTGCCCAGACATAATGAACATAATACCAGGGTAATGCACATGCTAAAAGTAGTGGTTCCCAAAATCTCAACTCAAGGGCCACTTTGAAACACATAGGGGGCAATTTATCAATCTTTCTACGCCAGCTGCAGATTGTGACTTTTGGTCCTTTCTCCCACCCTTGCCTCTTTTGCGGGAAGGGGTTCAACAAATTTATTATAATTTACTCCAGAAAATTTAGTAATTATAGTAAAAATCAACGCCAGCTCCTATGCACCACTCTATAGGACATAACAAGGTAAAGATCTGTGCTGGGGCCCTATCTTCCACTTCCCCAACTAGACCACCTTTTGCCTCCAATTGGACATTGAAAAAAAAAATATTCTCCTCTTCTCCCTCCGACTTCCTTATCACTCCAGCACAGCTAATACAACATAATGGACATTGTGTGCGATGTAGCACTGATGACGTTGAAGTGCTGCGTTGCATATAAGGCCCTGACGCTGCTTAGGACCTTGTAAAAGCGGCACTGTAGTGATGGGGGAGGCGGTGGAGAGAAGATGAGCGCTGAAGAGAGTATGTGGTTTTTTTTCCCATTATTACATTATCGGAGGTGGGGGGAGTGTATGGTGCATGACCACGGACCTTGCGCCACAATTGTGGTGCACGCCGGCCGGAAGACGCAGCATTTTTATAGCATCTTACTCCAACTTTTCTTACTATTAAGACTGGGGTATGAAATATGAAAGTGCCTTTTGCAGTATCAAGAACAATGCGTTAACACAATGAAGGCCACGGTTTGTGAGCCTTGTTCTAACACTGAGATCTTGTGCTCCCAAGAGCAGTAAAAATACAAGGGCATTTGGAGCAACTGAGCCCTTCAACTTGCTTCTCAGATCTGCAGTCCTTGTGACAGGGGATGTGCCTGACAGCCCCTACAATGCACAACTTGTACAAATGTGGCTGATTTATCATCTGATGTTCATGCCATCTGTTTTCATATTGCTTCCAGCATAAGATAAGTGGCTCTTGACCATGTGCTGCCGAGCTGAGTAGATTGCAAAGTTCATGAGTTAGCAGAATTTATGATAAGGCAGAATTTTTTTCTCAGGGCATCAGTCATCTGAGCAGAACCCAGAACGAACGATGTCCTGTCCAGATGTTTTCATTCTCTGAGAAGCTTTGATTGCTCAGAAGATGCTTGGTCAGATCTATGAGACTTTTTCTGGCATAGATCCTTGCACAATCTGATATCTTAACTGTTCAAACAAGACTTTGCTCAGTGGAATCATTTCTTTCAAATAAAAGATTTCCAATTTTATATGTGAAACATTGAAAAAAAAAGATTGAAATATATATTTGCATGCTCTGCACTTAATTACAGTATCAGTGAATATTTGGTTTTGTTCCAAAGTCCTTTTTCATTATTTCGTGAACAGCCTAAGGTAAGCAGTTCTTGCTCTCAATGTAAAAATGAAATATTTCCAGTGCATGTGAAGTAGCCCGTCTTGTTTAAATACAGTCTCTTTTTTTGCTAGTAATTTCTTACAGGCCCCTCTCCACGTGATTGTGTAATGCAGATGTACTGGGAGCTGATGTCCTTGTGCACTCCTACACTTGTAAAAAGTGTCACACGTGTGATAGATGACAAAGCTTTTGCAGTTAAGCATTTTCTTTTATTATTTTACTGATGCTGGCAGAAAGTGCAAAATATGTATATATTTACGCGTTCGCATTTGTCAAGTTGCATGTGAGACACTTGTCATTGTCTACAGTGTTAGGCGGGAAGAAGTTAACCCATGCATTTACGTTGTGGGAAAGTTGTTATGATGACATATGAATCCATCAACTGCAGCTATTTATTAAAGATCATTTACAATCCTCATATATGCAGGCAGGCAGAACATTGGGTTTTGTTTCACGACTGCTTATTGTCTGCCAATGGCTGGATTTACACATAGCGGTCACAGCACAACCGCAATTCGGCCAAAACCGCACCAACATTAAATGTTGATGCAAATTGGCGCAGTTTTCAAACAGATTGTTTATGGCTTTGCGGATTTGAGGGTAAAACTGCTGTTTACCTGCAAAACCGCGCAGCCATTAACAATCAATTTGAACATTGTGCCAATTTGCATGAAAACCGCATGCTGGCGTGTTACATTTGAACCCAGCATTAGGGACCAGATGGGGCTCACCCAAACATACTTTATATTAAAAGGGATATCATCTTGTTTTGTTATTCTTCATTTAAGCTGACATCATTTGGCCACAGTATGACCGGCAGTGGGACGCAGCCCCCAAAACAGTATCAAAAATAATCAAATGTAATAAAGAGCAGTTATTACACATAGTACACAAACAGCTGAATTATACAGGAATAAGTAAGAATGATTAACTGTCAACCTGGAGTTTGGGCCGCCTGGTGACCGCACTATAGACTTCAAGAAATGGAAGACGTGTGTACCATGTATATTCTCATTTCCCCTACAGTAGCCGCAAAAGGAGAAACGTGGCCACCTGCAGCTTCCCCCAGTAATAGTTGCTAATCTCCAGTAGGCACTCGTTTAGAGAGGGGGATATCCAGATGGGACAAGTCATGTCATTTTAAAGGACCCTGATGGTTTACTGGACTAAGTGGGGGCCTAATCCGTCAGCTAGAAGGAAAGATATTGGAAGTCTCAGGTGAGCGCTATGCCCTTTTATTTCTGATCGGCTCTACTCCTCGAAAAGTCAAGCGAGCCGTGTAAAGTCGTGCGAGTCCGTACACCACTCGCTCTGCTTTCCAAGCAAAGCTGAGCAGAGCCGATCAGAAACTAAGGGGCACAGCACTCACCGGAGAGCTTCTGCCACTTCTTTTAAGCGATAGGTGAGGGTCTCACTGCTCAGACCCCCACTGAGCAAAACTTCTGACAGTCACTATGACATGTCAATGTTTTTTTTTAGAGTTTAGCTTACACTTTAAAAACATTTTAACTCACTCAGTAGCGTAGCTTTTTTCTACAGTGCGGTTTATCTTCTATACCTTGTTTAAAAATACAGTATATATTTTTTTTACGTTTTCAGTGCAGTTTTAAGATAAGTCTATACAGTAGTACATGGTGTGACAGTTAAGGAGATACCAAAAATGTGAGCATTACATTATGTATTATAGTTTATTTTTTCACTTTTTTTTAAGCCTATGCAATGATTTTAATTTTTCCGTACATTCATTTTTAATAACAATATACTGCTACACTTACAGAATGAATGCCAGTATATTGTGCCTGTGCATAGAAATATGCACAAACACCTGTTCTGGCATACTACTGGTATGCAGGATTTTACATCAGCAGTTGTAGCGGGAGTGCGGCTGTGTATTACAGCTGTCCCACCGCTAATGATCGCGTGCGCACAGAGGCCGTTCCCACAATCACCCTAATGCAATAGTACAACAAAGTGCCTCAATAACCTGAGGCCCTTGATGTACTATTACGTCACAGTGCACGAAAATAGTTAGGCCTCATGCACACGACCGTAGCCATGTGCACGGCTGTGATTTTCTGGTCGGCCCCATGCACACGAACGTGCTTTTGCGGCCGCAATTCCCCCGAAAATCCACGGGAGAATTGCGGCCCCATTCATTCCTATGGGCCCATGCACACGACCGTGGTTTCCACGGTCTGTGCATGGCCCAGGAGACTCAAAGGAAATAATGGACGCGGCCATGTGTACGGCCCGCAATTTCACTCCGCGACCAGTCGACCCGAAAATCACGGCCGTGCACATGGCGACGTCGTGTGCATGAGGCCTTAAACTTTTGACCCACTGAAGGTCTGATATATAGTGCACGACTTGTTACAAGACGCAGTTTTGAGAAGAGTATTGTAACTGTAATGAGCAGTGTACCTCTGTGTGGGTAACACAGGAATAACCTTACATCTATAGTGCAGCTGTGTATTTCCTGTATTTCACTTTATTTTTATTTTCCGGGCTCTGCAGTAGTGAAAGTTTATAACAAGTTTTAGTGATGTATACATCTATAGTTTTATGGACCCCCGAAAACAGCTTAAGCTGAAAATGCAAGAAAAAAAGTAGGAAGATTGATTCAAAAAAATGTGTTGAGCTTGAGGAGTGAGAGCATCCATTATCTAGCAGCATCCTGATCTGAATAGGTCTTATTCATGGGGCGCAATGATTTCCCATCTCTCAGACGTAAGTCAGTTTGAATGACAGGAGTGGCCTTGGGTGTGTGAATAATTCTCTGCTAAGCCGCAATTTGTTTAATAGGCGAGATGTATGCAGCCATCCACAATAAAGCAGGTCACCCATGCTCAGTATTAAAGTCTTCCGCTCTGTCTGCATAAAAGCATATCTTCGGGGTTAGCCACATTCAAGGGTGTGTATTGTGTGTAAAGATTCTATTTCAGATCCAAGGATTCTAATTTACGCTCTAGTCCCTCAATTCTTTTCGTCAATGACTCATCAGTATTATTTCAAAATCAGACTGTATGATGTAAAATTAAGGATTTGCATATACAGCAAATCTCGAATATGTATCTGTTACCGGAATCACAAGTGGGATAAAAAGACCAGTCTGATAAAAGAGCAGATTAGCCACGGGGGACATCATTTTCCTTGGACATTTGCAATCGGCTAGCAGATAAAGGCAGTTTTATGATAGCCTGTTTTTGGTGCTCCATATCTAGAATATCCCCTGCAGTTGGGGTTGACACCTATTTCACCCCAAAAAACGGGCAAGGTAAAAAATGGGCATGTTTTGGTGTGTGGCTTAACATGGAGTGTGATTTTACACTTCCACCTGGGATTTAATTATTGTTTGTGTCTATAGACTGATGGGGAAGTTTATTTAGTGTTAGGACTACAAACAAATTGTAGTTAATACTGTTTTCATTAGGTACTAATGATTATTGAAAAAATTAAGTGCAATGTTTGAAGTTTACCAAGTAAGTAATTAATATAAAATATAGAGCAGGCTTAGTAATAAGGTTATTGATTTGCAGTGTTGTTTATTAGTATTTACTTAGTAGCATATAAATATACTGCTCTGAGCTTAAAGGTGTATTCCCTACTTATATAGTGATGGCAAATCCCTAGTAAACGCCATTACTTTATGATCGGTGGAGGTCTGACCTCTGGGGCCCCACAATCGTGAAAATGATGGGGCTGCAGTGCTAATGTAGGGCTTCACTGTTTTTCTCTGCATACGGTAGTCCACACCCAGCCACCGGCTGTGCAGAGAACTGCAACATGGCCCCATTATAGTGAATGTGGCTGTCTGTAGAGCCCTGCATAGCCGGGTGTAGGCGAAGCGCGTGTCGGGCTGCTTCTGTTTGCTCTGGTATTAGGGTGTTTCGTGCCTCATGGATCTCAATGGTAACTATGGAATTATTTGAATCCTTAGTTTCCTTCTTTTTTGTATTATTTTTATATGAACTTTTGTGAATTTGTGGCCTAGATAAAAATATCTTACTCTGATACGTGTTTTTTTTTTAATATACTAATTGCTATCTACCTTCTCACTTTCTTGCTTCAATTTAGCAGTAATTATAGTATTCTGGGCCTTCTAACTGTTACTGTGAAATATTAATGAGATGGATTTATGTGTCTTTGTATTTATAATACTTTAATAAAGAGATTGGTATAAATTGGATTATATTGTCCTACCATATAGGTATACATGGTTGACATATAGGTATGTCATTCTTTTTCGCATTCTCTGCATAGCTGTATGGCCTTTAGTGCCGCTGTGCAAGGAATACTAAAAAGTGTGTACAGTGTTAAATTAATGCTGTGGCCGCTTCGTTCTCAGGACTGGTGGGGGTTCCAGAGATCGGTCCCTCACTGATCATAAAGTGATGGCACATCATAACAATAAGCCATCACTTGATAAGATAGAAAAAAACTTTTAAAGATTTTAATTTGTGAGCTGCATTCTATGATAAGACTACACCCACTATAAGCAGCATAAGGCTATGTTTACATCCTGTTTCTTGCCTACGTTTGACGTACACGTTGAGAAACAAGCTCACATTATACATTAAACGTAGGTTGTGATGCCTAACAGTGTAATCTGTTAATATAAAATTTAATGGTATCAGTTAAACGGATACAGTACTTTGTGAACTGGGGTCATGAGAGTTCATGACCTATCTTTTAAAAACGGATATCATTATAGTCTATTGGCACCCGTTTTACGTATCCATTTCGCATAGACTATAATGGTATCCATTTAACGTATGTCATGAAAGGCTATTTAAAAGCCTATGATATACGTTGAACGTATGACATATGCCATAAGATGTCAGTGCTGAAAATTAATTTGTACTGAATAGATGCCTGACATTCAGGCCTAGCCATCATCTGTCTTTAGTATTCATTCTCCAGTGGTCTTATGTTAAGCGCCTGATTTCTCGAGGGCCAGCAATTAATAGTTTACCTTTTTGACATACCTGTCAAAATTATATGGCCGAAAATATGTGGAGACCTAACCATCACACCTATATGAACTTGTTGGACATCCAATTCCAAAACCACCGGGGTTAATATGAAGTTGGGCCCCCTTTTGGAGCTATAACAGCTATCACTCATCTGGAAAGACTTTCCGCAATAATTTAAAGTGTGTCTGTATGAATTTGTCCCCATTCACTCCAAAAAAGCATTAGTGGGGTCAGGCATTAATGTAGCACAAGAAGGTCTGACTCGCATATCATAGGCTTTTAAATAGCCTTTAATGACATACGTTAAACGGATACCATTATAGTCTATGCGAAATGGATACATTAAACGCGTGCCAATAGACTATAATGATATCCGTTTTTAACAGATATGTTATAAACTCTCACAGAAAAGATTCAGAAGTGTCAGGATTCTGAATACACATGACGTCCAGGCTGTGTATTCATTATCAGGACACTTGTGTATGTGGCTGCACATCGTTCTAGTAAGAACACTATGTGCTGTCTAAATGAATGGAGAGGAGTGTACGACGCTCACTGGTCACTGATTGGTCAGCGTCATACACGTAAACACGCCCAGTTAAAAACACAATACACACCCAGTTGGACATACGAAAAAAAACACGCCCAGTTGTCCATTTCAAAGCTCATTTGCATATATATATAAAATAGCTCATAACTTGGCCAAAAATGAAAGTTTTAAAAAAAACACGTTACTGTTCTCTACATTGCAGCGCCGATCACATGCAATAGGAGATAGGGATTTGAGATTCTGGTGACAGAGCCTCTTTAATCCCCTCAGTTATGTTGATGAGGCAGAAGCCTCCTGACTTTTTTTTATAAAACCAGCAGACTCATTCATTATATTCTTCCAGGATGGAAAGGACTGGATGGTCTTTTACCTTACCTTATGTTTGCTGTCCGGGAGGTACTCCAAGCGTCTACAGTGTTTTCCCCTTTCAAGTTAGTTTATGGCAGACACCCCTGCTAGATATTGCCAAAGAGACTTGAGAGCATGAACCTACCCCATGCAAATATGTGATTGAACACATTGCGCAGATGCAGGACAGAATCGAAAAAGTAATGCCCCTGGTAAGGGAACACTTACAGCAGGCCCAGGAGAGTCAGTCCCGGGTTTATAATAGGGCCGCTAAGATATGGAGCTTCAGCCCTGGGGACAGGGTCTTGATACTAGTCCCCACCGTGGAAAGTAAATTTCTGGCTAAATGGCAAGGGCCTTATGCAAATGTAGAGAAGGTGGGAGAGGTAAATTATCGGGTAAACCAGGTAAACGCGAACCCTACCAAATTTATCATGTTCATTTAATTAAATGATGGAAGGACCGTGAAGTGTTGGTGGCTACCAACAGTACGGGTAAAGTGATTTAGGTCTCTGGGATACCAGAGGTAAAAATTCCAAACACCCTGTCAGGTTCTCAAATCCAAGAGGCCAGGGAGTTTGTACAGAGCAACAGAGATGTGTTTTCTGAGCTACCCGATCGAACCAAAGTAATTAAGCATGATATAATAACCGAACCAGGCGTCACTGTAAACCAAAAGCCTTACAGGGTGCCCGAGGCTAGACGTAAAGCAATAGCCGAAGAAGTGCAAATGATGCTAAAACTGGGAGTTATAGAGGAGTCACATAGTGATTGGTCCAATACGATAGTCTTAATCCCAAATTCTGACGGCAGCTTACACTTTTGTAATTACTTCCGGAAGCTGAATGCAAGTTTGATGCTTATCCAATGCCACGGGTGGATGAGCTAATGGAAAGGCTGGGTAATGCCAGGTATTTCACAACCTTAGAAAAAACAGCCTTTAGCACCTCTGAGGGACACTTTCACTATGTGGTCCTTCCCTTTGGTCTGCATGGGGCTCCGGCCACCTCCCAGCGATTGATGGACAGAATTCTAAGGCCACATCACAAATGTGCCGCTGCCTATCTGGATGATGTGATCATACATAGCCCAGATTGGGAGAGTAATCTACCCCGAGTTCAAGCAGTCTTGAACTCTATTAGAGAAGCCGGTTTGACAGCAAACCTCAAAAAGTGTGCCGTTGGACAGGAAGAGGCAAAATACCTGGGGTACCCAATTGGGCGAGGTATTATCAAGCCTCAAATAAGGTTGAGGCCATTCAGAACTGGCCCAGGCCGGTAAACAAAAAACAGATGAGGGCCTTTTTGGGCTTAAGCGGTTATTACCGGCGGTTTATCGAAAATTTTGCTACCATTGCTGCACCTTTAACTGACCTCACAAAGGGTAAAGATTCTGTTATGGTCAAATGGACCACTGAAGCTGAGCAGGATTTTCAGAGCTTAAGGCAAGCTCTATGTGCCCAGCCCGTGTTAATAACATCAGACTTCAGGAAAGAGTTTGTGGTGCAAACTGATGCCTCTGATGAAGGTGTAGGGGCTGTATTTTCACAACTGAGGGGAGGAGAAGAACATCCGGCGGTTTACCTGAGTAAAAAACTAAATGAGCATGAGAAACTACGCCATTGTAGAAAAGGAGGGTGTAACGGATCTGCCAGACACAGCTTCTGTGTCGACGCCCATGGTTAGTCAGTCTGCACCTGCTCCTAAGTCTGATAGATTGACTCCTTCTTCTACCACTCAGGCTGGGAGGCTGAGGAGTGGGAGAGCCTATCACAACCTGGCCAGACAGAGCTAGCTCCCGCCCTCTGTCTATTTATACCTTCATTTCATGCTTCTCCTTTGCCTGTGATTCTGTTTGTTTCCTGACTCTGCTGCTGCAGCTTGTACTATTTGTCCTCTGCTTCATATTGACCCTGGCTTACTGACTACTCTCTTGCTCTGCATTTGGTACCTCGTACACTCCTGGTTTGACTCGGCTCGTTCACTACTCTTGTGGCTCACGGTGTTGCCGTTCGCCTCTGCCCCTTTTCCCTTAGCTTCTTTGTACCCTTGTCTGTCTGTCTGTCGTGCACATAGTGAGAGTAGGGACCGTCGCCCAGTTGTACGCCGTCGCCTAGGACGGGCCGTTGCAAGTAGGCAGGGACTGAGTGGCTGGTAGATTAGGGCTCACCTGTCTTCCTCCCTACCCCTTCATTACAGAGGGCTTGGCGATAAAATGGGCCTTAGAAGCTCTCAGGTATTATCTGATAGGGAGAACATTCAGACTGGTCACTGACCATGCCCCACTCAAATGGATGTGGCAAAATCGGGAGAAAAATAGACGCGTGACCCCGTGGTTCATGTCGTTACCAAACTTCAGTTTTGTAGTCAAGCATAGACCACGACATCAACAGGGAAACGCAGATGCCCTGTCCAGGGTCTATTGCTTGGAGGCACAGATTGTTCCGCCCCCGAGGTCAAAAAAGGGTGGGAGGATATGTGACAGGACCAGGGGAAAAGTAGTGGACGGAGTATACAACTCACCCAGGTTCCTGTCCTATACATTTTAAAACAGACAGGGAATTGAGCTAGAAGGAAAATATGTTTTCCTTGCACAAGGGTTTTCTGGAAAACCTGTGTAAAAGGGCCTGATTGTTGGAATAGGGAGAGTTGGGAGGGTTCCTATTCCACTAGCCACTTCAGGTATTGCATTGTGGCTAATTACCTGCACAGCTGAGGTGTGCTTTAAACAGAGGCAGAGTTCATAGTCTCTCTCTGCTCCTGGGAAAGCTGGATGTGAGTAAAGCAACTGTGGTGTTGTGTTTGGGAGTTGGAGCTCTAGGCTCAGCTCTTTGTATTTAGGAACGCATGTTAGTTAGTGGCCAGACGGCCTAGGATTTACTTTATGTATTTATTTGTTTTCTGCTACGGATTTTCTACCTAATGAAACTGGCTGAGGCCAGTAGTACCACACTGTGACTGGACTGTAGCCTGTTCTTAATGTGCCAAAAGTGCCTGTCTACCCCAGGAGACAGCGATCCCGTGGGCTGCCCCCTTACAATACCCAGTGTTCTCCTCTGCCCTTCTTAATATCTTCCACATGGATCAGCCACCTCTTTCAGCCTCTATGTAGAAATGAGCAGCTCTAATAGTTTATGATCTTCATATACAAGTGTATCATTGTGATATCATGAAATGTTGTGACATCAAGTGGAAGTGATATCACTTTTGTAGAGTCAAGGCTGTCCTTGCAAAATATCAATAAAGTTGATCATATTAAAACAAATGTCAACCATTTTGTTTGTGGAATTGAGACTCTGTCATTGTTTTTTTATATCAATTGTTAACACTGTTATAATAAAAATGTTACTAATTTTTATTTCTAATACTGTCATATAGACACAGTTCATTTTCTTATATGGATTATTATGGAATTTACTGTAAATTATAAGATTAGAAGTCTGTGAGGAATTCTGTGATTTTCTAAAAGCATTTGGCCACATGTGATGGCTTCTATACAGGTTACAAAACTGGAAGGTGACATCCAATAAAGGGTTACATTATTCCTTAATAAAGTACACACCTCCAGGTAAATTACTGACTGAATAGCATAAATTACTCTCTTCCTCTTTGAAAAGAGGCTCGGCAGAATCTGAGGTTTTGCAACAGTGCCCGCTCAAACAGTTCCAGCTACAATATTCTCTCAGTTTATGCCACATAGTGTCCCCTAAACAATATCTTCCACTTGCCTCCAAAATGCTATCCACAATGTTCCCAAAAAATAAAGGCAGCCCCTAGTATTAACCTCCTTCACTGTTGTCCTATATGTGAGCAGAGCAGAAAAAAAACAAAAGCAGGGGAAATCCCAGCACTGCCGACATATTCTGTACATAAATCAACGATGATGCAAAGTAGCTAAAGAAGTTTTTTTTTTATTCCTGTATACTGGCCTGATGAAGACACCGGAACGACGTTGAAACGCGTTGCTATTGTTTTAAGAGGCTAATAAAATACCTCCTTTACCTACTTTGCATCATCGATGATTTATGTATATGCCGGCAGCGCTCGGATTTCCCCTGCTTTTTTTTTCCTATCTAATCATTGACTGCGGTGGTTCATCAAGCCCACCGGATTGGGGATAACTGCGGCCGACGTTATGATTTACCCCTGCCTACAACAGTGTTGTGCCTGTATTTGTACAATTCTACAAGGTGAGTGGCGTTACTTCTGTTATTCACTCATCCATCTTTCATTCATTTTGAACTGCACAATGTAGTGCCTTGTGTAAATTTTTTTCTTTTAGATTCTACATGTGAGCAGACAGACAGATGCCGCACAAGAGAAAGAGCTTCCTGCAGATCTATGACCTTGTATCTCTTTATAATCAGCAAGTTCTCACTCTGCGTTCTATATGTTCTCTGTATACTGCTATATATATATACACAGTAATGAAAAGGAAAGACAATGGACATGTATTATCTTTAGGCCAGGATTTACCTATAGGCATAATAGGCATGCTCCTATAGATAGAGCAGATGAACTTGTGTTGGGTAAAGGGAAAGTTAACAACTGAAAACATATCTGAGTATTGTTCACTTACTGCATTTGTTTTTTAGGCAGTCATAGCACTATTGAGATTGAAAGGAGGACGCCCAGGTATTCATAAGGGAAAATCTGCAGTGAGTGTAAGATGATACCTCTACTAGATTTCTGGAGTGTTCAGGGTGATCCCCATATTTATCGAGTAATGCCACCGCTTTTGCTGATGTTTACAACATTTGTAGGTGTCATAAGATAGGGGACACTATGAAAAAAGGGGGCACGGACTGGCATAATTTGGTGGCTATGCAATATGTCTCAATAGACATATGTACTACATTGTGACATTTAGACGTATGAACTACATACTGGCATACTGTGGTATAGCAGCTTTGTGAATGTGCTCAATTATGACATTAGCCTATTCTGGTGAATATGTGTATATAGCGTGTATTTAACAATACCATATGTCAGGAGTCAGCAGCCTGTGGCACCGGTGCCGCAGCCGGCATGTGGGGCACGGTTTGCTGGCACACTTTCCTCTCTCGATGTCCAGTGCCGTTGTGTGCTTGGTTGCATTCAACAAAGGGAAAAAGATCTGCGCTTTATTTTGTACTTTGCAGCACTGATCACCAGGAGCGAGAGTTAGGAGATTCGTTGTGTTTGTCGCTGCTGAACACTTGTCAACCACACAATGCAGCACTGCTCTCTCCTGGTGTCCAGTAATGCCAAGCGCATAATTGAGCACTGCTCTCTCCTGGTGATCAGGGCTGTAAAGACGGAGTTAAGTAACCGCTCTGTAAAAGAAAGTTAGCAAAAGTTGTCAGCTCTCTCTCCTGTGTGCACCCTCCAAGCTGGTGTTCAGTAGTCATGATCTCTCCTATGTGCACCCCTCCCCAAGCTGGTGTTCAGTCGCTGTGGTCTCTCCTATGTGCAACCCCAACCTGTTATTCAGTAGCCGAGGTCAGGTATAAAGATCACACTGAAAAGTAAGTTTAATTAACGGATTCATTGGTTTATGTCACATACGTGGTAACAGTTTGTCTTATATGACTTTCATGTTTGCATGGCACATCAAGTACTTCATCATTGATCTTTTTTTTTTCGGCACGCCATACAAAAAAGGTTGCCAACCCTTGCCGTATGTGCCCCATTTCCATAACGTGGGAGGTAGAAGCAATGTTGGACATTGGAAATCAGTCTACAGTCAGGACCAGAGCATCACAGCTGTGTAAAGAAGAAATGGAAGATCATAGTTTATGCAAAAAGAGCAATTAAACATTTGAAAGCCACACATGACTTCCTATAGGCTCCTAAAGAGTAAATCCGGTACTGGCTGTCATAAAACAGCATGTGTCTGATGTCAACTGCAGAGATTCTTTGTTCTATTTTGCTAACCTTTATAGGTAAGGATTTTATATAATATATATTACAATGCTATTGGCTAAAACATTCATCTAGTGACTTTGAAGTGCATGTGAGAATGCAGGGTCAGATCCACATGTATTAACTCTTTACAGTCCACCAGATCCGTCTGCACCATGAGGCTTGACTGAGACATGTAGTATCAGTTTTAGCAGTGATATTAGATTGGCATTGGCGTTAGAGGCACTTACAGATAGACGGTCATGCTTATTATAATATGCGATTCTGAAGATACAAAGACTAATTATCTCGGCAAGTTCTGGAGTGGCTAACACTGATTATTGCTGAGAATTCTGGAGCGGGAGGGAGTTGATTATTACTATGAATGCTGAAGTTGGAAAGACTGATCATCAAGCCAAGGACTCTCTTCTGGGAAAAGTACAGACCCTTTTATTTATCTGACCCAGATACCGTCATGTATTGAACGCTCATTTTCTGAAACAAGTAGTTCAGTTCAGCCCCAGTAAGCACTCATAAATGCAATATCAATGCTGCCTGTCTCTCGCCTTCTCTGCCATATGCAACACCATCAATAATCAATGGATTTTCAATGACTGCTTTTTACTTTTCAGGAATATAATTTCTCTCACATTGCAAGGTCCATATGTCAGTGGCTCCCACTAAGCCTTTATCCACTGTAAGGATATGATTAGGTTTAGCAACGTAATATAAACTCAGTAGTTTTATAAGATTTGAACTGAGGCAACGTTGGATGAAAAAATCACTTGACCTGAAAATAGCAGTGAAATTGTGTATGGTTATACTAAGCATTTGCGCTGGCCTTTTCACCCGATAAATAACAAAACCATGGCTAAATCTATGAAATTTAAATATTAAGTTGATTTCTAGCTCAAAAATGGAAACCAGGAGACTGTACTTGAGCTAGAAGAAAAAAAAAAGATGTTTATTGCACAAAATTGCATTGCTTCATAGATGATGAACTCAAGCTTGACTTTTCTATGTCTGGATAAAACACTATATAAGTGTATAAAAAATAAAGTATGTAGTTATCTATGTAAATCCTTGCTGAAAGCAAAAACTGGGCACTGAATAACATTAAGACTACTCAAGGCCAAGGTAAGAATTATTAACTAGAACTGAGCACATACGCTACGATTTTATGGAACTTTAGAATAAGATTTGATATTGTAATTGTCATGTGTAAGTATAATTCTCTTGTTAGCAAAAATTAATTTCATGTGATTCAAATTTTTCTTTTTTTTTTTACCACCGATAGACCATTTGTTTAAATCATAGTGAACAGTATGCATTCATATACACATCTTTCTACAACATGTTGGAAAATAATTTTGTTGAATAACCTAATTTATCGTTATTGTTAGCAATGTTTTGGGTGCCATAGGGTTACCCTGGCAGCCAAACTGCCGCTGTCCCTCGCAAATTTCAGAGTGAGATACGGCTTGTCTCACTCTTTGAAATAAACATTAGGATGTTTAACCACTTCCCGACATCCACCCAGGGGTGGGGTAGTATAGAGAAGGCTCATGGGCTGAGCGACCACGGCATCTAAACCAAGTTCCATTGCCCTCCATGTGATGCGATTGTGGGGTGCCGATGGTTTTAATAGGAGCCTATAAAAATCACAATATGCTGCAATGCATTAGTATTGTAGTATATCTTGCAAGTGCTTCAACGATAGCTGGTACAAGTCCACTAGAGGTGCTAGTAAAAAAAAGTTAAGTAAAGGTTTTGAATTTATATAAGAAAATATAAAAATCTTAAAAGTTAAAAAAAAAAACTTTTGCCATATGCCTCCAAGAGCAATGTAACATTACCGGTATTGCCGCATCTGTAAAAGTAAGATCTATTACAATATAACATTTAACCCACACAATGAGCACTGTAAAAAAAATGAAACCACCAGAATCGCTGTTTCTTGGCCACTTCATCTCTGACAAAAAAACAGAATAAAAACTGATCAAAAAGTCTTATGTACCCCAAAATTCTACCAATAAAAATTACAGCTCGCCCTGCAAAAATTAAGCGCTCAAACCACTCTATTGAGGGAAAAATAAAAAAATATATAGCAGACTTTTTCCGGCTCGAACTTTGTCACATGCAGATTTTGACCCGGATTTCATCACATGAATTGCAAAGAGTGAAATTCGTGGTGACATTCCGTGGCAAAAAAAGCTGTAATTTTTATGTTTTTAGCTTCTATAAATGTTTTTCCTCTTCTGATGTAAAAAGTAAAGCAGTTTCTAACACAGTTCATTTACTTGAACTCATCCATATCAAGTAAATACTTTTGTCCAAATCTTGAATTAACACTTAAAATGATACACCCATCGGCAGTGTTCTTACAAATCATCCACTTGTTCTGTTCTGTACCCTATGGTTGCTCCTAGTCTTTTATGAAATCCAATTGCTCATTGTTTGTATGTTCTTTCTTTTCTCTGTAGCCATCAAGGAAGATTTTTACCTATAAAAACCCTCAAAGACCCAATTGTCTATTTTTCA
This sequence comes from Rhinoderma darwinii, assembly GCF_050947455.1. Taxonomy (NCBI): domain Eukaryota; kingdom Metazoa; phylum Chordata; class Amphibia; order Anura; family Rhinodermatidae; genus Rhinoderma; species Rhinoderma darwinii. The sequence goes on along the minus strand of NC_134696.1, from coordinate 42,389,105 downwards.
AGATGTTTTCTAGTCAAGCAGTATTGTTTTAAGTGTATTTAACCAGGAATGTGATTGTGAATGTGAACAGGCAAAACCATAGCACTTCACAAGTCTCTAAAACTGCAGAGTCAGCAGCTAATGGTGGCACAGATCACGCAGCCTTAAAGTGAATGTCCACCCTTTATCATCATGTTGTTTTTAGGTCCACAATTCTGTGCTAATTAATTTTCTAACATTTCTTTATAGTGTTCAGAGCTTTCTTTTTCCCATACAGAGCTCTAAATTCCCTGCTTAGACATTGGGAAGCATTTATCACCCTCCAGGTCACCGCAGGCTCCCTCAGAATGTCGCACGGCCCTTACAAGGTCCTGACGCCGGGCAGCGTCAGGACTTTGTATGTGATGCAGCACTGATGACGTTGAGAAGAGAAAGGGAGAAATGGAGCGGTGAGGTGAATATGCTAATTTATTATTTCACAGTATGACCAATGGGAAGGAGGGAATAAATGGAGCATGGCCGCGGTACTTGCGGCATAATTGTGCTGCGCAGTCACCTAAAAATGGTGACGCATATATTAAGAGGCGTTCGCCTCTTAATAAATGTGTCGTATCTTACTCCAACTTTCTTTCTATTAAGGCCCTGTTCACACTGAGTTTTTTGACACGTTTTTTGACGCGGAAAACGCGTCGGAAAACGCGCCAAAAACGACCCAAAATGACTCCCATTGATTTCAATGGGAGACGGAGGCGTTTTTTTACCGCGAGTAAAAAAAACGCCTCGCGGCAAAAAGAAGGGACATGACCCTTCTTGATGCGGTTTCCGCGTCCAAAACCGCATTGAAAGCAATGGGGACACGTCAAAAAACACCTCGAACTAGTGAGGTGTTTTCTGACGAGTATATTGCCGAGAGTTTTGGAGGAGTTTCTTGCAGTCTCCTGCTGCTAGTCCAGCCCAGCAAGGGGCTGTCATTTCCTGTCTGCTCGTGGAGGCTGAAAAACATCGTGGACAGAACTCAGGGATACAGAAAACCGAAGTCCTGCATCCAAATACAAGTAAGTGCACTTGCTCCTATGTTCCATACATGCTATACATGTATGGAGCTGTGCATTTTTTTTTTTAGAATTTTTTTTTCTGATTTTTTTTTTAGATTTTTTTTTTAGATTTTTTTTTTCAATTTTTTTATTTTTAATTTTTTAATTTTGTTATGCAGTTGTTCATGTATGTCATCTCTTTTTTATTTTTTTTTAACATTTCAGGAACAGAAATGACGACAGCAGAGGTGTACCACCGAATGGACATTGATGTTGGGAAATTGATTCAAGAAGTAAGTATACTTTTTTTTTTTTAATGTGGGCCTGTTCACATCAGCGTGGTTTCCGCTGAGGGGTTCCGTCGGTGCTTTCAGTCAGGGGAACCCCTCAACGGAAAGGCAAGTGTGAAGTGGTGACAGATCCGTTGCTAATTGTTTCTGTTTGTCCCCGTTGTGCAAAGGGTTCTGTCGTTTCGACTGAACCAATACCGCAGTGTAGGGAATCCCATTAGCAACGGATCCATCAGCATTGAAGTCAATGATGATGCAAACAGAAAACAATGTTTTTTTTAATGTGGGCCTGTTCACATCAGCGTGGTTTCTGCTCAGGGGTTCCGTCGGTGCTTTCAGTCAGGGGAACCCCTCAACGGAAAGGCAAGTGTGAAGTAAGTTCCGTTTGCATCACCATTCATTTCAATGGTGACAGATCCGTTGACAGAAGGCTGTCAGGCTGGGTTCACACGACCATGTTACGTCTGTAATGTACGGAACGTATTTCAGCCGGAAGACCCGGACCGAAGACAGTGCAGGGAGCCGGGCTCCTAGCATCATAGTGATGTACGACGCTAGGAGTCCCTGCCTCGCTGCAGGACAACTGTCCCGTACTGTAATCATGATTACAGTACGGGACAGTAGTTCCACGCAGAGGCAGGGACTCCTAGTGTCGTACATCACTATGATGCTAGGAGCCCGTCTCCCTGCACTGTCTTCGGTCCGGGTCTTCCGGCCGAAATACGTTCCGTACATTATGGACGTAACATGGTTGTGTGAACCCAGCCTCATGCGTGTGAAAACCTCGGCAAAAACAGCCTGAAAAACCGCCTGGAAAACCGCCTCAAAAACCACGTCAAAAACCACGTCAAAAACCACATCAAACATGAAAACCTCCAGGGTCAGTCTTTACAGGAGGAATTTTCCTCCTGCAAAAAACTCCGTGTGAACAGGGCCTAAGGCTGGCTGGCATATGAAACGCTAGTCTTAATACATTTCCCCCATAGAGTTAATTAATAGCATCCGGTCTACCTGCAGCTGCGACTAGAAGGAGCTTACTGCATTCTGTAAAAAAGTTACAAATTATACACGTCGGCTACAATTTAGTGTTGTCCCTAATACTGTACCGGTTTGATTTAATAGAGACTATTTGAATCTTTGATGTAATATATTCTAACTATTCTAATTATTTGGACAAAACTCTGCAACTGTGAAAATCACTGTACCTTTATGGTTATTTTGTATACTTACAATGTGTTTAATAAAAATATAATTGAAAAGAAAAAATTTACAATTCCATGAAGTTTAACCTTTCTGTAATGAGACCAAGTAGAGATGTAGACCCACTGGGTAGTTAACAGATTGGATTTAAGGCTAAACCAGGGAGGGGAATTTAAGGGATTGTGTGCTCTTCAGCCGTAACACCCCGCAAGGGTGTGTGTACTCTCCTAAAGGGAATTTAGGGGTTGCTACCCTTGTAGTAGTCTCCAGTAGGCAGATGACACCAAGTAGCTGCACCAAGGCAGAGGGCAAGAATCATAGATCGTGTGCAGGTCGAGGCAGAGTTTGATAGTAAGCGGTAGACAGGCAGAGGTTAGGACAGGCAGCAGGCAAGAAGATGTAGTCAAATACAAAAGCCGGGTCAATGCTAAGCAGAACAGGAACAAGACACCTTTACAGACATCAGGAACTAAAAGGACCTTGCTCAGGCGAAGAGGGATGGGGAAGAGTCCTTAAGAAGCCTGGAGTACTTTGGCATTGGCTGAAGTTAGGGGCATTTAGTGTGCACTGGCCCATTAAGAGGCTGGGAGGCGGCACATGAACGTGACCACTGGCAGAGCAGTGCGATGCAGAAGGAGAGCGACTGCTGGCAGGGGGAAGCCGGGCGCCTCGGAAGGTGAGCTGGCGTGTTGTTACACTTTCTCATGTCAATAATACATTATTCATTGCTAAATTATTTATAACCCTCTATACACCTCTTGGGGTAGGGCATTCCCATTTTAACTACTGTGACTGTAAAGACTCCCTTCCTATATCGACGTCTAATACGCCTTTTCTCCACACATAAACAATGTCCTTTGTACAGTTCTTGCCATTAATAAGTCATGTGCCAGTTCTTTGTATTGACCACACATTTATTTATACAGTACATATTAACCCCTTAATGACCGGGCATGTTTGTACCTTAATGACCAAGCCAGATTTGTCAAATCTGGTATGTCTGACTTTATCAGAGAATAACTCTGTGAAAGTTTTGAATATCCAAGTAATTCTGACATTGTTTTTTCGTCACATGTTGTACTTTATTTTAGTGGTAAAAGTAGACTGATACGATTTGCGGAAATTAATTAAAAAATAGAAAAATGGAAGAAATTTTGTAAAAATTACCATTTTCCCCTATTTTTAACTGCAATATGTCACATATGTACACACATACTGTACAATTTTTTTAATTCAATATATATTTCTATCGCTTTACTCCATTTTGGCAGCACTTTTTAAAAAATTAAATACATTTTCAGCAATTTAGAGGACTTACAAATTGAATAATAATTTTATAAATTTTGAAGTACATTTTGTTTTCCTGCACCAAGCCAGGTTTTCAGAGGCTCATAGGTGTCAGAATGGTGGAAACCCCCACAAATGACCCCATTTAGAAAACTAGACCCCTTAAGGTATTTACCTAAGGGTATAGTAAGTATTTTGACCCCACAGTTTTTTGCTAAATTGAATACATAGCAGGTGAAAAAAATAATAATTTCACTTTTTTTCATAAAAGTATCAGTTTGAAGACCAATTTCTTTGTAAAGCGACCATGAGAATGAAGAAACACACCACAAAATCTATCACCCTGTTTCTCCTGTTTTCAAAAATACCAACATTGTGGCCCTAATGCGCTGCCTGGACACACGGCAGGACCCAAAAGGGAGGGAGCACCCGGAGGCTTTCAGGACTCATATTTTGGTTGAAAATGTTTTAGGCCCCACTGTACATTTGGAGAGGCTTTGAGCTGCCAGAACGATAGAAACTCCCCATAAACTACCCCATTTCGAAAACTAGACCCCTTAAGGTATTTATCTAGCGGTATAGTTAGCATTTTGACCACACAGGTTTTTCGCTAAATATATTGAAATTAGTCTGTAAGAATTAAAATGTACTTTTTTTCTGAAACAACATAGAAATTTTTATTATTTACAAGGAATAACGAAGAAAATGCACCCCAACATTTGTAAAGCAATGTCTCCCGATTACGATAATACCCCATATGTGGTAATAAACTGCTGTTTGGACCCACAGCAGGGCTCAGAAGGGAAGGAGCGCCATTTGGATTTATGATTTTGCTGGAATGGTTTTCGGTGCCATGTCGCATTTGCAATGCACTGGAGGGACCAAAACAGTGGAAACTCCCCCAAAAGTGACCCCATTTTGGAAAAACCTTCAAGGAATTTTTCTAGGGGTATAGTGAGCATTTAGACCCCACGGGTCTTTTGCAGAGTTTATTGGAATTAGGGCACAAAAATTAATATCAACATTTTTTCCACTAAAATGTTGCATTTTCTCATTTTCACAAGGGATAAAGGAGGAAAAAAACAACCATTTTTTTTATAAAGCAATTTCTCCCGAGTACGGAAATACCCAACATGGGGTCATACGTTTTTTCATTAGAAATGAATTAACCCTTTCAGGACTGATCCATTTTTTGCTTTCATATTTTAGATTTTCACTCCCCGCTTTCCAAGAGCCATAACTTTTTTATTTTTCCATCAATAGAGTGGTGTGAAGGCTTATTTGTTGCGGGACAATCTGTAGTTTTCATTGGTACCATTTTGGGGTACATGCGATTTTTTTTTTATCACTTTTTATAAAAAAATTTTGCAATCCTGAGCAAAAAACAGGAATTCTGACACAGTTTTTTAGTTTTTTTTTTTGCGGCGCTCACCGTACGCTATAAATGACATTTTTACTTTATTCTGCGGGTCGGTATGATTACGGCGATACCAGATGTATATAGGTTTGGTCCTTTTTTTTTGCGTTTGCGCAATTAAATGACTTATTTATAAAAAAAAAAATTTCTGTGTCACCGTATTCTGAGAGCCGTAATTTTTTAATTTTTTAGTCAAAAAAGCTGTGTAAGGGCTTGTTTTTTGCGGGACGGATAGAAGTTTTTATTGGTACTATTTTCGGGTACATGCGACTTTTTGATCACTTTTTATTCTTTATTTAGGGAGCGGTGGTGACCCAAAAAATTGCGATTCTATCGTAGTTTTTTATTGATTTTTTTGGGGGTGTTCATCGTGCGGGAAAAATAACATTATAGTTTTATAGTTGGGGTCGTTACGAACGCGGTGATACCAAATATGTGTACTTTTTTAACGTGTTCATTTTTTTTCTATAATAAAACTCTTATTATAGGAAAAAAAGCATTTAGTGTTTATAGAACTTCTAACTTTTATTTTTACACTTTTTTTAAAACATTTTTATTACTTTTTTTTACTTTTTTAACTTGTCCCACTAGGGGACACTTAGTCTTGCAGCTTTGATCGCTGCTAGAGTACATTACACTACACACGTAGTGTGATGTACTCTAAGGGCGGGTTCACACATGGCGGAATTTCACTTAAATTCCGCTGCGGACACTCCGCAGCGTTAATCCGCAGCGGAGCCGTTTCTCCATTGACTTTCACTTTAATTTAGCAGTGTTCGTTTACACGATGCGTACAATTCCGCTGCGGAGCATAGGCTGCGGAGCGGAATTTGGTGTCCGCAGCATGCTCTGTCTGTTGCGGAGCAGTGGCGGACTCATGGCGGAATTTCTCCATTGACTTCAATGGAGATTCAAAGTTCCGCAATGAAGTCCGCAGCTGTCATGCACATGTCATGTGTGCTGCGGATGCGTCTTGCTTTTTTCACTTGACATTTCTTCATTCTGGCTGGACCTATGTATTTCTAGGTCTACAGCCAGACTGAGGAAGTCAATGGGGCTCCCGTAATGACGGGAGCGTTGCTAGGAGACGTCAGTAAATAGTCACTGTCCAGGGTGCTGAAAGAGTTAAGCGATCGGCAGTAACTGTTTCTGCACCCGGGACAGTGACTACCGATCCCAATATACATGTATCTGTAAAAAAAAATGAAGTTCGTACTTACCGAGAACTCCCTGTTTCTGTCTCCAGTCCGGCCTCCCAGGATGACGTTTCAGTGTAAGTGACGGCTGCAGCCAATCACAGGCCAAGCACAGGCTGCAGCGGTCACATGGACTGGCGCGTCATCCAGGGAGGTCGGGCTGGATGCCGAAGGAGGGACGCGTCATCAAGACAACGGGCGGTAAGTATGAATTTCTTTTACTTTCACTAGGGAAAGTGCTGTCCCTTCTCTCTATCCTGCACTGATAGGGAGAAGGGAAGCACTTTTCCTGCAGTCCGCAGCGGCCAGTCCGCATCAATTTTCTGCACATTTTGTGCAGATCCGCAGCCGTAATCCGCAACCCGGATTAGGTGCGGCATTGATGCGGACAGTTGCGGAGGAATTCCGCCATGTGTGGTCATGCCCTTACTGTCATTGTGACGTGACTGTCACACTGACAGGAAGCAGAGGAGGAACGGCCGGACGCTGTTCCTCCGAGGCTTCCGTGCATGGCAACCCGGAGGTCATTATCTGACCTCCGATTGCCGTGACAAGCATCGGTAGCCCCCACGATCACTTCGTGGGGGCTGCTGATGTGCTTCAAACCACTTAAATGCGGCGACGGCAATCCGTCGCCGCACTTAAGGGGTTAACTGCCGAAATCAGCGGCGATGGTCCGCTGTCCGGCGAGACTGATGTCTCAGCTGTCGGGGACAACTGTCAGCGCGGGTCTGTCACTCTGTGTTTACACAGAGTGACAGTTTGAAATGCGGACGAAAATGCACGTCCTGGTGCGGGAACTAGCACCCGACCATGACGTTCATTTTCGTCCTTGGTCGTTAAGGGGTTAAAAAGATCAGCTCCATTACATTGGGATCACAGGTTTTTAATCTTTCTTTCTTTTCAAAGACCCTAAAATCTAATTTGCTTTTGTAGCTGCTGCTTAGCAATGAGTACTGGTGCTTAGCTTACATATTTTTATTGAGCTCAATGTATGCAGTACTCCCGGCCTGGCACCAAGTCAGCCTACATAGACATCCTACGGGTCACTGATCTAATGGCTCCCACAACACCCACCCACAAGGCAACAAAGGGAGCTTGCCACTTTCTGGAGGTGACAGGACAACAGCCATCGAGAAAGACAGGCAGACACTTTGATGACAACTCTGGAACCTGGAACATCTTTAAATGTTGGGTTGCTTTTTCTCTTTTATTCCCTTCTAAAAATTGAAAATTTCGAAGTTTTTTTGGAAAAAAATTTAGACTTTCATTTTCACGGCCTACTTACACTAAATTCAGCAAAAAAACTGTGGGGTCAAAATGCTCACTATACCCCTTTATAAATTCCTTGAGGGGTGTAGTTTGCCAAATGGTGTATTTTTGGGGGTAATTCCACTGTTTTGGCGCCACAAGACATCTACAAACTGGACATGGTGCATAAAATATATTCTAATAAAAAGGAGGCCCCAAAATTCACTTGGTGCTGCTTTGCTTCTCAGGCCTGTGTTTCAGTCCAGTAGCACACTAGGGCCACATGTGGGATATTTCTAAAAACTGAAAAAAGTTGTGTTTCTCTGGTAGAACCTTCTGTGTTACAAAAAAAAATTGATTTAAACTGATTTTCTGAAAAAAATAATGAAATTTGTAAATTTCACCTCCACTTTGATTTAATTCCTGTGAAACGCCTAAAGGATTAAAAATCTTTCTAAATGCTGTTTTGAATACTTTGAGGGGTTAATTTATTTTAAATGGAGTGACTTATAGGGGTTCTCTAATATATAGGACTCTCAAAACCACTTCAGAACTGAATTGGTCCCTAAATAAAGGCCTTTGACATTTTCTTGAAAATGTGAGAAATTGCTGCTAAAGTTCTAAGCCTTGGGACGTCCTAGAAACATAAAAGGATGTTCAAAAAATTATGCAAACATAAAGTAGACATAAGGGAAATGTTTACTGGTAACTATTTTGTGTGGTATTACAATCTTTCTTACAAGCAGATACAGTTAAATGTAAAAAATTTCGGGCCCCATGCTAGTTAGCGCTGTGTAAACAGGGCAACAATCAGCCGATGAACGAGCAAACACTCGTTCACCGGCTGATCATATCGTTTATGCTGCATGAAATATTATCGTTGTCGTCAGCACATCTCCCTCTGTAAACAAGGAGATGTGCTGCCGACATGATGTAATCTATGAGATCGAACGATCATAGTAATGACTGCTCGCAAAAGAGCGCTGATCAAAGAACTGTATTATTGACCGGCGCTCGTTTTCGCGGCCCATAATGGGCTGTGTAATAGAACCTAGAGGTTGAGGCATATTATGGCTCTGTACAGCAGGTGGCGGGTGGCCCCATTCAAGAAGATGGACCTAGCTGCAATTTATTGCACAGCCAGGTGGCCAAGACCGCCTCTGCAGGGAAAACTTAGAAAGGGATGCAGTACTAAATCATAGCTGCAGCCCCATTCATTCTCAGGAAGCAATGCTTCTAGGGGAGAATATCTCCTTCATACAGTGCCTAGTAGAGGCCACAAGGACTTATGTGCCGCTGTACAGGCAGCGTGCACACTGCTCTAAGGTGGACATGGAGCCTTTATTAAAGGGGTCTTATACAGCAATGCTTCTAGGGAAGACTATTTCCATAATACAGTGCTTTACGAAGGCACCATATGGCGGCACATTACAGAAGTCTGATAACTGGTTAGATATGCTCAGTATTCTGTTTTGGGATTTGTGACATATCAGATTATTATGTAGGTCTGTGCCAAAAACATGTGCTGGACTATCATAAGATATTTAATGGTAATGTACATATTCATTTAAAATTAAAATCTGTAGAAGAAAAATGAATAAACTATTTAGTCTTTCTCTGCTCCACTGACTAGCGTATGCTGCTCTTCCATCTGTGTCTATGCATGCTCAGTACATATGGCTGGAGTTTATTACCAGACAAGTTAACACAGACATAAATAAAGGGATATGAGACTATAAGGTTATCGACAAAAAAAACTTGAACACATAGATTAGAAGAAATGTCTCACTAAAGCCTAAGAAATTGCTTGTTAATAAGTCTTTGAGTGTGTGTTTGTGTGACATGTCAGAATGCTGGTTTACATTTTATTATTAAGATTGTCATTATTTTTAAGACTAATAATAACAAAAACAGAGATAATTGTATTTAGTTTATTTTTTTGCTGCCTTTCATTTTTATGGACTTAGAAATAGCCAAATTAGAACAAATAATTGGGCTGACAGTATGTACCTATTAGAACATGTCGCAATAAAAGAAGCTAGTTAATTTTATTTTTTACAATTTGTTTGTTTGTTAATTATAAAGTTAGCTAAAGTAAAATATACAGATAGAAATATACAAGTCAAAGCAAGCAACACAGTGCTTACTTTACATACAGAACCCCTTTAACCTCTTAACGCCGAAGGACGGATATATCCGTCCTCTGCAGCTGCTAGTTCGCGCAGGGGGACGGATATATCTGTCCTCTGATCGCGCGGGTACTGACAGTGTACACACGCGATCAGCGGCAGGAGCACGGCTGTTATACACAGGCTGGCTCCTGCCGAGACTGCCGGAATCTAAGTGCGCTCCGATTCCGGCAGTTTAACCCATTAACTATCAATAGCGACAGCGAGATATAATGTGTTTGACAGAGGGAGGGAGCTCCCTCTGTCATCCCATCGGCGCCCCCGCAACTAAATCGCAGGTCGCTGTCGGGTTTCCATGGCAGTGGGGGCCTAACAAAGACCCCCAGGTCTGCCTTCAGCATCTGCCTGTTAGGCCATGCCGGAGGCATGACGTAATAGATTGCCTGTCAGTTTTACACTGACAGGCAATAATGCTTTGATGTCAGGGGCGTAACTAGGAAAGACTGGACCCCATAGCAAACTTTTGACTGGGCCCCCCCCTCCGCTGGGTATCACACAACCCCCCCTTGTAGATAGATAGAACCATACACAGCCCCCTGTAGATAACATCTACCCCCTGAGGAAGCAACCATTAACAGCGAAACGCGCGTTGGGGTTCCCTGTGGTGGATTCTGCACGGATGTGCATAGACAATTTTCATTCCTTCAAATGGGTAAGCTTGCATTGCTATATTGCTCACTTTAACAATTGTTTGGCCCCCTATTGATCCTCCCTGTATCCGGCATTAGCCTTTAAATTTATAAGATTGTGAGGACACTATGGGCAATGAATACACAATCCATCTGATGTGATAGTGCAGTATCTATGTGGGCAGTGTATATAGCCTGCATTCTATGCCAGTATACCGCTTTATCTAGTATGTCTCCGTGCTGAACCATGTACCACAGTGTTAGTACTAGAGTCTGAATTATCATGTGTTTTTAAATGTGTGTTATTTTGTGTAATAAAATTTATATATTTCTATAATTTCTGACTACAAGCTCTATTTTCTCTTTGGTATGGCCCCTGTAGATAACGCCTTACAGCCCCCCCTGTAGATAACGTCTTACAGCCCCAAATCCCCCTGTAGATAACGTCATACAGCCCCCCTGTAGATAACGCCATACAGCCCCCCATTAGATAACGCCATACAGCCCTCCTGTAGATAATGCCATACAGCCCCCCTGTAGATAACGTCTTATAGCCCCAAATCCCCCTGTAGATAACGCCATACAGCCCCCCTGTAGATACCGCCATACAGACCCCCCCTGTAGATAACGCCATACAGACCCCCTGTAGATAACGCCATACAGACCCTCCTGTAGATAACGCCATACAGACCCCTCTGTAGATAACGCCATACAGACCCCTCTGTAGATAACACCATACAGAGCCCCCTGTAGATAACACCATAGAGACCCCCCTGCAGATAACACCATACAGAACCCCCCCCTGTATATAACGCCATACAGACTCCCACCCCCTGTAGATAACGCCATATAGCGCCCCCCCAAAAAATACGGCCTATAGTTTGTCCTACAAAAGACATGCATCCCCTGTGGATAGGGGATACATGTGTGATCGCTGGCAGCGATAAGGAGAATGGGGGACCGAAAGTCCCCCGAAGTTCTCTATGACAAACCTCGGACTTCCGGCGTCTGCCCAGTTCAATAAAAATGAAAGCGTCGGCAACGCTGTGGACGGAGATTCCGCTTCAGGAGTTTCCCCTGATGTCACTGTCCATATATGGATGAGACATCAAGCGGAGCACTCCAGGAGCGGAATCCCCGGCCACACGGGGATTCTGCTCCTTCATGGAGCTACAGTCGCGCTACCTACAAGGGGGCTGTGTGGCCCTACCTACAAGGGGGCTGTGGGCTGTGTGCCACTACCTACCAGGGGCTGTGTGGCACTACCAACCAGGGGGCTGTGGGCTGTGTGGCACTACCAACCAGAGGGCTGTGGGCTGTGTGGCACTAACAACCAGGGGCTGTAGGCTCTGTGGCACTACCAACCTGTGGGCTGTGTGGCACTACCAACCAGGGGGCTGTGGGCTGTGTGGCACTACAACCAGGGGACTGTGGGCTGTGTGGCACTAACAACCAGGAGGCTGTGTAGTGCTACATACCAGGGGGCTGTGTTCCGCTACCAACCAGGGGGCCGTGTGGTGCTCCCTAACAGGGGGCTGTGTAGCGCTCCCTACCAGGGGGCCGTGTGGCGCTCCCTACCAGGGGGCTGTGTGGTGCTCTCTACAGGGGGCTGTCTGGCACTATCTACAAGGGCTGTGTGGTGCTATCTACAAGGGGGCTGTGTGGCACTATCTACAAGGGGGCTATGTGGCGCTATCTACAAGGGGGCTGTGTTGCGCTACCTACAAGGGGGCTGTGTGGCACTACCTACAAGGGGGCTGTGTGGCGCTACCTACAAGGGGGCTGTGTGGCGCTACCTACAAGGGGGCTGTGTGTGCTACCTACAAGGGGGCTGTGTGGCGCTATCTACAAGGGGCTGTGTGGCGCTACCTACAGGGGGCACCTGTGAGTGGTGGGATGATGGTCATTTTACTGTGAGTGGGGGGCTGATGGTCATTTTACTGTGAGTGGCGGGCTGATGGTCATTTTACAGGGAGTGTGGGGCTGATGGTCTTCAATTGGTTTCCGCCTCTGACCTCCAATTGAAATTAATAGGAGGCAGAAAATACCTGCGGCACCCGTTTGGAGCATTTTTGCCTGCGTCTTTTGCATTCGCTTCAACGGCTTAAAAAAAAACACAAAAAAAGGTAAAACAACGCTGTTGATTTTTTTGCCTTACAAAAAAATGTGTGTAAACATACCCTACGAGTGTAGTGCTTTTTTTTTTTTTAGGTGTTTTCTGTCTTTCTGGAAAAAATTTTAGTAGGGCCCCTGAGGAAATTTTATTTTTCCAGTGCTGCCTCGAGTCCCAAAATGTTTGGAAAACATGTACTAGGCTACAGGATCACGCCGGCCTATGCAAGGATCACGTCGTGGAGGAACTCAGTTTGTCATGAGGACGGGGCCTAGGTAAGTACAATTTTTGTTTTGGTTTGGGGGCACTGTCTACAAGGGGGAGATGGGGGACTGTATTGCACTGTCTACAAGGTGAGGTGTGGGGGGCTGTATGGCACGATATACAACGAGGAGGTAGGGGATTATGGCACTGTCTACTGGGAGGTTGTATGGCAAAATCTACAGGGGGGACTATACTATGTGGGGGCCACTAAGTGGACATTACACTGTGTAGGGGTACTACAGGTGGCATAATACTGTGGGCACAATTAGAGGACAAAATACTGTGTCCTTGAAGGGGTTGTAATATATTATATCATTAAATATCATTATTATACTGTATGGGGGCACTAAAGGGGCATTATAATTTTTTTATGGGGCATTTTTTTTAATGTTGGGGATGGGGCGCCGAAAGATCATTTCGCACGGGGCACCATCTATCCTAAGGCCGGCCCTGTGTGGACCCACTGAGCCACACCACCGTAGCGGGATGGCAGCTGGCCAAACTATAGTGTACCTGTCACATAGGGTTCGTGCACCCACTGGGCCGTACAGCCTTCGCAGTATGGCAGCTGGCCAACAGGGCGCAGGTTAATGTCTATAGTTTGTATAGGGTACCTGTGGCAGCTCGGACAGTAGCAAGGCAGGCTCGGCTGGGACTAGGCAGCAGGCAGACGTCAGGCATGGTGAAGCAGGACAGGCGTGGTATACAGCACAGAACGACTCTGCTTCAGCGCGGCACACGACCAGGATAGCACGGGATACAGGTAACAGGAACAGGAACACACTAGGAGACCATCGCATAGACAAACTTAGGGTACGGCTACAACGCTCAGGCATAGAAGCAAGGGGCTGAACCCCTCTTATAGTCCAGGGCACTCATGGGCTGATACTTCATTAAAGTCCGAGGATCCAGCTGATGTGAGTGGAAGTGAGCGCTGGCGTCTCCTGAGGAGGAGACTGGGGCCAGCGCTCTCCGACCCATGGCTGCGGCCGTCAGGGGGAGAGTGAACCTGACAGCCCGCAGCCACGGACATGACAGTACCAAGTTATTATATATTGTCCAAGCACAAGGATACCTGTGATAGTCCAGACAGTAGCAAAGCTAGGCACAGATGGGATCTTGACGGCAGGTGATGCAGATGAGACAGGTGACACCAGACGTAGCGTAACACAGCAGACGTGGCAGATAGCAGAACTCTACTCCAATATTATAGTGGGCACATGAACAACTACAACACGGCATACAGGATACAGGTAGCAGGGCATGGGAACAACGGGAACAGGATAACACTAAGGGACCATTTGCAAGACTAACAGAGGAATACGAACAAAGCTAAGTCAATGAGCAAAAGGGCAGGGCCCTACTTAAGACCAGGGTGATCATGGGCTAATTAGTGATGTTAAGGCTGGGCCGGAGCGTATGCATGCACCCTATGGGACACAGTAGAGTGGAGCCGAAGTGAGCGCTGGTGTCTGCTGCAGAGGAGATGCGGACCAGCGCTCACAAGTCCATGGCTGCGGCCGTCGGGGGTGAGGACCCCCGACTGTCCGCGGCCATGGATGTTACATATTGCCTGTGTCTTCAACATTTAAGTACTGACGAAGGAGCCACAAAGGTTCTCTTGTTTACAGACTGCTCTAGTGCCTACACTCCAAGCAAGCTCTTTTGATCCACGTTACAAGCTCTGTTCTTTCACCTTCAACACTACCGGGTTGGGGGTGGGTCAGTTTTTCTCCAGCCATCCCTGCTCTGAATCTGCCCACTAGACCTCCTAGCAGCTCTGATCCACAACCCAGCACCCCTCCTCGGACCCATTGATCCCCTCCCAGTATATCTTTCATAACTTGCGTTACTTCCTCTCTAGCTACTTCCCCTTCACACACAGTACTCTCTGTGCTTATACAATAGTATGTGATCTATTGGTTATTACACAGGACCTTTCTGTCTATAAACAGACTTTTCTTGGACTGACTTTGGAAAGTGACATATGTGTCGTAAGTCACATAGCTAGCTGGCAGAGATCTCCGCCTTCAACAGTGTATGCCCAGTCTTTAGTGTTGTGCATGCACTGTTGCACACCAAGGCTAGAGGAGAGCAATAAACGTAACGTCAATAATTACGATAAGTTCATTGTGGGAGGAAACCGACCAACGGATATCACGCACGCTATGAATGGCACGTGATCTGGATGCAGAGCGGAAGTAGATTGGTGGCATTATATTCTCCCCTCGAAGCAATACTACTATGCAAGAATACCTCTGCCATACCACATGTAATGCTGAATGCCTTGATTCTAGTTTTTATTCTAGTTTTTATTTGCACGTAATTTATGAAAAAAGCTTTTGGTGCCATAGTAAAATATCAAAGGCACGTAAAGGTAAAGTAGGGGCCCATATATTTCTATGAGCACCTTATTTTCGGGATCTGTGTGACATGGATCCTTATTCCTGAACACAGCCATGTGCATGAGGACTTAGAAAATACCTTCTTAAATTAATCCAAGGCAGAAAAATACATGGTCCATACTTCCACTTTATATACATTGATATATTACGGTTCAGCAAAATGTATAAACATGAACATGAGGTTCTTAGTAAACATCTTGATCAAACTCTGTAAGCCCACTTGCCACTTCATGACGACCTCTTTTAGGTGCGGCACTCCATGGTGGCCGCTGCAACATAGAACCTGCATGCAGTTGCCATGCATTGCTGCACCTAACAGAGTAGTTCCCATTTAAAAGTGGTTGCCATGAAGTGGCAAGTGGGGATACAAAATGTTTACTAAGAGCCTCGTGTTTATATTTATAAATTTCCCTTAGTGGCATTAGATCAATGTATAAAGAGTGGATGTGCGGTCCATGTCTTTTTTTTCTACAGTTTGGCATATTTGCATTCTGTCCCCTAACTTTTTTTGTTTTGCCCCCATTTGGCCCAGGTGTTTTTAATTAGCATTAGACTGCATAAGACCTTGTTCATACAGTGCAAATTTGCCAGTATTTTTCAAGCCATAGCCAGGGATGGAACCTAAACAGAAGAAATATATAAAGGATGGCAAAATTCAACCAAAATCTGCATCAAATCTTCACTCCGTGAACATGGCCTAAGGGTTTCTACCTACAGTATTTGCACAGGATACAGGATACAGGATACAGGAACAAGTAGTAGGGCACGGGAACACTTGGGAACAGGATAACACTGTGGGACCATTTGCTAAGACTAACATGGGAAATACAAACAATGCTCAGTCAGGGAGTGAAAGGCCAGGCCAGGCCTTTTATAGTCCAGAGTGATTAGGGCAAATTTGTAATATAATTTGTGTGTGCACGCTGGCCCTTTAAGGCTTGGCACGAGCGTGCATGCGCACCCTACGGGACACAGCCAAGCGGAGCGGAAGTGAGTGCTGGTGTCTCCTAGGAAGGAGATGCTGGCCAGCACTCACAGATCCATGGCTGCGGCCGCTGAAGGGTGAGTAGGAACGCCGGTCCGCACCTGTGGACGCTTCAGTATCCCGCCTCTTTCGGCCCTCTTCTTGGGACCAGAGCGAGAGAGAAATTTCTTAATAAGGGTAGGGGCATTAAGGTTCTCTTCTGGCTCCCAGGACCTCTCCTCAGGACCAAACCCTCTCCAGTCGACCAAATAGAAAGTCCTTCCTCCTATTCTCTTGCAGTCCAGGATCTCCTTCACCTCAAACACATCAGATGAACCGCTGGGAGCAACTGTGGGACTAGGAGTCTTACTGTAGCAGTTCAGGGACACCGGTATCAGGAGGGACACATGAAAGGAGTTGGGGATTCTGAGGGTAGGAGGCAGCCGAAGCTTATAGGAGACAGGGTTTATCTGTTGTAGTATCTGAAAGGGTCCAAGGAACCTGGGAGCAAACTTGTACGAAGGCACCTATAAACGGATGGTCCGTGAGGACAGCCAGACTTTGGTACCTGGAAGATACTGAGGTGACTCTCTTCTTATATCCGCTTTTCGCTCCATGCAATCAACTGCTAGCAGAGGAACAGGTCTGTTGCCAGATTTGCAGAAAGTCCCCAAATGCAGAGTCAGATGCGGGTACCAGAGATGTAGCCGACACAGGAAGAGGGATTCTAGGATGTTGACCGTACACAAAGGTAGAATGGTGTGGAAGTGGTGATCTCACTTGTGTGATAGTTGCAGGAGAACTCGGCCCATGGAACAATCTATACCCAGTCATCATTGCATGGAAATAAAGTGGCAGAGATAATTCTTCATGATCTGGTTAATCCTCTCGACTTGGCCATTGGACTGGGGGTGATAGGCTGAGGAAAAGTCCAATTTTACATCCAGGAGTTTACAGAGGGCTCTACAGAATTTAGAGGTAAACTGAACCCCCCGATCAGACACGATGTAAAGGGGCAAGCCATGCAAGTGGAAGATGTGCTGGATAAAGAGATTTGCCAGTCGAGGAGCAGAAGGAAGGCCGGTCAGTGGGATAAAATGTACCATCTTTGAGAACTGGTCCACCACCACCCAGACAGTGTTGCATCCTGCTGAGGGAGGAAGGTCTGTGACAAAGTCCATCGCAATGTGCTGCCAGGGAGCATTGGGTACGGGCAGAGGTTGGAGCAGACTGGCAGGCTTGGAGTGAGCAACCTTGCTAGAAGCACACACAGTGCAGGAAAAGACAAAGTCCTCAACATCTTTGGGTAGCGTGGGTCACCAGAAATGACGAGTAATCAGGTCTTGGGTCTTACGAACACCAGCGTGCCCAGTGCAGAATTCTTCTCCTGTCTGCTAACCGAACAAAAGTCCTCTCTGGAGGGATGTCTCTAACTTGCAAAGGATTGGCAGTGACAATGCAGGACGGGTCTATGATACTTTGAGGGGACTCCACCGTGTCCTCCGTTTCAAACGACCTGGACAGGGCATCGGCCCTCATATTTTTGTCAGCGGGATGGTAGTGGAGTACAAATTGGAAACGGGTGTAGAACAGCGACCACCTGGCTTGATGGGGGTTTAGCCGTTGAGCCAACTGGAGATAGGTGAGGTTCTTGTGGTCGGTGTATATTAGAATGGGGTGAGCTGCGCCCTCTAGCAGATGTCTCCACTCCTCCAGAGCCAATTTGATGGCCAGTAGCTCCCGGTCCCCAATAGAGTAATTGCACTCGCAGGGGAAAAAAGTCTTGAGTAATAGCCACATACTACTGCCTTTCCTTTGGAGCTCCTCTGGAACAGAAGTGCACCTGCACCTACAGAAGAAGCATCCACATCCAATGAAAACTGACGAGACACATCAGGATGATGGAGGATCGAGGCTGAAGTGAAAGCTTTCTTGAGGCTATTAAATGCTGATTCTGCCTCTGGAGTCCATACCTTGGCGTTCATACCTTTTTTAGTAAGGGTAGAGATGGGCGCTGTCGGTGAAGAGAAATGTGGGATAAATTGCCGGTAGAAGTTAGCAAATCCCAATAAATGCTGTATGCTCTGCAGGCCCTGAGGACGTTGCTACTCCAGGACAGACTTTACTTTCTCAGGATCCATCTGGAGACCCTGATCCGAGATGATGTATTCCGGGAAGGGCAAAGAATCTTTTTCAAAAGTACATTTCTCCAACTTGGCATATAGGCGATTCTCCCTCATTCGCAGCAGAACTTGACGGACATGTCTCCGATGTGTCGTCGGATCTGGGGAGAAAATCAAAATGTCATCAAGATAGACTACAATGAAGATATAGAGGAGGTCTCGGAAGATAGCATTGACAAATTCTTGGAAGACCGCGGGAGCGTTACACAGGCCGAAGGGCATCACCAGGTATTCATACTGCCCGTCTCGAGTGTTAAATGCTATCTTCCACTCATCACCTTGACTGATTCGGATTAGGATGTAGGCCCCACGCAAGTCTAGTTTAGAGAAGATCTTGGCTCCTCGTAAGTGATCAAATAATTCCGAGATTAGTGGCAAAGGGTATTTGACCACGATCTGGTTGAGACCACGGTAGTCAATGCAGGGTCGAAGAGATCCGTATTTTTTCTTTAGAAAAACGAACCCAGCACCGGCCAGGGAGGAGGATTTTCATATGAAACCCTTCTCCAGATTCTCCTTGATATAGGCTGACATGGACTGTGTCTCTGACAAGGAGAGGGGTTATACGTGACCACGGGGAGGTGAGGCATAGGGAACCAGTTCAATTAGGCAGTCGTACGCCCAGTGTGGGGGAAGCATCTCATCCCCCTTCTTGCCAAAGAAGTCTGCAAACTGCGCAAAATGAGTAGGTAGTCATGCCAGCGACTGAGACATAGGATACAGAACGGGACGAACCTGTAGCAGGCAGCAGCGGAGACATTTGGAGTTCCATTGGAGGACTTCTCCAGAATTCCAGTCCAGGACTGGAGCATGAAGCCGGAGCCAGGGCAGACCCAGCAACACCGGATTGATGGCTTTGGGCAAAACTTGAAAGGTAGACTGCTCAGTATGAGCCAGGGGTGTCTCCAAGGGAACTGACGGCAACTGGAGCTGATCCACTAAGTCCTGTTGGATGAAGTTTGTCGCAGACTCAGAGTCCAGGTAGGCAGAGACCCAATGCGTCTTTTCATCGGACACTAAGGTCACGGGAATGGACAATTTGGGAGAGAGTTTATTATTTAGTCCTTTTCCTTCTAGAGTTGTCGCTCCAACCAATACTAGGCTCTGGAGCTTTTTAGGCTATTGGTGACACAGGTGAACAAAATGACCTCCGAGGCCACAATACAGACAGAGTCCCGAAGCGCTGTTTCCCCTGGACAGAAAACTTGAGATAGTCTATTTGGACAGCTGATGACGGCAGCAGGGGTTGCTGAAATGTAGGGGCCAACCTGGGCAATCTCCTGACGCGGTGAATCTCTTGAGACCGTTCCTGGAACCTCATGTCAATCTGGGTGGCTAGAAGGTTGAGGTCACCTAGATTAGAGTGTAGGTCTGGAACGTCAATCTCGTCTTTGATATCGGAGGAAAGACCTTGCCAGAATGTAGCCACTAAGGCTTCATTGTTCCAGATCAGCTCTGCCGCCAGGGTACGGAACTGAATGGCGCCCAAAGAAGGTTTCTCTTTGGTGAAGGGTCAGCGGAGATGTAGCCGCTGAAAAGACTCGCCCAGGTTCCTCAAATACAGTGCGGAAAGTCCATAGGAAACACCGTAGGTCACGGTCTCCGATCCCTGACGTTCCCAGATGGGGTTCGCCCATGCCAGGGCCTTGTCAGTAAGAAGAGAAACTATGAATGCGATCCTTGCGCCAGATCTAAAACTGGTTCAGAAATCCCCCGCAAGTCCTTGCGTCTCCGTCGTAACGGGGAGGCAGTGGCAAAGAGAATAGCACATCTGTAATGCCAGGAGGTGTAGTAGCAGGAGCAGTAGGAGCAATAGGAGCAGGTTGTGGGAAGGTTGTAGCTTGCGTATCCATCCGATGCGCAATAATGTTCACCGCCTGGAGGATTTGGTCCTGTCGTAACCGGAGGTCAAGCATCTCTGCCCGCATGGCTTGTAATGACGTTGTGGTCTTGGGTTGACCAGCGTTGTCCATGGCCTGAGTGTACTGACATGATCTTTGGGTATGTGGACCCACTAGGCCGCACTGCCATAACGGGGAGGCAGCTGGCCAAACAACAGAGTACCCAATCAATACAAAGTCCAGCACAAGGGTACCTGAATAGTCCAGAAAGCTAGGCACAGATGGAACTTTGACAGCAGAGGATGCCACACGTGGTGGAGGATATCAGGCGTGGCAAATGACATCAGATGTGGTGTACTACAGTAGGAGTGACCGATGGCAGAACACGACTCTAATTCTCGATAGGGCTCAGGAACCAACACAGCACAGGATACAGGAACAGGTAGTAGGGCACGGGAACACTTGGGAACAGGATAACACTGAGGGACCATTTGCTAAGACTAACATGAGAAATACAAATAATGCTCAGGCAGGGAGTGAAAGGACAGGGCCCCTTTTATAGTCCAGAGCGAAGCGGAACTAAGTGCTGGCCTCTCCTAGGAAGGAGATGCCGGCCAGCACTCACAGATCCATGGCTGTGGCCGCCGAGGTGTGAGTAGGAATGGCGGTCCGTCGCTGTGGACGCTACATTGTGTAGTGGTCTTTATTGCTGTGGTACTGTGACTGTGGGGAATGTGGCCCAGAGCCAAGGTGGCTTAGACTGGTAGCATGGGTTGGGCTTCTGGGTTGCTCCCTCTGCAGGTGCTGTGTTGTGGGGGCATTGGTTGCCATGCACTGCTGCACCTGATAGAGTACTAACCTACTTAAAACGGATCGATGTGAAGTGGTAAGTGAACTAATAGAGTTTGATCAAAATGTTAACAAAGAACCTCATATACATGTTTATAAATTTCACTAGATCAATATATAACAAGTGGATGTATCAGAATTTTTTCTAATACAAAAAAAAAATCTCTATTTGGAAACCCCAAATCAATGTGTCATAGTTTATGAAACTGCAGTCCATGTAATCTCTCGTGTGTGTCAGCATAGACCTTTACAGGACAACTAGTCTTTCCACAGCTGGTGCTTCCTGAATGTTAATATCTCACAGTTTCCAGAACAGTTAGGCTGGGTAGACACATTGCGCTCAAAATGTGTTTTTTTTGCTGCAAACGCATGCCATTTTGCAATGATTTTACCGTAAAAATGCATTTAAGCCCTTATGTGTCAACCCAGCCTGAAGATCTGAAGATACATACTGTTGGTATAGTCCACTGGTATCTGGCCCAGAGCCAACTTTAGAGGGAATGTAATGTATAACCTATATGTTTTTTTTACTAATTAAAAAAAAGATACTGATTATTCATTTTTTTCTAGTCGATTTTTATTTTCTGATAGATTTTTTAATTCTATTTTCTGTACATAATTATGGGGGCAGCCATCTTGCCTGAGCTACTTTTAACAGCATTTAGAGATATGCTTTACAGCAGTCACATGGACCATAGGCCTACGCAGACAGTATCACACATGATAGGCTTAGATACAGGGCCTTATCAGACAGTATCACACATGATAAGCTTAGATACAGGTCCACAATAGACAGCATCACACATGAAAGGCTTAGATACGGGGCTGCAGCAGATATTATCACACATGTTAAGCTTAGATACAGGGCCCCAGCATAAAATATCACATGATAGGCTTAGATACAAGGCCTCAGCAGACAGTATAAATATACTTAGCCTCCTCGCTCCAGAGTCGGGTCCCCTTCAGTACAAGGTGCAGCACTGGGTCCTCTACAGTTCCGTGCGCAGCGCTGGATCCTGATGTCGTTCAGGACATTATGTGCGCCACGCATACAATGTCCTGATACAATGTCCTGACACTGAATGACGTCAGGACCCAGCACTGAGCCCAGAGCCGAAGAGAACCCAGTGCTGTGCCTGGAGCTGAAGAGGACCCTACTCAAGTTTTAAATCATATGTCAATATCCTGATCATTTCCTGATGACTCATCCCCTTTAAGGCCTTACAGCTAACTATTAAGTTGGTATAGACATAAAGATTCTTCTCATACAACAAACTTTCTCCTTATTTTATTTTGTAATTGGAATGAGCATTGGGAAAGCAGAATAAATAGATATTGTTGGGAAATAAATTCAAATAGATATTCTTGGTAAAGAAATAATTTACCCACGGAACAGAGACTGTATTGTGGGTAGTATCATGCATTTGCATTGTTCTACATGTACTTTTTTCAAATTAAAGTAAACACTACACTAACCTAGTCGCTTATTATTAAAAACTGAGAAAGGTTTTATGAACTTTTATATTAATGATGAGACTTTAGACCATTGTTTTTAGTACCATATATAAACCATTACTGTTAATGATTATAAAAATGCTCAGATAATTATCAATATGTCTATGACCACATTTAAAGAAGTTGAACTATTATATTTTGCTATATTTATACCAAACCTTAGGAGTAAACACGATGCTTAACTAGAGACCTTCTCAAACAATAATAATTATATTTACAATCAAAAACCCAGTTTCTACAATCATAAAGTTCTAAGAAAATGCTGTTGAGCCTATTGATTAAGTGAGTAGAGTAGAATCATAGGTGGTACTGCAAGTAAACTGGGGTTTAGATGTTAGGAAACGGCCATCTCTTTAAGATTACCATGACTACTAGTCTAGCTTCTGGGCTGTTCTGCTTTTAGTTGTTTAGTCTATTCCACTCCTTTGTATTTCTTCCTATCAGATTGAAGGGTGGAGTATTTAAATCTAAGTTGGTTCTGTTTTCTTTGCTTGTGATTTTCCTTGCCTCCATGTATTTGATCAAGCTACTGACTATATCCTGTACCTTTGACTACTTGCACTTTTTGGAACTGGACCTCGGCTTGTTTCTGGATTACCCTTTGCTTACTGATTTGGACTTTCTGCTCCCGGCTGGTTTTGACATCTGCTATCCCTGATATCCACTAGCTTTGTGATTTGAACTTTCTGTTTACCCTCGGGCTGTCTTGATATCTGCTCTGGTTTTGCCTGCATTGCACCTCTTATTCAACACTGAATTCTGTTAAAACAACTTGGGTTCTATGCTACAAAGTCCAACCTGCCTTGCGGTGGACTCTGGCGAAAACCATAGAGTAGCCTTAGATTCTGTTGATCAGAGTTGTGACGGATTTGGGGTTGCGGATTTATTTACACGCTCATTTCTGACAGTCTCCAGGAGCCTTTGGGGAATTGCCCACCTAGCAATTCCATAAACGTCCATCCTGGGAATTGCTCAACTGGTGATTCGATAATAATAAACTTGTCTCACTGCTCTTTGCAGCAGTTTTTGCACAATCTATTAAACTTTGAGTACTTGGTGATCTGGTAGCCCCACTATAGCAGATGCAGATGATTTTCTTAATTCCATCACTGCGTAGCACATAAAACAGCAGATTAATATAAGGAAGACGGAATGGGCCAAATAAAATCAGAAAGCTATAAACAGACATAGGAAACAAAGAACGAGGATTAAATAAAGAGAGCTAACAAATGAGGGAATGCCTGAATATAGAGAGTAACAGATAACCCAGAACAGTGCTTATGAGTGATACTTTTGATGTAGCAAGCTTTGTAAAAGGGTTTGTCTGGGCATAGAGCAGTTTTTCATACCGATGTCTTATCCACAGGATAGGTCATCAGTATAAGATCAGTAGGGGTCCGACCCCGCACCGATCAGCTATTCCGGCTGCCTCCGGGGCACCGGAAGTTATGTAGTGTTCGGTGCCGGAAGTAGATGGTTCCGTACACGGTGTAGCGGCCATGTTGGGTTACTGCAGTTCTGCTCCTATTCCCTTGAATACGAGCAGAGCTGCAGTAATGCAGCACGGCTTCTATAAAATGGTCAGAACCATATGGTTTCGTCACCAACCACTGCATCATTTCCGGTGTCGGGGACAGCAGGAACAGCTGATCGATGCAGGGTCTGGTTGACGGACCTCCACCGATCATATACTGATGACCTATCCTGCGTGAGTTCACACTAAAATATTCAAATGGGATTAAAATGGATGTAAATATGTCTATTCATTTTATCTGGATCCTTAAAAAATGAAAAAAATTTAAAGAATAAAGAGGAATAAAATGCTATTACCATTAGTTAGAATTGCTTGACTTATCTCGTCATGTGGGTTGAAGAATGTGTATTCAGTGTATACTAATTGAAATATTGCCATACACAAACCTTTGTTAAAGAGTCTTGCTAAAGTGTAGAAATCTCTGTTGAGCGAGATTATATACTTTCTACCTAGAGACTGTTATTTTATTTGTTGATTGCTGGCCTTTATTATTGCATCAATGGGACGTATTTACTGTCCCAAAAGTCATGTTATATTGGATAAGTGGCTGTTAGTTTAACAATGATATAGATGACTGCAGAGTGGCATTATTCAATACAGAAAATGATATCATATATATAACTGACTTTTAATGTGACTGTAAACCTTGTATACCACCTGCTGAAGTCCATATTTACCATAGATCTCTTAGGGCACATTGGTTTTGGTAACATCATTAAGGCCAGGATCACACACATAGTTTTGATGCAGTTTTAGTGGCAGTTTTTCGCTAATTTTTTTAAAGTAAAAAACAGGAGTGGACACACAAGAAAGGAGATACATCGGTCCTTTCTTTATATATTCCCTTCATTCTTTTTGCATCCACTTTTAGCTTTGGCTCAAGAAACTGATCCAAAAAGTGCACAAAACTCTGCATCAAAACTGTGTGTGTGATTCTGGCCTAAAGGTGTTGTCTAAGGAGGGGTCTATTTCCCTTGAATACAGAGAGTGCATATATTTTGCTACACACTCAGCGTGTCAATGCGACCCTCAAGCCACACAGGTCCATATGGAGTGAACACCAAGGTCCCACCTTTGAATCACAATGACATATTATAAACTATATTATAAACTTTATCCAGTCTTTGTGCAGGGAGTGATACATATTGAATAAGAATGCCAAATTAATTATTTACCTTTTTTATATCTGAGAACTACAGATCAGTTTGCCAGTGCAGAAAAGCCAGGTTTGCCTTTAGGCAAAAGTTTTGATATCACAATGTGTTCTCCGTGGTTATCCATAAGGCTGGATTCACACGAGGTCATTACGTCCGTAATTGATGGACGTATTTCGGCCGCTAATCCCGGACCGAACACAGTGCAGGGAGCCGGGCTCCTATCATCATACTTATGTACGATGCTAGGAGTCCCTGCCTCGCTGCAGGACAACTGTCCTGTACTGAAACCATGATTACAGTACGGGACAGTTGTCCTGCAGCGAGGCAGGGACTCCTAGCATCGTACATAACTATGATGCTAGGATCCCGGCTCCCTGCAGTGTGTTCGGTCCGGGATTAGCGGCCGAAATACGTTCCGTCCATTACGGACGTAACATGGTCGTGTGAACCCAGCCTAACTGAGTTATCATGAAGCTCAAAGGAAGCAGTTATGATAAATGGCAAAAATTCAGCTCTTCTATATTTGATTTGGTAGTAGGCCACCAAAAGTGGATTAGGCCATACACCTGGAACATAAGCTAGAATATTTAGAATGTTCTTCGGAAAAATTTGTTTCTAATATCTACCACATTGGCTTCACCGTCAGCCTTTATAATGACTTAGTTTCTAGTCATCTGTTTTTGGGTTTCTGGCTGTTAGCCCCTGGTGTCAGCTGTAATACACAGCTGACACCCGCTGCGTACGGAGCGGGCTCAGCGTATGAGCTCGCTCCAAACATTATTCCCTGCACCACGACATTCTATTACATCGTGGTGCTGGTAGGGGTACATGTAAACCTTTTTAATTTTTTCCTTTTTACTAAAAAGGAACAGCTGATCGGTGCAGGGACCGGTTGACGGACCTCCACCGATCATATACTGATGACCTATCCTGCGTGAGTTCACACTACCATATTCAAATGGGATTAAAATGGATTTAAAAAGGTCTATTCATTTTATCTGGATCCTTAAAAAATGAAAAAAATTTAAAGAATAAAGAGGCATAAAATGCTATTACCATTAGTTAGAATTGCTTGACTTATCTAGTCATGTGGGTTGAAGAATGTGTAACAGACAGACTCTCTGTGAAAAAACACAGATGTGTGAATAGCTTCATTGAATTGCATTATTCAGTGTGCTGTCAGTTATTTAAACGGAAAGCACACGGACGTGAAAGACATTCATGTGAATAGGTATTCTTATGGCCAGGGGTGAAAGAATCATGATTGCAGGTGGTACACCCGCTACCGGACTAGGAGGGGAAAGTGGCCCACCAGCCCCAGGTCCACTTTCGAGCGCCTCTTAGTTTACTATGGCAGGACAGAGAGTCATTGGTTCCCTGCCCTTCCACGAAATCTGATAAGCCACTGTTTTAGGCCTGTGGTCTACTACGGGTCCCTGATGATGCTGATGATGTCAGCCTGACCAGTCGTTGCAGGGAAAAGACGGAGCAGCTCGTCGTGGGAATGGAGTTAATTGAGTTCACATTTTTTTTTTTTTTATTGGTGCAAACTCGGCACTATTCATGGAGGGGGTCTAACTACTATATTGGGCACCTATCTACTATATGGGGAGCCTAACTACTATATGCAGAGGCCTTACTACCATGTGGTGGACTAACTACTATGTGGGGGCCTAACTACCGTATACCCGCCCGACTCGTGGCACCCCTCCCCAACTCGCGGCACCACCCCCTCGCGGCATACCCCCCGCCCCCCTTGCTGCTCTGCTATAACTTCTCCCTCTCCTGGCAGGCAGTCACGGAGGGAGAACAGTAATAGTAATAAAACATTTTTCTTTTTCCCCTCTGTTAAATATCTATCTATCTATCTATCTATCTATCTATCTATCTATCTATCTATCTATCTATCTATCTATCTATCTATATGTCTGTCTGTCTGTCTGTGTGTGTCGGTCGGTCTGTCTATCTATCTAGTACATAATAAATGCAGATTTTTTGATGTCACATAAATAAAGATTATTATTATAATTTCTATCTATCTTATATATTGATATATAGTATCGTTTTAGACTGGGGCTACACTGCGACTTTGGCCACGATAGAGGTCGCATGGCCAAAGCTCACTATGTTCCGTAGCCTACATGGCAAGTAATGACAGTGAATGTGGTCGCAGTCATTTTAATTGTGATGTAAGCTACTGGACAAAGCAATTTTTGGCCATGGGATCTGTGTCGTGACCAAAGTCATTGTGTAGCCCCAGCCTAGAACTATAAGTTAGATAGATAGATAGATAGATAGATAGATAGATAGATAGATAGATAGATAGATAGATAGATAGATAGATAGATAGATAGATAGATAGATAGATAGATAGATAGATAGATAGATAGATAGATAGATAGATAGATGATTATAATATCTTTATATATCCATCTAAATTGCGTTTGTTTTATTTGTTTTATATCGGTTTTTTTAATTTATGTCGTATATCTTTCATATGATATATTGATGTAATGTACAGTTTTGGCTGCGACACTGGTCACGTGCACAGAGATCGCTATGGAATCAGCTTTGGAAAATGTGCTCTCTAAAAGCCAATTTGTGCACCATGCATTGTAAGTTTCGCCTTGCGCCAAGCGTGTAAGAAATGCCCACATATTTATCATAGAGTCGGCAGAAGTTGACAAATATGTATTCAGGTGTGTTTACCCAGTAGCATGCACCAGATGTCAGAAAATATCACCTAAACTTTACATATTCCCACTTTTTTTTAAACTTCCCATTCTTTCCATTTACATTTTTTAAAAAGTAAAATATATCACTTATCTTTTTACACAATATGGAAGCCCAAAATGTGCTTAGAAAAACAAGACCAAATACATGTAGGTTGGTTAGAGTAATAGAAGAGCAATTTTCTTTTAAATTGGCACATGGCTAAAACGCTCTTTTTTTCAGTGTGGATTGCGCACTGAAAATTCACTACAAGTTACAATATAACTCATGTGAATGAGGTTTACCTTTTTTTTGAAGGATGGAATAGCATAGTAGAATAAGCTATTCCATCCTGAGAGATCCCGCAAAAAAACAAAACAATGTATACTGCTCCTGACAACACTATATGGATAGTAATGTCAGGAGCTTCCCAATGCCGGAATCCCCAGGCAGAGCATCGCACTGCCCTTAGACTTTGGCCCTAGGGAAGCTCCTGACATCACTGCCCATATATGGAAATGAGGAACAGCGCCGGAGTCCCTGGGCGAAGCTCTAGTAGAAGCTCTGCCCGGGGACTCCAGCCCTGGGAAAGCTACTCACATTTATGGACAGTGACTTCAGGAGTTTCCTTAGGGCCTTTCCCCAGGTGACGTATCCCACTGTATGCCATACAGTGGGATACGGTTTAGCTGAATTTAACAAAACCTGTGCTTTAACGGTTATTAAAAACGGGGCATTAACCGGTCATGTGCCTGACCCATGGTTTCGTTCACTGTAATTGACATCAGTACCAAAATCAGTTAACGCGCATAACGTACAAACGTGCTTTCTGCTGCCCAACCCTCGGTAATGGAGGGGGACCCAGACTCCTTGGCTGTATGGGGCCCGGAAATTCCTGATGGCAACCCTAGGTAGTATTATTCAGTCACTATGTGGTGGTAATATGTGGTCATGACGTGGCGGTATTATTAAGTAACAGTATGGTGGTATTATTCAGTAAGTTTGTGGTGGTATTATGTGATCATGATGTGAAGGGATTATTAAGTAACAGTATAGTAGTATTATTTAGTCAGTCACTATGTGGTGGTAATATGTGGTCATGGTGTGGCAGTATTATTCAGTAATAGTATGGTGGTATTATTCAGTCACTATGTGGTGGTAATATGTGGTCATGTTGTGGCATTATTAATCAGTCACTATGTGGTGGTAATATGTGGTCATGGTGTGGAGGTATTATTCAGTCACTATGTGGTGGTAATATACAGTCATGATGTGATTGTATTATTCAGTAACAGTATGGTGGTATTATTAAGTCACTTTCTGGTGGTAATATGTGGTCATGGTGGGGATGTATTATTCAGTGACAATATGGGGGTGTTATTCAGTCACTATGTGGTGGTAATATGTCGTCATGGTGTGGAGGTAGTATTCAGTAACAGTATAGTGCTATTACTCAGTCACTATGGAGTGGTAATATGTGATGACAGTGTGGCGGTAATATTTAATATCATTGTATGGGTAATATGGATGTGTTATTCAGTGACAATATGGGGGTGTTATTCAGTCACTATGTGGTCGTAATAAGTGGTCATGTTGTGGTGGTATTATTTAGTAACAGTATGGTGATATTATTCAGTCACTATGTGGTTATAATATGTGGTCATGTTGTGGAAGTATTATTCAGTCATTATGTGGTGGTAATATATGGTGATGTTTGTCCCTTGTATAGTGGTATCATTGGTCTTGGTATACCGGGTTTCGTTCAGTAACAATATGGTGATTTTTATTCCTTGTATAGTGGATGGTAATATTATCTGTTATCCCTATGACTGTATAATTTACAGGTATATTATCATACATAAAACATTGTGTCATGGCTGTGGGGTATGTGGACCCACTAGGCCGTTCCGCCGTAGCGAAGTAGCAGCTGGCCAAACAACAGTCAATGATAGTCTTTTAATCAAGAGTACCTGGATAAGAGTTTTGGCAGACACTAGGCACTGATGACACTTTGCACAGATGTCGTGCAGTCGACCAGGCCCACGCGCCGGCATGAGCCCCGGATACAGATGGTGAACTCTACTCCTACACTAGACTTCGCACTGGAACAAACACAATTACTGGATACGGGACACAGGAATACAAGATGCAGGATACAACTAAGGGACCATTTGCTTAAACTAACATAGGTAGACACAACAACGCTCAGGCATGGAAGAAGAGGACAGAGTCCTTTTTATAGTCCAGGGTGCGTTGGGATTGGGTAGGAAACATTTTACAGGTGTTGCGTGCTCGTCCCCGGCCTTAAAGGGGAGGGAGATGCCGGAAAGCTCTCAGTGTCCTGCGGTCGCGGCTGCCGGTGAGTATAACATTCCGGCGGTCAGCTACCGCGGGCACAACACATTGTCACATACCTATATTGTCTTTGAGAGTCGCAACGCCACAAGGACCTGCACATCCGAGCAACGGGTATGGAGTGGCAGGTGCAAAATTTTCCCTGGGACCCATGACTGTAGTTACACCAGTGCTTATGGCCCCATAAAAATAATTGAGCCCATTTTGCAGATGCTAATCCAAAGAGATATGAGCACATCCAGGTGTATAGTTCAGTCCTGATTTTAGAAGTGCTAATATTGAAAGATATGCCTTAGAGAAGAGGATCAAAGAAGGGACATGAAGATTTTTTCAACATAAAAGAAACAAAGAATATACAGAATAAAAGAACACTGAGTCATAGTTCTTCTTGCTAACAATATACAATATCACTTAAATGACATTCAGCAGCTGGTGTAATAAAAATGTGTTTGTAAACTGACTGAGTAGCCCTGAAATTAGCAGATTCATAAACGTATACAGTGCATATACCCATATACTGTAATGGCCGGAAGGAGGTGAAGGGAAAGTGAGCCCTAATCTACCCACCGCCCTGTCCCTGCCTACTTGCAACGACTCGCCCTAGGCGACGAGGTACAACTGGGCGGCGGTCCCTACGCTGTCTAAGTGCACAGGAAAACAAACAGGGAACATGCAAGGTAAGGGGCAGTAGCCACGGAACGCCACGAGGAAACGGAGCGGCGAACGGACAGTCAGGACCAGGACGAAGTGAGTACACCCAAGCGGGCAAGGAGACAGAAGCAAGCCAGGGGCAAAGCAAAGCAGGTCAAGCAGAACTGCAGCAAGGCAGAAGGACGGCAGAAGCAGGCTGGAGCAAGCAGCAGTGGGGCCAGGAATCCAAAAGAATTACAAGCACTGAGGGAGAGAACAGGGCAGGTAATAAAGGACAGGGGGCGGAGCTAACTCCGACAGACCAGGCCGCGATAGGCTCTCCCACTCCTGAGCCTGCCACCCTGGTTGGTGGGAGATGGTGTCAGTCGAACAGGTCTGGCCTCAGGTGTGGATTGATTAATCCCAGGAGTATAGCTAGATGAAGTACCTGGCAGATCCCTAACAGTACTCCCCCTTTTATGAGGGGCCACCGGACCCTTACTAAGGGGACCCGGTTTAGTGGGGAAGAGAAGGTGGAACCTCCTGATCAATACCCCAGCGTGAACATCACGGGCAGGTACCCAAGTCCTCTCCTCCGGCCCGTATCCTCTCCAATGGACCAGGTACTGGAGGGAGCCCTGGACCATCCTACTGTCCATAATCTTGGCCACCTCGAATTCCACCCCCTCAGGGGTGAGAACGGGAACAGGAGGTATCCTCGAGGGGGACCAGGACGGGGAGCAGCGTTTAAGGAGGGAGGCATGGAAGACGTCATGTATGCGAAATGATGGGGGGAGCTCCAGACGGAAGGATACAGGGTTGAGGACTTCAATGATCTTATAAGGTCCAATAAATCGGGGAGCAAACTTCCTGGACGGGACCTTAAGGCGCAAGTTCCTGGACGACAACCAGACCAAATCCCCGACGACAAACCGGGGGTTAGCAGAACGTCTACTATCCGCCTGAATCTTTTGTGCGCTCTGGGACGCCTCTAGGTTCTTCTGAACCTGGGCCCAGACGGTGCACAGTTCCCGATGAACATCCTCTACCTCAGGATTATTGGAACAACCAGGGGAGACGGAGGAGAATCTTGGGTTAAACCCGAAATTACAGAAAAACGGGGAGACCCCTGACGAGTTACTGACCCGATTATTCAAGGAAAATTCAGCAAGGGGAAGGAATGAGACCCAATCGAATTGACAGTCAGAGATGAAACACCTTAAATATTGTTCCAGGGATTGGTTGGTCCTTTCCGTTTGGCCATTAGTTTCGGGATGGAAGGCGGAGGAGAAGGACAGATCAATCTCCAACTTTTTACAAAAAGCTCTCCAAAATAAGGAAACAAATTGTACCCCTCTGTCAGAAACGATATTGACTGGGGCCCCATGGAGACGCAGGATGTGTTTCACAAACAAAGAAGCTAACGTCTTGGCGTTAGGTAGCTTCTTAAGGGGCACAAAGTGGCACATCTTGCTGAAGCGGTCGACTACCACCCACACCACCGACTTGCCCTGAGATGGAGGCAAATCGGTGATAAAATCCATGGAGATATGGGTCCAAGGTCTCTGGGGAATGGGCAAGGAACGTAGCAGGCCCGCAGGTCGGGACCTAGGGGTTTTGGACCTAGCGCAAACCTCACAAGCGGCGACGTAAGCGCTAACGTCTTTAGGCAACCCAGGCCACCAATAGTTTCTGGTAATGAGGTGTTTGGTGCCCAAGATGCCAGGATGACCAGATAGAGCGGAGTCATGGTTTTCCCTGAGTACCCTCAGCCGGTATTGCAGGGGAACAAACAGTTTGTCCCCAGGGACGTTCCCGGGAGCTGCACCCTGATCAGCCGCGATATCAGAAGCTAAATCAGAATCCGTGGCAGAGACGATTATACCAGGGGGTAAAATACAAGCAGGATCCTTCTCAGAAGGAGGATTGGCCATGAAACTACGTGACAGAGCATCAGCCTTAATATTCTTGGACCCAGCCCTATAGGTAACCAAGAAATTAAATCTGGTAAAGAATAGTGCCCACCGAGCTTGTCTAGGATTAAAGGCATGGTGTCGCCCCAAAAACATGTTTTTTTTTTTAAATTTAAACATTTAGTGTGTGGGTGATTAAACATTGTTCAAATTTTTTTTATTTTTTTCGCGAGTCAGGAAATATTATAAATTTTTTCAAATTTATAATACTACCCATTTTTGGTCACTAGATGGAGCTGTTTGGAGCTAGTTCCCAAAATTGCAGCATTGCAACATTGGGTTAAAAGCTATCGCTCTAGTGAGCTCTCAGCATCCCCCCCTCCTTTATCCTGGCTAGTGCCGGGATAAACGAGGGGTTTGAAAGGTTTAACCTCCTACACTGTGTGTCGCCATTTTTTGAGGTAACCCACAGTGTAGTAGGTTTACATGCAGTAGTAAACACACACAAACACTAACATACATTGAAATCGCTTACCTGCTCCTGCCGCCGCGGCCCGTCCGCTCCCTTTGCTGCCGCTGTTCCATGTGCACTTGTCCGGAAGCCGCGACCGGAAGTAGTAATATTACTGTCCAGCCGCGACTTCCGGTCCACAGGAAAATGGCGCCGGACGGCGCCAATTTCGAATAGGACTGTGTGGGAGCGGCGCATGCGCAGTTCCCACACAGACGCCGTACACGGCAGTCAATGGGACGGGAGCCGTTCGCAGTCCCTATGGGACTGTGGCTGCCGTATTCCATGTCTGTGTGTGTCGTTAATCGACACACACAGAAATGGAACAAAAAATGGCAGCCCCCATAGGGAAGAAAAAGTGTGAAAATAAGAAACAGTAAAACACAAACACACAAATGTAAATAAACGTTTATATTAAGGCACTAACATCTTTAACATATAAAAAAATTATTTGTGATGACACTGTTCCTTTAAGCCTCCGGGCCGATTCTAGGAAAACCAGATTCTTGTGATCCGTAAGGACCGTTACCTGGTGTCTGGCCCCCTCCAGGAAGTGCCGCCACTCCTCAAAAGCCCATTTAATGGCTAGAAGTTCGCGGTTGCCAATATCATAGTTACTCTCCGTGGGCGAAAACTTCCTAGAGAAGTAAGCACAGGGGCGGAGATGGGTGAGGGAGCTGGTACCCTGGGACAAGACGGCCCCCACTCCCACCTCGGAAGCGTCAACCTCCACAATAAATGGCTCCTCTTGGTTGGGCTGAATCAGCACGGGGGCCGAGATAAAGCACTTCTTGAGGGTCTCAAAGGCCTGGACGGCCTCAGGGGGCCAATGGAGGACATCAGCACCCTTGCGGGTAAGGTCCGTAAGAGGCTTAGCGACGACCGAGAAGTTGGCAATAAATCTCCTGTAATAGTTGGCGAACCCTAAAAAACACTGTAACGCCTTAAGGGAGGCAGGTTGGACCCATTCCGCCACAGCCTGAACCTTGGCAGGGTCCATGCGGAATTCATGAGGAGTGAGGATTTGCCCTAAAAATGGTATCTCCTGTACCCCAAAGACACATTTTTCAGTCTTAGCAAACAGATTATTCTCCCGAAGGACCTGGAGCACCTTCCTGACATGCTCCACGTGGGAGGACCAGTCCTTGGAAAACACCAGTATGTCATCAAGGTACACAACAAGAAAATTACCCAGGTACTCTCTCAGGATTTCATTAATAAAATTCTGGAAGACAGCAGGGGCATTACACAACCCAAAGGGCATGACCAGGTATTCGAAATGACCCTCGGGTGTGTTGAACGCAGTTTTCCACTCATCCCCCTCTTTGATGCGGATAAGGTTATATGCCCCCCGTAGATCGAACTTAGAAAACCATTGGGCTCCCTGAACCTGATTAAAAAGATCCGGAATCAAAGGAAGTGGGTACTGGTTCCTTACGGTGACCTTATTCAGGTTACGATAATCAATGCACGGCCTAAGACCACCATCCTTCTTCCCCACGAAGAAGAAGCCAGCACCTACAGGAGAAGTCGAGGGGCGAATGAAACCCTTGGCCAGGCATTCTTGGATATACACCCTCATAGCTTTACGTTCAGGACATGAAAGATTAAATATCCTCCCCTTAGGAAGCTTGGCACCAGGCACCAAATCGATAGCGCAATCGTAATCTCTATGGGGGGGCAACACCTCGGAGGCCTCCTTAGAAAACACATCGGCGAAGTCCTGAACAAACTCAGGAAGCGTGTTTACCTCCTCCCGGGGAGAAATAGAGTTAACAGAAAGACATGACATAAGACATTCATTACCCCATTTGGTGAGATCCCCAGTATTCAAATCAAACGTGGGATTATGCAACTGCAACCAGGGAAGGCCTAAAACCAGATCAGACGATAATCCCTGCATCACCAGTACAGAGCACTGCTCCAAATGCATGGAGCCAACCAGGAGTTCAAAAACAGGAGTATGCTGAGTAAAATAACCATTAGCAAGGGGAGTTGAGTCGATTCCTACTACAGGGATAGGATAAGGTAAATCAATACAAGGCATCTTTAGAGACATAGCAAAATCCGCAGACATGATATTAGCAGATGAGCCAGAATCCACGAAAGCACTGCCCGTGGCAGACCGGCCAGCAAACGAGACCTGAAAGGGAAGCAAAATTTTATTGCGTTTCACATTAACGGGAAATACCTGTGCGCCCAATTGACCTCCCCGATGATCACTTAGGCGCGGAAGTTTTCCGGCTTCTTATTCTTGCGCCTGGGACAGGTGTTCAGTAGATGCTTGTCGTCCCCACAGTAGAAGCAGAGACCATTCATTCTGCGAAACTCCCTACGTTGTCGAGGGGACATGGAGGCCCCGAGTTGCATAGGTACCTCCGAGTCCTCCGTGGAGGGGCGAGGAGACGGGACCTCGGGGGGGATCGCAGAAAAGTCAGAGGGGAGCACACTGAAGCGTTCTAGCTGACGTTCCCTGAGACGTCGGTCAAGTCGTACTGCTAGGGCCATAACCTGGTCAAGGGAGTCAGACGAGGGGTAGCTAACCAGCAGATCCTTCAGGGCGTCAGATAATCCTAACCTAAACTGGCACCTTAGGGCCGGATCGTTCCACTGAGAAGCTACGCACCACTTCCTAAAATCAGAACAGTATTCCTCAACCGGTCTCCTACCCTGACGTAAGGTCACCAGCTGACTCTCGGCTAAGGCAGTCCTGTCAGTCTCGTCGTAAATGAGTCCGAGGGCAGAGAAAAAACGATCAACAGAGGAAAGTTCAGGGGCGTCAGGAGCCAAGGAGAAGGCCCACTCTTGGGGCCCTTCCTGGAGTCGGGATATGATGATACCCACCCGCTGGTTCTCGGAACCTGAGGAGTGGGGCTTTAGGCGGAAATACAGTCTGCAACTCTCCCGGAAGGAGAGAAACGTCTTACGGTCCCCTGAGAACCGGTCAGGTAACTTGAGGTCGGGTTCTAGAGGTGAGGTGAGGGGTACTACTAAAGCAGCGTCACCCTGATTGACCCTTTGGGCCAGGGCCTGGACCTGTAGGGAGAGGCCCTGCATCTGCTGGGCCAGGGTCTCAAGGGGGTCCATGATAGCGTCAGCGTAGGAGAAATGGTAGACTAGGTAAGGGCTTGTAATTATGTAATGGCCGGAAGGAGGTGAAGGGAAAGTGAGCCCTAATCTACCCACCGCCCTGTCCCTGCCTACTTGCAACGACTCGCCCTAGGCGACGAGGTACAACTGGGCGGCGGTCCCTACGCTGTCTAAGTGCACAGGAAAACAAACAGGGAACATGCAAGGGAAGGGGCAGTAGCCACGGAACGCCACGAGGAAACGGAGCGGCGAACGGACAGTCAGGACCAGGACGAAGTGAGTACACCCAAGCGGGCAAGGAGACAGAAGCAAGCCAGGGGCAAAGCAAAGCAGGTCAAGCAGAACTGCAGCAAGGCAGAAGGACGGCAGAAGCAGGCTGGAGCAAGCAGCAGTGGGGCCAGGAATCCAAAAGAATTACAAGCACTGAGGGAGAGAACAGGGCAGGTAATAAAGGACAGGGGGCGGAGCTAACTCCGACAGACCAGGCCGCGATAGGCTCTCCCACTCCTGAGCCTGCCACCCTGGTTGGTGGGAGATGGTGTCAGTCGAACAGGTCTGGCCTCAGGTGTGGATTGATTAATCCCAGGAGTATGCCTAGATGAAGTACCTGGCAGATCCCTAACATATACTCTGTAATGTCGGGGTAGGGAGACAGACAGGTGAGCCCTAATCTACCCGCCACTCAGTCCCTGCCTACTTGCACGGCTCGTCCTAGGCGACGGCGTACATCTGGGCGACGGTCCCTACGCTCACTAAGTGCACGACAGACAAACAGACAAGGGTACACAGAAGCTAAGGGAAATGGGGCAGTTGCCCACGGCAACACCGTGAGCAACAAGAGTAGTGAACGAGCCGAGTCAAACCAGGAGTGTATGAGGTACCAAACGCAGAGCAGGAGAGTAGTCAGTAAAGCCAGGGCCAATTTGAAGCAGAGGTCAATAGTACAAGCAGGAACAGCAGAGCCAGGAAACCAGACAGAATCACAGGCAAAGGAAGAGCAGGAAATGAAGGTATAAATAGACCGAGGGCGGGAGCTAGCTCCGTCTGGCCAGGCTGTGATAGGTTCTCCCACACCTCAGCCCACCTGCCTGAGAGGTAGCAGATGGAGTCACTCTATCAGACCTAGGAGCAGATGCAGACTGATTAACCACGGGCGTCGACACAGAAGCTGTGTCTGGCAGATCCTTTACATACTCATCCATCAACAGTAGGCTGGATTCACACACAGCATTTTGTTGCCTTTTTATCAGCGTTTTTGTGGTGCTATTCTGGTGCAGCCACATGTTACATTAAAGTCTATAGTGCTATATAAAAAGCACTTCATACACTGCATTTCTATTTGTAGTGTTTTTGAGACAATTTTGTGGTCAGTGACTATTTTTTCCAAACGCAGCAGGGCGGGGACAGGTCCCCTTTTAAGCACCCCAGGAGTAGTGATTGCCAATTTTGCAAACCCTATAATTATGTCATTGGACACTACCATTATAGTAACTTCATAAATGTAGCTGTAACCACCACTACTTGGGCAGCCACAGGGCCAGGGAATCCCCTGATGAGCCCATACTCTTACATGCCCTCCGAAGGGTAAAATTCTTGCATTGACTTAAAAAACAGCAACCAGGCAGGGTTTCACATTATTTTCCACTATTTTCTCTTTTTCTCTGCAGTGTAAACAAATCATTCACTGTATCTGCTAATCACATCATTGACAGGGCCCTGAATTCAGCATTACAATGCAACACCCTTTTTCTGCAGGGAAGTGTAATGAGACGCCTAGGTTAGCGGAACATAAAACGCTATTTAACAACATTATAAAATAACATCCCAAGGCTCAATTAAAATCTCGGTGATTTACATTTATATTTTACTTTGGCTCCCCCTAGTGGTACACATCTATCATGTACTTGAATCACAATAATAACATCTATGGTAAATACGCAGAACTGATAACTGGTTATCTTTTATCCTTGCACTTCCCATATAGAATATCTACATCAATGCCAAATAAAATGCTTGCCGAGGTATTGCTTTGTGTAAATATAATATGGATTAATATGTCTTTTGCCTACACTTTATCGTTCCTGTGCTAGAGAAGAATAGTGGTACTCTTTTAATTAACACTTTCATGCTACAAACAACCATTCAATTGTTATGCTTCAACCAGTGTCTGTTATATATCCCAGGCCAATATGTTATTAGATTTTATTATTGTACCCTGCGATTTACTCTGACCCCTTTTCCTGCTCTCCCAACGCTCGGTGTCTCTATGTGATGGGTAAGAACATCTCTCGGAATTAAATTTATAAACGATGGTGAATTCAGGACCAGAGGAGAGCTAATCAAATTGGATTAGTTAGTTTCAGACTTCAGTGCTTTTTGTTTGGTCTAGATGATCAGAATCTTTATTAGATAAGCTTGAATTGGCAACATTTGTAGGTGCTGCAAGCTTCTACGTGATATCCATCTGTAACAAATGCTCCGCTCCCTGCGGCTCTAGAGAGAAAATGCCAAGCTCAGCTCGCACAACCTGGGGTAATTGTCTTTCATCACAGTACTTTCAGCGCCAGCTCTAAATAAAACAGGTCATTGTAATAACTCTGAATAAAAAGAAAAAAATGATGGCATTAAAGGCCACAGGTTTATCATTTTAGCTGCATTGCACTGGCGTAGCTATAGGGGTCGCAGCGGTCGCAATTGCGACCGGGCCCCGAAGCCAGGGGGGCCCACGGCCCCCCGCACCACATCAATAAAAAGTTACTATAGTAACTCGGGCCGCGGGCCCCTGTTACTATAGTAACATACTTTACTTACCTTCCTGGTTCCGGATCGCAGCGGAGGTCCTGACGTCAAGCGCTGTGCGCAGCGCATGACGTCACAACGCTATGCCGCCGCGCACAGCATCGAGACTACAGAACTCCCGCTGCGGCCGAAGAGGAAGGTAAGGTAGCCCTGACTGGCGGGGTCTGACTCCCGGGACCCGCCAATCAGCTGTTTTGAAGGGGCCGCAGCACTCGTACGAGAGCTGCTCCCCTTCGTTCCTGTGACTTCATTCCGGTCACACTGTGAATCCGTGTCGGCGATTCACAGTGTGAGCGAGTAGTGAAATGAAGGGGAAGCAGCTCTCGTACGAGTGCTGCGGCCCCTTCAAAACAGCTGATTTGCGGGTCCCGGGCGACACATCAGCTATTGATGGCCTATCCTGAGGATAGGCCATCAATGTTTAGGGACTGCACAACCCCTAAGCCTACGATGTAGCAGGCTTAGGGGGCCCATGAGACAGGATCCTGTCTGTCAGGATCCTGTCTGCTGGGCCCTGTATCTAAGCCAATCACATGGTAGGCTTAGATACATGGCCCATGCGTGATCCTGTCTGCTGGGCCCTGTATCTAAGCCTACCAAACTGTAGGTTTAGATACAGGGCCCCAGCACACAGTAATCTTATACTGTATAAGATTACTGTCTGCTGGACCCTGTATCTAAGCCTACCTTGTGGTAGGCTTAGATACAGGGTTCCACAGACAGTATCACACATGGGCCCTGTATCTAAGCCTTAGAGTATGGGCACAGACACTAATTACGTCCGTAATTGACGGACGTATTTCGGCCGCAAGTACCGGACCGAACACAGTGCAGGGAGCCGGGCTCCTAGCATTATAGTTATGTACGATGCTAGGAGTCCCTGCCTCGCTGCAGGACA
This sequence comes from Rhinoderma darwinii, assembly GCF_050947455.1. Classification (NCBI taxonomy): domain Eukaryota; kingdom Metazoa; phylum Chordata; class Amphibia; order Anura; family Rhinodermatidae; genus Rhinoderma; species Rhinoderma darwinii. The sequence continues at coordinate 42,348,900 of NC_134696.1, read as the reverse complement.
ACTGTCCCATACTGTAAACATGTTTTCAGTACGGGACAGTTGTCCTGCAGAGAGGCAGGGACTCCTACCGTCGTACATAAGTATGATGCTAGGAGCCAGGCTCCCTGCACTGTGTTCGGTCCGGTACATGCGGCCGAAATACGTCCGTCAATTACGGACGTAATTAGTGTGTGTGCACATACCCTAACACATGTGTTACTAATCATTTTTTGTGTGTTTTCTTACAGGTTCGGTCGTTGGACTACGGCGGATTCCAGGACTACTTCGATGACAGCTTTTTTTTTATTAATAAAATGGTTAATGAGGGCTGTGTGGGTTTTTTTTTTATTTCAATAAAATATTTTTTCTATGTCTTTGTGTTTTTTTTTAAACTATATTACTACCGCCTTAGTAATGGCCGCCGGCTGATTGACAGCATCCATTGCTAAGGCGGGGCTTAGTGTTAGCCGATGCAGAGGCTAACACTAACCCCCTTTATTACCCCGGTACCCACCGCCACCAGGGGTGCTGGGAAGAGCCGGGTACGATCCAGTACCTGACCATCTGTAGTGATGGTCGGCCACTGGGGTGGCCGCAGGCTGGTGTTATCAGGAGGGGAAAGGCCAAAAACAGTGGCCCTTCCCATCCTGGTAATGCTGCCTGCTGCTGCTTTATTGTATCTGGCTGGTTATGAAAGTGGGGGGGACCCCACGTCATTTAAAAAAAAAATAATAATTGGAAAGAACGATGTCGGGTCCCCCCCAATTTTCATAACCAGCCAGATAAAACACAGCAGCAGCAGGCAGCATTACAAGGGTGGGAAGGGCCACTGTTTTTGGCCTTCCCCAGCCTAATACTACCAGCCTGCGGCCACCCCGGTGCCTGCCCGTCACTACAGATGGTCGGGTACTAGTTTGTACCTGGCTCTTCCCAGTACCCCTGGTGGCGGTGGGTACCGGGGTAATAATGGGGGTTAGTGTTAGTCTCTGCACCGGCTAGCATTAAGCCTCGCCTTAGTAATGGAGGTTGTCAATCAGCCAGCGGCCATTACTAAGGCGGTGATAATAAAGTTTAAAAAGATACAAGCACATAGAAAAAATATTTTATTGAAATAAAAAAACAACCCTCATTAACCATTTTATTGAGAATAAAAAAAACGCCGTCATTGAAGTCCTCGTATCCGAAGTCCAACAACCGAACCTGTAAAAAAAACACAAACACACAAAAATAATCAGTAACACATAAAGAAGCAAAATTATTATTCTTACCTATCCTGGGTCCAGCGCTGGAGCCGCAATGTCAGCGAGCTGGGCCCTGTATCTAATCCTATCATGTGTGATACAGTCTGCTGAGCTGTGTATCTAATCCAATCATGTATGATACTGTCTGCTGGGCCCTATATCTAATCCGATCATGTGTGATACTGTCTGCTGAGCCACTGTATCTAATCCTATCATGTGTGATACTGTGCTGAGCCACTGTATCTAATCCTATCATGTGTGGTACTGTCTGCTGAGCCACTGTATCTAATCCTATCATGTGTGATACTGTCTGCTGAGCCACTGTATCTAATCCTATCATGTGTGGTACTGTCTGCTGAGCCACTGTATCTAATCCTATCATGTGTGGTACTGTCTGCTGAGCCACTGTATCTAATCCTATCATGTGTGATACTGTCTGTTGGGCCACTGTATCTAATCCTATCATGTGTGATACTGTCTGCTGAGCTGTGTATCTAATCCTATCATGTGGGATACTGCCTTCTGAGCCACTGTATCTAATCCTATCATGTGTGATACTGTCTGCTCAGCCACTGTATCTAATCCTATCCATAGTTTATAGGGTCGTAGTGCTATAGATATGCTATGTTGTCTCATATACACACTTTTTTTTGGGGCGGACACATATGTATTGGGGCTATTTCCCGGACATTTTAAGCCCTGAGGGTATGTTCACACGACAGCGTCTGTTACGGCTGAAATTACTGTGCTGTTTTCAGGAGAAAACAGCACCGTAATTTCAGCCGTAATGGCATGTGCCGGCGTCTTTTGCTGCGTCCATTACGGAAGTAATTCAAGCTGGTTTTCCATGGAGTCCATGGAAAACGGCTCCATTTACGTCTGAAGAAGTGACAGGCACTTTTTTACGCGCCGCCTTTTGACAGCGGCGCGTAAAAAAAAATGACCGTCGGCACAGAACATCGTAAGACCCATTCAAATGAATGGGCAGATGTTTTCCGACGCTTTTGAGCCGCATTTTCAGACGTAATTCAATGCTAAAACGCCCGAATTACGTCCGTAAATAGTGTGTGTGAACCCAGCCTTAGTGACGCCCCGGCTGCTAGTGCTGCATTGTTGGGTCACTTAGGAGACCCAGCGATGCAGCTGAAAGCGGACCGTCGGCCATGAGAAGTTTGCAGGGGGGGGGGGGCCCAGTAAGAATTTTTGCATCGGGGCCCATGAGCCTCTAGCTACGCCCCTGCTGCATTGGTTATGGAGGAAAGGGAGACATGCTTCATTACTGGCATCACAAGAGCTTAATATGATGTGAAAAACTATTAAATACTTTGGACACTTAAATTACTGTTAACTTTGCAGCTTTTTTCTGCTTTTAACTGACATTTTGCAAAGCAAAACAGTCAAGATATAGATGACCTTCCACTTTCCCTGCTGTTCCTGCTTCATGGTGCTACGTGCGATTCTGATACTGCACTATTGTCGCCTTAGAAGTTGGATTGTACTGATTAAGGACAAGACTGTGCAGCTCAGCACTAGTAACATTCTACAAAAAAAAAAAACTATATCAAAGAAAATAAAGAAAATGACTGTAAAACATTCTGTGCACGTGATAAAGCTGCAAGAAGCGGTTATGGTCAAGTAAACTAGAATATTAGTGCTCGCTTGCTGTCAATTCCAGTGAAAGTAAAATTAAAGCATACTATTCCCCTTTCCTTTTGCCATCCCTTGGTTGAACTTGATGGACATGTGTCTTTTTTCAACCGTACTAAGGGCACATTCAGACGTGGTGGAATTGCTGTGGAATTCCGCTGTGGACAGTCCGCAGTGGAATTCTCCAGCAGCCGTTTTTTACATTTGTTTCTATACATTTTTAGGAAAGTTAGTTCAGACGTTGCGGAAAACTCCGCTGCGGACCATAGGCTGCGGTGCAGAATTTTCCCTCCGCAGCATGCACTGTCTGTTGCTGGAGAAGAAGCAGAATTTCACTGCGTATTTCAGCCTTTGCAATGCAAAAACTGAAATCTGTGGCAAGTCCGCTGTGTTTTCCGCAAAGTCTGAATTACCTGTCAAATATGCAAATGTTGGTGCAGATTCGTTGCGTAATTGCCCCAAATCTGCACCACCATTGCAGCGGAAAAACTCTGCCACGTCTGAACGTGCCCTAATTATGTAACTTAGGCTTCGTTCACATCTGCGTCAGGACTCCGTTCATGGGTTCCTTTGGAGCTTTCCGTCAGGGGAACCCATGAACGGTGTCAAAACTGAAACAAACCGAACCCATAGGTTTCCGTTTGCATCACCATTGATTTCAATGGTGACGGATCGGGTGCAAATGGTTTCCGTTTGTCAACGTTGTTTAAGGGTCCTGTCGTTTTTACAGAATCAATACCGTAGTCCACTACGCTATTCATTCCGTCAAAGCGATGGAACCCTTAAACAACGGTGACAAACGGAAACCATTTGCACCGGATCCGTCACCATTGAAGTCAATGGTGATGCAAACGGAAACCTACGGTTTCCATTTGTTTCAGTTTGGATTCTGTTCATGGGTTCCCCTGACAGAAAGCTCAGACGGAGTCCCGACGCAGATGTGAACGAAGTCTTATTCTAATTTTTGCATCTAGAAGTACTGGAATATAATAGGTTGAACTAGATAGACTTTGTGTCTTTTTTCAGTGTTACACCAGGATCACACACACACTTTTGATGCAGTTTTTGACTCCGATTTTTTAGCCAAACACAGAAGTGGCCATAAAATAAGGGAGATGCATCAGTGTTTTTTTTATACCCGTCCTGTTTGGAACCACTTCTCAATTTGACTAAAAAAACTGAGCCAAAAACGGCATCAAAACTGTGTGTAATCCTGGCGTTACCATGTTACATTCTTTGATGGGTTTCATTCATTTCCATTGGATTCAAACTGATGCCAGAATTCAACGGTTTGCATCAGTTTGTATACATGGAGTCCGAATCCATTTTTTCACAACACCCAAAAATGCAGCATGACATAAATGGGTTTTTTTTCTGTGCCAGAACTGTTTATTGATCCCATTCATTTCAGTAGGACTGAAGTGATGATAAAATAAACTAATGAACTTTTTCATATTTTGCCTTAAAGGGCTTATGAAAATATGAAAAAACACCTATTGTTTAAATCAACTTGTTTATGTTAAATATATGTTACATTTTGGTGCTGTTTTTGTTTTTTGTTTCCCATTTTTCATGTTACTATCTATATTTAAAAAAACATTCTGAAGTCTTGCAGTTTTAACACTGACCACTGAGCCTTGACAATAGGCTGAAACCAAAGGCCCTTTTACATGGACCAATGATTGGGTGAAGGAGCGTTCCCAATTATTGCCCTGTGTAAATAGGACAAAGATCAGCTGATGAACAAACAAGCGCTAATTCATCGGCTGATCGCATCCTTTATGAAGCACTAAATATCATCGTTGTCAAATGTAAATGCATGGGGAGCCATGATCGTAGTAACAATTGTCTGTCACCATACTAAACGATCATTGTCGATGTATTTTTTTAATAGTAGTAAACATGGGCGATATTTGCCTTTGTAAAACCACCTTTACGGTTCTGTAGAAATGACCTTTTAGCGGTCATGTCATTATTATCATAGACAGGATTACAATGAATGGTAACAACTCTATTTTAAAGATGGAGGCACATAACACAGGATCCACCGTTGACAACAGATGATAGGGACAGTTCCCCTCCTCCCCCTTCCTGCACAATAACCTCTGCACATGTCACAAAGCATGCCCACAACACTCTCCCATAGAAGTCAATACGCTGTTTTCTAACGGAGGCTTCTTAAGTGGCCGCTGCAATGCAAATTTTTGAGATGGCTGCCCATAGTCATGTATCGAAAAAAGATGAAAAAACAGAATATGTTTCAGTATCTGCTTTTAATTAGTGAAAAAAAAAAAGAAGTGATTATATGACAGTGTAAATTCAGTCCTGTTAGATCTAGGAGTCCAAAAAAGATATAATTTGTATCTCTATGAGTCATCTTGTTGAGAACTGTTGCCGCTGTATTCTATGGTAGATGTTACGAGCTGCTTCAGATAGTTGGCCTCAGTATTATAAGATATGCTGCAGTACAGAATATATATTGAGTCTTCTTTGACTCATACATTTGGAATCAAAGCAGATTCAAAATTAAAATCGAAAGGGGAAAACAGATTTGACAGATATTATTTCACTAAAGCACATGGGAATTGTTTTAACGCAACAATTATATTAAAATAGCAGTTATTTATATGTTGATTAGAATTCCCTCTTTTCAGCCTAAAAGGCAGAATTTGATTATACGTTCCCACCGGATTCCAGGCTGGTAGTTTAACATTTTCTTTTAATTTAAATAAAACAAGCATTTGCAAACAAACCTCTGACAATGCTGCCTCTGGGGGCTTCTTCTCTCACTATTAATCTATAGAAAGGTTTGTAAATTGTCCCAGCAGCCCTCACATGCAAAGGTTTCGTCAGACAGCCTATGGCACACGCAGGCCTGGGCCAATTCCTATGGGTCTATGGGCTGCACTGTGCTGCAGTCTTATATACTATGCATATACTCATAGAGGAGCTGGAGGCAGACTCTGGAATAAAAAGTTGCAGATTTCTGACAATTATTCTGTCTCAAATTCACCAACAAATTGTAATTCCGCCATTGTTTTAATAATATGCTCAACATGTTTTAAGAAATAACATTTTCATGTCTCAAGCACAGATTAAATGGTTTCTTAGTTTTCAAATAGAAATTTACAGGCAAACATATCTTCTCCAAACTACTATTAAAACTGTAGAACAATCTGTTATTCTCAAAATAAAATATGCCTAATGGGAAAAATGTACATTAGCAGTCATTCTCAAATGCATAAAAATATTTATTGCAGCGAGTTACCATGATGCTTGGGGATAAGGAGTGATGTGTGATAACATGAATACATTTAAGGATAAAATTAGTCTTAAATGCAGATCAGTCTTTTTAAGAGTTTTTCGGTTTAAATTCTAGACCATAATCTGCATACAAATTTTTCAAATATGTAAAATAAACGTAAAAAAAAAATCACATAGAATTTCTTTTTACAGCAGTATAATGGCTCAGCATAACCTCCGCATTGTACGGACCTGTAATAAGGCACCCATAGAAGACTATGGGATACTCCTGCACTTCCGTATGCCTCGGGAGGTTTCTCATGCCTTGTTCCATTGGATTCTATATTACGGAGGTATTCTCCCTAGAAGCAATGCTAGAGGAATATTTCTGTAGTACACAGAATCGCCATACAGCGGCAAACTCTTTGCGCATCCATAGTGGCTTAATGCACTCAGCTCCGTTTTTTTTTTATTAGAAAAATACCTACTCGCCAGATGTTAGCAGTTGGTGAAGTTTAAAATATGATTACCATTCACTTTTTTTTTCCATATTTAAGTTATTTAACCCCTTTTCTGCCTGGGAATTTTGGACATTTTGCACTTCCGGTAGCCAGGGCAATTTTTACAGTTTTGACATGTACAAACAAAACTCAAATTACTAAATAAAAAAATCATACTAAGCCTGCATACCTATATACTTTCTGAAAAAGGACACTTGGAACATTGTCAAGATACCACTCAGCACATTATACACTCAAGCACCGTCCTACAATTTAGTGTCAAAGTGTACTTTTTTTTATAAGAAATGCATACAAATTTATATTTGTGGGTAAAAGTGTAACCCAAGCAGAAAATTAGATGCACCACACAACCAAAAAATAAAAGTTTGCTATGTGCATTATTCATACATATCACTTATGCCTATTTCTATATGCACATAACTTCCTAAAATCACCAGGACTGAAAAATCAAAAATTTGGTTTTAAGCTGGAAATTTCTATAAAGTAACAATTTATAGAATACAGGGATTACACACCTTAAGGCCACATGCACACGACCATACATTTGGGTTTGCATACTATCCGCAATTGCAGATAGTATCGGGCACATTATATCCTATGGGCCAATGCACATGACCGTGGTTTCCATTGTCCGTACATTGCCCGAAGGCCCAGGGCCGCTCATTAAACTCATTTCACTCTTTGTGTGCATGGTCCGTGATTGCGGACGGCCCGCGAATGCCACGCCTCGGGTCGTCCGTGCCATCATCACGGACCGTGCACACAGCTATAGTCGTGCGCATGAGGCCTTAAAAGTGCACCGCCAAATCCTATATATATCCTGAAAGCTAACAACCTGACAATTGCAGTTGCTGGCAGAAATGTTCACCTTTACAGAACTTTATGACAAGAAGGAATTATTTTTTGAAAATACATTGAAACATATATTTGCACCTAAAACTCACATACAACAGAGGTTTACACAAAATCGATCAAGGTGTACAAAGGTTATATATACCACGAATGTCTGCATCAACAAAAGCTTGAGCTTTTAAAAATGCTGAAACAGAGGTCATGCAATATTATCATGCCCAAATGTGCTTAAAATATATAATGCACATGTCAAACAGCTACTATGCTACCAAAATAACAAAAAATTGAGAGTGCATAGCATACCGTGTATAATACAACTTTATAATTTATTGCATGGAAATTCAACTTTGCAACTAAAATGCGTAGTCAAGCAGACCACTTATGCAAACAAACTTTACTCTGCAAAAAACTGTAACATGTGAATTCATACATACCACAAATTTCTACGTTCACAGGTGCGTGTGTAAGGCCTTATTTAGACGAACGTAGAATACGTTCGGGTGACGGACGTTAAAACGCGTCACACCTACGCATGTATTTCAATGGGGCCATTCACACAGCCGTTGTTTAAACAGACCGTGTATAGGGTCCCTTGGAAAATAGAACATGTTCTATTTTCTTCTGTTTTCACGGATCCCTCCATAGACTCAAATCTATGGGGATCCGTGAAAACAGGACCCACACAGGCAATGCAGATGTGAAAAACGGCCGTTTTTCACGTCCGAGTTTCCTCACGTTCGTCTAAATAATCCCTTAAAGAAATACCAAAACTGCAGGTGTGCACAAACCAATTTGTCGCCATGTGACGTAACTATACATCACAGCTTCCAAGGAGGAGTATGTAGTGGGTTCACGGACTAAGCCTGCTCCATACTTAGCAGGTGTCGGCTCTATGTTACAGTCAACACCTCACTGCAACAGCCAGATCAGAGACGACATCTGATCCCGACCACTTAACCCACATCTCCCAACTTTCAAGTATTGCAAAGAGGGCTAACCAACGCATTGCGTGGCGTGGCAAATTTTTCACTGTTAAGCCACTTGCCCAACCCTGCCCAATCCCTGCCCATACACGGTTCAGCCCAAACTCTATAATGCCCCTATAGAACCCCTACACACACAGTATAATGCCCCTATAGCTTCCCTCCACACAGTATAATACCCCATATGGCCTCCCACATAGTATAATGACAAATATCTGATTGAGACATAGCCCCCCCTGGCAGTGAAACACAGCTACTCCTCCCTGGTATTGCCACACAGCCCCCCTCCCTGTAGGTAGCGCCTTTGGGGCTCCCTCTATGAGTTTAATCCTTTCCATATATGGACAGTGATATCAGGGGCAACCCCAGAGCCAAAGTTTCGGGCAGAGCGCTACTAGCACACTGTCTGGGAGTCTGTAGCCTAGTAAATGGCATAGTAGGGAGCTACCTCCTTGCTCTGCCATAGTGTTCAATAGTATCTGCATCCTGTAGCAGCCACAGCAGCTGCTAGCAGGGCCACTTGGCATGGGGGGGACCCGTGACGGCGGGCGGCACAGGTGCCCTCATGCCGTGGGCCCCGAAGAAGTCACTATTGCTGCTACAGCAGTAGTTACGCCACCTCCTAGACAGGGGCTCCCTTTAGAAGCAGAATCCCATTGGCAACACTCTGGTAGGGGATTTCACTCCTGGAGGAGCCACGACGACAGCGTCAGCACCCGGCGGCTAAGTGGGCCCCCCGAAAGGTAGTGGTCCCCAGCCTCGGGTACCTCAGGTGCTGACGCCGGCCCTGAAATCTGTGGATTATCTATTAAGACATTATGCTTTTCATCAATGGTGATTATTTTTTGCAAATTAGGAGAGCGTCTAAGTTCTCCCCTTCTCTTGCAAATTTGTATATGGTGCAGTGGGAGAAGCATTTTATTTACAATCTGAATAATCAATTTTTTTGGTAATATCATTTGGTATGCTCATTACATAGATGATCTTCTCATTATTTGGGAGGGTCTATGTGACATACCATACTTCGCTGATTATATTAATGATAATACGTACAATTTTGAATTCCAAGAACATTCAAGTTAATACAATATTTAATTTCTTGATTTGTCATTGACATCTGTGTATGACAGAATGCTACTAAAACATTTAAGAAAAGAACAGCATCTAATACTATTTTGCACGCTGATTCTTGTCATCCGTTTCAGGCAATAGAAAATGCCCAAGGGAGAACTGATAAGATCTAACTGTAACTTCTCTGAGATCTCTCATTTCAGGTCAGAACACAATGGTATAAGGCGCAATTTAAATGCCAGTGTAACAGAACTGCATATGTGGACTCACTTTGTCTCCAACCAGGAATAGGAGACGGCTGGCCAAGCAGGACAGAGTCAATGATGCAAGTGTAATGGAACTGCAGCTGTGAGATGGCTGGTCATTCAGGACAGAGTCAATGAGGCAAGTCCCCAAGAGTTCAGGCAAATGCAAGGTGGGAGTACAGGCCAAGGTCAATAGGCAGGCAGAGTTCATGCAGAGTTCAAGTTCGGGCAGGTGATCAGGACTGGCAGCAAGTGTTCGGTGGTCAGAGGTAATCCGGGTCGTGCAATGGGTAATCAGATAGGGTCAGCAGGCAGAGACTAAGTCGAGAGTACAAGCTGGGGTCAAATACACGAGGAGTCAGCAACAGACAGGATACCATACAGCAGGACCAGACAGGGCAAGGAACCTTTGCTCAGGCAACTTCCTGTGGGGTAATCTGCCTAAGATAGCCCTCAGATGCATGGGAGTGGCTGGAAACAAACAGCAGAGTTTTCGTTTCGTAAAGAGCCAGCTCACACACTCTTTGTGCCCACAGCCTGGGAGAATAGTGCGACGGGCAGTAAGAGGGTGCCGTTGGCCAGGCTGCGTTACAGTTAGGAAGCATCCTGAATGGACCCTGGATAGGATAAGGGAACGAGTGTATAACATAGACAGGAAATCTTTATTGAGTAACCCCAAGAAAAAGATACTGGATTCATATTCCTACAATCAGTACTGTATATAGTGAGGAGTTTAACTCCATAAGAGGCATAGTAAATAAATATATTCCCATATTATAGCAAAAGGAGGACCTAGCTATGATCCTGATAAAGGGGTTTAAATGTGTTTCTAGGCGTGCACCAATAATAGGTAATATGTTATCTCCAAGTTTATTCATGGATAACACATTAAATTGGACTTGGTTAAAATATAAATTTTTCATAGATGTGGATAAGACCTGCAGCTTTGAAGAAAATAGAAACAGTGTTATTAATCTCATCCTCTATATTATTAATAAATAAGTTGTATAATAGTGGTCCCGGAACTGAACCCTTGGGTACACCACTTATAACCGGGCACCATTCAGAGTAGGAATCATTGACCACAACTCTCTGGATACGGTCCTTGAGCCAATTTTCAATCCAATTACAAACTATACTTACTAAACCTATAGTCCTTAATTTACCCATTAGACGTCCTATGTCAAATGACTTTGCAAAGTCCATAAACACTATATCCACAGCGGCCCCTTTGTCTAGGCTTCTGCGCACCTCTTTATAAAAACAAATCAGGTTGGTCTGACAACTTCTGTCCTTAGTAAAACCGTCACTTATAATACTATTTTTTGTCACATACTCCTGTATATAGTCCCTCAATAGCCCCTCAAACATTTTCCCATGGTGGATGTTAAGCTTACTGGTCTATAATTATCTGGGGAAGACCTAGAGCCCTTTTTGAAAACAGGAACCATATTTGCCCTGTGCCAGTAGAAAAAAGGAGGAGGGAAACCTCCAGCTCACCTTGTGTGTACAGGTAAATGTACTGTGATCTCCGCACGGATCCTCGCGTCGGCACGCGTTGTGTGAGATACAGGAGAAACAGGTGGGTTGGATCCAGCGTAGCTGCAGATAAAAAGAAACTTGTTCCAAGTTTAATGGGAATGTTTTAAAAGAGGTCAATCGGGGTGATGTCCTCGAGTGCTGGGAGAGAGATCAAAGGATTGAGGAAGCCTACGCGTTTCAAACGCTAGCTGCGTTCTTAGCCCTGTGCCAGTCCCTTGGCACTATACCAGTCACTATAGAATCTCTGAATATTATGAAGAGGGGGACAGAAATAACTGAACTAAGCTCTTTAAGAACTCTAGGGTGTAACCCATCTGTTCCCCGAGCCTTGTTCACATTTATTTTATTTAACTTAGCTTGGACCATCTCTACATTCAGCCAATTCAGTATATCAACTGATATATTAACAGCACTGGCACTGGCTATGTCAGCTGCTTTTTCTTCTGTTGTATATACAGAGCTAAAGAACCCATTTAGTAACTCTGCTTTCTCTTGATCCCCGGTGACCAACTCCCCATTACCACTATTTAGGGGTACTACATGTTCAGACCTTGTTTTTTTTGCATTTATATACTTGAAGTCATTTTTGGGATTTGTTTTGCTATCTTTTATTACCTGCCTTTCATTTTGTATTTTTGCTGCTTTTGTTCCTTTTTTTTTTTTTTACAGATTTTATTAAGCTCTTTATAATTTACAAGGGCTGAAGCTGTACCCTCAGATTTGTATTTTTCAACCAACCACAAGGTTTCTATATTAGACAGGATATTATATATCATTATTGAATATTTTAGTCTCTTTGGTCTCTTTAGTATATTCCAGCTCAGACATATGCTTTTAATTATTATGCTAATAGTATTGTGATGTCACTAATTAATCCATGAGTTTTAATGGCTTGTATTTCAGCAATGTGCTGTATTTATGTGCTCCTGCTGTTATCTGTAAGGCCTTGTTCACACGGCGCTAAAAAACCTGATGTGTAAACGTGTCAGAAATGCTAACGTTTTTGCAAAGCGCTTTTTAAAGTTCAGACGTTTTTGTCTGTTTTTTTGTGGCGTTTTTGTTTTATTTTTCAGCACGTTTTTTGGCGGGTAATTAGGACTCCCATTGACTGTGGGAAGTAGGCGCATTTTCGGCGCATTTTACGTGCCAAGAATTGACCTAACGCTTCTTTTTTTACACAAAACTTTTTTAAACACGCGAGCATAAAAAAAAGTGTCATATGCACTACAATACGTTTTCCCATTGATATCAATGAGAAGTTTAAAGCAAGCATTTTTCGATGCGTAAAATGCAGCAAAAATGCGTCAAACACACGTTGTGCGAACAAGGCCTAACCATACAATGATTAAAACCTCATGAAACTCAAAAAGCATAAGCGTTTTTTGTCTTTGCATGCACTTTTGTACATGTAAATAATAAGTTCTGGATTTTATGGTCACTCATTGTGCTGGATTCCCCCCTTTTGAAACATGCTCTGGATATGGCATTTTTTTCAGGCGTTTTTCTCTATAGAACTTCAAAAAATGCCTGAAAACGCATAAACAAAATATTTTTTTTTTAAAAAAAAGCAAAAAGAAAAGATAAAGAATTCAAGAGAAGAAATTCTGTTTTGGATGACAAGATCTCAGTTGGCTTAGACTTAAGACTTATTGTGTATTTTATTGTAGAATGACATACATATTTTATCTCATACTGAGAGTTCTATAAGGCCCTTAAATCACATGCTGTGAATCTTACAGTTGAATCACATATCTCTGCTTGCACACTGTGAGCCATACTGTAGAACAAAATATTTTTTGAAGAACTGTGATTTGTATCATGAAATCACAAAAACATGATTATACTCCCTACTATGGATGTATAGTATAATCACAACATTACATGTTGAACATGAGATACCCAACGTTTTTAGGTTCCAACCCAAATGGAAAAAAAGTGGTTTTGAGCTGCATTATGCTTACACATCGGATCTGTGGATTTCCCCCTTAATTTGTAGCAGATTTTGCTAAAGTTTTGTAAATACATCTGCAGTTTTTGCATTGCAAAAAATGAAATCCGCAATTAAAATCGAGAAGAAATCTGCGACATATAGGACATGCTGTGGACCTGAAAATTCCCTAAAATCCATGCATTTATTCTCCACTTGCATACATTGTTGCACCAAATCAAAACCAAAAATCAGCAACAAATTTGGCACTTCTGATCATGGCATGAAAGAACAAAAAATAATTATTTATCTAAGATATTGTTAAAAAAAATTCTATATATGACCTAAATACAATAAATGTTACACTTATAAACAATTCACAATCAACTAATAGTAGGGAAAATATCAACCAAATGTTGTAATGTAAACAATGGCACATTTATTCTTGTTCTTCTGTATGGGACACGTTGACTAATATCAGCATACTAAGGAGTAGTATGCCAGGGTGCAATATATGCCCCAACAATGCACATGCTACAGACAATGCCAAGCCTTACCTGCCATTTTCCCCCAACAAAAAACAAACATTATTCTGTGACTGTGAGCCTGGAAGGACATTCCTCTTTTCTAAATAAAAATGTGGTTTATTCAGTAAAAGTGGAATATGGCCTTCATTAAATAGGGCTGTCTCATCAAGACTGCCCACTGCCGATCCACTGTTATCAACAGCTGGCCATACAGAGTTGCTGTAGGGGGACTGTATGTAGTATTACATACTGGTCATTCAAATGAACGGACAACAAACCCTTTAATGTGACATTTATGCTTTTTACATGGAATTACTCCAAAAATGGGTGTAAGTGTGTCTGTCGTAAAAACTATATTACAGACTGCTGGTCCGGTATTTCTACAGAGGATCTAAGAAGTATCAAACATACAGCGCCCGCGCCATAGTGTAATTTAGAGGTGACAGAAATTCAGTATAGAAATGCTGTACTCAAATAGAGGCAGCGGACTGTTCTCAGGTGTAGATGCTGAAGCTGGATCTTCTGATCTCCTCGTCTGCGATGTGCACAAGCAGTTTTCCAGTTCGCTCATTGTGTTCCAGATAGTTCTGGTCCTGCGATCATGGTGGTGCACTAGGCAGTGACTGCCGTCGATAGTAGCAATATAGATCATATACTACTTCTTAGTCACTGCCTAGTGCACCACCATGATCATAAGACCAGGACAATATGAAACACAATGAGACAACCGGAAAACCGCTTGGGCACATCGCAGACGAGGAGATCGGAAAATCCAACTTCGGCATCTGCATCTGAGAAAATTTTTCTGCCTCTATGTGAGTACAACAAACCTATACTAACTTTCTATCACCTATATATTGCACTATGGCACGGGCGCTCTCTGCTTGATACAGCATAAAAAGTTACATCCTGGTGTGATTCACTAGGATTTTCTGAATTATGCATAATCATTGTGTACTTTGCAACAGTGTAAACTTTTGTTTTTGGAAGCCAGATCTGACCCACCAGAATGTTGGACGGCAATTCATAGATTCGAAAAAGGATCACATGACGTCCCAAAATGTAATGCGGTTATCCCTCCCTCTACCGATATATGTTGCTGTCACTTTCAAATTACTAAAGCTGGCTTAGCATTAAAAGCTTGAAAGGGGGTTGGATATAGTCCTAGTAGACATCAGAGAGTCAGACACGAGTTTTCAGGGCATTCTGGGCACTTTTGATTTTCTCCAAATTTATTGGGACCGAATCGGACGTCCAATTTGACTGAATCTGACCTGAAACAAATTTGGGGAAATTCGCTCATCTTTATCTATAATATATCCCTTAGAAATAGTTATAAAATATCACTGAGAGTCCTGATGTCTGTATTTGGGAAGCCAAATACTACTTGCAGCACAACTAACTCTTCAAAATATTCATAATGTGAAGAAAACCTCAAATATTAAATCTGCTATCTCATATCTAATTATTAGCTTTTCAAGACATTATGTAGTTGTGTTACTCTACCATTCACGTTCTAAAGAAAATTGGATAAAGAAAATAAAGACTTGGCTAGCTGCCATGAACGACGCCGTTGATTTTCATGGTACCATAGATGAGATAGTAAACCAGAGTTTGTTGTTGAAGTGTTGCTGTAAATATTATAAGCGTCATCAATGATTTCAGCCTGACTACAATGATTTGGCTTCAGGGAGCTGACAGAGGGATCATTAAACTATCATTGACCTCTATAGCATTGACAGTTAAAACAAATGTGTCTGAGGAAGAAAAACTGAACTCAAAGTGCTACACAGGGTGAATATATAAAGAGAGATGTACACCAAATGCAACATTTAAAACATACCTATCTTTATAACTTTTATAGAGAAAATTGGTATTCATCTTGTAACACTGGTGGTGGGTGCCGCTACTTATGGTGGTCCTCTCCGCTGTGTTACTCACACTGCCCGCTGGCGCTCCTTCTCGTCTCTCTGCTCGCTGACTTGCTGTGCACTTCTCTAAAAGGGCAGTGTGCGTGCATTCACAATGCACGCATGCATTGTGAATGCCAATCCCTGATGCTCTATGCTTATTTAAGGCGTCTCCTCTGGTCACCTGGTGCCTGAGCAACAATGGTGCAACTTAGTTTGTTCCTGCCTTAGGATAGATGGCGACCTGTGCCCCACCCCATCATACAAAAAAATGACATTTAAAAAAGTATACTGCACCCACCACATAATGCCCTTTTTAGTGTCCCCACAAAGTTTAATGCCCATTATAGTGCCCCCACACATTAAAATGTCCCCTGAGTGCCCCCACACAGTATATTGCCCCCACACTGTATAATGTCCCTTAAGTGCCTCCCACACAGTATAATTCCCCTTTAGTGCCTCCCATACAGTGTAATGCCCCAATAGCTGCCCCATACAGTATAATAATATTTAATAATATAATAATATATTATAACACCTTTAAGGACACAGTATTTTGTCCTCTAAGTGTGCCCACTCAGTATAAAGCCCCTTAAATGCCACACACAGTATATTTCCCCCTGTAGTGCCCCTACACAGTATAATCTCCCCTTTGTGGCCCCCAGACAGTATAATGCTCCCTTAGTGGCCCTTCACAAAGTATAATGTCCTCTATGTGCCCCCACACAGTATAATGCCGCCTTTAGTGCCCCCACATCATTATGCCCTCTTTATTGCCCACACACAGTATAATGTACACCAAGTGCTCCCACACAGTATAATACCCCTTTTAGTGCCCGCCCACAGTATAACATCCCTTAAGTGCCCCCACACAGTATAATGCCCCTTATAATGCCCACAAAGAGTATAAAGTACCCCAAGTGCCCCCACACAGTATAATACCCCCTTTAGTGCCCGCCCACAGTATAATGTCCCTTAAGTGCCCCCACAAAGTTTAATATCCCCTTTTAGTGCTCCAACATAGCATAATGCCTTTTAGTGACCCCCACACAGTATAATGCCCCCTTGTGACACCCACATATTATAAATAATGCCACCTTATGCCATCCCACACACAATAGAATGGCCATATTATGGATCCACTGTCACACAGTATAAATATGCCTACCAAACACAGTATAAAGCCCCCCAACAGCCCTCTTATACCCAAACTATGCCACTGTGTAATTAAATAATTATGTAAAAATAATGGCTGCCTTGGTGCCTGGAGACCCAGGAACCGAGCGGTGCTTGATTTTACTCACCACTCATCCGGGCACTACTGAGGCCTTCTCTGTTCTGTCCCCGGCGCTGCACTGTGACACACACGTTGCATTGTCACGTGACACGTCATGTGTCAGTCCCAGTGCATTGTAGATAGTACCATAAAGCCGCCCACATCCCCCTTGTAGATAGTGCCATAAAGCCCCCCATCTCACCCTTATAGATAGTGCCATACAGTCCCCCACCTCCCCATTATAGATAGTGCTATACAGCCCCCCACCTCCCTCTTATAGATATTGCCATGCAGCCCCCACCTCCTCCTTGTAGATAGTGCCCTCAATCTCCCCCTGTAGATAGTGCCATACAGCTCCCCACCTCCCCTTGTAGACAGTACCATACAGCCCCCCCTCCCCCTTTTAGGCAGTGCCATAAAGCCCTCCACCTCCCACTTGTAGACAGTGCCCCTCACCTCCCCCGGGAAGATAGTGCCATACAGCCCCCACCTCGCTCTTGTAGATAGTGCCATACAGTCCCCCATTTCCC
This sequence comes from Rhinoderma darwinii, assembly GCF_050947455.1. Lineage (NCBI taxonomy): Eukaryota > Metazoa > Chordata > Amphibia > Anura > Rhinodermatidae > Rhinoderma > Rhinoderma darwinii. The sequence continues at coordinate 42,331,406 of NC_134696.1, read as the reverse complement.
CTTGTAGATAGTGCTACCTTCTACCAGTGCGTATCCTTCTACCCGCTACCAGTCTTTTTCCTGCTACTTTCTACCAGTCCACGTAGTTTTACCAATCTACATCCTGCTACCTGCTACCAGTCCGCATCCTGCTACCAGTCTGTATCCTGCTACCTGCTGCCAGTCTGTATTCTACTGCCTGCTGCCATTCTGTATCCTGCTACCTGATATGAGCCTGTGGCCCGCTACCTGCTGGCAACCTGTATCCTGCTGCGAGACTGAAGACCCACTACCTACTATGAACTGTGACCTCAGATCCACACCTGCCTGCCACGGTATCACCTGCCAGTGCCTGAACTTACATTGTACAACACCGTTGTCTCCTGGTCCACTGGACCAGCTGCTACTCACACCGGGACCACCTCAAGAGATAGCGACCTGGTAATCTCTCCGCAGCGAAGTCCAGATCCCCATCTGGGCATTAAAGAGTGAATAACGAGGAGGATACTTAGAAAACACCCTTAGAGGTGGCCCCGAAGACAAACCAGTTGAGTAGCACAGTGGGGTCACATCCCGCTGGTTATTACACGTCTCAATTTACATCAACCCGTAGTCCCTCTTTCTCACCTTCAGGTACTGTGTAAATGTTAAGAATCCTAGTCACTCCCTAAAAAAATCTATCTAGTGTGAAACAGTAAATAGTAGAGATGGGGAGGAGGGAATGCTGCAGTAGTATCACTCCCACAGTGTCTGCATGAAACTCATGCTGGGAACAGGGCAGGATAGGAGATCATGTCATAGTGCCTCTGCCTCAGCCTGTGAGCCAGACTCATGCTGTGAGAGGGGAGAGGGAGGTGCAGGGGGAAAAGCTGATTGGTCAGAGGACACGGCACAGCTCTCCAGATTCACACCGGGAAGAGCCTGCCCACTCAGCATAGTTATAGTCACTCAAAAGAAAAATCGAATATACACATCTCTGGCTACACTACATTAGTTATCGTGTAATTAGAGCCACTACAGTTACAAAACAAGATCATGCCATATTTGTGTGGAATGGTACCTAGGAGTAGTCTTCAAAATTTTGGCTATATTTTATAGCTATTCTTTTGTTCCGATTAAATATGCAAGGAATATTACACCTCCAATCTAATGGTAAGCCTGTACCTTGTGCATTGTAAGTCTTTCAGACTAACAAGAAAAGAAATAGAATGAGCCTGAAGGCAGGCAGAGAGACAATGAGGAGAATCTTACCATGTCTTTCTCAACCAGCATTTACTGAGATGGGAGGTGACATAAAGCAAAAGAATTTGCAGTGATTTTGACATGGCAGTAAGAAAATATAAAGCTATCAGGCTGATAGATTATGACACGCAGAAAAGTGAGATACAATTAATGTAAAGGTGTCAGCACATTGACAGCTCAAACTTTTATCAGACTCGGTTCCCCAACCTATTACGTTCATCAACAGTGATGTTTCAAAATGTAAAATAATCATCTTGCTATGTAGAACTTTATTTTGTTAGATAAATATTGCATTTTTGTTTAGATTCGGACAGAATACAACATCAATTCTTTAATACCTTTACCAAACATTGACGGCTCCATCAGCTTAGGATCATCACATTGTTCAACAATATTTTACATTTCCCTGAGTCTTATGTAATTCACTGAGCAGGATGAGAATAAGCTATTATAAATGGTAATTGTTCTATGCCAAATGAATGGCACCACGTTTTAAGCATTTGTTCTACTTAGTGCCTGCTTGACTCGTATTCAAACATCTAAGCATTCCTTAAAATAGATCTGAATCCAAGTCAAAGCTGAGGTACTGTACCTAATTTTTTAAATCTCTTAATCCACTTATACAGAATGTGACGAGGATGTTCCAGATGTGCTGGTATCAGTTTTACAAGAAATCAAAAGTCAATGGTTTAGATTAGTCCACCATTAAAACATTGAGTCATCTGCGGATATGTGGTTGACAGCCCATTGGTGACAGAGATGATTGTAGCACTATAGAAATAATAAGTATTATCTTAAAAGATACGCATTTGTAATGTCCATTTCTTCTCGATTTCTATTTTTTATAGTCATATATACCTCCTTACCAAATTTACTGTCCCCATAGACTTTATTTTGAGCTTAGATGTAATATGTTGTGAATGGTAGATTCCAGATTATATTCTTTATTATCACTACCGCCTGTGATGTTTGCACATTATTTTTTTTGTTATTCAAATGAGTTTCCAGGTTTCAGCATATAAAAGTATTCATTTTATAATGAAGAGTTCTGCAATTTTCTAATATACATATGCGAAGTGCAAGTATGGCACTTTTCGCGCTATAGTAGTCTACTCTGCTGCTACCCGTGGTTGATCCCATTCATATATCTTGTAAAGGGCTTTTAACCCTGAAGGAATTTTGAGACAGATTTTTTTCTGCCTGAAAAAGATGCCATGTGAACAGGGCCTAAAGCTCCTGGGCCCCAATGCAAAATCTGTAATGGGACCCTCAACTAAAGGTAATTTATAATACTGGTCTCCTCATATGGGATGAAGGGACATTTCCGTCCCCTTTGGATCCTGGGGCAAGTGTGACCCCCAAGCTCTGCACCCCCACTGTTATGTCCCAAAACAAGAGAGAGATTTTTTTGTGGCTGTTGTGTTTAGGTCACAGAGGATTACCTAGTCTGAAACATTGTAATAAACCTTTCACTGTAAGTAGGACGAGATTAGGGTGGGGTTTTGGTAGCTGAATATCAATTAGAATGTTTCCATTAAAACCCAGCAGGCAGAGATCTTACAAATAGTTAGGAAATTAAGTTGAATACAATAATACAATGATTAAACGGTAACTAAACGTTCACAGTGACGTCAGAAGTTTTGATTGGTGGGGGTCCAAGCACTGAGACCCCCACCAATCGCTAAAACGAAGCGGCAGAAGTGCTCGTGTGGGCACTGAGCCACTTTGTTTCTGTTCGGCTTTGCCTGGAAAGCCGATGTATTGATGTATGGGCTCATAGACTTTCTATTGATCCCGTACGCCAATACATTTATTTCCGGAAAAAGCCAAACAGAAACGAAGCGGCTGAGCGCTCACACGAGGACTTCTGCCGCTTCATAGTAGCGATTGGTGAGGGTCTCAGCGCTCGGACCCCCAATAAACAAATCTTCTGACATGTCACGATGACATGTCAGAAGGTTGTTGAACGTTTAGTTACCCTTTAAACTTTACTTGCATAGTTTCATAGTTACATAGTTGATAAAGTTGAAAAAAAATCAAGTCAATCAAGTCCAACCTATAATCCTAATCCAGAGGAAGATAAAAACCCCCATGAGGTTGATGCCAATTGCCTCATAAGAGCAATAATTCCTGGATCAACGTCCCATCTCCAGAATCTAGAACTCATAACTTGTAATATTATATTTTTCAAGAAAGGCATCCAGGCTGTCCTTGAACTTGCTCAATGAATCAACCATCACAACATCCTGAGGTAGAGTTTTCTACATTTTCACAGCTCTTATAGTAAAGAATCCACATCTATGATTGTGGTGAAACTTACTTTTCTCTAGATGTTGAATGAATTCCTTGCCTTGGTCACACGCCTAGATTTTAAAAGATCATTAAAGAGCTTTGTACTGTCCAATTATACATTTGTACATTGTAATTAGATCGCCCCTAAGCCATATTTTTTCTAAACGGAATAACTCCAATTTGTTAACCTTTCTTGGTACTGCAATCCACCCATTCCCTTAATTACCTTGGCCGCACTTCTTTGCACCCGTTCTAGTTCAGCCATGTTCTTCTTATACACAGGTGCCCAAAATTGTACTCCATGTTCCATGTGTGGTCTGATTGGTGATTTACATAGAGATAAAATTATATTCTCGTCATGAGCATCTATGCCACTTTTGATGCATCCCATGATTTTATTTGCCTTGGCAGCAGCTGCCTGGTACTGATTGCTAAAGTTACGTTTACTGTCCACCAATATCCTCTAGTCTTATTCAGTGGCAGGTTTATCCATTGTTTTTCTATTTAATATATATTTACAGAATTTGTTTACTCTGCTCAAGTGCATAACCTTACATTTAGCCACAATAAACTTTATTTGCCATTTCTCTGCCCACCCTCCAGTTTCTCCAAATCCCTCTGTAGTATTATATTATCTTCCTCTGTGTTGATTACTTTACAGTGCTTAGTATTGTAAAACTCCTGTTTTTAAGCTGAAAAAAATAATTATGTGGCAATGTCAGATACTGCCCATAGGCAGACTGTTTTTGGAAAAGATCCATTTTTCTAGTCCTGGATAACCCGTTTAAAGAAATGAATAGTTCTTAACTGAATATCACTAACATGAGAATACATGTCGACATCCCCTTTAAATTTTCTGTTTTCATAATAAAGCTAAATTTTGCTCCCAATTTATTTCCTTTTGCAAAAATGTATTTGATATTTGACACCTATAATTACATAGAACAGCTGAAAGTGAAGCACATTACTGGAGTTGTGTTTTACTAAAGAAGGCAGTCAAGTCTCTTTAGAGAGAATATTCCCATTGAACTAGAAAAAAAGATAGTTCTGCAAATATAATGTAACTCAAAGAGAAAGCACTATCTAAATCAAGCTGAAAAAAAGAGTTCTACAGATACTTTGTAACTTCTGCTTGACAAATGATATTTTGGATAAATTATTGGAAAAGATAAATTAAAGTTAAGTTCAGCTGAATTTCGACACTGCTTTTATTGCGCCTCATGGAAAAATGATGTGTAGATTATATGAACAAAAAGTCCATTGTTTAAATTATAGCCTTGGTCCTCGTGTTTTATGTAAGCTATAAAACTACAAGTTCAAAGTCTGTGCTCTAAATATTCTTATAACATGCTTCACAATTTACACAAGGCTTCTGCCACCGTGAACTACTCCTTACATTTACTGTACCCCTGTGCTGGTGTGAGAAAATTGTAACTCCATAACCTGTAATGACTATATCATAACTTTGTCTTAAATCTACCAGCCCCAGCACCACTTTGTGTGGCTCACTCCATGGTGCTCCTCTTAGTACAGCTATCTGTGGCGTTTAATTATAGCAACCGGCGCTCACTTGTGACGTTGAACGTTGTTTTTCCTGACAATCTTGGGTGACTTATGCCTGCCTCTAGCCCTGATTCCTGATATTCCTAGCTGTTCTTGTATTCTGCACTTCTACTTGTTGTAATGTCTTAACTGCTGACCACCGATCCCGACCTTGACTATATCTGTGACCTTGTCTTTCATTTACTCTTTGGTACCACTGTAATCTTATTTTGGAATTTACCTCTGGCTTGCTTTGATTTTGCCTCCAACAGTGGGTTGGAGGCAAAATGTGAAAATTTCTGTATCCCAGTTTTTCATGCATTTTACTCACCTTACAATCTCGAGTGGTGAGCCTTGCTTGCTTTCTTACTTTACCTCTATACTTGGTGCCTTCTGATCGTGTTATCCACAAAAAACGATTCTGATCAGCTTTACTTTCTAGCATGTGTGTCTAGAATTTTTATTCCTTATTTTCTCCATTCCTGCTCCCCATCTTGAACTCTTTGACTTCTCCTTGTTTTGACTTCGTAGTCTGACTTTTAGTTTTCTATCTGTAAAGTGGTTATCCGGGTTAATAATTCATTTTTTATCAATGGCTGCAGATGACCTGAATTAAATAAACAAGCAGTACTCATCTACAGTATCCTTTCCCCGGTAATCCAGTGCCGATGCTCCGGTGGCTCTCTCGAAGATTGTTTACATGCAGGCAGCATATGACAGCTTTTATTTTGTTTTTAATGACAACCAATTGCTTAACTGTATTTTAGCCCATAATACAGCCAATGTAATATACAAAATAACCCCAAAAATGTCCATAGTCCTTAATTACAACATTTTCTAGTGGATTTTATTACTGTTTCATTATGTTTAGAAATATTTTGGATATTGAACTCTTGTGACATCATACACAAACATTTTTTAGAATGTGAAAATATTTTTCTTAGAAAAAACAACCATAGTAACAGGATCAAGCTCTCCACATAAGGCCAAAGCTTATTTTTAGGTTGTATGAATTTATGCTGGAAGTACTCTTGTTCTATACAGTTCTGCAGTTGCCTGGTTGAAATCCTATGATGATCTTAGTTTGGTTCAGGAGAACTGCGGGAGGATCCAAGTATTATAAAAAATATATGTAATTCTTCTTCTTTTTTTTTTCCAAAAAGGATGTTATTGAACATTTTCAACTTTTTCAACAAAGAGTACAAAAGGAAAAAACAGGGGAAGGGGAAGGGTAGGGAGGAGCGAATAATAAATCAGGCTATGCATAGCATGAAAAATACCAATAATTAGGAGCAGGTCAAGAATAAATACCATACTATCTGACCTCTAAATCTAGAAAACTGACCCAGTCATTGAGGTTGTGGATTAATCGCTAGAAAGGGACATGAAATTAGAGTGGTTTCAAAGGACCAAAATATTGCACTGAATTGGTAGCTTGGATTACACACACAAAGAGTGAAAGGGGAGAGGAAAATGGTTCTGGACACCCGGACTTCTTCCAAACCTATAACAGCAAATGGCAACAGGGCCAGAAATTAATTGAGTCAAATCGTAAGAGGTGCTGTACCAGTCAGGGATTGATCAAGGTACCAAGTGGTTAAAGGGATCCTGTCATCAACATCTTACCTGTCAAACTCGCCTGACCCCGTCAATGGCCGTAGCTGTCCAGAGTTCGTTCCTGTTCTCTTCTTTCCTGAAGTCCTCCTCTGTCAGTAAATGTAGTCGTTTAAACTTTTCCCGCCTTTTATGGTAATTAGTTTTCCCTCTGGGACTCAGCTTCTTAACCCCGCCCACCGCCGGCACCTGTCCGGCCCTGACTGGCTAAGGAGCTGTCAATCAAAAAGAAGGAGGTGGAGTCCACTCTGAGACGCTGGAGGAATGAAAATCTGACTCTTTTCAGATGAAGATTTGACTCTTTTCTGCTCATTTGCATACGGTGTGGGACCACTGAAAAATTGAATACTAAAGGTACAGAGCTTACTTAGAACATATTTATAGCTTAGATGACAATGATTTTTCACCCACTTTCACCAGGTATTGCTGGCTTTATAGCTAAAATGCTGGTGACAGGTTCCCTTTAAGCCCAAAAAAATGTCAGCTTAAATTTCACACAACCAGGGAGAAGTATGAACCTTCTCCATATTTGGAAAAACTGTTTTACCTTCTTTTCGTTGGATAAAGATGCCTCTATCCAGTCCACACGGAAAAGGAATGAAAGTTTCTCAAGGAAAAGTCTGGTGGTGGGTGGAGGTGATGAGAGCCAACAATGTAAAAAAATTTGCGTGCTGCCGCTGAAATAGATAATAAATGTTTTTGCTGTTGTCTAAGCCTTGTATCGATAGTTTGTGGGATAATACCAAAGAGGCTTTAAAATATTGCATAGGGGCAGTACTCCAATACGTGTGCAGTACTCCAATACGTGTGTAGTAACAAAGGACTGTATCTGTTGTCAAAAAACATGTAGTTATTTTTATTATTGTCATAGAACAGTCTACGTTTTACATGGATGTCCTCTATAATAAAAAATTACACCCTTTAAATTTTCTAAATATTAAAGCACTGTACAGATTTATTTTGCCTTTGATCTCTAGCGCTAAAAAACAATTTTAGCACACAGAGCTCTAAAAATATTACAAATCTTAGTGAGGAACCATGTCTATGAAGAAGTTGGTGGTGTAGGCTACAACAGGGATGCTTAATTATTTTTTTAATTTATGCATTCTTTCTGCTTAACCATTACATCTTCTGAACAATGTACAAAGTACAGTGTATGGTACACAAGGAGATCTAAAATATCTGCCAGATGCAGTGGACGCATAGACTCTCAGACTAGAATTGAAGAAATGCTCAGGCGAGAAAAAATTTCCGCCCCTTCTGTTTTAAGGTGTGATGAAGTGAAATGTATAGAGGTGTATTGGATTAACGGGCGCTTTATTTATGGATAGCTGTTCCGTTTTGGGCCACAATTGGGTCACGTGATCTCCATTTCTACTCCCTGAATGCTACAGCATCTGCTGTAGGAACTGGAAGTCAGAATCTCAATGCAAGTCTATGAGAGCCTCGATGTCTCATAGATTTGCATTAAGAGATGACCTCAAGTGCCAAAAGCATATACTGTAGGTTTTGAGTGGTCAGAATGGAGATAAAGTGACCCAATGGCGTCCTGGAATGGAACGGCTACCTGTAAAATAAAGCCCCCGGTTAGTCACTACACCTCACTACATTTCCCTTCATCACATTTTCAAACGGGGTGGGCGGAAAAAAAAATTGCCGATGTGCTTCTATAAGTAATAGCAAGCAATAAAATATGGATGATACTCACAGATTGAAAGTCTCTGAGCAATCATTCATGTAGATATAAGTTGATTTTCTGAGAAGCTGATAGGTTCCCTTGGGCTTTCCATACAGGGGTAATAGGAAGTTATTATGAAGGATGTTCCTAGGTGAAAACTGCAAGTACACTGCTGGACTGATGAGACATGACACCTGGTCTGAGGAACTAGTATAATAACACTTTGGGTGATGTGCATAATGTAGACTCTGATGTTACATGCTCTATGGACTACACCCTGCACAACTCGGCTCAGGATGTCACTGTGAAGACTATCACAGCTCTCCCCTTTCTTAAACTGTCCTCTCATGTGTATTTAAGAGACCATCAAGCAGAGTGGAACCCACCACCCTGAGTAGTAACACTATGTAGAATTGATTGACAGCAGTGATAGATCTGTGTGTGTAGCTTATCATCCACCACTACTCATTTCCACTTTGGGTTCTCCCCTTGATGCCTTGGTAGAACCTGGGGATCCCTGAAGCCAAATTTAAGACACAGTCTTAGATGTAAGTACACAATATAAATGCGTTATTTAAATATGCTACGTAAAATTTTTCTCTTACATTGCAAAACGTAGCAGATCTGGTGATGCGAATATTTAAATTTATTACATTTGTATTACATATTTTATTTTTTAAAGGTACAAGATACATGACCCTTTATAAAACACAACTCAAGCATCATCTCTTGAGGTCAAATTCATTTGACCTTTTCCACTATGCCCTTTTCCTTTTATTTGGAAACCACTTGATGAAAACATAAAGAAACTTTTATGCAGTCAATATATATAATGATTATTTGAAACATACACTGAGGCCCTATTATTCATCCATCTGTATATACTGCCGTAGATACAGATCCGTAGTCATTTGTAGTCATCCGTAAATCATCCGCATATACGGAAGGGGTTTAATAAATACGGTCCGTAGTGCATCTGAAATGCATCCATATTTACGAATCCGCAAAAAAACAGGAATGAATCTTGGGTAATCCCCTGGTGTTGCATAGCAATGCTTCCGTAATTACGGACGGTTACGGATGCACATCCATAGCCGTCCATATTTACGGAAGCGCCCATTGACTTCTAAGGGGAGTCCATGCCATAGTTACACACCAAAAAATACATGTTCTATCATTTCTACGGCATGGACACCCATCTGTAAAAATACGGAAAGGTGTCCGTAGCCAATAAAAATTAATTACGGATGAAAAATACGGCCATGTGCATGGGGCATAATAATGTAATAATTAGGAAAATAGGATTGGGTAAATGCACATAATACATGTGTATCAAATATTTATATCTGAAGGTTTAACGACGAGCGATGGATATATTCGTCACCACCATGTGTTAGTTCCCGCATAGCGACGGATATATCCGTAGCTCTGATCGGGTGGGTTCTGCCAGCGTACCCACACGATCAGTGGCCAGAGCACGGCTGTTATACACAGCCTGGCTCTGCCACAACTGCCGGAATCGAAGCACGCTCCGACAGCGGCTTCTAAGGTGTTTGACAGAGGGAGGGAGCTCCCTCTGTCACCCCATCGGCGCCCCCGCAAAGAAATTGCGGGACGCCGTCGGGTTTCCATGGCATCCGGGGGGCCTAACAAAAGCCCCCAGGTCTGCCTTCAGCATCCGCCTATTAGCCCATGCATGGGCTAATAGATTGCCTGTCAGTTTTACACTGACAGGCAATGATGCTTTGGTATACTAAGTATACCAAAGCATTATATAAGCGATCAGCAGATTGCATAGTGAAGTCCCCTGGTGGGACAAAAATAAATAATTAGAACAGTTAAATAAAGTTTATGGAAAAAAAAAAAACGCTTACAGTAAAAATAAAATAAAACCACTTTTTTTAAGTAAAAGTATAAAAAAAAGGTAACACATACACATATATGGCATCGCCGCGATCGCAACGACTCAAACAGTAGAGTTAATGCATTAATTAAACCGCCGGGTGAACGGCGTACAAAAAAAATCGCAAAAAACAATGGCAAAATTCCTTTTTTCCTCCCATTCCCACCATAAAAAATGAAATAAAAATGAATCAATAAGTTCCACGTACCCCAAAACACTACCAATGAAAACTACACCTTGTCCCGCAAAAAAACAAGCCAACATATGGTTACATCGACGGAGAAAAAAAAGTTACGGCTCTTGGAATGCAGCGATGCAAAAACAAGTAATTTTTTTTTTCAAAAGAGTTTTTGTTCTGCAAACGTAGGAAAACATAAAACCTCTACATATTTGGTGTCCCCATAATCATGCCGACCCATCGAATAATGCTAACATGTTATCTATGCCGAATAGCAAACGGCGTAAATTTGTAACGTGAAAAACAATGCTGGAATTGCCGTTTATTTTCAATTCTTTCCTAAAACAAAGTTAATAAAAGTTAATTAATTTATTATATGCACCCAAAAATGATGCAATTGAAATATACAACTCGTCCCGCAAAAAACAACCCCTTATATGGCTTTGTTGACAGAATAAAAAAAAAAGTTACGACTCTTGGAATTCGACAGTGAAAAAACAAAAAATAATCCTTGGTCATTAAGGCACAAAATGGCCTGGTCATTAAGGGGTTAATGATACGAGTGCAGCTGTGAGCCGATAGAAATAGAATTGAGCTGAGTTGATGTGCTGCACTGTAGAGGTTTTTTTTTCTTTCTTTTTTTACATCAAAGGGAACATTCACCTTTTTGGAAACACTGTAATTTCCTGTTTCCCAAGCAACAGCCAGACGGCAAGATTCAGGACCAGGGCCAGCTCCATCTTTCTGACAGCATCTGTCCTGTCTGTAGACAACTGGAACGTTGCCTTGGGCCATTAGTTAGTTTTGATTAGTTAGACACTGGGTTAAAAGCCATAGGCTGCGACATTGCACAATGAAGTCCCTAGTACCATGAGGATATTCTCATTTGCTAACAAGGATTTTGTCCTTGAGTAACTTTTCAAGCTTCATTCCTCTTTGAGTCGTGAAAATGTTTTCATCAATAATTTCTGATCTGCTGCCTTACATTGCTTATGACCAGGTTGTGCATTCTTATCTAAAATAAGAGGTGATATTTACCAAGCCCCAATTAAAATTATAGTAAATTATGTCTATTTTAACTCATACAATTTTATTTCTTTCTATCAGTCATTGATGTTCCCTATTCATAGCAGACTCCCACAGTCACCCACTTAACCTGCCCAATGTAAATGAACCTTCACACTTTATTTAAAACAATAAGGTGGCATCACAACTTTCTGGATGTTGATACTTATCAAATGATGTGTCTTAGTAAGCACAAGAAATTATATCAAATGTGACAATCTTTCAATGAATTTGAGATATATTTTATTTTTGTAAGCAGGTTTTGACAGGTGCCAAATGATACTAAAGAACGGAATAGTTTTCGACTTATTCTAGGAGGGTGAGAACAGTTTGACGACTTGTAAATGAGATCTTTTAATTTATATTGCATCGTTATATACTTAGCTTTTCAATATGATGGGAGATTGGCAGAATATGGATGGTTAAATGTCTAATCTTCTGGCATAGACTTCTATTTGTCCTATAGATATATCTGTATTAACATTTCATCAACAGGCACAGAAAATAAGTATCTGTATCTGTCTAACATGGCAGCTGAGATACAATTAAATGACTTTGCTTCATTGTATTACAAGGTAAACCTGATACGTAATGTAACAAGAATGTAAGACACACACGTTTACGGAATAGTGCTTGTATATCCTGATATGTAATTTAACTGTTTTGTGAATATTATGGCTCCATATAACTTCTAAGTTGTACGAAGCCATAATATGGCACCCATAGATTTTTGGGGGGTTTTGTTTTACCTATGTATGAATCCGGCAGAAAATATTGAAATGTTGCATGCTCCATTGGATGGTGTATTACAGGGCTAGTCTCTCCTAGAAGCTTTACTTAGTATGATACCATATGGAGGCACCATATGGCGGAACACAGCATTTCTACGACTCTGTCATACAAAGCCACAGGGACTCTGTGTGCCTCAGTACAGCCTATGTGCACAGACAGTAGAGGTCCGCAAGATAATGCAGTAGGAAAAAAACAGATTACACACTAAGATATCACAGTGAGCAGTGCCAGTAACTACCTCAGCTTTACAGAACTGATACAACTCCACTACATCTGTACATATGTTATATTTAAAATTATTCAGTTTAGCTCCATTATAAGAATGAATTTGACTGACATGGTTACTATTAATGCTTTTGAACTGCTCCAAGCAAATGTAATTGACAATTCTGCATATCACTTAGCATTTATTGTTTTGCAGTTTGTGCGGATTTAACTTTGTTACAACCTATATATACCCCAATTCTACTGGTTGCTATCGTAAAATGTCCACACGCTAATAGAGCGATATATCCTTAACAGCTGACCTAAGAAATCGTCATGCAGGCAAAAAGCCCACAAGCAATGCTAGGAAACTTCAGCTCCTGAAGCCGACAGAATTATGAATGCAGCTCTGGACTATAATACAGGCTGTAACTCAGCATTGGTATAAATAAAGTATTCAATATATTTAAAATATTTAAAGCTTTCCATGTAGCTTAATTTTATATAGCCTCCAAAGATGTGAACCTAGCCTAATGATGTTCAAAGGTGATCAGATACTTTGATTGTATAACAACCTTTGTATCATCTTTATTAAAGCCTTAAATAAGCTGAAATGTCTCAGTATGTGTGTAGCAATTACCTGATAATATAACTTCATGGGGTATGTGATGTATTTGTGTATATACACAGCAGCCAATCTGAGGAAACAGAGCTGCACTAAAGTGAGAGAGAGTATCAGCCTGAGCCAGTGATAAGACAAGAGGGCAAGAGGTGGATTTCTGACTACCTCGGACTTCCTTTAGTCACTATAGCTAAACTGTAGTCACAGATCACAGCTGTGCCATAAAGGAGCTTAGGTAAAAATTATCCAAACAGCAAGCAGTGAGGAAAATGACCAGCAGGTAGGTATCACCTAAGTTTGGATTACAAACAGTCTACCGTAGGCCACATTTTTTTGTGCAATTTCGTTTTAATCGTCAAACTCTCTCCATAAAAGTCATTGAAAATAACCACCGAGGTGCAACGTACATGATAGATGATGTTTCATTATGTATATGCACCATGATCTACTGGCCAATAGTTCTGCAGAACATTTAAGAAATACCCGTTTACACCATCGACATCTGAACCCTAATGCATATGAATATAAAAAAACATTATTTTTACACTTTGGACATCTCCAAATATGTCCAACACTGAACCCGAATATGTCCAAGTGTTTTGTCTCATTTGTACTGGCATATGCGCACATTTCACATTTCTCATTTTTTGGTGTAAAACACACAAAAAAAGATATTTTTTTTAATCATAATTAGAATTGATCAAACAGAGATTTAGTAAAATGTTGTTCTTTAATAATACATGTCACCTGGCTAAGTCCAGGTCGCTGTAGCTATTATAACATTTTTGTAATCATCCTTAAGTGGCCAATTAAATAGAGATTTATTACTATTATTAGTAAAATCAATAGGTAATGTGTTTTACAAAGCAGAGTCAATTGTAGGCTCTATTATTCTGTTTTACACTTTTATTAATGGTCAAGATGAGAATTTCTCAAATATCTTTCTAGTTTATGTACTGTTGACCTTCATATAATTTATAGCAAAACTATTACAAATTTAGAAATTCTGCTTTCAGTTCTACCGTTTGGGTTAAAGCAACTGTCCAGTCTCCTGACTAGACCAAATTTTGGGCATGCCCAATAGGCCTGCTTAAGCATTGGTGGCTTTTTTTTGTGTGTGTGTGTGTGTGTGTGTGTGTGTGTGTGTGGGGGTGAGGGTGTATCTGGCGTGGATTCAGTTGGCAGAGAGAGAGAGAGGGTATGTTCACACGCTGAGTCAAATATGACAACTCCGGATTTTCAGACTTTTTTGTAACAATTCGCATTTTTCGCGGCGTATTTAACGGCCGTTATTGGAGCTGTTTTTCAATGGAGTCAATGAAAAACGGCTCCAAAAACGTCCCAAGAGGTGTCCTGCACTTTTTTTCGCAGGCGTCTTTTTACGCGCCGTATTTTGACAGCGACGCGTAAAATTAAGCCTCGTGGGAACAGAACGCCGTAAATCCCATTGCAAGCAATGGGCAGATGTTTGGAGGCGTGATGGTGACACTTTTGCAGGTGTAATTCGAGGCGTAAACGGCCCGAATTACGTCTGAAACCACTGCGTGTGAACATACCCAGATGGAGGGAGACAAGCAAACAAGCATTGCTCCTCCCTCTCCTCACAGTTTGAAGTGAGCACTGGGCTGATTGGTGGAACTGCACTCACTCTGCTGCTCCACTTATCAGAGTCTGCAGACACTCACAGAGCCCCACCCCTCCATTATCACCCGCCTCAGACCGCCCTGCAGATCATCATAAGGCCCTATGCACACCGCTGACGGCCGCCCGCATTTTTGGGCTGTGCTCCCATACAAATGGCACGGACACCCATCCGTAGCGCTATGGAAAGGTGTCTGCGGCCAATAGAACCGAATGGGTCCGCAAAACCGCGGACCGTCGTATGGTACACGGTTTTACGGTCGTATGCATGGGGCCTAACTGTGTGTGTGACTAGTACTTACACTGTTTAAATGTTGTTTAGGTGTAGGGGGTTCTGTCACTGCTAATAAACGGAGCTTCCGGAGCCCCTACACATTACTGTCTCTGCAGTCCCTACCCCTGACAACATACTCCTCTCTCTCCTCTTTCAGCCCGTACAATAAAACAGATTTTATCTGCAGGACTTTCACTCTCTCCTTTCATACAATGAAATACTACTGTTATTCTTCTATCAGTTTAGTATACTTCCCTATACACCAGTGCTCTCAAACCAAGAGAAAATACAGCTGTGCTGTATCTTTGCTTGAATCTGCTTAAGGACTCCAATTTCTCATGAAACTATTTCAAAACAATATCGCGACATGCTAGAAAAACCCTTGATGGGCTGCAATTCACATTACAACCACTGAGTGACCACACATAGAGACATGTAGCATAGACATCTTGTGACAGAGTATCGTGAAATCATGTTGAGTTTTTTTGAGCTGGTCATCTCGCACCACACATCTCAGGATATGTTGAAATAAGAGGAAAGATGAGTAAGGACATATCTGTATTTGTTCTCATCAGCCATGTCTGACTGTCCAGGTATTACTAATAATATATGCGGTATATATATATATATATATATATATATATATATATACACTTTGTATTACATGTCACTGGTAAAGAATAGCTGTGAACATAGAATATAATGGCTCAGTCAGAATACTTCCTGTAGCTCTTCACAATTATTTAGAACTTGTCATGCTTCCATGATTTCCGAATTCTCATTTTGTATCTGTCTGTCTTCACCTTGGTTTGTCACGTATTCTGGACCGTCCTTCGTCCTTCTTCCTTTATCACACTAATTTAAGTCCTGTCTGCGCTTGCCTTGCTTAATCATATTTGTTCCCAGGCTCCCTGTCAAAATCCAACAATCCCTTGGGCTTCTTTACTCTACTCTTTGCTTTTTAATAATGTCCTGATCTCACTTCAATGTTACCGAGTGGGCTTTTTCCATCACTCAGCCCCTGTGTGCGTGCGCTGGTGTGTTATTCTTAAATGAATATTTCTACAACGTTTGTCTCCCTCCGCCTCCTCCTCTCGGAGATATGCCTCCCGCGGGGAGCATAAATACTGACAAATGACAAGCAGTGCGTTAACGCTCGTTATGGCGCCATCATTATAATCCACCAAGCAATGGCGTTGGGGATCCCTGAAGGACACTTAGCAGTACAGCAGCTGCTCCACATTTGTACCTGTTCACATTGCTGCATGAAGACATTGTAATAAAAATCTGCAGCTCAACAGCCAGAAGATGGGAGGGGGGAGCACACATACAGAAAGAACAGAGCTACGAGCTAACAGAATTAGAACTGATACCCGCACTCAGGTCTTTATTCACTTGGGCGATGCTGTTTTTCCATACAGTAGAGGCTAGTCCTATTCACCAAATAGTGCAGATTCTTCAGTGAAAAATAAATAAAGTCAGACAGTTGTGGCAGGGAAGATAGCAGAGTTTCTACAACAGGATTACAGCGGTAATTGCTAATACAGAAAACACAAATCTATTGCTACCGAAAGTGAGAGTGCTAGCGTTCACTACAATACGGATGCATTGCTAATGCTGAAAATGAAATATTACCGCTGCAACGAAGGCTTGGTGCTTTAATGATGGAATTACGAAGACGTAATACTATTGAAATTATCTTGTGCTTAGGATGTCTCTAAGGAGAAAGAAGATAATTAAACACAGATATGCCTCGAATGGATTCACAGTTCATTGTGGGTTCTTTCTAAGTTAACGAAATAGGATTTTAGACTGAGTACAGCCAAGGATGCAGGTTTGTCTATATGAAGAGGAAAATGAGCATACACGTTCTGTACATGATTCGCCTATAAACCTATTCAACTTTTTTTAAAGCTTTTTATCATATTTATAGTAGGCAACACCTCCTGGACCTCTTTGTATAGCTCTCTATGCTTAACTAATCTCTCTATCTATCTATCTATCTATCATCTCTCTCTCTATCTATCATCTATCTATCTATCGATCGATCGATCGATCGATCTATCTATCTATCTATCTATCTATCTATCTATCATCTATCTATCTATCTATCTATCTATCTATCTATCGATCGATCGATCGATCGATCTATCTATCTATCTATCTATCTATCTATCTATCTATCTATCATCTATCTATCTATCTATCTATCTATTTATCTATCTATCTATCTATCTATCTATCTATCTATCTATCTATCTATCTATCTATCTATCTATCTATCTATCTATCTATCTATCTCTCATATCTATCTATCTATCTATCTATCTATCTATCTATCTATCTATCTATCTATCTATCTATCTATCTATCTATCTATCTATCTATCTATCTATCTATCATCTATCTATCTATCATCTATCTATCTACAGCAAAACATGGTATTGTAATGTATGCTATTATCTGAAGCTAAAAGTTAATCTCCACCTTTTAATACAATTTTGTTGTTAGGGCCAACATTTTGTGCTGATCCACCATTAGGGGGGCTTTAGTTATTGCATATTACTTTATTATTGAATTTAGTACATAAACGGTATGCAGCAAGCTCCAAAGCTCCCTCTAGAGGCCGATGCAGCCAGTCAGAATTTTTTCATTTAAAGGGAACCTGTCATAAATATTGAGGCATCAAAACTGCTGACAGAGGGATATGGGGGAGGTGGAGAAAATTGTAAACATATGTTTTATCTCAGTCATGCAAGTTGCATGATCGAGAAAACGCTGTTTAACTCCCTCAGAGTTGCAGTCACAAGTGCCGCTGGGGCGGGTGCTTGATGTGCAAGTGCTCCTGCACTGCACGCTGTCCCAACCTGATTGACGGCTCTAGTGGTCTCTTGATTTTCTGCTAGAGCTATCACTTAGAGCAGAGAGTGGCACTTGTGACAGCCGCTCAAACGTCAGTTTCTCTGTCATCCAATTGCATAAACGAGACAAAAGTTATGTTTAAACTGCCCTCCCCATACCCTATACCACACTGTCAGCAGGTTGGAGGCCTCAAAATTATTATAAATACATGTCTATTTGTTTACCTGAGTTTGTATATTTGTAAATATACATATATACACACACCGTTCAGGCTTCGTTCACATCTGTGTCAGGGCTCCGTTCAGGGGTTCCATCGGAGCTTTCCGTCAGGGGAAACCATGAACGGAACCCTGACTGAAACAAATAGAAACCACAGGTTTCCGTTTGCATCACCATTGCTTTCAATAGTGACGGATACAGTGCAAATGGTGTCCGTTTGTCCACATTGTGCAAGGGTGCCGTCGTTTTGATGGAATGAATAGCGCAGTCAACTCTGGTATGGCTTTTGTCAAAATGGTGATTAAAACGAAAACGCAGATGTGAATGAAGCCTTTGCTGTAACATTAAAACAATTGACATGAAAGTGAATAACATTAATTACCTTGTAACAATGGCGTCTGTCAAGGGGTGGGATATATTAGGCAACAAGTGAACAGTATTGTTTAGGTCCATGGTATCTGTGGTACCGCCACTGCTCCATTGTACCACTGAGGACGCCATCTCGGAAAAACATGTCGCGGGGTTGTTGAATGTTTTTAAACAATGTTTTTAAACTTTATTGAATTAATGTTTTTAACATACCATCAGCTCAGAATCAATTCTGGGATAGCAGTCTGCAGACGTTCCCTCTGGTATAGACAGTATATGAATTCTTCTGCTATTAGCCGAGACTGAACATTACATCTATATGAGTGATAACGTTTCTGGGCTCATGTTGTTTTTGGAATATAGACTATGTGCCTTTAATAAAGGTTATTTTCATTATTAGGAATGATGTGAATAGAACAATTCAATACCTTTTGTTAGTAGTGTTGAAAATAGGGTTAGTTGTTGTCTTATAGGAAAATTGTGTTTTGTCATAAAATTTACCTGTCACCTACGAGGGCAAATATATTTGTTTTTCTTTATTTTATTTTTTTGTAGTAGAGGTTTCTGTGTTATCTGGCACCAAAACGTTAGCAGAAGATGCTTGTATTCCTGTAAGTTATGAGGTGGGGCCTCCATGGATCGGACTTACTTTTCCAGAATTTTCATGAATTCTGAATCGGATTGAGATCTGGAGAATTTAGAGACGATTCAACCAGATGATGCAATTAATTTTTGCAGTTTGGCAGGGAATATTATACTGCTAAAAGACGCCACTGCTTGCCTTGTTAGCTATGTAGTGTACTGATGTCACCACTGGGCAAGGATTGGTATTTTACATTGCTCTTGCAGATACAATATGATTATATTCTTGGGCAAACCCCTATAACCAGAATAGATTAGAACTGCAAATAAAGTCCGGATGCTACAGCTCACACTGTGTATATAATAGCATCTGATTCATAAGTTATGACCTATAGTAGCTCTGCTCTTGTGACGGCATGCGTGCAACACATACAGTTAGGTAAAAGGAGACTTAAAGATTTTGGGATTGCAACTTTAAAGCAAAATAATTAACCAGACTAATTTAAATTACTTCCTCTGTCTACTTGATGGCATAAGAAAAAAAACAATTATGTAAGTAAATTAAAAGAAAATATTCCCTGAGACGATTTCCAGATTGCTTGCATAGAGCTCCAGTCAGTACTCAGAAAAGTGAGTGATTAAGTGAAGCTAAATCCCCTTGTTCTCTAGAGCGTACACCCTGTGAGGATCCTGATGTTTATTGAGCTCCTATTCCAAATAGAAGTGATAAGATTTATTTCCCAAATGAGTTTCATATTGATTAAAAAGCCCTCTCCAGATGTTAGTTGAGCCTCTAACAGTCAGACTGCGAGTTAAAATGAATGTATGGATGTAAACATTTTAGGACTAAATTACTATTAAATACAATGATTTATTAAGAAATAACTTTTCTTTTGCAGCATATTTTAAGATGTTTCTGGTCATAGGGGTGAACCAGATGAAATCTTACAATGCAGAAATATTCTAAAAAAAAATTGGAGTACAGATTTTCACACCACACATCATGCTGACTCTCGCGTACATTGCCCATGCTAATATCCATCTCATTGCTCAATTACTTAACTGCTGTTTTGTGGAAATAATAACATCCATCTAACATACGAGAAGTTTAGGAGTGGATCAGATTTACTAAGCTGCGTAAGATTTAGAAAGTGTAAACTATACCTTTAGAAGATGCGCCAAGTTTATCACAGTGGTGCACGTTGAATGATACATGTGGTGCATCTTCATAGACATGTTAGACATTTTTCTTTTCCTTATACCACCTCATGGTTGGCTTAGTTTATGCCAGTTTTTTGCATCAAAATTGTGGTGCAATTTTGCTGCATGTCACCGTCTCTTTAAAGAGTCTCTGTCACCACATTATAAGTGGCCTATATTGTATATGATGTGATCGGCGCTGTAATGTAGATTACAGCAGTGTTTTTTATTTAGAAAAACGATCATTTTTGACTGAGTTATGACCTATATTAGCTTTATGCTAATGAGTTTCTCAATGGACAACTGAGCGTGTTTTACTATATGACCAAGTGGGCGTTGTGGAGAGAAGTGTATGACGCTGACCAATCAGTGACCAATCAGTTACCAATCAGTGTCATACACTTCTCTCCATTCATTTACACTGCAGATAGCGATATAGCTATATTGCTATTTGCAGTCACGTAAGCACACTATAACGCTACTCATGTGTCATGACAATGAATATACATTACCTTCAGCCAGGACGTGATGTGTATTCATTCTCCTGACCACTTCTGTTGGGTCTCTGTGAGTTACAGCATAGCAGGCGTAGTCTCGCGAGATTACGCTGCAAACTGTCATTCACAGCGAGATCTCGCTGTGCTGTGCTGTAAATCACACAGACGCTACAGAAGTGGTGAGGAGAATGAATACACGTCACGTCCTGGCTGGAGGTAATGTATATTCATTGTCATGACACATGAGTAGCGTTATAGTGTGTTTATGTGACTGCAAATAGCGATATAGCTATATCGCTATCTGCAGTGTAAATGAATGGACAGAAGTGTATGACGCTGATTGGTCAGCGTCATACACTCCTCTGTACAACGCCCACTTGGCCATATAGTAAAACACGCCCAGTTGTCCATTGAGAAACTCATTAGCATAAAGTTAATATAGGTCATAACTCCGTTGAAAATGATCGTTTTTCTAAATAAAAAACACTGCTGTAATCTACATTATGTACAAGATAGGCCACTTATAATGTGGTGACAGAGCCTCTTTAAGCCATGCCCCTTTCTGCTAATCCATGCCGTCTTTACTAGATACTTTTGAAAAGTGTCTCGTAATATGCAAGATATGTTCTTTTTGGCACAAATTAATAATAAATTTGTCTAAATTGGTTTGCAAAAATTATCTACTTAGGCCTGAATTCTGGCGCAACAACCATATTAAATCTGCCCCAATGTTTTTGGTTTGGTATAATAATAAGCTCCATGCTCATACTATTCCAAAAGTTTGCACTTCGTTTGGGTTGGTGGGGATCTATACAGAAGAGTGGTACAACTTAATGCATCATCACTTCTGAAGTTCTGATGAAGAGCCAAATTAACGCTGAAATAATCCACAATTCTCGAATATTGTTAATACAAAGAGTTACAAACTTACAAATGTCATTTTCATGTGAGCAGGTGCAGAAGATAGTCTGTAATTGATTTTTTCAAGTGTAATAGTCAACGGTTGAAGACTCAACAGTTTTCAAGAGAGACAAAGAGTCCATGAGGAATTTTCAGTTAAAATGCCAACTGCGTAAGGGGAAAGAGTTGCACTAGATTTTTTCTTAATAAGAAAATGAATCAACTTGTGTTACAAAGTTTTACAATTCAAAGAAAAAAGAAACAACATTATCATTGTTATGCCTGTGGTTCTTAGACTGCTGGCACGTCCCACTAATTGACAGCTGCGACCGCAGGTCTTTATCTTCATGTCGGCTCTCTCCCTCCTCAGAGACGTCGACACACACGGCTGCAGTGCTCTCCTGTATCCTGTAGGGTGTGTGCGCTCACTCCCGTTTTTAAAGGGCCAGCGCTCTGCCCTTCCTTTCCTTGCCTGAGCGTTGTTTGTATTCCTATGTTAGTCTATGCAAATGGTCCCTTAGTTGTATCCTGCTCCCAGTGTTCCCGTATCCTGCTTCCCATATCCTGTATCCTGTTGCTGTTCCTGAGCCTAAGCCTATTGTGAGAGACGTGTGTGCCTCATCTGCCACGTCTGTTGCCATCTGCCACATCTGATATCATCTACCACTTCCAGTGTCATCTGCTACGCCAAGCATCATCTGTGCCTGCTTCACCACGTGTCTGCTACTCCTAATACCTGCCCAATTTTCTATCCAGGTACCCATATCTCAGAGGCTGTTATTGACTATTGTTTGGCCAGCTGCTTCTCCGCTACGGCGGAGAGGCCTAGTTGGTCCCCATACCCCACAGCCGTGACAATGATTTTGTCGGTTTCCTTAAAATACTCTAGTTTCTACCCTGAAATACAAAAACATACTCAGAGGTTAATTGTCTTTCAAGATACTATAGCACTAGCCATATTTGTGTGTGTTTAAAGCCGGAAATAGAAGGCGCAAGGGCTCACCAAAACTCATTCTTGGTGGGACATCTGTTCATCCTCATATGCCCGCACAGTAAGGGTCTACTTCCAAGTTCCGAAATATAAAGTAAATCTTTTTAGTGATAATGAGTGCTAAATAGTACTCATTACCAGCCCTTTACAAAGCCCAAGTATCACTGTTATCAGCCCAATCGTTGGATCAGGCACAAAAAAAATAAAAAAAATTGCATTGTGTATATATCTTAATATGGTGAAAATTAAATAGACCTGAGAGAAATGGAGGCCTAGATTTTTCCATGTTGGTACATTTACTTCTTGACGATACATATTCTTCATTTGGTAAACTAAAGACAGTATGCGTTTCTAATTTAGTTAAGAATTTTAAGGGGCCAATGGAAGATATTTTCTCCCTATTAGAATCTTACCAAATAAACAATAAGAATTTTTTTCCTCTACTACACAGTTGCTTATTAATGTATGAGATTGAAGTAGATATTGGGGAAAGTAGGCACATTAAAATTGACATTACTCTTTTTTAATCAAAACATTCAGGAATTTTATAAAATTCCAGGCACAAGGTAATGGGCAGACATAGGATGATTTTTGTATCTCAATTTTACCAAAGTGGATACTTTAATATTTTGATACTATACTGGAAGAATATGGCACACTGGGGGATTACTATAGATATACGTGAATACAAAAAAACTAATTTAAACACCAAGTTTACTGGTGTTTAATATTGTAGAATCTGAGACAATAATAAGGCATATTTGCAGTAAGAGTACATTTAAAAGTGTAAAAGGGATTAATAACACATCTTTTTGTGATAATATTTAGTTTTGCTTTTAGTTTTTTTTAAAAAAAAGCTTATCAAATATTTAACAATTTTTAGATAGATTGTATTATACAAATAAAATTTGAAAATGAAATAAACACTAGGAATAAGAAGCTATTTACAAAAAAATGTTTTTGGCCGGATTGGTTATTGCTAGTATATTATAGTTTAGTGGAAAAATGAGGTAGGATAAGACTCGATGAACACTTGTGGTATAAAATAATAATATAAGAACAATAAGCAAATAAGAGATGCACGAATGATCTATTAGAAGAAGTGATTATTATTATTATTTTATTTTTTTTATCTCTCTCCACCCCCTCTCCAGCCTTTACACTTCCGCATCCGCACCTCATGTTGTGGGTGGTGGTGGCAGGGTGGTAAAATGGATATATTAATCCTTGTGATATCCTTACACAAAGACAAAAAAAAATATTTCTGTTTACTTTAAGGCCTTATTCACAAGAACGTGTGCGTTTTGCGCGTGCAAAAAACGCAGCATTTTTTGTGCTTTGCAGTACCGTGTGTCATCTGTATTTGGTGCGTGGCTGCTTGATTTTCGCATATGGCATCGTTATGACACTGTTTTTATGTTTAGAAACAGAAATGAAGGAGGTGGTTTTATTTTTCCCTTCATTTCTTTAACAACTGTAGCGCGAATCCGGCGCAGCACATGGAAGTACGTCCGTGTGCCGCGCCTGATTTTTCACGCACCCATTGGCTTCAATGGGTGCGTGATGCGCGAAAAACGCTCAACTATAGGACATGTCGTGAGTTTTACGCAGCGGACACACGCTGCGTGAAAATCACGGGCTGTCTGAACGGCCCCATTGAGTTACATAGGTCTGTGCGACGCTCGTGATTTTCACGCGCGTATCATGGACGTTAAATACGCTCGTGTGAATAAGCCCTAACAAAGTATAGAAACACTCCGTTTTGGAAATAGTTTTATTGGATGATAAGAAAATAAATAAACTTACAGGAAATTGTATACAAATAATTTTAATTTAGGAATGTCTATCTGAGGAGTGAAACTACTCTAAGAAATGGTCTAGTGCAGGTATTTTCTTTAAGTTTAGCAGTTGGCATTTTCACAGGAAACTTCACGTAGATTCTTCCACTTGGATTCTTGAAGTCTCATTTGAAAACAGTTGAGTCTTCACCCAGTGACTACTTAAGACTCTTGAGACTACTCCTAAGAAATTGACTACATATTGGATTCTGCACCTGCTCACATGACAATGGCATTTGTTAATTTGAAACTCTCAGACATCAGATATAAATAATTTTCAAGTATTATGGATTTATTCAATGCTAGTTTGGATCTTCCTCAGAAATGCATTGGGTTGTACCACTCTTCTGTAACGACTTCTCAAGTCAAGTGTCAACTTTTGGCATAGTATGACAATGAAGGTTAGTATTACAACAAATTTTAAGTTTCACTCTTAGGCCTCATTTACACGAGCGTATGCGTTTTGCGCGCGCAAAAAACGCTGCGTTTTGCGCGCGCAAAAGGCACTTGGCAGCTCCGTGTGTCATCCGTGTATGATGCGCGGCTGCGTGATTTTCGCGCAGCCGCCATCATAGAGATGAGGCTAGTCGACGCCCGTCACTGTCCAAGGTGCTGAAAGAGCTAACTGATCGGCAGTAACTCTTTCAGCACCCTCGACAGTGAATGCCGATCACAATATACACCAACCTGTGAATAAAAAAAGATGTTCAAACTTACCATGAACTGCCTGCTTCCTCCAGTCCGGTCTCCCGGCCGTTGCCTTGGTGACGCGTCCCTCTCTCGTCATCCGGCCCCACCTCCCAGGATGACGCCGCAGTCCATGAGACCGCTGCAGCCTGTGATTGGCTGCAGCCTGTGCTTGGCCTGTGATTGGCTGCAGCCTGTGCTTGGCCTGTGATTGGCTGCAGCTGTCACTTGGACTTAACTGTCATCCCGGGAGGTCGGACCGGAGTTATCGGTAAGTCAGAACGTCTTTTTTTTTTTACAGGTTCATGGATTTTCGGAGCGGAAGTCACTGTCCATGGTGCTGAACCAGTTTAACGCTTTCAGCACCGTGGACAGAGACTGTCTCCTGACGTCGCGTACCCGAACATTTTTTACCGGTTTCGGGCAAAACGAGTTTTGCCGAACCCGGTGAAGTTCGGTGCGCTCATCTCGAATTTGACACTCCGTTTGGATGTTTGTAAACAGAAAAGCACGTGGTGCTTTTCTGTTTACATTCAGGAGTTTGACAGCTCTTGCGCGAATCACGCAGTTCGCACGGAAGTGCTTCCGTGCGGCATGCGTGGTTTTCACGCACCCATTGACTTCAATGGGTGCGTGATGCGCGAAAAACGCACGATTTTAGAACATGTCGTGAGTTTTACGCAACGCACGCGCACTGCGCAAAATTCACGCATCGTCTAAACAGCCCCATAGACTATTATAGGTGCGTACGACACGCGTGAAAAGCACGCGCGTCGCACGCGCGTATAATACGCTCGTGTAAATGAGGCCTTAAGGTTGTTGTATGTAATTAGAAAAAGTAATTTTTTCTTTCCAAAAAACACCACTCTTGTCCATGATTTATGACTCGGTTTGCCAAATGTAGTAAAATCAAATGCAAGTTGATGGGCTGAGCTGCAAAATCAGACCCAGATCCTTGCAAGATTGGTGCTTTTATGAGAAAAACAGCAGACCCTTTAGTCTAATCTTATACAATTAGAGTTGAATGAATCTGTAAAAATATACTTTGCCAACTCTATGCTTTGCCAGTAATTTTTTATTATGATGGCAAATTTGCCTAATATAACACAACGAAAGATAAAATACTTTAATAAAGATCATCAATTCACGCTCCATTATTATTAAGTATTTTTTTTATATGGGGTAAATACGGTTCCATAATAGGAAATTTGCCTGTACCCACTTCCTGTGGTCATAGCCTTAATGACATGTCCTTGAGTATCACGTGACCATAGCAGCCTTTTGCTGGCCACAATGATGGGACGACTATAGGCTGCCGCTGTCACTTGACACCAGCCACAGTAACATGATGCTGACTGAACAATAACAACTGGAACTGGCGGCGGATGCTGCTCACTGGAACGGGGGAACATAGCTTGATTTAAAAGTTACGTTTATCAGAATTTTTGTTTAACATTTGCAGCAACTTAGAAGTGTCCTTTAGGGATCTGAAATCCATGTAAGGTGTATTTCCAATTTTGAACACAGTTTCCTTTTTTAGGTCCAAACATTTGCTGATTAATTTTATATCTTAATAAGGGATAGAGCTACATTTTTCTGTTACAGAGCTTTAAATCTCCTCATGTCCTATATACAGCAATATGATAAAATTCTGGCTGCTTAAATGTGCTAACTGCTTGCAGACAGTCAGAATTTTTATTGAAATAATGAAATGTATATTTATTGTTATCATTTGTTTTGCATACATCAGTATATATGAATGTACAGTATGTAAACTTAAAATATATCTAATCAGGGAAAGTGTCATCTTTCTCACCTTCCAAGATTCCCTTTCCCTACCTGCAGACTCTCCATAAATGTTCAGAAACCCAATTCCTCAAAATAAAATCCATTGGCAATAATACAGTAAATAGTAGACTGGGAGGAGGGGGGGGGGTGCAGCTGCAGATCTCTTTGTTTCTGTGAAACTCTATCATGTGAGGGGGTAAGTAAAAAAAAAAAAGATATCTGAATGGCTCCAGGGTCAAAGCAAAGATCCAACCAGGTAGAGCCTGTCCACCAAAAAAGTATGCAAGCAGCGTTGGACTGGCCCACCGGAGATCCGGAGGATCCTCCGGTGGGCCCAGGCAGTGAGCTGTTTTTATCCGGATGGCGGAG
The DNA here is from genome assembly GCF_050947455.1 of Rhinoderma darwinii. Lineage (NCBI taxonomy): Eukaryota > Metazoa > Chordata > Amphibia > Anura > Rhinodermatidae > Rhinoderma > Rhinoderma darwinii. The sequence continues at coordinate 42,304,078 of NC_134696.1, read as the reverse complement.
CAGAGAGACATTGTCCCAGCCCAGTACTTAGTCTTGTAGGCAGGACCGATATTAGGGCCCCCAGCCGACTATAGCAGCCATAGCGGCTGCTACAGGGCCCATGGCATTAGGAGACCCACGCCGCCCCGACACATAAATGAGGAGTCCCTGTGCAGGCCAGCATGATGACATCATTGCATCACGCTGGCCTACGATATCTGAGACTGTGGAGGGCTCTGTCCGCCGTGGGAATGGGGGTAAATACAATTATTTATTTTTTGGGGGTGTGACACTATCTACTGAGGGGGCTGTGTGCCGCCACCTACTAGGGAGGCTGTGCGGCACTATACAGGGGAGGGCTGTGTGGCACTATCTACTAGGGGGGGCTGTTTGGCACAATACAGGGGGCTGTGCGGCAATATACAGGTGGAGGGCTGTGTGGTACTATCTACTAGTGGAAGCTGTGTGGCACTATCTACTAGGGGGACTGTGTGGCACTATACGAGGGGGCTGTGCGGCACTATCTACAAGAGGGGGCTGTGTGAGGCACTATCTACAAGAGGGGGGGTGTGTGTGGCACTATCTACAGGTGGCTGTGTTTGGCACTATTATTATTGTGAGGCCTAAAGGGGGTACTAATATAGTGTGTGGCACTAAGGGGGCATTATTTCCATCTGGGGCACTATAGATGGTGAGGGTTTTGTAGAGTATGGGGAGGTACTACAAAAGCGAGAAGCCAAAGATGTTTGTGTTTCAAATTCTGCAGAGGCGATTTGTAGTTGGGAGAAGGCGTCAGGGCAATCTGGGCTGGATGAAGAAGAAAAGGAAAAGTGAGCGACTCCAATCTGAGGAGATGTCACTGGTGAGTCACTGGATTTCACTGTATTGTATTACATGAGTTTTCCTATTTCAGGCATTTATGGCATATCCACAGGAAATGGCAAAAATGTATGATAGATGTGGGTCCCAGCTCTGGTTCCTGCAGCTATATTTAGAACTGACCGCAGAATCCAGGCGGAGACCAGTGGAGAGAGGATCGTGCGTGTGCGCAGCTCTCTCTATTCTGATGTATGGTTCTTATGGAAACAGCCGAGCAGCTCTTGTTCAGCTGTTTCCGTAACTCCCATTGAACAGAATGGGGAGAGCTGCACGCACCCGTGAACCTCTCTCCACTGGTCTCCGCCTGGATTCTGCGGCCAGTTCTAGATATAGCTGCGGGTACCAGAGCTGGGACCCGCATCTATCAGACGTTTTTGGCATTTCCTGTGGATATCCCATAAATGTCTAAGATGGGAAAACTCCTTTAAGTTATATGGTCTGCAGAGCTTTGCGTAGGACTGGTGTCTACCACTATACAGTGAAGGAAATAAGTATTTGATCCCTTGCTGATTTTGTACGTTTGCCCACTGTCAAAGACATGAACAGTCTGGAATTTTTAGGCTAGGTTAATTGTACCAGTGAGAAATAGATTATATGAAAAAAAAAAAAAAAGAAAATCACATAGTCAAAATTATATATATTTATTTGCATTGTGCACAGAGAAATAAGTATTTGATCCCTTTGGCAAACAAGACTTAATACTTGGTGGCAAAACCCTTGTTGGCAAGCACAGCAGTCAGACGTTTTTTTGTAGTTGATGATGAGGTTTGCACACATGTTAGATGGAATTTTGGCCCACTCCTCTTTGCAGATCATCTGTAAATCATTAAGATTTCGAGGCTGTCGTTTGGCAACTCAGATCTTCAGCTCCCTCCATAAGTTTTCGATGGGATTAAGGTCTGGAGACTGGCTAGGCCACTCTATGACCTTAATGTGCTTCTTTTTGAGCCACTCCTTTGTTGCCTTGGCTGTATGTTTCGGGTCATTGTCGTGCTGGAAGACCCAGCCATGAGCTATTTTTTATGTCCTGGTGGAGGGAAGGAGGTTGTCACTCAGGATTTGACGGTACATGGCTCCAGCCATTCTCCCATTGATGCGGTGAAGTAGTCCTGTGCCCTTAGCAGAGAAACACCCCCAAAACATAATGTTTCCACCTCCATGCTTGACAGTGGGGACGGTGTTCTTTGGGTCATAGGCAGGATTTCTCTTCCTCCAAACACGGCGAGTTGAGTTAATGGCAAAGAGCTCAATTTTAGTCTCACCTGACCACAGCACCTTCTCCCAATTACTCTCAGAATCATCCAGATGTTCATTTGCAAACTTCAGATGGGCCTGTATATGTGCCTTCTTGAGCAGGGGGACCTTGCAGGCACTGCAGGATTTTAATCCATTATGGCGTAATGTGTTACCAATGGTTTTCTTGGTGACTGTGGTCCCAGCTGCCTTGAGATCATTAACAAGTTGCCCCCGTGTAGTTTTCGGCTGAGCTCTCACCTTCCTCAGGATCAAGGATACCCCACGAGGTGAGATTTTGCATGGAGCCCCAGATCGATGTCGATTGACAGTCATTTTGTATGTCTTCCATTTTCTTACTATTGCACCAACAGTTGTCTCCTTCTCACCCAGCGTCTTACTTATGGTTTTGTAGCCCATTCCAGCCTTGTGCAGGTCTATGATCTTGTCCCTGACATCCTTAGAAAGCTCTTTGGTCTTGCCCATATTGTAGAGGTTAGAGTCAGACTGATTAATTGAGTCTGAGGACAGGAGTCTTTTATACAGGTGACCATGTAAGACAGCTGTCTTTAATGCAGGCACCAAGTTGATTTGGAGCGTGTAACTGGTCTGGAGGAGGCTGAACTCTTAATGGTTGGTAGGGGATCAAATACTTATTTCTCTGTTCACAATGCAAATAGATATATATAATTTTGACTATGTGATTTTCTTTATTTTTTTTATATAATCTATCTCTCACTGGTAAAATTAACCTAGCCTAAAAATTCTAGACTGTTCATGACTTTGACAGTGGGCAAACTTACAAAATCAGCAAGGGATCAAATACTTATTTCCTCCACTGTATGGTCACTTTGTGGTGGTAATATTGGTGTGAAGGATCTGCCAGGCGCAGCTTCTGTATCCACGCCCATAGGTAATCAGTCTGCACCTGCTTCTATGTCTGTGAGACTGACACCATCTTCCACCACTCAGGATGGCAGGCTTAGGAGTGGGAGAGCCTATCACAGCCTGGCCAGACGGAGCTAGCTCCCGCCCTCTGTCTATTTATACCTGCCTTTCCTGTTCCTCCTTGCTTGTGATTCTTCTCTGTTGGTTTCCTGGCCCTGCTTCAGCTTCTTGAACTACTTGTCCCTGCTTCGTATTGACCCTGGCTTACTGACTACTCTTCTGCTCTGCGTTTGGTACCTCGTACACTCCTGGTTTGACTCGGCTTGTTCACTACTCTCCTGCTCTACGTTTGGCACCTCGTACTCTCCTGGTTTGACTCGGCTCGTTTACTACTCTTGTTGCTCACGGTGTTGCCGTGGGCAACTGCCCCGTTTCCCTTTGTTCTGTGTTTCCTTGTCTGTTGTCTGTCGTGCACGTATTGAGTGTAGGGACCGTCGCCCAGTTGTACCCCGTCGCCTAGGGCGGGTCGTTGCAAGTAGGCAGGGACTGAGTGGTGGGTAGATTAGGGCTCACTTGTCTGTTTCCCTATCCCTGTCATTACAATTGGTCTTTGGTTTACTACACACGTTTTACTACACAATTAAGAGTGGTTGCATTATTTCTATATAGCTGACTGGTGGGCCCCAATAATTATTTCCTCCGGTGGGCCCAAGGTACTTTAGTTCAACACTGTATGCAAGGGAAGTAATGCTTTAATGGAAAGCCATGCTTAGACCCAAAGAACTGCAAGTTATATGTAATATTTCCAGCTGCACAGCATCAAATGTACAGGGTGGGCCATTTATATGGATACACCTAAATAAAATGGGAATGGTTGGTGATATTAACTTCCTGTTTGTGGCACATTAGTATATAGGAGGGGGGAAACTTTTCAAGCTGGGTGTTGACCATGGCGGCCATTTTGAAGTCGGCCATTTTGTATCCAACTTTAGTTTTTTCAATGGGAAGAGGGTCATGTGACACATCAAACTTATCGAGAATTTCACAAGAAAAACAATGGTGTGCTTGGTTTTAACGTTACTTTATTCTTTCATGAGTTATTTACAAGTTTCTGACCACTTATAAAATGTGTTCAAAGTGCTGTCCATTGTGTTGGATTGTCAATGCAACCCTCTTCTCCCACTCTTCACACACTGATAGCAATACCGCAGAAGAAATGCCTCCCAATCTGATCCCCTTAGACTTTTATCTTTGGGGTCATCTGAAGGCAATTGTCTATGCTGTGAAGATACGAGATGTGCAGCAACTGAAACTACGGATACTGGAAATCTATTGAAATCTATTTTAACAATAGGTATGCTTCAACTCTATAATTGTGTAAAGCAAAGGAGGGCTTTAACCATTTCAAATATATATTATTATAGCATTAACCCGTCCAAAGTTTTGACCCTAAAAACAAAGTGATGTTCATAGTTGTAATCACACTTCATTTATGGTTAAGTTAGTTGCTACAGGATATATTTTACTGACAATAATTCTACAGTAAAATAACTCCAGATGAGGCTTCAGCCCAAAATTTTTTAAAATCTTGCCTTCTATAAACCTTTCTGGGAACCTACGCTGTTCAGCGATAACATTAAAACCACCTAACTAGTATAGTGAAGGTTCCACTCATGCTGCCAAAACAGCTCTGACCCCTCGATGTATAGATTCCACAAGATCTCTGAAGGTGAAGGCAGCAGCAGATCCTTTTTAATGCCTGCAAGTTGTCAGGTGAGGCTTTCAAGGATTAGACTTGTTTTTCCAGCGCATCCCACAGATTCTCGATCGGATTGAGATCTGGGGAGTTTGGAGGCCAAGTCAACGCCTTGAACGCTTTGTCATATTCCCCAAGCCATTCCTAAACAATTTTTGCAGTATAACAGGGCACATTATCCTGCTGAAAGAGGCCACTGCTATTAGGGAATACTGTTGCCATGAATGGGTGCACACTATGTTTACATGTCAAAGTAACATCCACAAGGATGCCAGGACCCAAGATTTCGCACAGAACTTTGCCCAGAGCATCACACTGCCTCCGCCTCCTTGCCTACTTCCCATCCTGGTGCCATGATGTTCCCAGGTAAGTGACGCACACACACCCGGCCGTCCACATAATGTTACAGAAAATATGATTCATCAAGCAGACGCGTCGCACACTAGATAAGCTCTGGATGTGATTTCTCTGCGGGAGGAAGCTCGGGATGTGATTATACTGGAGGGGGTTCAATCTCTTGATGTGATTATTTTAGGTGTGGATATAAGTTTTGGATGTAATTATACTTCAGGGGAAAAAAATCTGAATGTGATTATATTGCAAGGGAGCTCTGGATGTCATTTTACTGTGAGAGGAATCTCTGGATATTATTATACTCCAAGGGAGAAAGCTCTGTATGTAATTATACTTTTAGGGGAGCTCTGGAGGTGATTATGATTTTAGGGGAGCTCTGGATGTGATTATACTTTGAGGGGGCTCTAGATGTGATTATACTGTGAGAGATACTCTGGATGTGTACATACTAACGTGTGGCACTGTGTATATTATTCTGTGGGGGGTGCCTCACTCTGGATGTGTAGGTAATTATACTAAGAAGAGAACAGGGCTTTGGATGATCTGTGTAGATTATACTAGGGGCGGCACTCTGGAAATGTATTTGTCATTTATACTGTGAGACGAGGGTACTGAATATAAACATGGGGGCAGTATTATTGTAGCAACATTTTTGTCTATAGGGAGCAGTATTAGAGTTGGAAGTTTCAACTATAGTATTAAATTAAAAGTTGTCACGTCCAAAGATGTAGAAAAAAGCAGAAAAGGAGGAATCAGAAGTAGGAGAGAAATGCCTGTTTACATCAAGTCTTTTTTATTATAACATTAATTATATATGTGTTTAAATTTGGCAACTAAAAATATTATTTGACAGCATTTTTCCCTTTAGAAGCCAATGGATTCTAGGTAATTTTTTGTTTAGTCTGGAGCACTTCACCTTCTTTCATTGCTCCATGGTGTAGTTCTAATGCTTGTGTGGCCATAGTAGGCACTTTTGGAAGTGGACAGGGGTCAGTTCGTATGTGCACTCTGACCGGTATGTGGCTACGCAAGCACCAAATACAAAGACAGCAAGCTGCGATGCACTGTGCGTTTTGACATCTTTCTATAATAGCTAGCAGCAAATTTTTTTTTGCAATTTGTGCTACAATAGCTCTTATGTGGGTTTGGATCAAATGGGCTAGCCTTCACCCTCCACCGACATCAATGAGCCTTGGCACCCATGACCCTGTGGCCGATTCATGAGTTCTCCTTCCTTTGGTCACGTCGGGCCATGTAAGAGGACCCTTACTCTTCACACGTTGAAAATGAATGTTGTTTGCAGAAAAATTGATAAAACTATAAATAATTGAAATAAGAAGTGGTGCATCCTTATCAATACGCTCTTCATTCCAGGAGAAATTTTTAGGATTCTTGAACCATATAGGTTTGCGATTTTTTTAGTAACAAAATCTAATGATTACTTGTAGATTGGGGTTGCATCTGAGGAGAGGCGGGGGTGGGGGATATACTTGAAAACTTTTAATAAATGTCAAATACTGTTTTTGAGGATATCCATCTCTAAATATTGAAAAATACACTAAGTATATGGGGGAAAAAACTAATAATTAATAACTGCAAAATAATTACTTTTTCCGGAGCAGCTGCCCTGTCTGATGCCGCATCTCCTGCCGCCAATTGCCAAATGCAGCGAGAGATGTGACTAGTAGTCCATGATAGTGTCGCTATAAAAATATAATGAATGGGAAGAAGGAAAGAGGCTGGCACTACCAAAACCGCACAGTCGGAATAGGAGTTGAAATATGGCTTGCTTACTGTTGGATGATTGCAGGTAAATTGCCACGGAGTTGCTCTTCGAAAGAATAGCACAAAAAGCTGGATATATATGTAGAGGAATGATCGAGGCACTCACCGAAACTGGCAAAAAATTCGTTCTTTATTACAAAAGAGGATCTAGGTCAGATCAGGGCCTTGAGAAAGCGTGTACCAGCACGTGAAACGGCCGTATAGGGCCTTGAGAAAGCGTGTACCAGCACGTGAAACGGCCGTAGGCATTTCCACATTCTGACCTAGATCCTCTTTTGTAATAAAGAACGAATTTTTTGCCAGTTTCGGTGAGTGCCTCGATCATTCCTCTACATATATAAAAATATAATGTTTGGGGCTAGTTGTTTAAGAGTTGAAAAAAGCTATTCTGGAGTTCGAATAAATAGATTACTGCTACTGTGCGTTCATATTTTTTTGTATGATAAATTACGAAAAAAAATTGTATTGTGTGTTGGAAATTATTTTACTTCACGTGGCTCCGCAGTGTAACTTGGCTCAGATGGGGTCTAATGAAGTAAGTAGAAAATATTTTGATTTGCATGTATTTACCTGAAATATTAACATTTATATGAACATTTACTATATATAATACAAAACACGTTTCCATCTGCACTTAAGTTTCACCTAACATTGATTTTCTCATTTTGTTTTGAATTTAAGGATGAATGCAATTATGAGTGAAACATTTCACTTGAAGATACGAGCAAAAGAAATCTCACTCTGCTTGATGTAAATTCTTGTTAGAGGGAGCCTGGAAGTGCCAAAAATCAATCTGAATGTGAGGATATTCTCCATTGCAGCGAAAGTGAAAAAAAATATAGCCAAGTGGGATATGTCTTTGAAATGGCTTTGTCATTTTGTATGGAATGTAAGAAATGTTTTGTTAGAAGCAGGTGGTGATTGTTAATACAAGAAAAAGAGTCCAGTCTTTGTGTTTGCTCTTCCAGTCCCAAGTATTATCATGTAAAACTGTGTCTGCAAACCTCAGAGAGCGGGAGAAATCATGGAAGGGACCAAGAAAATAAAGCAGAATGCAAATGAATCAGAGATACAGCCGCTGTCTGCTCGATATACTTGGCCTGACTTAAATCAGCCGTTTGATGGAGGTATCAAACTTCATAAATAGGCATTTTGTCCTGAAATTGATGCTGATCTATTTATGGGTACATTCATAAATCTCCAAAATGGGCATCAGCATGCCACTCTCTGCAATTTCATTTCATAAATCTGTTGCTTCTAAACATGGCCTGCCAGGATCATTTTGCCAAAGTACTTTGAAAATATTTTGCGTTTATAGACTTTTCTTTCTGTTCAAATCAGTTGTTAATGGTTACAAAGAGCTAGTGAGAAAGGTTATATGGAGCGATAAAGATTTATAGGCTGTATGCGGGAAGAGGACTTATAGAAAAGGGCTGATTTTAGTCGTAGCAGTTAAACAGGTTCTGCAGATATAGCAGAATTGATTGGCTTACGTAGATACATGGTTCATAGGAAATTAAGATTTATTTACTGTATTTTTAGGTAAGGGTCAGTTCAAACACATGATTGTACATCTATATAGTTGAACTTATCCATGATTCTAGAGAGCCACTTGGACCAAAATTTATATTTCAAAGTATAAGCACTACAGATTCTTTAATTTATCAAAACAAGATTCGCAGGATAAGTAACTGGTGAGGTGCAGCCAACATAGTGTTAATCACCTCCAACGTTCTAGTAGGTATAGATATAGCAAACTCTAATATATCATGAAACAAAAAGGAGTCCAAACACTATATATAATCAAAATAGAAAAATATTGATTTTTATTAGATAAAATATAACAAAGAGGAATGTATAAAAACAATTTGAGGATCTAAAACAAAGTCTATATGAGGACCACTCCACAGGATGGCATTACTGGCATAAAACAGTTAACACACTGCATAATATATGTATGTAAAAATGTGTGCGACAGGCTATGCGGTAATATTAATGAAGAGATTAATCTTTAAGCATGACACACGTAGAAAAAACGGTATATAGGCATTTCACACATCAAACTAACTAACTTGGCATATGAGCCAAACCCACCTGGTCTGATGGATAGTAAAAAATACACATCCAACCAAGTGGCTAAAGAGTGTATACCTAGATCATATGTGAGGAGTCCATGCACCGAACCTCACGCATGTGAGTAGATGTAATCAAAGGGGTCCACAACAAGAGACAGCGCCCCTTTTATTTATGATTCTTTTATTTAAAGCAAGCTAATAAACGTGAAGCAGCTCTTTAAACCCTTCCCCCCTACAGTCATTTTTCGGATTTTCATTTTTGCTTTTTCCTCCCAACATTCCAAAAGCCAAAACTTTTTTCTTTTTCAGTCAATATTGCTGTATGAGGGCTTGTTTTTTCGCAGAACAAGTTGTAATTTTTCATGGCATCATTTATTTTACCATATAATATAGTGGGGAAGTGGGAAAAATGTATTTGTGGGGTGGAATGGGAAAAAAAAACAATAACTCCTCCATTGTTTTTTGGGTTACATTTTTATGCCGTTCATTGTAAGGTAAAAACAAAATGTTAACTTTATTCTGCAGGTCAATAGGATTACAGCGATACCAAATTTATCTAGTTTTTTTTATGTTTTACCACTTTTAGGGCATGCCCAGACGTGGCGGAATTCTTCCGCAACTGTCCACATCAATGCTCAACAGAATCTGCGTTGCAGATTCTGTTGCGGATCTGCCCAAAATGGGCAATAAATTGATGCGGACTAGCCGCTGCGTATTGAGGTGAAAGTACTTCCCTTCTCTCTATCAGTGCAGGATAGAGACAAGGGACAGCACTTTCCTTAGAGAAAGTAAACGAATTTCATACTTACAAGCCATTGTCTTGGTGATGCGTCCCTCTTTCGGCATCCAGCCCGACCTCCCTGGATGACGCGGCAGTCCATGTGACCGCTGCAGCCTGTGATTGGCCTGTGATTGGCTGCAGACGTCACTTAGACTGAAACATCATCCTGGGAAACCGGACTGGAGAAAGAAGCAGGGAGTTCTCGGTAAGTAGGAACTTCTATTTTTTTTACAGGTTACTGTATATTGTGATTGGTAGTCACTGTCCAGGGTGCTGAAACAGTTACTGCCGATCGCTTAACTCTTTCAGCACCCTGGACAGTGACTATTTACTGACGTCGCCTAGCAACGCTCCCGTAATTACGGGTGCACACATGTAGTCACCCGTAATTATGGGTGCACACACGTAGTCACCCGTAATTATGGGTGCACACACGTAGTCACCCGTAATTACGGGAGCCCCATTGATTTCCTCAGTCTGGCTGTAGACCTAGAAATACATAGGTTCAGACAGAATGAAGAAATGTCATGTTAAAAAACCAATACGCTCCGCAGCACACATAACATCTACATTACATCTGCAGACTTGTCAATGGAGAAATTCCGCAATGAGTCCGCAAACAGTCCGCCACACGTCCGCAACAACCATTGTATGCTGCGGACACCAAATTCCGCACCGCAGCCTATGCTCCGCAGCGGAATTGTCCGCAACGTGCAAATGAACCCTACTAAAAAGCTGTGGGAGGCAATGGAGAAACGGGTCCGCTGCGGATTTTCGCTGCGGAGTGTTCGCAGCGGAATTCCAGAGCAATTCCGCTACGTCTGGCCATGCCCTTACAAGGAAAAACCTAATTGTTAAAAATAAAATGTATTCATAACTTTTTTTATTTTTCCGTCAATTGAGTGGTATGAGAGCTTATTTTTTGCAGGGCGAGCTTTAGTTTCGATTGGTACAATATTGGGATACATGAGAATTTTTGATAATTTTTATTACATTTTTTGTGGGGGATGAGGTGACCAAAAAACAGCGATTCTGGCGTTTTCAGTTTTGTATTTTTTTTACTACATTCCCCGTGCAGGTTAAGTAATATTATATTGTAATAGTGCAGACATTTACGGTGCGGCGATATGAGTTATGTTAATTGTTTTTTTGCACTTTGCTTTTCGGAAAGAATGGGGGAAGTTTTTTTAACATTTTAATATTTTTATTTTTTTATATATTACAAAAACGTTTTTATTAGTCCCCCCCAGTGGACTTGAACCAGTGGTCATTGGATCACTTGCAGGATAGACTGCAATACATTATTGCAGTGTTTCATGATTCTGACATGTTCCTATATAGCCCTGCCATGATGACCACTGGCACCCCGCAATCGCGACGTGTTGGGCCGATGCAATGTCACAGGGTGCCACCCCCTATTTCTAACTGCTTTGATGCCACGGTCGATTTTGACCACGGCATCTAAGGGGTTAAACCAGCAAGATACCGCTCATTACATTAATGTGTCGGATGTTTCAAACAGTCGATACGCTGAGCTTATGGACTGGACTCAGCCAGTGAGCCCGCTTAATACTCCCCTACCCGACCTTACTACACTTATAAATGTGAGGTTCCTAGCGCTCATTTTGTTAAGATTGTGCGAGCCGAAAGCTACGACAAGACGACACCATACAATAGATGAATACCTATACGAGTATAGACCATTGGCATGCGCCAAACAATAATGCGTCCACACAAATCATAAAGCAAATATCAATACCTATACCAGACTGTGAAGACTACTAGTATATCCAGAAAATGAAACACACATAGCACAAGTCATGTACCATGACAATATAAAATAAACTTTATTGAAATATACATAACACATTGGCCATCAAAATATAAAAACAATATAGCACACAGTTAAAAAGGAGAGTATGGAGGAGCTGCGTGAATAATCCAATATATATGCTACCATACTAAAAACATCCTGTGATGTGGTAACAAATGCAGATATCTATAGAAAAGATAATCATATAGATCAAGTATTTGGACAACAGAAGCACATAAATATATTTAGCACCTGACAGAAGAGCACACAATTGTGCATGCATATAAAAGTATACAGCTAGAGCTCCAAGTTGCACCCAAAACAAAGACCATGCTTTATAAATAAAGGATATTGCACAAACCCATGGACTGCATGATAGGAAGCACGCAGGAACACTCCACACTGACCGCTCCCGCCGCACGTTTCGCCGTCAGCTTTCTCAAGGGGTACCCCATACAATAGGTTCATACACTAAATATTATACACTTTAAAAAAAAGTTCAAAAAAGGAGGTGGGGTTTAGCGAAAAACGTGTATGGATTTAAATGTGCCAAAGATATGGCACAAAATTTTGTCACAAAATATGCCAAATCGAAGTTGGTGTTAGGCTACATTCACACGAGCATATCAGATTCACGCGTGTGAAAAAACGCGCATGAATCTGGTTCATGTGTGTTGCGTTATGCATCAGTGTGCTTTACGAGTGGCATGCATTATTCACACGCTCCCAAAGCACATCTTTTTTTTTTTCAAACGGATGTGCATCTGTGTGCGTTGCGTGGTTTTGACGCACCCATTGACTTCAATGAGCGCGTAGGTGCGTGAAAACGCACCAATATAGGACAAGCAGTAAGTTTCTCGCTGCGTGAAAAAGTACGCATATATGAATGGCCCCATTGAAATCAAAGGGTTCGTGTGCTGTGCGTGATTTCCATGTGCAGCACACGGACGAGAGTTATGCTCATGTGAATGGACCCTAAGAGGGGAGAAAAATGTCTAGCAAGTCTAGCTAGATATACTAAATTTATCATACAGCATGTACCACCGTGATAAATTTGGTGCATTCTTGACTGCCTAGTCTAAAACTCACACAGCTTAGTACATCTGCCCCAATGTGTTGTGTTCATAGGACTGAAGGTAAACATACTACATTATGTGAACTTTATAATCACAATACACAAATTACTAAATTAACAATTTGCACTCTGCTACATCTGCATTTCATTAAGAAGTTGCCTTCAATGGGTTGCTCTGAATTACTTTTTTTTTTTAATTATTTCATGAGAAAGTGTCTATTTAGTACTGAACTATGCATGAGCCCTTTACCTTCTCCCCATGCTTAACAGACATACCTCCATAAATCTGTAATGCATAGGACTCCTAATTATAAATACCCTTTTCTTTCTGATGGTCAGTATTAGGGTAAGGCCACAGGGAGCGGCCCTGACACAGTCGCAACGCTGCCAACAACCGCACCGGCACCATGTTGGGTGCGGCTGTCAAATAGCCTGTTAGTGGCCGCATGTTAATGCGGGTAAACCGTCCCTTTATCTGCAAAATTTTGCGGCCATAAAATAATGCACTCTTTATGGCCGCACGATTTTGCAAGTTACAACAAGTTACCCCGTATTCAATCTCTATGGCAGCGCCGGAAAAAGCCAAACACTGCACTCGGCTATCTCCGGCGATCCCATAGAGAATGAATGGAGCGGCAGTGCACATGAGCATGTAACCGGAATACCCCTTAACAAGGTAATTGACAGCTGCGCTTACTTAGTGCCAGCGCGGTTGTTGGCCGCATTGTGACCGTGTCAGGGCCGCTCCGTGTGGAATTACCCTTATAGCTCATTGGTTAACACTTGTCATGCTTCCTCAGGGTACCAAAAATCTACTACTTGCATGATCCTTGCACATCCTGCCTTATCTATTGGTCATGTACTTCGGCGTCCCTATCCTTTGTGTTTTGTCTACGTCTGACCTGTAAGTGTTTATTGTTTCCCCCCTTGTCATTACAGCCAAATCTTTAACTATTTAAACCAAGCCCCACGTAAAGTGTAATATCTTGCCTATGCTTTGCAATTATTCTGCCTGCACCCTGATCCCATGGTTCATCTAACTTTAATAGTCCTCCCTGTGATTTCTGCATTTTGACACTCTTGTCCAACCTGACTGCCCTTGAAAATGTCTTCAGATTCTGATTTTGCATTTATGGTGAATGCTCCTGGATGCAATGTGCTAAGGGTTGCCTCATCCTGACCTATTAGGGTATATGGGCATCATATAGGAGGCTATTCCAGATCTCCCAGCCCCTATAATCCAGAATGGAGAGCTGTTAGAAAGCAATGACTAGTTTTGGCAGACCTGCTCCATCCATCTATTACATGGTCCACCATTCATTTGAATGGCCACATGTAATACTTAATTTCCCCTCTAGTGGTCACTGCAGAGAAAACGTATAGCCAAAATGAGCCAAAATCAGTCTCGAAAGCCGGATCTGCAGCCATCAGCTCATAACTATGTCAACTCTCAGATTAAAAAGCTTGTCCTTTTATTATTCTTAATCCACCTCCGGTAGAACAAGTCCCAGAAAACCTGCTGGCAAATTCTATAGACCGCTGAACTTCATATCTTGTCTTTACAAATGTCTTAGAAGGCCTATGTCAATATTAGCTTAGAACTTTATTCTTTCTATTTCTTATATCTCTCTTTAATGTTTTGATTAGGTGTTCTCATTACAGCGATACATATTACTCTGTACAATAGAGATGGTCCAGTTCTTGGAAGCTGCATAATATTTATACATGACATAAATTAGAATGGCTCTAGTGGTTACAGAATGTCTACCGCACATTTCTGCTATTGAGAACAAAAGGTCTGTGCTGTGTTTTACGCCGAATCCCTTGGCGCTTTTGCAATGTTCCGGGATGCTAATAATTACCTGGTTATGATTCATTTTTATTGTTTGTTGCCTTTGTTTTATTTTGAAGTGAGTGAGCACCAGAACTTTCTTTCTTTTGGACTGTCAGGCATCATTTGCAGAACGGGTGAATTGGCCTACAAACCTTCTGGGAATGTAGTACACTGTTTTCTGTGTTAGCTCTTTGTCAACCGCAGCAATAAGAAGCTGATGACATGTCAATTATCTGTTTATTACAGCTGAGCACAGAAAGCCTGATTCATGGCTGTTTTCCTTAGTATCCCTAGGATATGGGTTTGACTGAGCGACAGCATTCACGTGGCATGTGCAAATAAGTAGCTGTACCACTTGTACTGGCAGCTGATTGTGATGGAGCTAGGTCATGGTTGACTCCAAGATAAGCCGTACCCTACCAGCTCTCATTTGTCACTCACAAAGTTAACTGTTCAGGAGACCAGGTTCTACATCAGGGTCTTCAGGATGGACTCACGCGTTTTGAATACATCCATTTTCTCATGCACATGTGAACAGGAACACGCAGGAGTCGTATAGGAATCTAATACAGTGTCCTTTAGCTCAAGGAAAAGCGGCTGCACATTTCTCAGGCTGAGCAGTTTGTCACAGCCATACCTCAAGGCAAAACAACAGCTGCTAAAATATAAATCAAACTGCAAAAATGTCACTAACAGGGACTTCCTGTATCCCCAAGAGATGTATTTTATTCCTCACTTCTGCTTCTAGAGATGAGGTCGTGGAGTCAGCCAGCTTGTAGCTAAGTGAGTTGCAAGTACCCATAGGAATATACCCTGTAATTGGGAAGAATTGTACTGTTTTGGTCCCACCTACAAAAACATAAGATTTACACCCTCCCCCGAGATTGTGAGTAGTCCTGTTTAGCACTAATCCCCATGTACACAGCTTGTGTATGATACTAATCCTCCATATACACTGCTTATGTTTAGCACTAATCCTCAACATACACTGTTTATGTGTAGTGCTAATCCCCCATCTACCTGCCTTCCTAGTTACAATGAATATTCAATGTCATGGATTGGTAAATTAAGAATAGGTGTATAAATCGTAATTTCAGGTGAATGTTAATTGTTTTTGGGAATTCTCTTTGCAAAGCGTCGAGCGCACAAAGACCCTTGGGGATATAAAGCAGGATTTACATAATAGTTGTCTATCCTGTCTGTAAGTAAACTCCATAAACAACCAGCTGTATAACCAATTCATCCGCAGCTGTTGATCCATCACTATGACAGAGCGAAAATTGACATTTTTCATTTCTCTGGCAAAATATTATTTAATCAACCCATAAATTGTCAAGAAAACCGTCAATTGTCCTGAGGAATTAATGACTTATATATATGCTACTAGAATTACTGTGTAAAACATGACAACAAATCTGTGGGTGATGTTACACATGCATATGGTCTGATAGTAATGAGAGGGAAACGTCTAGTATGTAAAGTGCACGTGAGGACAGTAATATATGTGTAACATGACACGGGGAAAAAAGAATTAAAGGAAGTCCCTGGATCAGATTAAAGGAGTTGTCTAAATGAGGCATATTAGGCCAAAGAGACATCATAGAGCAAAAACCTAGGTTGGTACACCCCTCTATGAGCCAGAACAGAGACCCACTAAAAAGCAGTGTATTTCGCTCTGGCGGACACAGTCAATTTATTTGTTTCAATAGCCACATGTAATGACCCTTGCAGTCTTGAAACTTAAACGAGTTGCCAGGATTATACAAATATGGCTGTTATTCCACAAACAGCACCACACCTGTCAATGGGATGTGTGTGGTATTTTAGCTCAGTCCCATTCACTTCAATGTAGTTGAGCTGCAATACCAGACACAACCCATGGACAGGTGTGGCGCTGTTTCTGGAAAAAAGCAGCCATGTTTTTCTAATCTTGAACAGCCCATTCAAGGCAATCCCCCGCCCCCAAAAAAAGTCAGCTGGTATCCAGGTCTCTTGGGAGGCAGCTCTTAAGTTAAAAGCATTGTCTGTGATGAGACAACATTTTAACTCCTACCTTCTCTCACATTTATTCTGTACATTAGGCTAGGTTCACATTCCATTTTTACATCCCGTTGAAATGTTTTTTATAATTATTAGAACAGGATACAACAGGACACAAAAGTGATGCAGGCTCCATTTTTTTGTCCTGCTTAAGAGCATCTAGACGGATCCTGTTTTTTGTACAATAAAAGTCAACGGCAACAGGATAGGCATTACATATTAACCTCTTAAGGACACAGAGTGTTTTGCCTTGTGGACACAGACGATTGTTTCAAATCTGTCGAGTTACTTTATGTGGTAATTATTTTATAATACTTTAATTTTTCCAAGCGATTCTGAGATTGTTTTCTCGTGACACATTGTACTTTATGTTAATGGTAAAATGTGGTCGATACGATTTATTTGTAATACATTTTTTAATGTACCACAGTAGGCTTTACCAGAGAAAGGCAACTTAATATTGATTGCCCAGATTCTGCTGTTTTCAGAAATATCCCACATGTGGCCCTAGTGCGCTAATGGACTCAAACACAGGCCTCAGAAGCGAAGGAGCACCTAGAGGATTTTGATGCCTTCTTTTTATTACAATATATTTTAGGCACCATGTCAGGTTTGAAGAAGTCTTGTGGTGCCAAAACAGTGGAAACCCCCCAAAAGTGACCCCGTTTTGGAAACAATACCCTTCAAGGAATTTATCTAGGGGTATAGTGAGCACTTTGACCTCACATGTTTTTTTGCTGAATTTGTTGGAATTAGGCAGTGAAAATGAAAATCTTAATTTTTCGGAAAAAACAGAAATTTTTAATTTTTACAAGGAATAACGGAGAAAATTTATGTTAGAACTTTTGGAGCGTGGATTTTGCTTGGTAATAGTTCTATTTGGAGTTTTACTGGTATTTTTTACTGGTATTTCAGTTTATAATATGGGGGCATATGTAAGCTGTGCATCAGGGCATAATAAGAGGGTATAATAATGGGGTAAATAAAACTATCCATAGATGTGTGGTAAGCAATCCTTTATGCACATGCCAGTGTCGCACTGATAGATGGTGTCCTTTCTTAGCCCCTCTTTTGGAACACACTCTGCGCCTCTTTGGGACTTTCTTCCTTTGCAGTTTGGGAAACTTTGCTGTATAAGTGCTCCCCTTCCAGTTTCCCAAATACTAGAGCCCTGAAAACCACTTCTTGAAACTGAAGGAATGTTCCCCTCTGGCCTGCACATCATGATGTTTTTATCATTGCCGCCTTACTAGTGGCATAAGTTTTTTTGTTTTTCCATCCACGTCGTCATATGAAGGATTTTTTGCAGGAACGAGCTGTAGTTTTTATTGGTACCATGTTTGGGGGCATGTGACTTTATTCCATTTTTTTGGAGGCTAGGGACCAAAAACAGCGACTCTGGCATTGTTTTTTATTTATTTCTCTTTACAGTGTTCACTGTGCAATATAAATTGCATTCTACCTTTATTGAGCGCGTCAGTACGTTTACGGCGATACCAAATTTATATAGTTTTTGTATATTTTACTACAGGAGCGCATTCACGGTGCGTGATGAATAACATGTTAAATTCATTCTGCAGGTCAATATGATTACAGTGATACCAGATATATGTAGTTTTTTACATTTTACAGTGTTTGCACAATAAAATCACTTTTTTTTAAAAAAAATCATTCCTTTTCTGTGTTGCCATATTCCGAGACCCATAACTTTTTTTATTTTTGGGTCAACAAAGCAGTATCAGGGCTTGTGTTTTGCGGGACGGGCTGTCGTTTTAATTGTTACTTTGAGCTAAATGTGACTTTTTCATCACTTTTTATTACTTTTTTTGGAAGGAGATGTGACCTAAAAACAGCGATTCTGGCATTGTTTTTCATATTTTATTTTTACAGCGTTCACCGTGCGGGATAAATTACATGACAGTGTTATAGCTCAGATCTTTACAATTATGCCAATTATGTATATTTTTTTTCATTTTTTCCAATGATAAAAAAGTTATTATGGGTAAAGGCATTTTTGTGTTTTTTTAACTTGAAACTTTTCTTTTTTAATTTTTATACATTTTTATTAACTTATTAACTTTTTTTTTGTCCCACTAGAATGCCTGCCATGCTGATTGCTATACTAATACCTTGCACTACTTATGTAGCGCACTGTATTAGAGCTGTCAGTGTGACAATGTCAGCAAGCATATCAGGACCTGCCAGAGGCGGGTCCTAACAGGCTTCTGTACTTGGCAGACTGGGAGGCCATAGTCAGGGCTCCGGTTGCCATGCCAACCATAGGTACCCTGTCGTGGGGGCGCCGATCTATTGACCTCTGCATTCAAGGGATTAATCGTAGAGATTGCCAGCATTGGACAGCTTGCTGGTGACAGGGGATTGACAGCTGTCGGGGATAGCTGATCTCCCGGAGCTCCGGGAACAGTTCAGTAACTGTGCGGGAAATAACCTCATGCCAGGACGTACACTTTTGTGGTTAGGGGTTAAAAGGTACATTTATTTCTTATCTTGAAAAAAAAACTACCTTTCAACAGGATGCAAATACGTGGGGTAGACAGAGCATAAGTTGCATAAAATAAATGTTCAAACCTTTTCTTGAATTTTTATAGTGTTTATGCCATCGCCACCTCTTGTGGTAGGGCATTTCAGAGTTTAACAGACGATTTTATGCTAAATATTTAGTATCGTTTTTTGGAAGACGCAGCATTGTAATTTTTTGTGGCTACAACGCAGCAGACAAATTTGTTAGTTGAAAGTCTATAGTAAAATATTAGAATGTCTTCATATACATTTTGTCTTGTGCTGTTTTAGTGGTATTTTTAAAGTCTGTTGCATTATATTTTTAAAAGCAGCATGCTGTAAATATGATGTACGCCTGTACAATTTTTTTTTATTTTTTACTTTTGTATCCATTCCTGGCAAAAATGACACCAAAAACTGCATCAAAACTACATATGTTGCTCTGATTCAAGTACCAATTCTCAAAACCTGTAGACCTTCAAATGAGTGTGATGTTTTTAATGCTAGACTCTCTGTGACCAAGACTAACATTAAGATATACACTGTACAGAACGGAATGTCTTAGGCCGGGTTGACACGTAGCGCAAATACTGCAGATTTTCCGCAACGGATTTAATTGTGGAAAATCCGCAGCATATTACAGTAGCAGAAAATTGGATGAGATTTGAACAAATCTCATCCACACGATACGTAAAAAAAACCACTGAAAAAACGTTCACAAATTGACCTGCGGTTCTATTTTATAATCCACAGCATGTAAATGTATGCTGCGGAATCATTGTTGCGTGTTTTCTCTATTGAATTCAATGGGTAGGTAAAACCCGCAACAAAAAGCAGATGTTGTGATTCTTGCGGCAGAAAGCTGCAATTTCGCCGCAAAAATCGCAACTCTGAAAAAAGTCCAGATCTATATGCTTCTGCGTTCAGACTCGCCTCCAGGGATGAAGTTTCATCCCATTTGACTGCTTCAGCCAATAACAGGCTTCAGCGGTCACATGGGATGAAACATTATACCTGGAGGCTGGGCTGCAGGATGTCATAGGGACGCTTCGCCGTGGCTACAGGTAAGTATAGTGCTTTGTTTTCTTTTACATGAGGTTTTCCGCAGCAGACATTTTGGCCTAAAAACGACACCACAATGTGGTGTGTTTTTTTGTCTGGAATTCCCTGCTGGCTCAAGGGCGGATACGGTGTGTACCTTTACGCAGCATATCCGCCCTGTGTGAAGATACCCAATAGTGAAGAAGATGTAGGACTGACCAGACTGAGGTGGTCCTTTCTCTGAATAGACAGATGTTACTCCAACATTGTCCGTGTAAACAGTGAGATGGTACTTTTCATCATGGGTACCCCTCTATAGACACTGCAAAATTAATATATGGGCATGAACCGTAGGATTGAAGGTCAGTGTTTGAAGAAAAATGATTGACAGAGGTAGATTTCAAAAGGGTGTTTTGTGCACTTTGATTACCGAAAATCTTTTTGAGCTTGCCATAACATTAAAGAACTGCAAAATTCATTTTAATAGGGGACATCAGGATGACTTGCGCTATGAGATTGTTCAACATATAGTAGCAAACATTCCCAGACTTGTTATGATTAAAATGGGTTAATTATGGGAGTTTTCATTGACAAACAGCTATTTGTGTTCTGTGCCAGCAGACTGAATCCTTTCAGTGCCCATGAGCTGAGAGATGACTTGTGCCACCTGTTCCTTAATAAGATCAAATATAAGACAGTGAATAAGGGACACCTGTGTTTACTCCCATTTGTAGTACAAAAGACACAACAAAAATGTAATAACTATCCCAGCTTCGGGATTTAAATATAAAGCTGCATATAACTTGTAATGTTGAGACTAAGGTTAACATAGCGGAACTGCTTTGGATTTTCCATATGAATTTAGAGATTGTTCTATCCTACACTGTGGTAGCCACTTTTTTTTTCCACCCCTCTAACTATAGATTGCAATGACTCCTCGGTCCTCACTTTCTCTCTGCTGCTGAGATGATTCTTCTCAGTCACTGCAGCCTGCTGTGTGACATCTGAGAGAGGATACATGAATCCCTAGAAAGAACAGTCTGTGTATTTACACCTGGTGTTTTTCACTGTGTTTTATTTCCTTTTTTTGTTCTTTTTTTAACTGACAAGAACATATTTTTCTATAATTTTTGCAAAAACAAATATAAAAGGAAAAGAGTGAAAAAAAATACAGCGGAAATGTGTGAACATATACTGAAGGAAGCTTATACAGATAATATCTGACTACGGAGGAGACTGCAGTCAGAATCAACTAGTAGTAAACAAGACTAAGAAGACAAAATAAGAACTTTTATAATGACAATAATTTTTATTTGCATGGGAAGTAACAAACCTGTAAACAAAACAAATGATCAAAAAATAAAAAAAAAGTAGAGCAGACCCTGGCCTTAAGAGCTTACAATCAAAATAATTGTTCACATCTGCGTCGGCTTCCGTTCTGTCAGACTTTTCTGTCAGGGGAACCCATGAACGGAAAGGCAAACGGAAGCTATAGGTTCCGTTTGCATTACCATTGATTTCAATGGTAATGCTTCCGTTGGAAATGGTTTCCGTTTGTCTCCGTGCCGTAAGGTTTCTTTTTTTTTGGCGGAATCAATAGCACAGTTCACTACGCTATTTGTTCCACAAAAAAAACGTAAAGAGAACCATTCACCTCCACATACATGTGCAGCTGAGTGCAGCATGTAATGGGGAGGGCTGCACAAACCCTGGGGCACTTTAAAATAAATTCTACCCTCCTCCGTTATTTAGATATCGGTGCCGTTTTATTTGGTGCCTGATAATTAAATAAGCCCCTGAACAGTCAACGGGGCATGTACTGTCAAGGGGGCCTGTTACTATGGCTGTGACACTGTCCAATCATATATGGACTGTGTTACATCAAAAGCGAGGAGAGAGAGTGTGTGCCCTCGCGCGCACGCTCTCTCACTCTTCAGCTTTGAAGATTAGTCTTCTTCCGAAATAACAAGGGGCGTGTCTCTGCTACGGACAGTGCAAGCGCTCCCCAGCTCTTTTAACACAGTCCGTAGCATTGACACGCCCCTTTGCCAATTCGGCAGAAAAAGTACAAGACTGATCTCCTACAAGAGCTGAAGAGATGAGAGCGCGCATGCGCGCTGTCCTCTCCACAGCTCTTTACACTGTCCGTAGCAGTGACACGCCCCCTTGCCAGTTCGGCAAAAGACTGATCTTCAAAGCTGAAGAGTGAGAGAGTGTGTGTGCGCGTGTGCTTACTCTCTCCGCCCGTTGACTGTTCAGGGGGTTATTTAAATATCGGGCGCCAAATATAACGGCACCGATATCTAAATAACGGAGGGAGGTATAATTTTTTTTAAAGTGCCCCAGAGTTTGTGCAGCCCTCCCCATTACATGCTGCACTCAGCTGCACATGTATGGGGAGGTGAAAGGTTCTCATTAAACCTTAGGGAACAGAGACAAACGGAAACTATTAGCAACAGAAGCATTACCTTTGAAATCAATGGTAATGCAAACGGGAAGCTGTGGTTTCTGTTTGGTTACCGTTCAAGGATTTAGATTTTTAATTTTGATTATAATTTTTTTTTTCTGCGGTGTTGCTATCAGTGTGTGAAGAGTGGAAGAAGAGGGTTGCATTGACAATCCAACACAATGGGCAGCACTTTGAACACATTTTATAAGTGGTCAGAAACTTGTAAATAACTCATGAAAGAATAAAGTAACGTTAAAACCAAGCACACCATTGTTTTTCTTGTGAAATTCTCGATAAGTATGATGTGTCACATGACCCTCTACCCATTGAAAAAAACTAAAGTTGGATACAAAATGGCTGCCTTCAAAATGCCCGCCATGGTCAACACCCAGCTTGAAAAGTTTCCCCCCTCCCATATACTAATGTGCCACAAACAGGAAGTTCATATCACCAACCATTCCCATTTTATTTAGGTGTATCCATATAAATGGCCCACCCTGTATATTGTGATCGGAAGTCACTGTCCAGGGTGGTGAAACAGTTACTGCTGATCGTTTAACTCTTTCAGCACCCTGGACAGTGACTATTTACTGACGTCGCCTAGCAACGCTCCCGTAATTACGGGTGCATACACGTAGTTACCCGTAATTACGGGAGCCCCATTGACTTCCTCAGTCTGGCTGTAGACCTAGAAATACACAGGTCCAGCCAGAATGAAGAAATGTCATGTTAGTAAAACCAATACGCTCCGCAGCACACATAACATTTGCGGACTTCATTGCGGAATTTTGACTCTCCATTGAAGTCAATGGAGAAATTCCGCAATGAGTCCGCAACAAGTCCGCTACACGTCCGCAACAGTCAGTGTATGCTGCGGACACCAAAATCCGCACTGCAGCCTATGCTCCGCAGCGGAATTGTCCGCAACGTGTAAACGAACCTAACCACAAAGCTGTGGAAGGCAATGGAGAAACATGTACGCTGCGGATTTCCGCCACGTTTGGTCATGCCCTAAATCTTGATCGAATCCTGAATGTGTGAGCATGGGCTAAGAAAACTGGGTCAGACTGTTCCTGCAAATAATCGCTTTAGTGTTATTCAAACTGCATGTTTGTAATCCACGATGCAGTGGCAAATCCGTTTATAATAGTCTATGAGGGATGTATGAAAATGGGTCCCGCACGAGTGCGACTCGGACATGAAAAACGGTTGTTTTTCACATCCGAGTTAACACTTGTTCATCTGAATAACGCCTAAGTTTGTATTTAGACGTTGCGGTTAAAGCCGCATAAAAAATGCATCCTAAAACGTGTGGCATTATAAAATATTATACTATAAATTTTAACCAAAGGAAGTTCCTATTGGTTCTCTCTTTTCAGTCTTCTGATTCTGTTCTTATGAAATTCAATATTATATTGCAGTTCTGTGCTGGAAAAAATGCTGTATTATTAGGGTATGTTCACACGCAAAATCAAAAACGGCTGAAAATGACAGAGCTGTTTTCAAGGGAACACAGACTCTGATTTTTTTTGTAGCTGAAAACATTTTTTTGAGGTGTTTTTTGGAGCCATTTTTGGAGCTGTTGTTCCATTGACACTATAAAAAACAGCTACAAAAACAGCTCAAGAAGTAACATGCTCCTTCTTTTTAGTTTACGCCCTGAAATATGCATGAAAACTCTGCGTGTGAACATACCCTAAAGTTTCTGGATTATAGGAGACTGGATTAAAAGACCTTTTATAGTTTTATTTAAAGAGTTTAATTACAAATATGAACAGCAATAAAAGGAGAAGCAGCATATGCATGTACATGATATCATTTAGCACAATATTGCATTTATTGCCACAACTGCACAATTTTATGCATTTTTATGTCTATCAATATGTATAGAAGTGCCAACTGAATCTCTCTCTGCCAAGTTAAAGTGAAATATAACTTACAGAGTCCAATGGGATTTTGCTCATTTTGGCCAAAATGTTAAAATACTTGCATGATTTGCTATGCAATATCTTTGAACAAAACATGATTTATTCAATAAGAAGTACACTATGAAAATTATGTTATTTTAGAATGACTAATATTTCATTAAAATGCTCCTTTAAATTCATGTAATGAGAAGCAATATATTCATCTGTGCAATGTTGTGAAAGTGATTAGAATATGTTTAAAAGATAACATTTTGCATGGACTCCATCTTGTATGGTAGGCGTCCATTTTGGATCGTTGGAATCCATCTTTTGGCCTGAAGGAGCCATCTTGAGATTAATAAGTAAAAAGTAATATGTCAGCAGATGTCTTGAAGCAATTCTATGCTATGTGTTCTTGAATTGAATGTTTTATTACTCTTGTGAGGAGCAGATCAAATAGCCTTGGCCGACTGAACAATGACGTTGTTTACCATGAGGGAAGGGGATTCAGCCCTCTGTTTAAATGATTTAAACTTATCTGCAGTCTCCATTCTCTAGTGAGATAAGAAGTAGACACATTAACTTGTGTATCTGAAATGTGTGTCTTCTCCATGGGACAAGGTTCAGGCCACCTGGGGCTTGGAGGGTGAAGAATTATTATAATGCATTGAAATATTCTAATTTGCTGAATCAGAGTCATTATCATATTGTAGATGATTGGCTGAAACCAAAGCCTACACCTTTCCTGTCATTATACTTATATACTTGTTTGGATCAATAAAGTTCAGAGAAGGATTTTGAGCATACAAGCATGGTCTCTTGTGTCATCTTTTCTCTCAGATATATATATATCTATCACCTATGATTTGGAAGCTGGATAAATCACTGGAGGGCGGGTATCGGTTGACATACCCATTACAAATTTCAGTCTAATATATTTTGGCCCATGATTGCGTTAACAAATGTTAATATAGCTTTCTATGCAAGAAGGATTTGCACTTATATGCAAGATTGGAAACCCCATTCAGAGAAATGTATATATTCAACATAACAAAGGAAGGCTTTTTAGTGTTTGTGGAGCCACCACTATAGGGATCTATGCCGCTTACTGCATACTGTTTAGAGAACGGTATGCAGTAAGCTTCTAGTCTCCCCTTAGTAGTAGCTGAAGGCAACAAGAATGTTTTTATTTATTTTATATCTCTGAAGGGAATTTGAAGTTCTGCTTCCAGGGCTAGGATCCGGCTGGGTCTCTCGAGCTGATTGTTAAAATAACTGCCGGTATGCAAAATCGGGGAGTGGGATCGCGACCTTATCCCTCATGGGTTCAATTGTATCCGCGTCTTTAAGAGGCAGACACAGTTAAACAGCTTCACTAGCGCTGACGGGACAAGGGTGCCATTAGTTCCATGCAATGCCATTCAGTGCTTTTTCTGTGATGACGTCATTGTGCCGCTTGCATCATTCCGAAGCAGCAAGACTGGCAGAAGAGGGCATGCTTGCATTGCAGAATGACAGCTTGGGAACGAATACAGGTGAGTAAGTTTATTTGTTTTGGATGGCACAGACTAGTCAAGCATGTTCCTTAAGGGGAACAGACTTTTCAGTCACTATATAGAAGGGGCACATCATGTGAAACTGTTCATAGGGTGCACTGTGGGTGGCACTTTATTTTCATTGGGCACAGTCTATGGCACTATTTTCAGGGGGCACAGCATGTGACAATGTCTTTATTGGGCATTGTGTGTGTGGCGCTTTACTTCCAGGGGACACCATGTTTGTAACAATAGTATTCTGGGTACACAATGTGTGACACAAATATATTCAGGGGCACAGTGTATGATTCCATTATATTCAGGGACGTAGTGTGCGGTGGTATATTCAGAGGCACAGTACATGGTGCCTTAATATTCAAGAGCGCAGTGTCTGACTTTACATTAGTAGATATGTACAGTGAAGGAAATAAGTATTTGATCCCTTGCTGATTTTGTAAGTTTGCCCACTGTCAAAGACATGAACAGTCTAGAATTTTTAGGCTAGGTTAATTTTACCAGTGAGAGATAGATTATATTTAAAAAAAAACAGAAAATCACATAGTCAAAATTATATATATTTATTTGCATTGTGCACAGAGAAATAAGTATTTGATCCCTTTGGCAAACAAGACTTAATACTTGGTGGCAAAACCCTTGTTGGCAAGCACAGCAGTCAGACGTTTTTTGTAGTTGATGATGAGGTTTGCACACATGTTAGATGGAATTTTGGCCCACTCCTCTTTGCAGATCATCTGTAAATCATTAAGATTTCGAGGCTGTCGCTTGGCAACTCGGATCTTCAGCTCCCTCCATAAGTTTTCGATGGGATTAAGGTCTGGAGACTGGCTAGGCCACTCCATGACCTTAATGTGCTTCTTTTTGAGTCACTCACTTGTTGCCTTGGCTGTATGTTTCGGGTCATTGTCGTGCTGGAAGACCCAGCCACGAGCCATTTTTAATGTCCTGGTGGAGGGAAGGAGGTTGTCACTCAGGATTTGATGGTACATGGCTCCATCCATTCTCCCATTGATGCGGTGAAGTAGTCCTGTGCCTTTAGCAGAGAAACACCCCCAAAACATAATGTTTCCACCTCCATGCTTGACAGTCGGGACGGTGTTCTTTGGGTCATAGGCAGCATTTCTCTTCCTCCAAACACGGCGAGTTGAGTTAATGCCAAAGAGCTCAATTTTAGTCTCATCTGACCACAGCACCTTCTCCCAATCACTCTCAGAATCATCCAGATGTTCATTTGCAAACTTCAGATGGGCCTGTACATGTGCCTTCTTGAGCAGGGGGACCTTGCGGGCACTGCAGGATTTTAATCCATTACGGCGTAATGTGTTACCAATGGTTTTCTTGGTGACTGTGGTCCTAGCTGCCTTGAGATCATTAACAAGTTCCCCCTGTGTAGTTTTCAGCTGAGCTCTCACCTTCCTCAGGATCAAGGATACCCCACGAGGTGAGATTTTGCATGGAGCCCCAGATCGATGTTGATTGACAGTCATTTTGTATGTCTTCCATTTTCTTACTATTGCACCAACAGTTGTCTCCTTCGCACCCAGCGTCTTACTTATGATTTTGTAGCCCATTCCAGCCTTGTGCAGGTCTATGATCTTGTCCCTGACATCCTTAGAAAGCTCTTTGGTCTTGCCCATGTTGTAGAGGTTAGAGTCAGACTGATTAATTGAGTCTGTGGACAGGAGTCTTTTATACAGGTGACCATGTAAGACAGCTGTCTTTAATGCAGGCACCAAGTTGATTTGGAGCGTGTAACTGGTCTGGAGGAGGCTGAACTCTTAATGGTTGGTAGGGGATCAAATACTTATTTCTCTGTGCACAATGCAAATAAATATATATAATTTTCACTATGTGATTTTCTGTTTTTTTTTAAAAATATAATCTATCTCTCACAGCTAGCCTATAAATTCTAGACTGTTCATGTCTTTGACAGTGGGCAAACTTACAAAATCAGCAAGGGATCAAATACTTATTTCCTTCACTGTATATGCGGATGTGCTGAAAAGCGAGAAACCGAACACATCTGAGCAGAAAAATTTGTAGCGACTTGGCCGTGAATATTTGTCATGGTGGTCTGGGAAGAATGGAGAAGAAAAGGAAGAACAATGACACCAATGAGCAAAATACGTTACCTATGAGTCGCTGGATGTAAATGTTTATTCTTCCTCTGTTTCGGAAGAGTGCTATAATCACTGTATGATCTAAAGCGAGATGATGTGTAGTACCAATCTATTTTTGGGAAACATACCATTCTATTTCTGTGAAAGCAATATCCTTACCATTTTTCAGGCCAGACTGTGAGCTGTAGTTTCACGCCATACAAATTTATATAACAGGGGCTAACCTGACTTTGCAAATGATCGCTACACTGAATTATACTCATGCTGGCACTGTATATCTGTACTGAGCCTAATCTTATTGTTTATTTATGTTATGAGCTCTGTTCCAGTGCTGTATTTATGTACTGAGCTTGGTTCTGTCACAGTATGTATTAAACTGTACTGTACCTGTGCACTAAACTTTTGTGTTTAAATTGAAGAGTTTAATATAGTGAATGTGTCTAGCTATGGTAGATATGTATGCTTGTGTAGTTATATACATAGTGTGTCAATAGTTTGGTGCCTCAGACAGATTAGGCAAACTGCACACCCCTTTACAAACACTGTGCCGCCAGCTTAAAACAATTGTGTCACACAGACTGTGCCCCAGAATCACACACGGCCCCATGTCACACATTGTGCCCCTGAATACACTTGTTTAACACACTGTGCTGCTGAATACAATCATATCAGACACAGTGCCATATAACAATAGTGCCACAAGCTGTGCCCCTGAAAATAGTGCCATAGGCTGTGCCCCATGAAAATAAAATGCCAAAACACAGTGCCTACTTGAGTGCTACTTGCTGTGCCCACTAAAAATAGTGCTACAGGCAGTGCCCCCTGAAAATAGGGCCACAAGCTGTGCCCTATACAAATAAAGCCCCACATGCACACACTGTGCTTCCTGTAAAGTGTTGCACCCTAGATATTCACATTAAAGCATGCAGACATGAAAATCCTCATCACAGTCAGAGTTTAAATAAGGGAGGTGCATGATCTCATTGATTTTCCATCCCTCCTAGAGTTAACAAGGTAATTACATAATTATATATTTTGGATGTTTTTGTTTAATTATATTTTTAGTTATGTATTCAAGAGCCACTATGATCCGTATCTGAAATGCATAGCAGTATACCTTGCCTGCAGGTAAATGCAGATGATAAGAAGCATCATATTCTTTATATTTATTACATTCGCAACTACTTCCAAAAATGTGATACCCAACATGCCAGTGGCTAGGAGTTTATTTGGTATTTTTATTTCCCATACGCACCAATCTGCTAAAATACAATTTCTTGTATTAAATCTGAATAGACAACCATTTCACATTCTTTAGTGGTATCGTTGAGTGTTATCATGCATTTATGTCACATTACACACAAATAAAATGCAATAGAAATAAAATGTATGGAGATGTAAACAATTACAGCATAATATCATAAATACATGAAAGTTTGTACCAATGTTAGCTTTAAACAATCACAATTTTATTTTCTACAAATTCATTGTCCAGTTAAAGCTATACAGTTAGGTCTTATGCACATTGGTATAATAGTATTAACTCGGAGGCTGTTGTCAGGATTTGAACCCAGAAAATCTGATGTCCCAGGCAATAGGTCTTCTCATTATGCCACTGGTGCTGTTTGTCAGCCCCCCTGATGAATCTATTGTCTAGGTTCTCTTGATTAGTGCCTCTTGAGATTCCTTGCCTCGATTTCCTGATTAGTTATATAAGCCTGGGCCTTGCTCTTCCTCTTTGCCAGACTATTGAGCTTCCTGCCTGTAGTCTAGGACCTTTTTGCCTAAGGGCTCATTCACACGAGCTTGATTCTCATCCGTGTGCTGTGTGTTAAAACAACGCACAGCACACAGACCCATAGATTTCAATGGGGCTATTCAGACATGTGTGAGTTTTCAAGCAGCGAGTGTTCATTGTGTGAAACTCGCTGCATGTCCTATATTGGTGCGTTTTCGCGCACCTAGCTACCCATTGAAGTCAATGGGTGCGTGAAAACCACGGACATCACACAGATGAACATCCGTGTGCTGTCAGTGTTTTACGCATCAATTACATTGAAAAAAAAGAAGTGCTTGCGAGAATATGTATTATTCTTTTGTATGTTTTGGTTATGTGTATACAGATTGTAAGCTTCTTTTCTTTTTAAAAGGAGACATGATGTATGGAATATGTATAATATGTGGTTTAGGTATAATATGTATGTGTTTGAAATTTAAACATAAATGTGTGTGTCCCTTTAAGACTGTAGAATTCTGGGAAATAGAATATTGTGTATTTAAGTGTACCCAGAGGAGGGTGGGACAGGTTCAGTTCAGAGCATATGAGCTGAGGATTGGGGTGCTGTTCGATATGAAGGCAGCTGCAATTCAACTCCTAATGTACCTGCTTTTTGTTGTGGTTGTTGTTGTTTTATTTTGTATTTGCTCAAAATAAATACGAGCATTGTTTGCCAAATCCTGAGTGAGGACTGTTTATGACAGCAAGAACACCCACACCCCAACATATGGTGTCAGAAGTGGGCATGTACAAAGCCGTAATATGGTACCCAAAGACTTCTATGTGGCCCATACTTTGTTTCCATGTATCTGTAATACAGTGCCATACGTAGGAACCCTAGGTAGGGTCTCTAAGTGACACCATAGAGGCTCTATGTGCATGACGATTAATTCAGATATTCTTTCATTTATCAATAAAATCCATGTCAGAATATTATTTGTGCTACCGTATTACTGATGCTGATTATTATATTAGTGAACATGCATTTTTTTTATTTAAAAGTACTTCTTTGGCTGAAAACGCTACGCTAAAATGTCATTTCATTTGCTGATTCCAATTAAACCCCAAGGGACTGGGAGTTTAGCAGTCTATCCATAGTTTATCATATTATATACTATACCAAGTACTACTAACAGACTTTGGACTGACTAACAGATGTGTCTGTGATCATAGTATGTCAGCATTAAGGTGCAGTGGTGTAACTATAGGGGGCACAGAGGTTTAGGTTGTACCTGGACTCTAGAATCTGAGGATGTGTAAAAGGTCCTGGTGTCCCATATGAGAAGTCTATAAATTACCTATAAGGCTGGGTTCACACGACCTATTTTAAGACGTCAACGAGGCGTATTATGCCTCGTTTTACGTCTGAAAATACGGCTCCAAAACGTCTGCAAACTTCTGCCCATTCATTTGAATGGGTTTGCCGACGTACTGTGCAGACGACCTGTCATTTACGCGTCGCCGTTTGACAGCTGTCAAACGACGACGCGTAAAATGACTGCCTCAGCAAAGAAGTGCAGGACACTTCTTTGCAACGTAATTTGAGCCGTTCTTCATTGAAGTCAATGAAGAGCAGCTCAAGATTTACGAGCGCCAAAGACGCCTCCTGAAAACAGTCTGTCTTTTCAGACGTAAAGGCCACTTCTCGTGTGCACATTCCCTTAGAGTTGAGGGCTCTATTACAGGCTTTGCATTGGAGCCCTGGTGCTTCAAGTTACCCCTCTTTTAAGGTGGCACCATGTTTGACCATTGCTCCTGGGGGACAATATCTCTGTAATTTGGTGCCATACAGAGGCACCATTCAAGAGCATATGGAGTGCCTACGGCTCCAAAGTATGGTACTGTGTAGACTACATATGCCACGGTAGTGGCTCCATGCAGACAAAAAATACATGCATATCCTGTTAACCATTTGTTTTATTTTACTTCACGCTCAAATCAATAGAGCACAGATTTAGCAGTCAATGTAAAAATGTAATAATTTGTCTACTCCCTTCACACATAGAAACTTACAGGTTCAAAAAGTGTTCTACTGTGGTGATACCTGCCATCTCTCCTCTGGAAAATGCATTTCAAATAGAAATGTAATATATGCAATAAAGATGACAGAAGACAATGAATATTAGCTTTATATCTGCTACATCTGCAAACTGTCGAAGGAAGAGTTTTGTCTGTTTGATACCTCTTTCATATTATTAGACAAGCTTGCCACTTAATATTAGACATGGATGTAGATATCTTTTTTCCCATTTTAATGTCATGTTTTAACAAATGTCCATACATCTAATAACGTCATTCCCTGTACCATATATACTAATGCAGTCTTTTATTAAACTCTAGTTGATGCATAAATGTTATGTTTTAAAGATCCTGTTCACTTTTTCCTTAGCAAACTAGATATTCTTTTGTTAATTACAGACTGGTATTACAAGATTGGATATGAGAAGTCAGACAACATGCTTCTGGAAGGAGAAATAAAGTAGAATGACTAAGGCAAGGTTCCATCACCTTTGAGGGCAACGTTCTCAAAGGCAATCATTAATCAAACTTACAGATGTGTCCACCCTTTCCTTTTCTTGAATTTGGTAAGGACTCAAATTTATCATGAAACAAATTCATAACAATATTGCGACATGCAAGAAAAAGCCTTGACAGGCTGCGATTCACATTGCAACCCCTGTGTTGCCACCCATAGACACATATAGCATAGACATCTCATGACAGAGTATCGCAAAATCATGTTTTTATTCAATGCTGGTCATCTCGTGCCACACATACAGGATACGTTGAGATATAAGAAAAGTTAAGGAAGGACACATCTGTAAGCCAATAGAATATTGTATTGGTGTATATTTTGCCAGTCTAGGTTTGTACACATCGGCTTCGACTATATTGAAAGCGTAGTCACCTCACTTTTGAGAGTCAATGAGTCAATGGCAAAAATATGCAAAGGTATAGGCATACAGTTGTATATGTTTGGGGCAGGTTTGGTGGAACGTTTTGAACGGTCTCCCAAATAAAATACCCAAATGTGGTGTGTACCCAGGGTAAGGCTTTGTTAATGTAGTGCTGACTATGCTGATCTGAAGAAGGCTAATGTAATCTAGCTGGAGGGGAAGATACTACTACTATCCTCCTACCTTCTCAGCTAATAAAATTAGAATACACATTGCAATGATTTGCTGAGCTCAGATTTCCCATGCACGCCATTCTCTAAAACCTGAAAACAAGTCTGTCTCTTATTTCTGGGTTCGGATAAACTGTATAGAATCCATCCCAGAATTGATAGATCTATATGAGCCCAGATTGCTCATCTATTTGGTTACAAGTCAGGAACTTGAGAAATAAAAAATGATGGCTTTCAGAATGTGGTTATGAAAAAACTAAAAAAGACCTTAAGGGGGTTTAGTCATTTGGGCTCAGTTTTGATTGGCTGAATGACCGTGCAGTGCAAATGGACCATCAAGCATCCAAACCAACATTGGCTGGGCCTATAGGAAGGCATGGTAAGATGGGCAGATAAGTTCCTCACACAGGAACTTATATTTTGAATTAATTTGATTGTATACACGATATGCAGCTAAATCGGTCATCTTCAACATTTCACAAACTCCTCAGGATTCTGTCATAAGTCAATGGATAAAAAGTTGATCTTTGTCATAC
Source organism: Rhinoderma darwinii (assembly GCF_050947455.1). Lineage (NCBI taxonomy): Eukaryota > Metazoa > Chordata > Amphibia > Anura > Rhinodermatidae > Rhinoderma > Rhinoderma darwinii. Next base: position 42,270,556 of record NC_134696.1, on the reverse strand, counting down.
TTGGTTGAGTCATACAGGTGAGAATCCATTGCCAGCTTAAAAGCATTTAGATTAATAGCAGTCTGTTTTTATCTCATTTTTGTATTTTTTGTAATAAAAATGGCTAACTAGAGTGTATGTAGATGACAATGAATCTTTAGTTCCATTTCAATTTTTTTATGGACTGTGAAGTAGTCAGCTATTCAGACAGCACTGGACAAATGTCTGCGTTAATAAAATGGCAAAATCTTCTTAGAAGGATCCATTCAGCGTTAATTCATTATATTGTAACCCTAGTGACATATTTTGGATTTACGATTACTGTTCTTCTATCTATTTCTGCTCTACCGTCCTGCTTCTTATCTAAAAGCTGCTTTGTTATAGATGCAATATATTGTGTTAATCTCACACATAGATTTCTGGAATAGTACAGCCAACCTTGCACACCCAATTATGGTATTTGTGCATGGAACATTAAAGTTCAGCTTTGGAGTTTTATAGATTTGTCAAAATTCACTGAAACTAGTCACAATAATCCTAAATCATCTACAAGTTCTATTCTTTATGTATTCTTTATGTATTCTACTTAAAGTTGGAATCCATTCAGTGACTTAAATATAGAAAATATTACATAGGAGCTAAATAGGATCGTTCATCGTTTGATTTTCAGGTTTCACAATTCAAAAAGTTTTCTGTTACATTTATATTTCACACTGTATATAATTTTCCTCAATTTCTTGCACGTGTAAACCTACTTTCATAAGGCAAATGCTCAACGTCTACATTAAGAAATATAGATAATAAGATTGATTAATAGTATTTTCCTCTTTGTCATTAAAACTTAAATGGGCATTCTGGTTTGTTTAGTCACAGACTTATATGACATAGGACATGTGTCAGGTCAATGCACAGGACACATCCATGTGCTAACTGGATTGTATTAAAACTGGATAGGGCTAAAAATGCACATGTTCTATGTCATATAACCCAGTTATTATCTGAATGGTGAGCGGGGACACCTGTTACATTGGGGTCATATTATCAACGTAATGTCTAGTCAGTTAGCCCATCAATGCAACACACAGGACTGATCCATGGGCTATGTAGGACCATTCTAATGAATGGGTATCAGAAAAGTATGGGAGCTGTATTTCATACTCATGTGTGTTATAAAATTGTATGGTTCTCCATTTTATAGATGAATGAATGAATAAATTAATTGATTAATAAAAAAAAAGAAATGGATTATTTCTTTCACGTTTAAGAGCAGCAGCACATTCCTCCCCACATTTATTAAAGGAAAGCACAAAAAAATTCTACATTTAATGTCTTTGGGGCTGACGGGTACAGCCAACTACTGTGCTCGGCTGTTTTCTTCAGCTCCATAGACATTGAATGGAGCGGCAGGGTGCATGCGTGACCACCGCTCCAATCAATCTCCTTCTCACTGCGGTCATGCGAGGGAGCTCGGGACCATGTTCAAGTAATCAGTGGGGGTTCCAGTAGTGGGACCCCCAGCGATCAGACATTTATTACCTATCCTGTGAATTGGTGATAAATGTCCTTCGTAAAACAGACACTTTAAAAAGTTTTGCATCTAATACAACAGATTATAGAACTGCTGGACGAAAGAGGGTGTTACTTAAGAGATTTTAATCTTACACCATATTTATTCAATACTTTTTTATATGCAGAATATTGGAACATTTCAAAGGCACAAAAAACCCGGAGCATCTGATTAGGAAGATGTAACATACGTATTAACTGTTGTGTGCCATTTTTATTCATTTGTTGCAAGTACAATTCAATCCACTAGGGGTCACTGATTTTCTAACTGCTTCATATTTTTATGGTTTTGTCATTATGTGCCACGAGATGGCCACAGAGCTGTAATTATTATTAGTGCTTTCCTAGCCACTGTGAGTTATTAAATATTACATTAAAAAACAAGCTAACATTTTTATGGACAATTATTGTACCAAACGTCTAGATCTGGTAACTTAGACCAAACTCTAAAAAATATATTTCTGTACTGTACTACCATTTACAAAGGTAGCCATCATTAACTTGACTCTGATCATTTGCTGCAGCGTGATTTCATACAACAAAAGCCATTGAAAAGTCATTGAAAAAGTCAGGTTAAAGTTTCTTGCCACTGTGTCTTTAATGCATTAAGAGTCAAGATAAAGAAAACTACATCTGTATATTCTTAGTGTACATGGTAAGTACATTCTGAACAGCTATGAGAAGATGGCTCACAACTGACAATCCATGTGAATATGGTCAACGATGTCCATTGGAGGAAGAAGTCCCCTGTGCAGCAACAGTAAGTGGGTCCCTTGTAGTCAAAAAAAACAGATAGTCACGATTGATTCTCTTCATTCTCTGGTATAACACGAGAAAAGTATTAATAAAGTCCCCTACATGCAATCTAGGAGACAACAGGAAGAATTGCAATTTTTTAAGATGGTGGTTGGCCCTCGTCCAGCTGCTCAGGCTGTATATAAGGTACAGATGTAGCCATCTTTATCTTGACTTTCAACACATTAAATACACAGCGGCAAGAAACTCTAACTTGACTTTTTCAATGGCTTTTTCAATGGCTTTTTTTGTGTGATATCACGATGCAGCAAAGTATCAGAGTCAAGATAAGCTTGGCTACATCTGTATGTTAAAACATACAGGCCAGACAAGTGTACAGTATATAGCACTAGAAAGTATAAATAACAAACTCAGAAGGAAATGAAGCTAGATTGTTTGATGTTCTCACTTCCTCACATTTTCCCCCTTCTAAAGCCCAGAGTATACTTTTTTTTTTTACTATCAAGAAATTATATAAAGAGTATTTAAATATTTTTTAAAAGATCTAATCCATTTTTTTGTGACTACAAAAAAAGTATAGAAAAAAGCTTTAAAGGTGGGCCATACATTTGTATACATAATATCATTGACTTAAATTATTCAAAGAAGTGCCTTGTATATGTTTTAGTGTTAATGGCGTATGCTGGAAAAAGTATTTGTCATGTTTTCCATATAAACATTTGCCAGACGGGGGACACTTTTACCATACATTTAGCCCAATGAGAACTATGACATATTTCAGGCATAAAATTTGGAAGAAAAATATTTCCATAAAGGGAAGAGAAACAAATGTGGTGTGAAAGGAGCCTTAGGTTTGACAGATTCCAATGAACATTATGAATGTGGGGCATTTAGCACAGTAGAGGACAGACCTCATGTCATGGGTTCAGAGTTTGAGCTCAGGCACCAGCACGATCTGCACACACCTTCTCCACACCGTTACCTGGAAAGTGCTGGGATCCTGTCAGTTTATGTTTTGTGTCTTTTCACGTCTGGCGCTGTCTCATTAGTGTTAATTGTTTTTACTCACCTGCTTGTCATTCACAGCAACCTCTTTGCCAATTTAAACCCTGACCTGTGTATTTTAAGCTTCTGAAACATTCTGTTATTAGCCAATGTGGCCATTGTCTTCGTGTTCAGCTAATGAATCCTATCTGCATCCTGATCCTGAGGCCGTACCTGCTCTTGGGTCCTGTCTGTTTTCCCATCCCTTTGTATTCTTCTTCTGCCATTTCTGTCCTGCAATTACTGTTTCTTGCCCTGGTCCCATTCTCTATCTGGAGGAGGCTTGGCGTGGCCTGGCTGCATGGGTGCTTTTGGGTCTGTGGGTTGCTCCCTCTGCGGGGGACGGTGTTGCAGTGTCAGCGGCCGCCATGCGGTGCTGTATCCAATAGAGTAGGGGCCCACTTTAAAGAGGTCACCGTGAAGTGGCAAGTGGGCTTATACAGTTTGATCAAAACGTTAACAAAGAACCTCATGTTCGTGTTTATACATTTCTGCCTAGCAGCTATACACTGTGTGCACAATTATTAGGCAGGTGAGTATTTTGACCATATCATCATTTTTATTTATATTTTCCAACTCCAAGCTGTATAAACTTTGCTACACATATCAGGTGATGTGTATTTGTGTATTGAGGGAGGGTCTGGCCTAAGGAGATCAAGACCCTATATCAAGTTATGCATAATTATTAGGCAGCTTGTTTTCTTCTGGCAAAATGGACCAAAGAAGAGATTTAACTAACTCTGAAAAGTCTAAAATGGTTAAAAGTCTTGCAGAGGGATGCAGAGTTCTTGAAACTGCTAAGATATTGGGGCGTGATCACAGAACATCAAACGTTTTGTTGCAAATAGTCAGCAGGGTTGCAAGAAACATGTTGAGAAAAAAACGTTTATTAACTGCCAAAGATTTGAGAAGAATCAAACGTGAAGCGAACAGGAGCCCATTATCCTCCAGTGCTGTCATAATCCAGAACTGCAACCTCCTTGGAGTGCCCAGAAGTTCAAGGTGTTCAGTGCTCAGAGACCTGGCCAAGGTAAGGAAGCCTGAAACCCGACCACCATTGAACAAGACACATAAGTTGAAATGTCAAGACTTGGGCCAAGAAATATCTGAATACAGATTTTTCAAAGGTTTTATGGATTGATGAGATGAGAGTGACTCTTGACGGACCAAATGGATGGGCCCGTGGCTGGATGAGTACCGGGCACAGAGCTCTACTTAGACTCAGACGACAGCAAGGTGGAGGTGGGGTACTGCTATGGGCTGGTATTATTAGATGAGCTAGTTGGACGTTTTAGTGTTGAAGATGCACTAAAAATCAACTCCCAAACCTACTGCCAGTTTTTAAAAGATACTTTCATCAAGCAGTGGTACAGGAAAAAGTCTGCATCTTTCAAGAAAACCATGATTTTTATGCAGGACAATGTTCCATCGCATACATCGAAGTACTCCACTGCATGGCTAGCCAGTAAAGGCCTTAAAGATGAAAGAATAATGACATGGCCCCTTTTCTAACCTGACCTAAACCTTATTAAGAACTTGTGGGCCCCTTTTAAACGGCAGATTTACGGTGAAGGAAAACAGTACACCTCTGGGTCTGGGAGGCTGTGGATGCTGCTGCACAAAAAGTTGATTGTCAACAGATTAAGAAACTGGCAGACTCCATGGATGTGACTATTATTAAAAAGAAGGGTGACTATATTGGTCACTGTTTTTTTTTTTTTTTTTGGGAGATGTCAGAAATGTTTATTTTATAAATTTTGAGTTGTTTGTTTATTATTCTCACTTTAACCCCTTCAGGACTGAGCCTGTTTTGGCCTTGAGGACGAAGCCGATTTTTCTAAATCTGACACGTATCACTTTATGTGGTAATAACTTGGGAATTATTTTACCTATCCAAGTGAGTCTGAGATTGTTTTCTCGTGATATATAGTACTTTATGTTAGTGAAAAAATTTGGTCGATAAATTCAATATTTATTTATGAAAAACACCAAATGTAGAGAAAATTTGCAAAAATTACCATTTTTGTTAAATTTTAAAGTATGTGCTTGTAAAACAGACAGTAATACCACACAAAATAGTAACTAGTTAACATTTTCCATATGTCTACTTTATGTTTGTATCATTTTTTGAACGTCCTTTAATTTTTCTAAAACGTTACAAGGCTTAGAACTTTATCAGCAATTTCTCACATTTTCAAGAAAATTTCAAAAGGCCATTTTTTCAGGGACCAATTCAGCTCTGAAGTGGCTTTGAGAGCCTTATATATTAGAAAGTCCCAATAAATCACCCCATTTTGAAAACTGCACCCCCCAAAGTATTCAAAACAGCATTCAGAAAGTGTTTTAACCCTTTAGGCATTTCACAGAAATTAAAGCAATGTAGAGGTGGAATTTACTAATTTTATTCTTTTTTTTCCAAAATTAATTTGTAATATATTTTGTTTCTGTGACGCAGAAAGTTTTACCACAGAAATGCAACTCAATGATTATTGCCCAGATTCTCTAGTTTTTAGAAATATCCCACATGTGGCCGTAGTGTGTTACTGGCCAGAAACACAGGCCTCAGAAGCAAAGCAGCACCTAGTGGATTTTGGGGCCTCCATTATTTTAGAATATACCTACATAGTGCAGTGTATTAGAGCTGTCAGTTATTCACTAACAGCAAGCCTATTAGGCTTTGCCTGCAGACGGGGCCTAATAGGCTTCCATACTAGGCAGACCAGGAGGCTATTGTTAGCCCGCCGGTTGCCATAGCAACGATCGGCACCTCCGCGGGTGCCGAACGCTGCCATAGCAACCATCGGATGCGATCTTACCATCTAGATGCAGCGATCGCTTTTGATTAATCGGCCGGATCGGAGGCTAGCTCCGGTCCTGGCCGTTAAATCAGGGTGTCAGCTATAATGAACAGTTGACACCCATGGATGATGACGCAGGTTCAGCTCCTTGGCCCTGATAGTAAAAGGCTTTGAGGCATTGTTAGGCCTCCAGTTGCCATAGCAACCACTGGCATCCCGGCGGCCGCGGCGCAGGGATGCCAGCAGGCTAGAAACCACCTAGATGCACTGATCGCTTTTGATTGCTGCATCTAAGGAGTTAATCGTCAGGATCGGAGGCTAGCTTCGGTCGAGGCCGTTACAGTCGGATGTCAGCTGTAATATACAGCTGACACCCGCTAGTGATGGCACTGGCTCAGCCTCTGAGCCCGCTCCATCACCATCACGTACAGTTACGTGAGAAGGCACTAACACATTAGCGCTGACTACTTAACTGTACGTGATTGGGCGGGAAGGGGTTAAAGGGGTTGTCTCACAAAATACATTTATCATCTCTTCACAGGATCAGTGTATGATTGCTGTTGATCTGACCGCTGGAACCCCCAGAGATCACAAGAATGAGGATCCAGTGTCCCACATTTAAATGCTGCAGTGGTCACATGAGTGCGCCACCGCTCCATTAATATTCAATCGGACTGTTGGAAATAGTCAAATACAACATTTGGCTATCTCTGTCAGTTCCAAAGAGAATTAATGGAGCGGTCCTGCACAGACATGACCACTGTTCCATTCAAAGCAGGGACATGGGACCCCCATTCTTGGGATCGGTGGGAGTCCCAGTAATTGCCCAGCAGCAATCATACATTTATCAACTATCTTGTGGATAGATGAAAAATTTCTTTCATGGACAAACCCTTTAACTATATTTCTGGATACTGATTTGCTTGTCATGAATATTCTTGTTGGTATGGGCATCTAAACCTTAGCAGACATGGCACAAGATTAAAATAAATTTACTCCTTCAAGGTAAGTGCCTATGCTCATCTTAAAGCACAAAGTGTCTCCCACCATAAGGGACATTAAAGGTGTTGTCCAAGCATTGTATCTCTGCCTTGTTTACTTGAATGAGGCTGAGTTAGAAAGTTTGGTTGAATTCTATCACATAATGTCAAAAAATAAATGTTCTTATGGCCAACTATTACTATATACTATAATAGTATTTGCCATTGTATTTTAAGAGTACTTTACTACTGTACTTATACTTAAACATGCTTAGTTGGCCAGTAGTTCCCAAGATGCCTAATTACTCACCAGTTCTGCACAATTCATGTTCTTTTCAATAAGGAAGCCGCACCAGCTGTACTACTTATAACTCGAAAACCCCAAGGCTTACATACTGCCCAAAGTTTATGAAAATTGTCACATAACAGGTGTCGCCATAATTCCATAAGAATGTTAACCCAAACATTTACAAAAATAGTTTGCAGCTCATATAATTTTTTTTTTTTAAATAAGATTTTGAGCCTCCTTTGCTAATTCTGGGCTTGATTATATTGTAAAAATAAATTTCAATAATTTCTTCTTTTGTTTTCGTTTCTGTCCCCTTCTCACATTTTCCACTTAGCTTGGCTTCCTATAGTTTTAGTAATTTCCTTGTATCTGTGAAGATAGTAAAATCCAACATATAAAGCTGATTAAGAAAATATCTCACATTTTAGTTGAGGGTATGATGGGAGTTTCATTTCTTTTACAATACTGTACATTAAATAACAAAGGTCCAAAACAAAATGAACGGTAAACAGAGATACAGAGATGAAAACAACGCGAAAAGATATAGGAGCATGGAAACCATGGATAAAAATACAGTATATTTTATTAAACAATAAAGAAACAAAAATTAAAAACACACGAGTTAAAAAAAGATGTGATCAACAAAAGATGCATACAACGCTTGTATATGTCAAATGAACATGTTTACATGAGTATACCATGCATGAAATTGCCCACACTCTTACAATGAAAAAAGTATTGGTAAATGTAAATAAGGATATTGTATAGGTTGGCATCAATATAATGCGTAAGTAGCAATAGCCAGCTAATAATATCAATATCAGAATAGTGCTTCACATACAGACCAACAACAAGCAGTTTTGCTTACATGACACGATATATACAGGAGTACGTGATTAGCGTGTATGACCGCCTCCACGCGCGTTTCGCTTTAGTTCTCCTCAGGAGGCGTTAAGAGATACAGAGATATAGAGAGTATTACATCTACTCTTCTACAAAGAAGAGTTTAGTAAAAAAAATGCAAAACATTTTTTTTCAAGCCAATATTTAGAAGCAGCTATATTGCTGATACTATAAGTCTCATTAACACGATTCACACACTTATTGACTATATTCACATCACATTTTTTTACCTACATTTGACATTTACGCCAGGAAAAGCTTCTGATGTATATATACACGTACGTACATACATATATATATATATATATATATATATATATATATATACAGGGTGGGCCATTTATATGGATACACCTAAATAAAATGGGAATGGTTGGTGATATTAACTTCCTGTTTGTGGCACATTAGTATATGGGAGGGAGGAAACTTTTCAAGCTGGATGTTGACCATGGCGGCCATTTTGAAGGGGGCCATTCAACAATTGGTACATGATGATGTGTTTCCCTCTTTATGCACTGAAGCTGGCACGTTCCCTGAGTTTTTCCAGCAAGATGGTGCACCACCACATTATGGGTGTCAGGTCCGAGCATTCCTAGATGAACAGTTTCCTGGAAAGTGGATTGGTCATCGTGGGCCAGTTGAATGGCCCCCTAGGTCTCCCGATCTGACCCCCTTAGACTTTTTATCTTTGGGGTCATCTGAAGGCAATTGTCTATGCTGTGAAGATACGAGATGTACAGCAACTGAAACTACGGATACTGGAAGCCTGTGCTAGCATTTCTTCTGCGGTGTTGCTATCAGTGTGTGAAGAGTGGGAGAAGAGGGTTGCATGGACAATCCAACACAATGGGCAGCACTTTGAACACATTTTATAAGTGGTCAGAAACTTGTAAATAACTCATGAAAGAATAAAGTAACGTTAAAACCAAGCACACCATTGTTTTTCTTGTGAAATTCTCGATAAGTTTGATGTGTCACATGACCCTCTTCCCATTGAAAAAACTAAAGTTGGATACAAAATGGACGACTTCAAAATTGCCGCCATGGTCAACACCCAGCTTTAAAAGTTTCCCCCCTCCCATATACGAATGTACCACAAACAGGAAGTTAATATCACCAACCATTCCCATTTTATTTAGGTGTATCCATATAAATGGCCCACCCTGTATATATATATGCATACTAGTGGCACCTGACGGGTTACTAACCTCAGGATTGGTTAGATTTGTCGTATAAATAACATAGTACATGCATTACAGATTAACAATAAAAACGGGTGTTTGAAGATTTCCCATATTTTAACTTGCAACGTCATCACCTCTCATTCCCTCAGCTGCACCACGCCAATTCATGGGCACCCTGCTGCTGAATGTGGGTCAAAATTATCGACCCATTGAGACCTCGGCCCAATAGGACACACATCCAGTGGATAACCATATACTATATATGTACAACCTTAGGAACTCCTCATACCTGTGATGGGCCCCCACTGTCCACAAAATGTACCCCTTCAAAAAAACCATTTATGCCTGCTGCAGTGAGAAACACTACCCTGCAAAAGAAAGAGAAAAAACTGGATGATAATAATGGATGACAAGATACATTCCCTCTTGTATATACTATCCCCTTGGAGCCCGTCTACCAACCAATCAGAGACTGTCCCTTGTCTCATGCTCCCATTAACTTTCACCTAACCTTACAAACTCATGTCCTAAAGCCCTCCTCTTACTCCAATTTTAGGCCTTTCCATCTCCCTTTATGGCTATCCTGGCCTAGGCATCCCTTCCAAATCATGTGGTACCCTAAGCAGCGCACTGGCTAGGCTCTGCTCGTGGTTTTAAAAGTTGGACATAATCTTGAAGCCCCACCCTTGAGTACTGGCAATACTTTTCTTCAGTGCAGGAAAGGGGATAGCTGTGCTGCTGCAGTTTAGATAATACAAATTGTATAAACCGTAATATCTGCAAACAGTGACCAATGTCTATAACATAGAATGAAAGTGGCTGGAGAAACTATTGCAGATAATATTCTTTATCTTATCAACATTTGCTGTATAGGTGAATAAAAGTAAAACTTTATTTCTTTATATATTTACTCTAAGATTAAATTTAGGTTTATTCGTCTTTCAATTGTTACAGACATTTAACTAGTCAAAATCACATCCTAAAATAATGTGTTCAAGCTTTATTTGTTTTGCATTTTGTAGATGTAACCTCATTAAACCACATTTTCCTAACCTACTCTTGCAGAGCAATTGTCCATACTTAACTTATACTACCTGCGCTACTGCTGTCTCATATTGCGAATATAGTGCTAAGACAAACAATAACACTGTATAAATCACAAATAATAGTAATAATGCTGAAGCTTATTTTAATAGGAAACCTAGGACAAAAATAACATGACTCTGAAGCTTATTATAGGAGTGAACCTAGGACAGTGTATTGGAATTTGTTACATGAAGGATAATGTGTAATATTTGATAAACAACTAAACCAGTAGCACCTTTCAAATTCAATTTGTTTCCTGTAGATGGGGTAATGAATTAGGGACTCAGGCTATTTGCCAAAAACACAGTGTCTGTTGCCTTTTCTCCCATATCTATGTCTGCATATAGTTACCTCTGAACGCTGCTCTAACAGACTGAACTGCTTTGAGTCGTATTAATAAATACTACTTGTAATTAAAGGAAACGCTAACTGAAGGAGTGTCCAGAAAAGGACAAACGCAGTTCCATGCAGTGCAGTAAGAGGACTGTGCTGATGACTGTGAATCAAGGAAGAAACCTAATTTAGGAAAAGTCATGGAATAGGTCATAAAGGGTTGTTTTCTTTGGACAATCCCTTTTTGTTAAAAGGGTTGTACTGGATTAGAAAAAACATGGCTGCTTTCTTCCATTAACATGGCCACACCGGTTAACGAGTTGTGTCTGGTATTGCAGCTCAGTTCCATTATAGTGATTAGGGCTGAGCTGCAATACTACAGCTAGCCTGTTATAGCGCTGTCCGGCTTCTCCTAGCAACCATCAGCATCTATTACCTTTGCGTCGGTGTCCTGCTCCCCCTTCCCGGGGACGCTGGCATGTACTGCTACCGTCTGTGCCTCGCTTCCGTAGGGTGCGCGCGCTGGTGACCTCTTAAAGGGCCATGTTCGTTATTGTAAATGGTCCCTTAGATGTATCCTGTGTTCCTGTATCCCGTAACCCATATCCAGTAATTGTGTTTGTTCCCGAGCGAAGTATAGTGTTGGAGTCGAGTACGCATAGGCCATGGATCCCGCTGGTCAACCCAAGACGACAGTCCAAATGATGCAAGCAGACATGCGTTACCTCCGGGCACGTTAGGATCAAATACTACAGGTGATAAACTCCGTAATCAATCGCTTGGATGTTCCTTCTGCAGCTGCTTCCACTACATCACATCCTGCTGCTCCTCCTGTCAGTAGTGGGTCCGGAATCTCTCTGCCTCTACCACCTCGCTACGATGGATATTTATGAAGACCTTTAGAGGCTTTATCAGCTAAAGCCAGATTAATTTCAGATTGCATGCTCCTCTGTTCTCCTCTGATGTTACCAAGGTTGTGTTCATCATCTCCCTACTTTCAGGCAAAGCCCTGGCATAGCCTAACCCCATCTGGGAATGTGAGGGTCCGGGGTCCTCTAATTTACAGTAGTTCCTGGAGACTTTCCGCACTGTTTTTGAGGAACCAGGTTGGACGTCTTCCGCAGCTGCCTCTCTTCTGACCCTTCATCAAGGGGAATTGACAGTTGGAGAATGTGCTATCCAGTTCCGTACCCTGGCAACGGAACTTGCCTGGAATAATGAGGCCTTGGTAGCTACTTTCTGGCAAGGACTGTCTCCCCAAATCAAGGATGAGCGGCAGCTTGTGACCTCCCATCCACCCTGGATGCCCTTATTCTGTTGGCAACCCGGATCGACATGAGATCCAGGAACGTGTACAAATGGTCCGCCTGGAAAGAAGGGCCTACAGACTGGCTCCCAAGTTCCAGAGACCCCTACTGCCTTCTTAAGTTGTTCCACCTGAAGAGCCCATGCAGGTGGACAGACTCAAATTGTCCGAACAGGAGAAACAGCATAGACGCTTTGTAGGACTGTGTCTGTATTGTGGCCACAAGGGTCATTTTGTGCATCAATGTCCACAGTACCTGGGAAACGCCAGCAACTAGGGTTGATTGGAGAGACAACCCTAGGTGGTAACGTCGTCAAATGCCAAATCCTCTACTAAATTATCCATTCCTGTAACTATTGTCTCTGGTGAGGAATCACACTGCATTTCTGCTTATCTGGACTCCGGAGCGGCTGCAAATTTTATTCAGCAGGACCTAGTAGATCGTCTCCATCTGGTCACGGTTCCTCTGGAGAGACCTCTGGCAGTCGCCTCTGTGAATGGGCAACAACTGCCCGACCCTATTCTGTCCATCAATAAACCTCTGAGACTATGAGTTGGAATCCGCCACTCAGAGAACAGATTACCTTCTATGTCTTGCCAAATGCTATCAACCCTATTCTACTGGGCTTGCCTTGGCTTCGTCTACATGCTCCGGTTCTCGACTGGAGTTCCTGAGAGGTCCTCCAATGGGGACCCAAGTGTCTTCACCACTGCCTGCCACAGGTTCGTCCTATTCTGCCTCCATTATGCCAGTTTTGCAGACGTCTTTAGCAAAATGGAGGCAGAGGTTCTTCCTCCTCATCATTCCTATGATTGTTCTATTGAACTGCTCCCTGAAGCCGCACCGCCTCGTGAACGGGTCTATCCTCTCTCCTTACCCGAAACCCAGGCCATGTCGGCTTACATCAAGGAGAACCTTGAGAGGAGTTTCATTAGGAAGTCCACTTCTCCGGCCAGAGCCAGATTCTTCTTTGTCAAAAAAAAGATGAATCAATTAGACCATGTAATGATTACCGAGGTTTAAACCAAATCACGGTCAAAAACTAGTACCCCATGCTAATTTCATAGCTCATCGATAGAATTTGTGGGGCCAAGATTTTCACAAGGCTGGATCTACACGGGGCTTATAACCTGATATGGATACGTCATGGTGACGAATAGAAGTATCTTGTGATGCCATTTGGGCTGTGTAAAGCTGCAGCTGTGTTTCAGGAATTTGTGAATGACATCTTTCGAGATCTACTGTATGTCTGTGTGGTGGTATATTTGGACAACATCCTGATCTTTTCACGCATCGGAAGCATGTTCGCCAAGTCCTGTCGCGGTTAAGCGGGAATCGCCTATATGCAAAACGAGATGTGCCTGTTCGGGAGGAACTCTTTGCCCCTCCTGGGATACATTGTCTCCGATCATGGACTCAAGACGATCTAGAGAATGTGAAGTCCGTCTTAGAGTGGCCACATCCACAGTGTCTTCGGGCTATACAGCGATTTCTGGGATTCGCTAATTTTTACTGCCAGTTTATCCCAAACTTCTCGACTCTGACTGCTCCAATCTCTGCTCTCACTAAGAAGTGGGTGAACGCCAAGGTTTGGACCCAGGAGACAAAGTCAGCATTTACCAGCCTCAAAAACGCCTTTACTTCAGCATCAGTTCTTCACCATCCTGACGTGTCTCGACAGTTCTCACTGGAGGTTGATGCTTCTTCTGTTGGTGCTGGAGCCCTTCTGTTTCAAAGAAACTCCAAGGGTAAGGCAGTGGTTTGTGGCTTCTTCTCCAAACTGTTCTCTTCTGCAGAGCGCAACTACTCCATTGGGGATTGGGAGTTACTAGCCGTCAAGTTGGCCTTGGAGGAATGGAGAAATCTGCTGGAGGGCACTATTCACCCCATCATCATCATCTATATCGACAACAAGAATCTCATGTACCTACAGTCTGCACAATGATTAAATCCTCGCCAAGCCAGATGGTCATTGTTTTTCGCACGATTCCAGTTCCGGCTTCATATCCGACCTGCAGATAAAAATGTAATTTGAGACAGATGACGCTGAGGAGGCTCCCCAATATATAATAGATATTTCCAGGATTATTGCCGTCAACACTCTGCAAATTAGAGACATTCCCCCTGGAAAGACTTTTGCTTGTCCAGCAGACAGGAATGGGATTCTCCACTGGGGACACAATTAAGAACTGGCTTGGCACTCTACCTCTCGTCACTACTGGTGGCCCATGATGTTGTGGACTATGTTGCTTCTTGTTCCAATTGCGCCCAAGACAAAGCCTGCTGGTCAACTCCAACCTCTGTCTGTTCCTGATGTCCCATGGCAACAAATTCCATAGATTTTTTTGACCGACCTTCCTCCTTCTGCAGGTTGCACTACTGTCTGGGTCATGGTGGATCACTTTCATCCCACTAACTGGCCTTCCCTCTATTCCTCATCTGGCAAATGTATTTATATACCACATCTTTTGTCTGCATGGACTGCCCCTCCATATTGTGTCTGTGCAATTTACTTCTAAATTCTGGATAGCCCTGTTTAAATTTCTTGATGTGAAATTGGACTTTTCTTCTGTGTATCACCCACAAACTAATGGCCAAATTGAAAGGATTAATAAAATACTGTAAAAAGAAAAAGCCCTCCTCAGTTTGTTCCTGGAGCCAAATTCTGGTGACCATCAAAGAATATCCATTTAAAAATCCCCTCTTACAAATTGCCCCCAGATTTCTTGGTCCTTTTGAAGTTTTCTCACAGATTAATCCTGTGTCATATAAACTACGGCTGCCTCTGACTCTCATGATTCCCAACTCCTTCCATGTGTTCCTCCTAAAGCCTGTGGTCCTGAATCGCTACAGCAAATCCCCTGGCCCTGTAATTTTTCCTAGTGGTGCTTCTGACATCTTCGAAGTCAAGGAGATTCTGGACTATAAGAGGGCAGGAAGAAAAATCTTCTACCTGGTTGACTGGAAGGGATTTGGTCCTGAGGAGAGATCATTGGAACCTGAAGAGAAGATTGATGCTCCTGTGCTCATCAAGAGGTTCCTTCTGCATTCTGGTCCTAAGAATAGGGGGCGTAAGTGGGGGTACTGTAGTGCTGGCGGCCAACCGTTCGCCGCTATCTGTCTTCTCCTGCCAGCATTTATTACCTTTGTGTCAGCGTCCTGCTCCTCCTTCCCAGGGATGCCGGCATGTACTGTTCCCATCCATGCCTCGCTCCCACAAAGGGCCCACACCCGTACCACTATATCCCTCCCTAGCCCATTCCTGTGCACCCTGCCCTACATAAATCCGTCCTGCCCTACTTCCTGTGACTGAGCATTGTTGTGTCTACCCATGTTCGTTATTGTAAATGGTCCCTTAGTTGTATCCTGTGTTCCTGTATCCAGTATCCAGTAATTGTGTTTGCTCCTGAGCAAAGTCTAGTGTTGGAGTCGAGATCATCCTCTGTGCCACGTGTCATCTACCATGCCAAGTGTCATCAGTGCCAAGTGTCCTCTGTGCCAAGGAGTCTGCTACGCCAAAGTGTCCTACTACGCCACGTGTCTGTCAGAACTTCTATACAGGTACTCTAGTTCTAAAGACTGACTCATTGACTCTAGTTTGGCCAGCTGCTACTCCGCTACAGAGGAGCGGCCTAGTGGGCCTACATACCCCACAGCCGTGACACCTGTGAAAAGGTGTAGCACTGTTTTTGAACACAAGCAGCCATGTTTTTCTAATCCTATACAAGCCCTTTAAGCCTTCCATTACGAAATGATCACAGGGTGTCCCACTGATGGGACCTGCATCAATTAGCTGTAATCTGTAGGAAAACCCAGATCGAAGTGTTCATTTTCCCTGTTACCATTACCACATTACATTACACAATTCCAAATCGATAGTCTGTTCGTTTAATGCATGTTGCTTCCTCGTAAGTGAGAAATATCTGTTATAGCTCTCTTCTTTGGCTAACAGATGAAAGCTTTATAAGGGAATGCCATCTATTAGAATTCACTAATAGGCTATTTGAAAATGAGCCTTCTAAACAGGACAGCCCCTTTAAGAGATGTTTCTTTCCCTATGCCCTTGTGTTTTTACATTTTTCCAGTCCCGGCTAAACGATGCAATATACCTGTTTTGCTATAACATGAAAACATTTTTTTTACATTATTGTGACTATAGCATACTCAAAAGTAAATGTCACCATCTGCCAAGAATCTACCATTAAAACTAACAAATTGTATTTTTTACTTTATATTACATAGTGATATGATACTTGCCCACACATAGCTATTTTCAAGAGCAACATTTGGACAAATAAAGCAGTTGCTGTTAAAACACAGCTTGTGAGTTAAGACGTAGTTTAACAAATTTCTCAAGTTCATACATTAACTTATGCTCACTGTTAGAAAACAGTATATGGGACACAAAGGGAAAATAACACAAGAGATAAGATATATCTGTTGGATTATTCTCTTTTTATGTCCCATTATATACCAGTCCGCTCAATTATACATCAAGCTCATTCTACATGGTGGTCTTCCAAAGCAACCAGATAAGTGAGCCCATGTAATCAGGGGTGGGACAAGTTCTTATAAGTCCAAGACAAACATGCCAAATTGTCCCCTTCTAATAGCGGCACTATATTATTAGCCACAGCACCCCACCAGTATCATGCCACAGTGCCAGACATAATGTCCCACAAAAGGTAGCAGTCACAGTGTTCCCATAAGTACTACCTACATTGCCACTCCTATGAGCACTAGCCACAATGAAAGCCAATCCACGGTATGACTCAACAGTATGACCCGCAGCTTACTTGCTGTTCAGCCACTGAATTACAGAAAACTACATGTCACCAGAGGGTACTCCCATAATTTTCTATTCCTGTCTTTATTTTTATGTTAGATACAAGAAAGAGTGAACCATTCACTACAACACTCAACGCGGCTGTGGGAGCGTAACTACTGATTAAGATGTGTTGAAATTGCCGGGCTCCCTCCTCGGCAGGGAAGGCAGCTGTGACCTAGGCAGTTGCCTCATCCACCTACCCCTTTTTTCTGCTTTCCACGTAATATAAAGACCAAATAAAAGAGTATGAGGTTTAGGTTACATTGTTAAATACTGCATGATATACAGCGTGGCATTAATACATTTATATTGTGTACTAACGTAAATTTATTTTGAAAAACGTACATATAATTTTAAAAACTACCACTGAGTCCATGAAATGAATGCTTGGAATGACTTTCAATGACTAGTACAAGTTCTCCATTTGGTAATCTGTCATTAATACAAGAAAAATTAAGAATTAGCTTCTTTAACCTCTCATCACTCCAGAACTTTATTGGCATAATTAGTTCTTTGTACACAAGGGCTCAGTCAAACAGAAAAAAAACATTCATTGCACAGAGCAGCTTCACCCCACGTCATGTTGAGTTTGTTTATATGCATTGGATAATATTATTGTAATTTCATGTTAATTTGCAAAATAATAAAAGTCATTTGATGACTAAGTTATGTATGTACAATTTATAAATGGACTTGATAATCAATTCAGAATTTTTTTTTTCTGTGAATAGAGTAATTACTGTCTATTTATATTAAAAAGATAAGTGTAATCTCTTACTTGTTTTGTTCTTTTGTATGACAGACAATAGTCTTTTCAAAATAGCTTTTCATGAAACACTATTAAAAAACAATTAGAAAGCAGCTATTAAGACCAAAATCATCCAAACAGATTCAGCATGTAAGAATTTCAATTAGGCAAATAATACAAAAATAAACAATAATACAAATAAAAATAATCTAATTCATGAGATATTGACATGACACATCTTTTGAACTATGTAGCCCTAGCGGTTTAAATGCTCCAGAAAAGGCTGACAGTGTCATACTGTGTAAGAACATGCCCTATTGACATAAGAAATTGTAACAGCAAGTGTCAAATTGATTTATACATTTCCAGGAGGAATAGCAGAGGAATGGCACAATGCGGACTTCAAAGAAAAGGGGATATAGCATTGGTATTCCGTAGGAAATGCAAGAATTTACTAAAACAGGCATGTCAGCAGAGCTGAAAGACCCTCTTTAGGTTACCGTCTGACGTGTAAGCTCAGTGCCCAACCTCCCACATGTTTGTGTAGAAACATACAGTACCTTTTCTAAGTGAGCAGACTTGTACAAAAAAACTGTACTTATTTCTGCTGGTCATAACAAACAACATCCAGGAGCTCATTTATGTTGGGCTTGTATATAAATTTGTGTAGGAATAATGCCTTATAGTATGGTTGCATGCAGATTTTTTGTAGGTTAAGCATTAAATAAAATTTTCCTAATCAATACACTTGTAATTTTATTTATAGATTTCTTTTTTTATAGTTCATTGTTTTAACATACAAACCAATGATTATTCATGGATTTATGATTTTATATTATTTAGAATTGTTTATCTAATCAATAAAATATACTAATATTTTTAAAGGGTTTTTCCTAATGTTAGGCCATTAATTCCTTATCAGTGAGGGTCCAACCTCCGGGACCCGATTTTTTTTTATATTTCAATGTTTTAACATACAAAAATATTGTGACATAGTTTAACTTTGTAAAATACTACGCTACAAAAAACCCAACTGGTTATCATGATCATCATGATGATGATGATCATCATCATCATCATCATCATCATCAATAATCATCATCATTCTGTCCCTGCCAACAACCGCTGGATAACCAACGACCTTTTGACAGCCGATTCAGCACCATTTAGGACATGTTCAGACGTTGCGGAATTGCTGTTGAATTCCGTTCCGTTTTTTCCATTGTTTTCTATACCTTTTTAGGTAACTGAGTTCAGACGTTTCGGAAAAGAACAGTGCCAAATTTAGGCTGCGGTGCAGAATTTTCATTTCGCAGCATTCCGCCAGTGGGGAAGCAGCGGATTTTCACAGCAGATTTCAGACTTTGCAATGCAAAGGCTGAAATTTGAGGCATGTCCGCTGTGATATCCGCAACGTCTTAATTACCTGTTAAATATGCAAATGTTGCTGCAGATTCGTTGTGTAATTGCCGCGAATTTGCAGCGGAAAAATTCGGCCACATGTGAACATGCCCTTACTCCCCTTATTGACAGCTCTGAGACCACGGCATTGATATGAACTCACTTGCTCTATTTCGTTTTCCATTAACTGCCATCTGGATTGCGGATTGGGGTGTCATTTAAAATTGAAAGTCTATTGTCATTTTGTGTGATTAAAGCTTCAATAAAAATTATTGTAAAAAAGGAGACAGAAGATTTCAGCTCGAAACAATATTATGTAAGACTAACAAACTTTCTGCACATTCAAAGATACAAGTTAATGGTCAATTATTCTCTGCATTCATTGACTTAACAGGAAAAATGTGTTAAATGTGAAGGAGCTATTTTATGACTTTTTCTCAAGTAAATAAATAACACATAGAAAGTAATTTTACTAAACCCCATAATGTCTATAGTCATTGTAAATTTCCTTTTTTAGTAAACCTGAATAATAAAAACCTGAAATATAAAATAAAAAAAAAATCATATTATACCCTGCCATATCTATATATTTTATGCAAGTAACTAACTGCCATATTGTGAAAATACCACCCAGCACTTTACAATTATAAACGCCTTTGTGCAATTTTGCATCAAAACATAACGTTTCATAAAAAAAAAGTTTGGTGGCTGAAAGTCTGACCCAAGCAGAGCCTGAGATGCACAACACATCTTAAAAATAAAAGTTCAGGAGATGGCACTTATGCCTATGTCTACATGGTCTAATCAGGTTCCGGGGGAGATTAGATGAGTAAGGCTTCGTTCACATCTGCGTCAGGACTCCGTTCCGAAATTCTATCTGAGCTTTCCGTCGGAACGAAGCCCTGACAGACACAAACGGAAACTATAGGTTTCCGTTCCCACCACCATTGATTTCAATGGTGATGGATCCGGTGCCAATGGTTTCCGTTTGTCTCCGTTGTTCAAGGGTTTCGTCATTTTGATGGAATCAAAAGCGTAGTTGACTACGGTCTGTCAAAGCTCCGTCCTGACGGAAAGCTATGACGGAACGTCAGAAAGGAGCCCTAGCGCAACTGTTCATCTTCTCACTCCTTTAGTACAAAAAAATGTGACAATCAGGGAGCACATGCAATATCCTCTCTCATTGATAAGAGGGGATAACATGAAGAAAAGTTTCTGTATCACCCCTTTGGGTCACTGGAGACTGTAATTGAGGATAGATGACAGTAACAGGTTGTGTTCTTTCTTCCTGCTCTCACTTCCTGCCTCCTCTTTTCTACCCCCCTCTTACACAGACGCTAAACCAGTAAAACTTTTCATGTTGCTCCCATACTTCAAACATGGTATCATTCGAAAGCTAAGGGTCCTATTACACGACCCAATGTGGGCCGTTTAAATGAGCGAAGATAAACGAGACAGTTCATTGATTGTTTGCTCCTTTCACACAGAGCAATGATTGCTTATGTATAGGGACAAGCGATTGTTACACTGATCACTCGTAGCCATACATTTAGATCATGTTGGCAGGGCTTCTCCCTGTTTACACAGCGAGATGTACTGCCAACAATGATGATTTTTAATTCTACTGTACATAAAAGAGCAGATCAGCCTATAAACAAGTTCTTGCTCGTTCTTCGGCTGATTGTTGCCCTGATTACAAAGGGCAATGATCGGGAACGAGCTATCATATGAACAACGCTCGTTTGCCCGTTTGCCCGATCATTGGCCCATTTAATAGGGCCTTAAGATTCAGGACTCTAAATATGACACAGCGGTAAGCGTTTAAAGTCATAACATATTACATATATCTTTGCCGGTGAAAGGGTTAAAAGAACAAGCAAATTGGGAGGTGCATGACACAAGGATTTTCTCTTTGGTGTCCATTGAATCCCTGTGTCCTGCACCGCCACCTAAGACATTGCACTAAAAATAACACAGTGTATCAATTTTACCCAGAGCATTTCTTGAATCATTTTGTTGTTTTTTAATACACAGAAGATACAAAATATTTGGTTATTTAGAAAATGGAAATTGATCAAGGTGTCTGGTCATAAGCAATTGTTTCTATTTAAACAATACCTTATCTGAATCGATAAAGCATATATATTCACAGATAGTATGATTAATGTCATAAGCACCATAGCATTTAATAAATATATGACATCTCATATTAAGAACTTTTTATTCGTTTTTCTGTTTTTATATTTATTAAATGAATAAGATTCTGCATTAGAAGTGCTCGGGAATCTTCTGTTCACGTTTATTATATTTATCCATTGAATTTTTAACTCAGAAGTATTTGCTTTAGGGACCTGTTAGAAGCTTATTAATACTGGATTACCCATTTGTCTTATTTAAAACTTCACTCAATTTTTTATGAAATGTTAGTATTTATTTTCACCTTTTGCATTAATGCACCTCTTTTAATTTTAATCCGTCTACTGTACCTTCAATTTTTCACTACTGTTTTCTTTTATTGGTGCTCTGATCTTATCGTTACTTTCCATGCTGGCAGTAATTTACAGAAAGCTCTTTTTTTTTCTATTTCTTTGGACACACTGTTACCATTTTAACATCTTTCTTTTCTAATTTTCATGAAATGTAAGAACATTTTATTTAACATTAATATCTGACATATCAAAATAAAGGTAATAATAAAATAAAGATGTATTAACAACTGAGCTAATGGAAAATGCAACGGCATCCAACATATTACTGTCCTAACATACCTGCTAAAAGGAAATGTGTTTAGAAATTGGGTAGATTAAAATTCACTTAGAATTTTAATTGTTCATGAATTTATGATTTTTTATTGTTTAGAATTGTTTATCTAATCGATAAAATCTACTAATAGTTTTAAAGAGTTTTTGACCAGTTCATGATCAGTGATGGTCCGATCCCTAGGACCCCACTAATCATCACAATGAAGGGAACAGCTACATATATGAACTTGTCAATGTGTCTAGATAATTATAGCTGTGCTTTCACTTTCACTTTCCGTTGCGGGGTTCACCCGACAGAAACCTCAGACGGAACCCCGGAGCGGAAGCGAACGGTGATGTGAACAGGCCCTAACACAAAAGTTTTGTATTTTTTTAAGCTGGTTCACAAAAAAAAATCATTCCAAATTCTACTGGACCAACTGCCTATTTAGAGACCGGCAGCAGCTCCAGGAGCGACATCATAAGGAACACACTAGGCGGATACACTGAGTAAAACTCCACAGCTTATCCGCCCCGGTAGCCGCAGGGAATTCTGCCAGCAAAACCGCACCATATAGTGGGGCAGGTTTCGTGAGGCATGTCCGCTGCGGGAATCCTGCAGGGAAAAAAAAGTTTAGACTTGCCCTGGCCGAAGTCCTGGTGATGCATCTCTCTCTTCTGAACGTAGCCCTGCCTCCTGGGATGACGCTGTAGACCATGTGACCGCTGCAGCAGTCACATGGGATGAAACGTCATGACAGGAGGCTGGGCTGCGCTAAGAATAGAGGATCGCGTCACCAGGACTACGGCCGGGGGGAAGTCTAAACTTTTTATAAATTTAAAAAAGTGCCTTTTTGTTTTTTTCTCATGTGTGATTTTTGCGGCAGAACCGCAGCATTTCCGCAACAGAGGAGCAGCGATTCCACAGAATACATTGACAGGCTGCGGCTTAAAAATCCACACTGCAGGTCCATTTTTTTTGCAGCGTGTGGATGAGATTTGTTCATATCTCACCCACTCGGCTGCGACTGTAATACGCTGCGGATTTTCCACAATAAAATGTGTTGCATAAAATCCGCAGTGTTCATGCCTAGTGTGTTCCTACCCTAAGGCCGGATTTACACGAGCGTGTGCTTTTTGCGTGCGCAAAAACGTGGCGTTTTGCGCATGCAAAAGGTCCATGACAGCTCCGTGTGTCAGCAGCGTATGATGCGCGGCTGCGTGATTTTCGCGCAGCCGCCATCATTATGACACTCTGTTTGTATGTTTGTAGCACGTGGTGCTTTTCTGTTTTCATTCATAGTTTATACTGCTGCGGAAGTGCTGGGCGTGATTTTAACGCACCCATTGACTTCAATGGGTGCGTGATGCGCGAACAATGCGCAAATATTGGACATGTCGTGAGTTTTACGCAGCGGACACACGGACACACGCTGCGTGAAAATCACTGACAGTCTGCACGGCCCCATAGAGTAACATAGGTCCGTGCGAGGCGCGTGAAAATCACGCACGTTGCACGGACGTATTACACGTTCGTCTGAATAAGCCCTAACAATAAGGCCCAGTTCACAGAGTTTTTGGGCCTTGATATTGACTCGGACACTGCGTCAGAATCAGCACCAAACAACTTCCAAAACCGCCTCCCATTGATTTAATCTGAAAAAGAAAAAGCAGCACGTCCTTTCTTGCCACGGTTCCGCCTCTGACCTCCCATCTAAATCAATGGGAGGCAGAAAATGCATTTTTCCCTGCGTTTTTTGTCTGCTGTCCTCAATCGCCGCGGGCAAAAAACGCGGCAAGATAGTGTGGGCAGGTGAAAATCTGCCTCAAAATTTGTTGCGCGGTTGCAGGCGGTCGTGCATGCGCGGGAGTTTGCGGGTGCGCGCGATCGGTCGCACGGGCGGCGGTGTTTGACGGCCCCCATGACGCCCCCCATGCTACCCAGGGCCGCCATCAGGGGGGGTATTATGGGTACTGATGTGAGAGGCCCGGCCAAACCTAATTGAAAGGGGGGCACGCAGCTCACGACATTCTTTTGGTGAAAAAAACAAGCCCCATTGCACGGGCCCCCCTTTCAATTAGGTTTGGCCGGGCCTCTCACATCAGTACCCATAATACCCCCCCTGATGGCGGCCCTGGGTACCATGATATAGTGCTGGACGGAGTACCGTTAACAGGCGGTGCTACGGTAGGGGGGCCCAGAAAATTTAGCTGTAGGGGGCCCTGAAATTCCTGATGGCGGCCCTGGCTTTTGTTGCGTGATATCAGGCTGCAGCAAGTTATCAGAGTCAAGATAAAGATGGCTACATCTGTAATTACCACCATGATATTCCCTCTTATTGAGGCTTAAGCACTTCAGTATTTTTTTTTACTGGTCGTTTATTTGCCTGTAGTTTATACACATAATATCCTTCCTATGCACTGATTTTTTTTTGGAGAAGAAGCTGAATTGCAATGTAAAGCATGGTGTAAGGAGAGAACAGAACCCTGAATCTCTAATAAGACAGCAGGTGGCCTTTAGATTACTTCATACTTCTAATAAATAGTTAACCTTGGCTGTATTCACAGATTATTTCTGCACCCTAATAGAGCAGAACTAAAAAGCAACCAAGGACCAATCAGAAGTATAAAGGATTTGTCCACTCAGGACAACACCTGTCCATAGGGCATTTGGACCTAATAGGGGGGATCCCTAATTTTTGAACTCCTACTATTATATAGAATTGAGAGCAGCTTTGAAATAACATGGGCGGTGTGTAATACCAAAGTTTCATGTAGGCGCCGAAAGGTTCCCCAGCGATATTGTTTGATTGCACAGGTTTTCAAAAGCATTACTCCCTACGAACAGGTGGTCACTGTGCATTTGCACTATATACATTTAAAAGAGATGTTTTCCTTAATGCATTACTCCCTTAACAGAAAAGCATCACTCAAATATAATGACTTGCATACATTTTTAAGCCTAAGGCTTCGTTCACATCTGTGTCGGGGTTCCGTTCATGGGTTCCGTCAGGCCTTTCCGCCAGGGGAACCCATGAACGAAAACCATAGGTTTCCATTTGCATTACCATTGATTTCAATGGTATTGCTCTTGATGCTAATGGTTTCCGTTTGTCTCAGTTTTGTAAGGTTTCCATTTATTTGGCGGAATCAATAGTGTAGTCAACTACACTATTGATTCCGCCGAAAAAAACCGGAAACCTTAACCCCTTAATGACCAGCCTATTTTAAACCTTAATTACCAAGGTATTTTTTACGTTTTTTCCATCGTCGCATTCCAAGAGCTTTTGAGTCGACATAGCTGTATAAGGTCTTGTTTTTTGCGGAACAAGTTGTATTTTTTAATAGCACCATTTTAAGGTACATATTATTTATTGATTAACTTTTATTAACTTTTTTTGGGGGGGAATAGAAAAAAACTGAAATTTCGCCACCCTTTTTTGCGACCTAAATCTACGTTGTTTACCATGTGGTATAAATAACACAATAACTTTATTCAGCGGGTTGTTACGATTGCAACGATACCAAATTTGTATAGATTTTGTATGTTTTACTACTTTTACACAGTAAAAACCCTTTTTTTTCAAAATTATTTGTTTTTGTGTCTCCATATTTGAAGAGCCATAACTTTTTATTGTTCCGCCGACGCAGTTGTATGAGGGCTTTGTTTTTGCGGGACAACTTGTAGTTTTTATTGGTACCATTTTGGAGTAGATGCGACATTTTGATCACTTTTTATCACTTTTTTTTAAGACACACAGCTTAGTAGCCCAAGGGCCACATTATTCACTAGTCAAACGGTTTTTAGGTTGATGTAAAAAAAAAAAAACAAATGGGAGAGAAATTTTGCAGAATAATTTTATGGGCCAATTAGTGGAAGACCCAACTAAAAGTGATGCTTTGTTGGATCTGGTTATTTCTAACAATGCTCGTGAAAACCTTGGTAACAGTGACCACAATATAATTTCCTTTTGTCTAAACTGTAAAAAAACAATACAGGCTGGGAGGGCAAAAGCACTTAATTTTAAGGAGGACAATTTCACCAGGACATAGACTGAGAGCAACTAATGTAAAAAAACAATACAAATGCTAAATGGAAGTGCTTTAACCCCTAAACTACATGCTACGTACATGTATGTGGCAGCCATTAAGGGGAACCATGGAGCGGGCTCACATGCCCCATACTTAGCGTGTGTCGGCTGTATAGCCTACACCTCACTGCAAGAGGCAGGATCAAAGATCACTTTGATTCCGCCTGTTTAACCCCTTAGATGCCGCAGTCAATTTTGACCGCAGTATCTAAGATGTTAGAATGAGGCGGGTGGCCCCGTCGAACGTGCCATCGCCCCCCACAAAGTGATCGTGGGGTACCGATGGTTATCATGGCAGCCTGGGAACCTAATGAAGGCCCTGACATCTGCCATCTTTGTACATCTATTAAAAAAAATAAGAACTAGTTAACGTTTTTTAATGTACTAAAAAAATATATATTAAAAGGGTAAAAAAAAAAACCTTTGCCCATTTTTTCCCTAAAGTAATATTGCAAAAAATAAAAGTTAATATAACTGGTATCGCCACATCTGTAAAAGTCCAAGCTATTACAATATAATGTTATTTAACCCGCTTGGTGAAGGCCGTGAAGTAATAAAAATTTAGAACGCCCAAATTTAGTTTTTTGGTTACATTAGCTAACAAAAAAAAAAAAAGTAATCAAGAAGTCAAATGTACCCCAAAATTGTACCAATAAAAACGACAGCTCTCCCTGCCAAAAATAAGCCATCACACCGCTAAATCGACAGAAAAATAAAAAAAAGTTATGGGTCTCAGAATATGGCAACACAAAAAATAAAATGTTAACACTTTTTGTTATACAAAAAGCATATAAATTTGGTATCGCCGTAATCGTATCAACCCGTAGAATTAGGCGAACATGTAGTTTTTACAGCACGATGAACGCAGTTGAAAGAAACCCCTAAAAAATGGTGCAATAGCTGTTTTTTGCCCATTTCCCACACAAAGAATTGTTTGCCCATTTTCTATTACATTATATGGTACATTAAATGGTGGCAGGAAAAATTACAACATGTTCCGCAAAAAACAAGCCCTCATATGGCTATGTAGGCAAAAAAAATTGCTGTTTCGTTAAACGGGTAAGTCTACTTTTGGTAATTATATTACAAGTATAAAAGACTAACATTAAATCCTACATGGCTTACACCTACTGTAAAATTATTTGATTCAGTATTTTCATGTAAAAAGTTGTTTAAGTGCTGTAAGGGCTGTTGGGAAAGTCTGGGAGTCCTGCTCCCCATGCCCAGAAAATTTTGAAACAATATATCCCTGTAAATTCAGTGCAATTATAGTCAATGTGAGGTAGAGGGTCATAGTGTAAAACTGCAAATGGGTGACCATGTATGATGACCCAGCTCCACATATCTGTGACCTATCATGGATCACCAAAGTACCACCATAACAAGAATGTATAATAAAACGAATCATCACATGTCCTCATGAGATATATGGAAAGCATGTATAAGCGAGAGGGGGCGGGGGGACGTTTGTGCAATGTTTTGTGTGTTTTCTGATAAGAAACCAACAGCAATGTTTTGTCTGGATTTAAAATGAATGCATTATATTCTTTATTACTTTCCTTTACATTGTCCCATAAGTTTGGAAGAATCAAATTAAGCTGACTGTACTATTAGTAAGTTAGGCAATAAATTAAATAGCAATAATTGAATATAATGTTATTACTGGAAGTCTATAGTGTCCAAATGCAATGTATTCTAGAGAATTTGTTGTTTTATACAACACCGTTTCATTTCATTAAGAAATATCTGCTCATGGGCAGCCACATACTACTGGGTGGAGATTCCAGCTCACAGATCCACACCTATCAGACGCTTATAAAATATATCGAGGGTGGCCACAATGCAGCTTGAGTCTCAACATGAGCCTTTTCATGCAGCTCCTGGTCACCCAACTTTGTGCCCATTCAGTAGGATCGCTCTAATTTCCTATCACTGCCCTCCTGAACACATCTATGATCCTTCCTGCGAAACTTGTCTTCTTCAGGGTTAATGTGTGACTGCAGAGTTGGCAGAGAAAGAGACCTTTACTCAAATGGCTGCTGATGAGCTACTTACTTTTTTCATCTGAAACCAATTTTGCCCAATTTTGCATGGTGCTATATCAAAAGTATGTTTATAAAGTGCAGGGCCAGAGCATTTAGCCCAAGTTAAAGGCAGAAAAAGTGTATGGTGCTGAAGAACAATGTCATTCAGAAATAGATGATATAAGGATTGCTGATTTTAGCATCTCTTAGACCAGTTTCACACACACAGTTTTGATGCGATTTTTGGTTCAGTTTTTGGCTCCGTTTTAGTTTAGACAAACACAGAACTGGACACAAAAGAAAGGAGATGCATCAGTCTTATCTTTATAACTTTCCTTCCTTTTGGATCCACTTCTGGATTTGGGTAAAAAAAACTGAGCCAAAAAATGCACCAAAAACGTCATCAAAACTGTGTGTGTGTGATCCTGACTTGTGATAGCCATAGTTAGGACACTTTTTGGACTTGCAGCATAGTGTTGATGATAGCAGTTGAAAAAAACAAAACAAGCCACAGGGATAGCCATCATTTATTTGAGTGGTTGAGGGGCAATTACCCTTTTGTCCCATGGCAGAATGCTCATAGTATTTTAAATATTTTTGCTTTAAAGCACAGTTTTATGAATAGGAAGCCCAAACGTGTTCCCTTTTTTATTCCTATTGTGTCTAATTCAAATCAAGGTCCCGGTAGGAATACCTGCAGTCACATAATCAATAACTTTAACAGAAAGAAGAAAAGGGAGAATAATTTGATATGTCTGGATGTTTGCACGGCAGACTGAAGTGCTCATATGGCTTGGACTTTCCACAACACTGAGGTTAAGCAACAGTGAGTTTCAATGCTCTTTGCCCACGTTTCTTGATAGAAGGTCAGTTGTGTAACCCTAAGTACATAGACCTGTCCTGCACACATACATTACTGTCAATCAAAGTTTTCTACTGTACAGGCCAATAATTCATGGAGGGAAATTGTTTTCAGATGTCATTTTGACAATAGTAGAACATTACAGCTGTAGATAATAAGACAAATCATTACTTTGACAGAGTAAATAGCCCTTTGTAGATTTTCCATCATAGTAAATGAGGTTTCTGCGATTATATTATTTTCAAGGGCTTTTAAATCAATACAATAAGTAAGTGAATGTCATTGAAAAAAAGTGTTAACATGCATGGACTCAACCGGGCCATGATGTACCAATATGTATGAAAGAAGAAGAAGCAAATCTTTACCTCCTGAGCAAAGGTTCAAATGTTTCAATACTGGTGCTGTGGGAAGAGTTTTTATTATTTTAATCATTACGTTTTTTATTAAAAGTTGTTTTTTTTTACAAAAAGAGAACAAAGCGGAAACATACATGTTAATTTAAAAATAAGAAACAAAGCTGGCTTGCAAGCCAGAGAAACAATAATGTGTAAAGTTAGAGCATGGTAGTAACAGACATGAATAACAATGACAAAATAGAAATATGGTAGAGATTATCATATCAAATTATCAGTAATCAGAATTTATCAGCAAAAAATGGTGTGGGGGGGAGCAATATTCATCAGGCCTAATTCACACGAGCTTGTTCAGTCGGTGATATACGGCCCGTGTGTCGGCCGCATTTCCTGGACCGAACACACTGCAGGGAGCCGGGCTCCTAGCATCATAGTTATGTACGACGCTATGAGTCCCTGCCTCTCCGTGGAACTACTGTCCCGTACTGAAAACATGATTACAGTACGGGACAGTTTTCACGCATCGAGGAAGTGACACCATGCTCGTGTGAATTAGGCCTCAGCAGATAAACTAAGCAGAAGACTGGAGAATGTGCCAGGGAAGAGGATAACCAAATTGACCATCTCATTTTCAAAGTGGTAGGTGGTGAACAGTAGAGGCCTATTGCATTTGCACATTCACTTTAGCACATAATTCCAAAAGAGTACAGGTATCGCTAGATTTCAATTTTGTCTAACAGAAGTAAGGATTTGTGCAAAGAGACATCTAAGGTTATGTGGAAAGTTGAACAGGCCAAGCAGAACAAAGGCAAGGAAAGGGAGAGACAGGAGAGCGTGACAGTGTAGATAGTAGATGGAAAAACCTCAGTCTGAAAAACGGGGCATTTTTGGGCAGAACTCCCCAAGTGTGACTCAAAGTACCCGTGGAGCAGAAATGTTTCCAACAAAAATAAGAATAACCAGGTATACTATGTGCCAATCTGTTCAGAGTAAGATACCACTGTAATGGGTGGACCAAAGCAGTGCTTGTTTCCACTGTTCAGAGGAGAAGGTGATCTGCAGGTCCTGTTCCCATTTAAGCATGTTGCGTAGCTTAAGAGATGTTGAAGGAAAGATTATAGAAAGTTTTGGGAATACTCTTCTTGGCAAAGATAACTTTTTAAATGTCTGCATTCTGGCAATCCAAGAAAGTCCTATTTTCGAAATTCTGTCCACTTCATGTTTCAGGGCATTATACAGTGATGGAGTTCAGCCGGTAGCATAAGTTAAAGCTTGACTAAAGGATTCCAAGTTTCCTGAATAAGATGGAACAACATAAAATTAGCTTTTTTTTTTAGCAAATGCGTCAGTTTATGCTAGCTTTTTCACACACAGAATGGACCATGGACAAAATTCATCCCAATTCACATTCTGCCACTTCTCCCGTGCATGGGGATACCAAATATGTGTGCCTTATTATCACATAGAGATGTAGGAGGGCGGAGGATAGAAGAAGCTTATTTCAAAAATCGCCTTTTTTCAAAGCTGGTTTTACAAAACTCAACAGAGTTTCTATAACACTTCCAAAATATCTGCTCTTGAAGCAGAGATCCCAAAATATTCATCTAGGGGGATAATGGGAATTTATTTTTTGGGGTTTTCTAAAATAAGAAATTGCAGGTTTATGCAAATGGGGCTCTCCAGCAGATGAACTTTAGAAAATATGCAAACATGACATTCACCCCCGCCCCCCCATTCCCTCCCTCACCCTTGGAGTAAAATCAGGGGAAAAATAAAAATGTAATGTAGGGCAAATATATTTTCAACTAATTAACTAAAATCTAATAATTCATAACAGTGTGGTATTTTTCAAAACATGGCCTGGTTGCGAGGGACATGATGGACAGAAATATCGGGAATCTTTGCGGTGCCCGTCTTTTCTGCAGATGCGACACTTTTTCTGGGGGTTGCTTCTAGTAGGTGTTGGGGGAATCCGAGTGATGAAATGTCTTTCAGTCAGTCTCATGACATCCTCAGACTGGGGGCATTCTCTGGTGTCCTGAACATCAAAAATGAGGCCTTCAATAATTTTCTCCTGGAAATCCAGGTATGTGTCTCTGCCTCTGTTTTTCTTATAGAGCACAAATGAGTTGTGGATGGCCACCTGTAACAAATAAATGGCCACTTTTTTGTACCAGGTTTTTGTTTTTCGCTTCACTAAATAGGGCTGTAAAACCTGGTCGCTTAAATCCACCCCACCCATGTACTTGTTATATTCGGACACGCTCACTGGTTTGTGCTTGTCCGATGTTGCCCCTCTTTCCCTCACTGCCACTGTTCCTGCGGTATGAATCGTGCTTAGCACATACACGTCTTTGCGATCCCTGAACTTGACCGCCAGCAATTCCTCAGATGCATAAGCACAGGAGTCCCCCTTTACCATGCGCTTCCCCACTAATTGCTGCGGAAAACCAATTAGGTTTTTGCGCATTGTACCACATGCCCCAGTCCTTGCAGCATGCAAATGCCTAAACAGGGGCACACTGGAATAAAAATTATCGCAGTACAGGTGGTATCCCTTGTGAAGCAAAGGCTGCATTATCTCGCACACGATCTTACTGCTGGTGGAAAGATCAGGGGGGCATCCAGAAACATTTATTGTGCGGTCCCGCCCTTCATAAATCCTGAAGGCGGTGGTATATCCTGACCCGCTTTCACACAATTTGTAGAGCTTAACGCCATATCTTACCCTTTTGGAAGGTAGATATTGACGAAAGCTAAGTCTTCCATGGAAGTTGAGGAGGGATTCGTCCACGCTTACATTCTGCTCAGGGGTGTAGATTTGCAGGAATAAATTATTGAGGGAATTTATCAGTGGTCTTATTTTGAACAACCGATCACGGTTTGCATTGGTACTTGGGGGGGCCTGTGCGTTGTCGTTGAAGGGGAGGAACCTCATTATTGTCTCATAACGAGACCTGGGCTTTACTGCAGAATACACTGGGGTGGCTTGGGCGGGTCTTGTTGACCAGTAAGACCTAATGGAGGGCTTTTTGACATAACCCATATTTAGGGTGAGCCCCCAAATTTTTTTTCATTCCTGCAAATTGGTGGGCGTCCAATCTCTGGCATGGGTGGATGAAGGTTTCTGCCTTATATATTGAGCGGCATATAAATTTGTTTCGTGGACAATGATATTTAGGATGTCGTCCGTTATAAATAAATGGAAGTAATCAATTTGGACAAAATTTGTATTGTCCACGGTTATGCCAGGAGTGGCAGTAAATCCGTGGATTCTAAGCCCAAAAGATGGGGCAGGTGCCCATACAAGAGCCTGAACTGGAGGGACCAGGCTGTCCCATGCTACAGCGCTACTTGGCCCTGCGCTTTCATGTTCTGCAGTTTCAACTGCATCAGGGACAACGTCCCCTGAAGATGAACCTGAAGTGACGCTATCATCGTCACTGCCCAAAACAGGTTCCATCTCTGACGCCATCTCTGATGCGGTCTCCGACTCAGACCACAGCATGGCGTATGCCTCCTCGGCGCTAAACAACTTCCTCGCCATAACGTCACTAACACTAACTAAACAAACAGTTTTTTTTTTTATAAAACACACAAACTAACTGGTATATATATCTACACTACCGCTAACAAAAAAATAAACCGCTATTGCTATATATATTATATATATGTGGATATATATATAATTATATACTCCCTACCTGCCTATTCTAATAGAATGAAAGGTAGATAGATAGAAAAAAAGATAGATGGATAGATTGTAAATCTATCTATACAGAGAATGTTTTATAGTGTAACTGTATTTTTTTTGTAACTGTAATCTTGTAATCTTCTGGCAGCAATTCTCTCGAGTCTCTTCTTCTCCTCAAACTGAAACAATGTTTGAGGAGAAGAAAAGAGGCAGGAGATTTGCTGCCAGAAATATAAAAATAAAACAAATGTGGTCGCTGTGATAGGTTTTCGAAATACTGTACATACACACATTAACTAAATACACATGTACCTGTACAAACACTTACCACATATAAAGTATATTCAGAAGAATAGAAGAATGTCTCCTAGCTCATGTTCTCTGGATACCCACTACAATGCTGCTCTGGACTCTAGAATTTGTGCTGATTCTCTAGCCAAATAGTATTTAAACCACACTCCATTAGCTGGGTAGAATGGAGCTACCATTTATAAACTAAGCACTGTTCCTAATTTTAGGCCACAGGCTTCTCCGCCCAGGCAGGCGCATGATACAGTGACGGCCGCACTGCATCTCTCCATCTGGTCCGCTGACAGTATAGGACAAAAGAGGTCCTAGCTGCTCTGCTTCTCATGGGAATGATGGGGTTATGAAAGTATAATGCTTTTTGTTTTATTAAATTTTCAGAGTTAGGATTACTGTGAGGGAGCACAAAAGCGGGCATTACAGATGTGTCCACCCTTACCTTAGCCTGAATATGGTTAAGGACTTCAATTTCTCATTAAACAAATTCAATACAGCATAACGACATGCTAGCAAAGCCCTTAACATATAGCATAGATATCCCTTGACAGAGTATCAGGTTCTTTTTTCGAAACTGGTCATCTTGCACCACACATCACTGGATATGTTGAGATGTGAGGAAAGGTAAGGACACATCTGTATTTCTGTGGTGGGGGCACAAAGGGGGCACTATTACTGTGTGGGGCACTATGAGGAGCACTATTACTGTGTGGGGCCTAAAAGGGGGAACTATTACTTTGTTGGACATAGAAGGGGGCACTATTACTGTGTGAGGCACAAAAGGGAGCACTATAACTGTGTGGGGAACTATTAATAACTGTTTGAATCACTATCTATCTGGCACTATTTTTTTTTTGGGGGGGGGGACTATTGAGTCGTGTAAGAACTCATGGCGGTCTGAGCTGAATAGAGAAGAAAAAGTTAATGATTATATTCAGAGAAGATAATTCCTATGAGTTAAAACCTTTCCCATTAATGTATATAAAAAATGGCACTAATAAATATAATTGTTTTTATGTCCTAAATTGACAGTGCAGATATTCTAAGACAATAAACAATGTTCAGGAGGGGGGGGGGGGCTCTCGTTAAAACTTTGCACTGGGACCACCATTATGTTAAAATGTATCAGATGTTGTAATTGTCCGGTCCATGTGCTCAGACCCCTACCGATCACTGGCACAGAGGCAAACTTTCTTATGTTCTAGCCTAGGTAAAGTCTGAACTTCACAAATAACCTCATCTCTTTGACATGTCAGAGGTCCACAGCGTGTGGTGACAACCCACCATTGGCCATGTATAACAGAACCACTAGAATAAATAACTAGATTTACTCATTACGCTATGTTCTTTACTCATATGTTAGGTTTGAAGGATTACTGCCTGCATGGAGTTTGTATGTTCTCCCCATGTTTGCCTAGGTATCCTCCCAGTTTGCTCATTTCTTCCCACACTAAAAACAAACTGAAAGGTGAGCTGGCTTCCAATGAAATTGGGACTATTTGTCTGGAACAGGGAAATTAGATTGTGAGACCCATTGGGGACAGGACTAATGTGAGTGATGACAATCTCTGTACCTTGCTGCAGAATATGTTGGCGCCATATAAGGGCTATGGGAATAAATAAATACGGCCAATCTTGTCCTATATATTCCTTTTAGGAGATAGCAAAACCCTGAGCAAGTAATTATTTTGAAATGAAGGAGGAAGTTATATGTTCATCAATTTTAGGCCACGATACATAACTTCTAGCAGGAGCCTTCATGTGAACAATTCCAGGATGTCCTTCATGCAGAACTTTAAGCACTTGAGTATGACCAACTCTGGAAATTACCACTCGGTTACCCCAGAGTAGACAACCTTTGTAAGCAGAGAGTTCATGCTGCTTTTATTCAAAAGGTTTAAAATAATTTGTTAATTTTAAATGTGACCACCCTTTCCAAAGCCAGTTGAATACTCTTGCCGAAATTGGATCCATGGCAGCCTTGCGAGCAATGTCAGTAGATTGCAATGGAGGATTGGATAGTGACTCGAGCATAAGAAAATCAGCCGTCTTAGGGTATGTTCACACGGCCTATTTACGGACGTAATTCGGGAGTTTTTGCCCCGAATTACGTCCGAAAATAGCACCTCAATAGCGCTGACAAACATCTGCCCATTGAAAGCAATGGGCAGACGTTTGTCTGTTCACACGAGGCGTCAAAGAAGTGACCTGTCACTTCTTTGGCCGTAATTGGAGCCGTTATTCATTGACTCCAATGACTAGCAGCGCCAATTACGTCCGTAATTGACGCGGCGTTCAAGCGCCTGCACATGCCGATACGGCTGAAATTACGGGGATGTTTTCAGGCTAAAACATCCCCGTAATTTCAGCCGTTACGGGCGCCCTCGTGTGAACATACCCTTATTGGTAAACGGTTAAGGGCATCAGCATTGTTGATTACTTTTCCTGGCCGGTGATGTAGCTCAGTATCATATGCTTTTAACATTAACCGCTTCGGGACGAAGCCATTTTTTGATTTTTCATTTTCGTTTTTCACTCCCCGCATTCCAAGAGCCATAACTTTTTTATTTGTTCATCAATAGAGTGGTGGGAGGGCTTATATTTTGCGGGAGGAGTTGTAGTTTCTTTTGGTACCATTTATAGTTCCATATAATGTACTGGGAAACTGAAAATAAATTCTTTGCGGGCTGAAAATGAAAAAAACGGAGATTCCTCAATTGTTTTTTGGGTTTTGTTTTTACGGCTTTCACCGTGCGGTAAAAACAACAACTTATCTTTATTCTGTGGCTCAGTATGATTACGGTGATACCAAATTTATATATATTTTTTTATATATATTACTACTTTTATTGATAATAAACTTTGTTAAAAAAAATAATTTTGTGTCGCCACATTCTGAGAGCCATATCTTTTTTATTTTTTCACCGATTGAGCGATGTGAGGGCTTATTTTTTGTGAGGCGAGCTGTAGTTTTTATCGGTACTATGTTTTAGTACATAGATCTTTTTGATCACTTTTTATGAAATTTTTTTTTACAGCTAATTTGACCAAAAAAAACGAGATTTTGGCGTTTTACATTTTTACTTTTTACGGCGTTCACCGTGCGCGTTAAATAATGCTATATTGTAAAAGTTCAGACTTTTACGGATGCAGCGATACCAATTTTGTTTACTTTTTAATTTTTTACATTACTTTAGGGAGAAAATGAGAAAATATATTTTTTTCGAACTTTTAATATATTCTTTTTTTTCACTACTAAAAACTTTTTTTACTTTTTTTCACACACTTTATTAGCCCACCTAGGGGACTTGAACCAGCGATCATTAGATCACTGGTACAATATACTGCAATACTAACGTATTGCAATATATCATAATTTTTACAGGCATCTGTTAAGCCCTGCCACAGGCAGGGCTTAGCAGATGCAGAGTGAAGGCAGCCCTGGGGGGCCTTCATTGGGCCCCTGGGCTGCCATAACAAACATCATCACCCCCGATCTCACTCCGGGGGGGGGAATGAGTTGTCTGAGGGGGACGCCCCCCTCTTTTCAACGCCTCAGATGCTGCGGTCACGATTATTGACTGCAGCATTTGAGGGGTTAAACAGCGCGATCGCTACGCCCAGCTGTTAGACCCGGGTGTCCCCTGTCAAATACAGCCAATTCTATCCACATCAGTCCCTCTCTCCTTCCCTTGCCCATGTACAGCTCCCATTCACTATTCACTCTTCTGAATCACTTTATTCCTCCCACTGCTCAACACAAAAGTCACTCTTATAAAACACCATTTGCAGACTCTCTCCATTCTCCTGCTATTCGCTGCAGGTGACATCTCTCCCAACCCTGGTCCTCCCTTTTCTTCTGCCAAGCTCAACACTTTACCTGACACACATAGAAACCCTGCTAATCTTCTTAACATTCCTTGTATGTCTTCTCCTGTCTCTTTTAACTGTGAACTCTGGAATTCTCTGTCTGTGTGCAACAAACTCACCTTTATTCATGACTTATTCCATTCTAACTCTTTCAACCTCCAGGCTATAACAGAAACATGGCTACACCTGTCTGACACTACTTCTCCCGCTGCTTTCCACTTCTCTCATGCCCCCAGACCTGAGAATTGGCAGGGTGGAGAGGAGTATACTTCTTTTCCCACACTGCACGTTCCAGGTCATTCCCCCAGTCCCCTCACTCACATTTCCCTCTTTTGAAGTCTGCACCCTCAAACTCTTTCGCCCATTTTTCCTCCAAGTGGCAGTTGTCTACCGCCCCCGGGCTCATCTTGTCACTTCCTGGATAATTTTGCTGGCTTCCACAATTCCTATCAACTGAAACACCAACTCTAATCATGGGTGACTTTACCCCTTCCCGACATTTGATGTATCCATACGCCAAAGTTGGGTAGGGGAAGTATGGAACGGGCTCACGGAGTGAACCCGCTCCATACGATGCGTGTGTCGGCTGTTTGTTACAGCCGACACTTCAGAGTAACGAGCGGCATCGTGCTCAAAATGCTGCGGTCAATAGCGACTGCAGCATTTAAATAGTTAGAAAGAGGGGGGCGACCCCCTCTAACAGCTCATCGCGCCACAACGCAATGCTGCCTGGGGACCTAATGAAGGCCCCCAGGTCCGACATCTTTGTGCCTCCGGCAGGGCTTAATAGAAGCCTGTCAGAATCACGATATACTGCAATACATTATTATTACTGCTTTTTTCATTTTCTATCCCATAAATAATTTTTTTCCCATTTCCTAATACCTTATATGGCAAAATAAATGGTGCTACGAAAAACTACAACTCGTCCTGCAAAAATCAAGCCCTCATAGAACTATATTGACGGAAAAATAAAGACGTTCTGGCTTTTCTAAGTAATGAAAATCTGAAAAAGGGCTGCGGCGGGAAGGGGTTAAAGGATCTCTCCACTTTTTTTTTTTATTGCACCCTCCACTTCTACATTGGTGTTTCAGTGGGGTGCTGTGTGCAGAAATACTTACCAATTCCCGCATGTTGTCTTTTTCTGTTCCAGCGCCGCTCACGTGATCTTTATTCTGACCTGGTCTGGAATCGCTCCTTTTCATAAAACCGAAAGTAAGGCTCTCAATGCATTCCTATGGAGCCTCGTTCTGGATCCCATATGAATGCATTGAGAGCCTGAGTTCTGATTTACACAAAGGCACAGTGACTCCGGACAAGTCAAAGGGAAGATCATGTGAGCGGCGCTGCACCCGAAAAAGGACAAGATGCAGGGATCGGTAAGTATTTCTGCACAAAGGCACCCCACTGTAACACCAATGTACAAATGGAGGGTGCAATAAAAAAAAGTGGCGTGCTTCTTTAACATCCCCATTGATAACCCAATCTCCTCATCTGCCAGTTCCTTTGACACTTTAACCTCCTCCCTAGGTCTGTCACAACTTACTAACTCGCATTTGTCAGCAGAAATCCTCCATTACAAATATATGCTGAGAGTTTACAACTCTGCCCTTCATAGAGCTAAACTGTCTATTTCACCTCTCTCATCTAATAATCCAAAACGCCTCTTTGATACTTTTCACTCCCTCCTTAGTCCTAAAGTGCAGACGCCAATCACAGATCTCAATGCTGAAGACCTGGCCACTTATTTTAAAGTTAAAATTGACAACATCCGCCATGATATTATCTCCCAGTCCCCTAGTAACATCGATCCCCTTCCCTCCCGCACTCCCTCTTCTTCACTTTCAGCATTTGACCCAATAACAGTAGAAGAAGTCTCCAGGCTCCTTTCTTCTTCTCGTCCTAACTGCCCTAGTGAACCTATCTGCTCACACCTCGTCCAGTCCCTCTCCCCGGCTGTCACTAGTCACCTGGCTAAGATTTTTAACCTCTCTCTTTCTTCTGGAATCTTTCCCTCCTCTTTTAAACATGCCGTTATAAACCCATTACTGAAAAAAACAGCTCTTGACCCATTCAGTGCTGCTAACTACCGACCGGTCTCTAATCTCCCCTTCATCTCCAAACTCCTGGAACGCTTGGTCTACTCTCACCCTGCAATCTGGTTTCCGCACTCTACACTCCACAGAAACTGCCCTTACTAAAGTCTCAAACTATTTCTTGGCGGCTAAATCTAATGACAAATACTCTCTACTGATTCTTCTAGATCTCTCTGCAGCCTTTGACACTGTAGACCACCAACTCCTACTTAACATGCTCCACTCTATTGGCCTTAAAGACACAGCTCTCTCTTGGTTTACTTCCTATCTCTCTGACCGTCATTCAGTGTGTCATTTGCTGGTTCTACTTCTTCTCCTCTTGCCCTTGCTATCGGAGTTCCTCAGGGATCAGTCCTAGGTCCGCTTCTCTTTTCTCTCTACACAGCCCCTATTGGCCAAACCATCAGAAAATTTGGCTTCCAGTACCATCTCTACACTG
This sequence comes from Rhinoderma darwinii, assembly GCF_050947455.1. NCBI lineage: Eukaryota > Metazoa > Chordata > Amphibia > Anura > Rhinodermatidae > Rhinoderma > Rhinoderma darwinii. The sequence goes on along the minus strand of NC_134696.1, from coordinate 42,230,881 downwards.
ATGATACCTAATTATATGATTTTTCCCATCACATCACCCCTGCTAAAATACAAAACACCAGCTATTGTCTATCAGCTGTTTCTAACATCATGTCCTCTTTCTAGCTGAAAAGGAATCTTTCTAAAACTGAGCTCCTTGTGTTTCCACCATCTACTAACCTACCCAAACCTGGTGTCTCCATCTCAGTGTGTGGCACTACCATAACTCCCAGGCAACATGCCCGCTGTCTCAGGGTTATTTTTGACTAAGATCTTTTCTTTACTTCGCACATTCAATCACTTCCATGATCCTGTCAATTTCACCTCAAAAACATCTCCAAAATCCACCCTTTTCTTACTGTGGAAACAGCCAAAACCCTCATTGTCGCTCTGATTCCCTCTCGTCTTGACTGCTGTAACTCATTACTAATCGGTCTTCCGCTCACTAAACTCTCCCCTCTACAATCTATTCTAAATTCAGCAGCCAGGCTCGTCTTTCTGAATAACCGCTGCACAAATGCCTCTACCCTGTGCCAGTCACTGCACTGGTTGCCCATACCCTTCAGAATAAAATTCAAACTTATTACTCTCACCAACAAAGCTCTCCACAGTGCTGCACCTCCTTACATCTACTCTCTCATCTCAGTTTGCCACCCTACTCGCTCTACGTTCTGCCAACGACTTTAGATTAACATCCGTCACTTCCGTCTCCAAGATTTTTTTCGTGCTGCACCAGTCCTCTGGAATGCACTACCCCAGACAATCAGATTAATTCCCAATATCCAGTTTTAAACGTGTCCTAAAAACACATCTTTTTAGACAGGCCTATAACATTCCCTAATCTGACTCCTTTCCCTGCCCCCCTTTTACATTAGTCATGAGAACTTGACCCCTTTATTCAGCAGTGTCCCCCACACTCCTTGCACCCTAATGCACTTCATGTCTGTGATACACAGATACTGGCTGGTGACCGGCTCATGAAGCTTCATGTGTACTACCCCATGTGTATAAAAGATGGCTGGACCATTGTACTTAATAAGCACTTTTTTACATTTTGAGTCTCCCTTATTTCCTCATAGATTGTAAGCTCTTGGGAGCAAGGTCTCCACTCCTTTTGTTTGAATTGTAAATTAGTTTTGTCAATATATAATGATATTGCCTGTACATTTTCCCTCTGAATTGTAAAGTGCTGCAGAATATGTTGGCACTATATAAATAAAGATAATTATTATTATATAAAATAAAGTATAACATAATAAAAATAGCAAATAATACACCAGTTAGGCCCTATTCACACGAACGTGTTTTTGCGTCCGCAATTCCCCCGAAAATCCACGGGAGAATTACGGACCCATTCATTTCTATGGGCCTATACACACTATCCGTGTTTTCACGGGTCCCCGCATGTCCGCAAATAAGTGATGCATAAACTCAAGACATGTCTTATTACGGCCCGCAAATTCGATGCGGACATGCCCATAGAAGTCAATGGGCCCGTGGAAAATGCGGATACACCTCCGTGTGTCAACCGCAGTTTGCGGATTTGCGGAAGTATTGCTAGGCGACGACCGGGAATGAGTTCTGTCGTCGTGAAGGCTGGAGAGAGTGCAGGAAAGCAGCAGAGAGCAGCATGGCTTCTATGATCAGCGTTGAGAAGTTAATCATCCTAGTCCAGCACAAGCCATGTCTATGGGATCAGCGCCTGGAAGAGTATTCTCACAGGAATATAAAAGATCTTTCCTGGCAGGAGGTCTGCGATGAACTGTATTTGGCAGAGTGGGAGAAGGCAATAAAAGCGCAAAAGAAACGCATGGGTAAGTTTCACACCTTGATGCTGTTTGTTATTTTTTAAAGGGTACTTCTGTCATGTCATAATGACATCTTTGAAGTTTTGATTGGTGGGGGTTGGATCACTGAGACACCCACCAATCGCTGAAATGAAGCAGCAGAAGTGCACGTGTGATTGCTTAGTTTGTGCGATTGGTGGGGGTCTCATGGTTCAGACCACCACCAATCAAAACGTGACATGTCACTATTAGGCTGGGTTCACACGTGGCGGAATTTCACTTGAATTCCGCTGCGGACACTCCGCAGCGTTAATCCGCAGCGGAGCCGTTTCTCCATTGACTTCCACTTCTATTTAGAAGTGTTCGTTTAGACGATGTGTAAAATTCCGCTGCGGAGCATAGGCTGCGGAGCGGAATTTGGTGTCCGCAGCATGCTCTGTCTGTTGCGGACCAGTGGCGGACTGGTTGCGGACTCATGGCGGAATTTCTCCATTGACTTCAATGGAGATTCTAAATTCCGCAATGAAGTCCGCAGCTGTCATGCACATGTTATGTGTGCTGAGGAATGCGTCTTGCTTTTTTGCCATGACATTTCTTCATTCTGGCTGGACCTATGTATTTCTAGGTCTACAGCCAGACTGAGGAAGTCAATGGGGCTCCCGGAATTACTGGAGCGTTGCTAGGAGACGTCAGTAAATAGTCACTGTCCAGGGTGCAGAAAGAGTTAAGCGATCGGCAGTAACTGTTTCTGCACCCTGGACAGTGACTACCGATCCCAATATACAGCAACCTGTCAAAAAAATAGAAGTTCATACTTACCGAGAACTCCCTGCTTCTTTCTCCAGTCCGGCTTCCCAGGATGACGTTTCAGTCTAAGTGACAGCTGCAGCCAATCACAGGCTGCAGCGGTCACATGGACTGCCGCATCATCCAGGGAGGTCGGGCTGGATGCCGAAAGAGGGACGCGTCACCAAGACAACGGCCGGTAAGTATGAAATTCGTTTATTTTCACTAGGGAAAGTGCTGTCCCTTCTCTCTATCCTGCACTGATAGAGAGAAGGGAAGCACTTTTCCCGCAGTCCGCAGCAGCTAGTCCGCATCAATTTACTGCACATTTTGGGCAGATCCGCCGCAGAATCTGCAACGCAGATTCTGTGCGGCATTGATGCGGACAGCTGCGGAGGAAATCCGCCACGTCTGGCCGTGCACTTAGGGCACGGGCAGACGTGGTGGAATTGCTGTTGAATTCAATGCAAAAACTGAAATCTGTGGCAAGTCCGCTGTCTTTTCTGCAACGTCTGAATTACCTGTCAAATATGCAAATGTTGGTGCAGATTTGTTGCGTAAATGCCCCAAATCTGCACCAACATTTTCAGTGGAAAAACTCTACCACGTATGGTCGTGCCCTTACATTTCAGAAGTTCGAGTAACGTTACACTTCAAATATGTTGATCTGTGATTTTTTTATTTTATCTCATAGTTGACTAGTTGACTTCTAAAGGGGTTGGGACAAGCTTTTGACATCATGTTGTACCTAGCATTTTGCGGATTACATACGGATGAACTGCGGAGGACATTTCACGGAACACGGTCCTGGAATTTGCGGACCAGAAAAACACTACGGTCGTGTGCATGAGGCCTTACATTCCGCATACTATAACATTTTACTTTCTCTAGAAATATGATTTATTTTTTTCACAACACAAATAGAAAGAAATAGAGAAAAATTGATTAATCTCTACAAAACGACGAAGGTGATTTCCAGCCACCTCCACCTTACTGTAGTGTTAACTATGCTGACATTGTGACTGTGAAAATGGAACCATTGGGAGCACAAAGTAATAATGACTCCTCATTCACATCATCAATCACACAATCAATCCAGTTACATTTAACCAGCTGAGGAGCATTCTTCAAATCGAATGACTCTTTTCAAGGTTGACCTGGATCAAGACTGCAACCCTGGTTCCAATAACTTTCAATTACATTGTCCAATACACTGCAGAAAAGATACTGTCAGGCCAGGGCCTACATTGTGATAACGTCTAGTGAGCAGGAGAAACAGTACTTTACAAAATCATTTGTATTACAGATTTTATTTCTAGATTTATTCAAAGCAAGAGAAATGCAAATGTTTGTAAAATTAAAAAATAAATGGCTAAAATTAAAACAAAAATTTACATGATGTGAAAGATCGACACTATTCAAGATTTTATAGAAATTATTAAATATGAGTGTGGTTTTTATAATACACAGGGGTATTTAACCTTGAAGAGGACTAGTCATTTTTCAGGGTTTTAGGTGCACATTTAACCCCTTCCCGCTGCAGCCATTTTTTTAATTTTCATTTTAAAAAAAATCTTCCCACCTTCCAAAAGCCATAACTTTTTTATTTTTCAGTGGATAAAGACATTCTAGGGCTTGTTTTTTGCAGGATGAGCTGTAGTCTTCACAGCACCATTTATTGTACCATATAATGTAAAAAAAAATAATTGTGGGGTGGAATATGAAAAAAACAGGGATTCCTCAATCTTTTGAGGGGTTTAATTTTTACGGCTTTCAAGGTACGGTAAAAATTGCATGTTAACTTTATTCTACCGGTTAATACGATTCCGGCGATACCAAATTTATATATATTTTTTTATGTCTTACTACTTTTACAAGGAAGTACATTTTGTGTTTTGTCGCCACATTCTTAGAGCCATAACGTTTTTATTCTTTCCGTCGATTGAGCGGTTTGAGTGCTTGTTTTTTGCAGGACAAGCTGTAGTTTCTATTGGTGCCATTTTGGGCTGCATAAGACTTTTTGATCACTTTTTATTTTATTTTTTGTGGGATATAAAGTGACCAAAAAACAGCGATTCTGACGATTTCATTTTTTAAGACGTTCACGGTTTTGGATTAAATAATGCCATATTTTAATAGTTCGGACTTTTACGGATACAGTGATACCATTTTTTTTTTTCTTTTTACATTACTTTGGAGCAGTGGTTCCCAACAACAGGGTGCCGCTGCACTCTGGGATACCGTGAGAACCCTTAAGGTGTGCCGCGACACTCCTCTAATCCTCTGCCACCAAAAAGAAAAAAGCAATAATAATAATATAATTATAATAATAATATATTATAACCCCTTCAAGGACACAGTATGTTGTCCTCTAATTGTGCCCACACAGTATTAGGCCCCCTACGTGCCACACACAGTATATTGCCCCCTGTAGTACCCCTACACAGTATAATGTCTGATTAGTGTGCCCCCTCCCCTGGCTGCCACATACAGCCCCCCTTGTAGATAGTGCCCCCCTGCAGATTGTGCCATACAGCCTCCCTGTAGACTGTGCCATAATCCCCCACCTCCTCCTTGTATATCATTCCATACAGCCCACCTCCCCCTTGCAGACAGTGCTCCCAAACAAAAAAAATTGTACTCACCTAGACCCCGGTCCCATGACGAACTGAGATGTTCCACGACGGGATTCTTGCATAGGCCAGCGTGATCCTGTAGCCTAGTACAGAGTTTCTCAACCTTTTCGGACTCGAGACACCACTGGAAAAATGTTTTTAGAAAGACAGAAAACAGCGAAAAACAAGCACTAAACTCGTAGGGTATGTTCATACATCGTTTTTTTGTAAGGCAAAAAAAATCTGCCTCAAAATTCCTTCATGAATTTTGAAGCAAATTTTGAATTGACAGCGTTGTTTGATATTTTTTTTTTGCGTTTTCTTTAAGCCGTTGCAGCTAATGAAAAAGATGCAGGCAAAAAAGCACCAAACGAGCACCGCAGGTATTTTCTGCCTCCTATTAATTTCAATTGGAGCTCAGAGGTGGAAACCACTTGAAGACCATCAGCCCCCCACTCACAGTAAAATCACCATCAGACCCCACTCAAAGTAAAATAACCATCTGCTCCCACTCACAGTAAAATGATCATCAGCCCCCTTAGTGCAACATAGTGCAACACAGCCCCCTTTTAGGTAGTGCCACACAGCACCCTTGTAGGTACCACACAGCCCCCTGGTAGGTAGTGCCCCACAGCCCCCTGGTAGGTAGTGCCACACAGCCCCCTTGTAGGTAGTGCCACACAGCCCACAGTCCCCTTGTAGATAGCACCCCCCTTCCTGTAAATAGCACCACTGCAGCTCCCAGAAGGAGCGAAATCCCCCTGTGGCCGGGGATTCCACTCCTGGAGCGCTCCGCTTGATGTCTCTGTCCATATGTGGTCAGTGACATCAGGGGCAACTCCTGAAGTGGAATTCCCGTCTACACCGTGGCCGACGCTATGACCGGGGATTCCACTCCAGGAGAAGCCAATGTCGCCTGTGTCCATTTATGAACAGTGACGTCACTGGCTTCTCCTGGAGTGGAATCCCCGGTCACAGCTTCGGGGATTCCAATCCAGGAGAAGCCCCTGACGTCTCTGTCTATTTATGGACAGTGACGTCGAGAGCTTCTCCTGGAGTGGAATCCCCGTGTAATCGTGGGGGTAGGGAAACGGACAAGTGAGCCCTAATCTACCCGCCACTCTGTCCCTGCCTACTTGCAACGACCCGCCCTAGGCGACGGGGTACAACTGGGCGGCGGTCCCTATGCTCAGTAAGTGCACGAGACAAACAGACAAGGGTACACAAAGCTAGGGGAAATGGGGCAGTTGCCCACGGCAACACCGTGAGCAACAAGAGTGGTGAACGAGCCGAGTCAAACCAGGAGTGAACGAGGTACCAAACGCAGAGCAGGAGAGTAGTCAGTAAGCCAGGGTCAGTATGGAGCAGGATCAAATAGTAAAAGCTGTAGCTGGGCCAGGAAACCACACGAGAAGAATCACAAGCAAAGGAGGAACAGGAAAGGCAGGTATAAATAGACAGAGGGCGGGAGCTAGCTCCGTCTGGCCAGGCTGCGATAGGCTCTCCCGCTCCTAAGCCTGCCATCCTGAGTGGTGGAAGATGGAGTCAGTCTCAAAGACATAGACTCAGGTGCAGACTGATTACCTATGGGCGTATACACAGAAGTTGTGCCTGGCAGATCCTTTACAGTACCCCCCCCTTTTATGAGGGGCCACCGGACCCTTTCTAAGTGGACCTGGTTTATTGGGGAAACGAAGGTGGAACTTCCTGACCAATACCCCGGCGTGAACATCCCGGGCGGGTACCCAAGTCCTCTCCTCAGGCCCGTATCCTCTCCAATGGACCAGGTACTGGAGGGAGCCTTGGACCATCTTGCTGTCCACAATCTTGGCCACCTCGAATTCCACCCCCTCAGGGGTGAGAACGGGAACAGGAGGTTTCCTCGAGGGAGCCAAGGACGGGGAGCAGCGTTTAAGGAGGGAGGCATGAAACACGTCGTGTATTCGAAAAGATGGGGGCAACTCCAGTCGGAAGGAGACAGGATTGAGGACTTCAATGACCTTATACGGCCCAATAAACCGGGGAGCAAACTTCTTGGACGGGACCTTAAGGCGCAAGTTCCTAGACGATAACCACACCAGATCCCTGACCATAAACAAGGGGTTAGCAGAACGTCTTCTATCAGCCTGAGTTTTTTGTACGCTCTGGTACGCCTCTAGGTTCTTCTGAACCTGGGCCCAGACTGTGCACAGTTCCCGATGAACGACCTCTACCTCGGGATTGTTGGAACTACCAGGTGAAACGGAGGAGAACCGTGGATTAAACCCAAAATTACAGAAAAAGGGGGAGACCCCTGACGAGTTACTGACCCGGTTTTTAAGGGAAAATTCGGCGAGGGGAATGAATGAGACCCAATCATATTGACAATCAGAGATAAAACACCTTAAATATTGTTCTAGAGATTGATTAGTCCTCTCCGTTTGGCCATTAGTTTCAGGATGGAAGGCAGAGGAGAAGGACAGATCAATCTCCAACTTTTTACAGAAGGCTCTCCAAAACAAAGAAACAAACTGTACTCCTCTGTCCGAAACAATATTGACAGGGACCCCATGGAGACGCAGGATGTGTTTGACAAACAAGGTGGCTAACATCTTGGCATTGGGTAGTTTCTTGAGGGGCACAAAGTGGCACATTTTACTGAAGCGGTCTACTACAACCCACACCACAGACTTGCCTTGAGATGGAGGCAAATCGGTGATAAAATCCATGGAGATATGGGTCCAAGGTCTCTGGGGAATGGGCAAAGAACGTAGTAAGCCCGCTGGTCGGGACCTGGGAGTCTTAGACCTAGCACAAACCTCACAAGCGGCGACGTAGGCCTTAACGTCTTTAGGCAACCCAGGCCACCAATAGTTCCTGGCAATGAGGTGTTTGGTACCCAGGACGCCTGGATGACCAGATAGTGTGGAGTCATGATTTTCCCTAAGTACCCTTAGCCGGAATTGCAGGGGAACAAACAGCTTGTCCTCAGGAAGGTTCCCGGGAGCTGAACCTTGATCAGCCGCAATTTCAGAGACTAAATCAGAATCAATAGAAGAAATGATTATACCAGGAGGCAAAATACAAGCAGGATCTTCCTCCGAAGGAGGGCTGGCCATGAAGCTACGCGACAGTGCATCGGCCTTAATATTTTTAGACCCAGCCCTATAGGTAACCAAAAAGTTGAATCTGGTAAAAAATAGCGCCCATCGAGCTTGTCTCGGGTTTAGCCTCCGGGCAGATTCTAGGAAAACCAGATTCTTGTGGTCGGTAAGGACCGTTACCTGGTGCCTAGCCCCCTCCAGGAAGTAGCGTCACTCTTCAAATGCCCATTTAATGGCTAAGAGTTCGCGGTTGCCAATATCATAGTTACTCTCAGTGGGCGAAAACTTCCTGGAGAAGTAGGCACAGGGACGGAGATGGGTGAGGGACCTGGTACCCTGGGACAAGACAGCCCCCACTCCCACCTCGGATGCGTCAACTTCCACGATAAATGGCTCCATTTGGTTGGGCTGAACCAGCACAGGGGCCGAGATAAAGCACTTCTTAAGGACCTCAAAAGCCTGGACAGCCTCAGGAGGCCAGTGGAGGAGATCAGCACCTTTGCGAGTGAGGTCCGTAAGAGGCTTAGCGATGACCGAGAAGTTAGCAATAAATCTCCTGTAATAATTAGCGAACCCCAAGAAACACTGTAACGCCTTCAGGGAGGCAGGTTGGACCCATTCCGCCACAGCCTGGACCTTGGCGGGGTCCATGCGGAATTCATGAGGAGTGAGGATTTGACCCAAAAGTGGTATCTCCTGTACCCCAAACACACATTTTTCGGTTTTTGCAAACAGTTTGTTTTCCCGAAGGACCTGGAGCACCTTCCTGACATGCTCAATGTGGGATGACAAGTCCTTGGAAAACACCAGTATGTCATCAAGGTACACTACAAGAAATACCCCCAGGTAATCTCTTAAAATCTAATTTATGAAATTCTGGAAGACCGCAGGAGCATTACACAACCCAAAGGGTATGACGAGGTATTCGAAATGACCTTCGGGCGTGTTAAACGCAGTCTTCCACTCATCCCCCTCCTTGATGCGGATAAGGTTATACGCCCCCCGTAGATCAAACTTAGAGAACCATTGGGCCCCCTGAACCTGATTAAAGAGATCAGGAATCAAAGGAAGGGGATACTGGTTCCTTACAGTGACCTTATTCAAGTTACGGTAGTCAATGCATGGCCTAAGACCACCATCCTTCTTCCCTACGAAGAAGAAGCCAGCACCTACCGGAGAAGTAGAGGGGCGAATGTAACCCTTGGCCAGGCATTCCTGGATATACTCTCTCATGGCTTCACGTTCGTGACAAGAAAGATTAAATATCCTACCCTTAGGGAGCTTAGCTCCTGGTACCAATTCGATAGCGCAATCGTATTCTCTATGAGGAGGTAACACTTCGGAGGCCTCCTTAGAGAAAACATCAGCGAAGTCCTGAACAAACTCAGGTAGCGTGTTCACCTCCTCAGGGGGAGAAATAGAATTAACAGAAAAACATGACGTCAAGCATTCATTACCCCATTTGGTAAGCTCCCCAGTATTCCAGTCAAACGTGGGATTATGCAACTGCAACCAGGGAAGGCCTAAAACTAAATCGGACGATAATCCCTGCATAAACAGTACAGAGCACTGCTCCAAATGTATGGAGCCAACAAGGAGTTCAAAAACAGGGGTATGCTGTGTAAAATAACCATTAGCAAGAGGAGTGGAGTCGATACCCACTACAGGGACAGGTTTAGGCAAATCAATCAAAGGCATAGCTAGAGACATAGCAAATTCCACAGACATGATATTAGCAGAAGACCCTGAATCCACGAAGGCACTGCCGGTAGCAGACCTACCACCAAAAGAGACCTGAAAGGGAAGCAAGATTTTATTACGTTTCATATTTACAGGAAATACCTGTGCGCCCAAGTGACCTCCCCGATGGTCACTTAGGCGTGGAAGTTTTCCAGCTGCTTATTCTTGCGTCTAGGACAGGTGTTCACTTGATGCTTGTCATCCCCACAATAGAAGCAGAGACCATTCTTCCTGCGGAACTCTCTACGTTGTCGGGGGGACACGGAGGCCCCGAATTGCATAGGAACCTCTGAGTCTTCCGTGGAAGAGCGAAGCAACGGGATCTCGGGAGGCATCATGGGGGAGTCAGAGGGGAAAACAAAAAAACGTTCAAGTTGTCGTTCCCTGAGTCGTCGGTCAAGTCGTACCGCTAAAGCCATAACCTGGTCAAGGGAGTCAGAAGAGGGATAGCTAACTAGCAGGTCTTTCAGTGCGTTCGACAGACCCAACCTAAACTGACACCTTAAGGCAGGGTCATTCCACCGGGAAGCTACGCACCACTTCCTAAAGTCAGCACAATACTCCTCAACAGGTCTCTTACCCTGACGTAAGGTCACCAGCTGACTCTCGGCAAAGGCAGTCCTGTCAGTCTCGTCATAAATGAGTCCGAGAGCAGAAAATAAACGATCAACGGAGGAAAGTTCAGGGGCGTCAGGAGCCAAGAAGAAGGCCCACTCTTGGGGCCCTTCCTGGAGCCGGGACATAATTATACCCACCCGCTGGCTCTCAGAACCTGAGGAGTGAGGCTTTAAGCAAAAGTAGAGCCTACAACTCTCCCGAAAGGAGAGAAAAGTCCTCCGGTCCCCTGAGAACCGGTCAGGCAACTTGAGATGGGGTTCAAGAGGTGAGGTGAGGGGCACTACCATGGTAGCGTCAGGCTGGTTGACCCTCTGAGCCAGGGCCTGGACCTGTAGGGAGAGACCCTGCATTTGATGGGCCAGGGTCTCAAGGGGGTCCATAGTAGTGTCAGGGACCAGGGTAGACTAGGTATTCGGCTTGTGATTATGTAATGGTGGGGGTAGGGAAACGGACAAGTGAGCCCTAATCTACCCGCCACTAGAGGGCAGTCTGTGTAGAGGTGGACCATGGGGAGCAGTCTGTGAGAGAGGGGGCATTAGGAGAAGTCTGTGTAATGGCAGGAAGGAGGTGAAGGGAAAGTGAGCCCTAATCTACCCACCGCCCTGTCCCTGCCTACTTGAAACGACCCGCCCTAGGCGACGGGGTACAACTGGGCGGCGGTCCCTACGCTCAGTAAGTGCACGAGACAAACAGACAAGGGTACACAAAGCTAGGGGAAATGGGGCAGTTGCCCACGGCAACACCGTGAGCAACAAGAGTGGTGAACGAGCTGAGTCAAACCAGGAGTGAACGAGGTACCAAACGCAGAGCAGGAGAGTAGTCAGTAAGCCAGGGTCAGTATGGAGCAGGATCAAATAGTAGAAGCTGTAGCTGGGCCAGGAAACCACACGAGAAGAATCACAAGCAAAGGAGGAACAGGAAAGGCAGGTATAAATAGACAGAGGGCGGGAGCTAGCTCCGTCTGGCCAGGCTGCGATAGGCTCTCCCGCTCCTAAGCCTGCCATCCTGAGTGGTGGAAGATGGAGTCAGTCTCAGAGACATAGACTCAGGTGCAGACTGATTACCTATGGGCGTATACACAGAAGTTGTGCCTGGCAGATCCTTTACACCCCGGTCACAGAGTCGGCAACGCTGGACGGGGATTCCGCTTAAGGAGTTGCCTATGATGTCACTGTCCATATATGGACAGAGGCTTCAAGCGCTCTGTACAGGAGCGGAATCCCCTGCCACACAGGGATTCCGCTCCTTCAGGGAGCGGCAGTGACACTAGTAGATAGCAGAGCAGGAACTGCTCTGCTATAGTGGCATCACTACTGCTGTAGCAGCCGCAGTGCCTGCTAGCAGCGCCGCTGGTGCCCTCATGCCCGGTGTCGCCGCTAGCAGCCACTATGGCTGCTACAGCAGTAGCGACGCCACTGGGTGAAGAAGCGCCCGGGCAGAAAGGCGGCTGCTGAGTCGCTTCTGAAAATAGCAGGAGAAGGGAGCCAGCGCAGTGCCCCCTTCCACCTGCTGAAGTGATGCCCCCTGTGCAATGGCACAGGTCACACACCCCTAAGGCCAGCCCTGACCGCTGCGGAAAACTTTACAATGTATGCCTATGGGAGAAATATTCTGCAATGCAAGAATAAGAGAAATCTGTCTGAGTTTCTAAATATTTTTCACATAGGCATATAATGCAAGTACACCACGTGTGAACGCACCCTTACTGTATAATACCCTTTCCTTTACTGATGTTTTAATCACATTTGCTCCACGTACAATTAATGTTCCCTGGTCCTTTGTAAAGTCCTTGGAAAGAATAAATCATGTGGCAGTTCTTTGTATTGAACACACATATACTATAACTCCAACTCTCCTATATCTTTTTTATAATGTGGATCACAAAACTGAATCACATATTTAAGATGTGACCTTGCAAGGAATTTATGGAAGAGTAATATTACATTTGATTCACAGGTTTTTATCTCTCTTTTGTTATATACCTTAAAATCGTATTTGCTTTTGCAGCTGCTGTTTGACATTGAGGTCTTTCTCTTGTTTTGTTATTCCCAGTTTTATTCCATTTAATGTATATGCATTGATAGTATTGTTGCAGGCTAGTTGAATTACTTTACATTTATCAGCATTAAAATTCATCTACGATGCTTTTGCCCATGATGCGAGCTTATCTAAGTCTGTCTTGAATTTTACAATTAAGTTGAGTTTTATGTATTCTACAAGTATTCTGTAAAGCAAAAACTGACACTTTACTATCAATCCCCTCCACAAGGTCATTATTAAAGATATTAAAAAAAATTGGGCCTAACACAGATCCTTGTGGGACTTGTAAAAGAAATTAAAATGAATAAATAAAAAGAAAAAAAGGAGTAAAAAAGAAAAAAGCCCAGATTCCCCCCTAAAAAGTATAAGTAAAGCTATAGGGAGCACCAGGGTACTAGTCGCACCTAGATCCTAGAGCCTGATAGGGCCCCATCACCAGTAGTATAAATGGTACATGGTTGGTGGGGGGCCTTATTACAGATTTTGCATTGGGGCCTAGGAACTGCAAGTTATGCATCTGCACAAAGTGGAATATTATATGACTGCCAATAGAATTTACAAGCATTTTATTTCTGTACCATCATGTGACATTTTAATGCATATTTTATAGACAAATCTCCACCAAGTTCAGTTTCCAAATTTGATAGGAAATACCTCCTTTTTTTTTTTTACCTTTCTCCCATCCTTCACCATACATTCATTCTTGCTCACATAAAAAAAATCCTGCTTTGTCACACTTGTAACCCTGCTGTTATCGGTGCCTTTAGCTATTTTCTCTTAAAAATCCTCTTTCTGTGCTGTCACACTTTGATTATTGCTATTGTGAACAAATGTATTTACAAGGTGAAAACTCTGATATTTAATGGTGCTTAGTGATAATGATGTCTGAAAAAAAGAGGTTACTGGGACACACTGCCTGCGAGCTCCGCTGATATCTGCTACTATATAGGCCCTCTTCCCTTTGAATAGTCCAACACCTCTCCAGATACCATCCCACCGACACATCTCCCTGATCCTGTAGAGAGGTAAATGGCCGCTGCAATCTACTGTCACCGGGAAAGGGGGGCTTCAAGTTTGCTACTGTGACTAACAACGGCTCCTTTGTGGTGAAATGAGCTGTGTGGATTGCCTTACCACAGGAGACAGGAGTCCTCCTGTTCTTTGCTCTGTGTTACGTCATCTACAACCTCCCTGAGCTGCTGAAGGGCTCCACGGCACAACCGGATAGGCCCATCGGAGTCTGACTTCCTACTAGCCCTGACATTGGTGAGGTGCACATTGTGGCCGGGATCCAGGCCTTTTACCCGCTGGCCTTTAGTGCAGGTCCCTAAAGATGGCTAGACACGCACCTGCACATCGGTGACTGCCGCAGGCATTGCCCCCACATTGCTGCTTACTCAGTAGCTGAGACAATCTTCAAAATTTTAGGCCAGAGGAAGTTGTGGCTTGTAGATGGCAGGTAATGACATGCTTCTTAGGGCTGCACTGTGAGCTGCCCTATTGCTGCCTCCCACCTTGATCCTCCCCACCTGCCATTATCCATATGGGAAAATCAATGAGACAGATTAAGCCTGCTAACACCCCGGAAACCCATCTCTGATTGTTTGGACCGCTTCTTTGGGACCCCTGCACATAGCACATAGTCAACCTCCATTGTCGTGCTGAGAGACTCATCTCCTTCACAGGTTTCTAATAATTTTTTGGAGCAAGTACATCCAATGTCATAACAAAAAGGTCTGAATTTTATCTGACTGGACTTGACGACACCAATAAGCAAGAGCTGCAATGTCTTAAACAAGATGTACAAGACATTCACCAGTCCTCATTAATTTCAATACACCACTCAAATCATTGATTTTTTGGGAAATGAACAAAAGAAGCTACTTTATGATGAATATGGATTTACAGTATTTAGGCAAATAAACATATTTGTACTCATGAACATTGATTACAAATGAATTGAGCCTTAAATTCCTTAAATTTTTCTCTCATCATAGTATTCACTCTTAGCAGCGATCACAGTAGTGCAAACTCCGGGCATTCTGTTGCTCAACTTGTCTAAAGCTTCAGCTCTGACTGCAGCCCACTACTCTTGTAGCAAATCTCAAATACACCCCTCCAGATGATCCCAAAAGAGTTCAATTGGATTGCAATTTGGACCCTGGGGTGGCAAAACCATGTTTTTCAGCACCTGTTGTCATTCTTTTGACTGAACATACTTTTTGCAAAGACAGGAGGAGGTATGTTTTGGGTCGTTATCTTGCTATAGTGTGAGACCACAATTAATAAGATAGGTGCCGGAAGGTATGGCATATGGCACCAGGATGTTGTTGTAGCACTTGGAGTTTATGAAGTCTTTCATTGTTAGTAAGTTACCACCACCTCCGAAACATCCTCAGAGCATAATGGAACCTCCTCCATGCTTCACTGGGCACTGAATGTACGCTGCAAGCATGTCTCACCTGTTGCACAACGAACAAACTTTCACCTCTTGGACCCAAACATCTCAAACTTCGATCTGTCTGTGAAAATAACCTTCTTACACTGGCTAGTGGTCCAGCTGTTGTGCTTTTTAGCCCACAGTAGAATCTTTCTTTATTAATAGGACTAAGAAACGGTTTTCGGGCAGCAACACATCCCTTCAAGCCAGTGGCCCTCACAGAGCCCCTGCCCACTTATCTCATTCCTGCTCCTCCACAGAGCCCCTGTCAGGTTACGTCTCCCCCCTGGCCCCCTCCTGCCCATTTCACTTTTCATTCCACCTGCCCTCTCCTCCCCCACACACAGAGCCCTGCCACCTACTGTCTCTGCCCTGCCCCTCCAACAGAGCTCCTGCCAGTTTGCCCCTTATTCCTGCTCCACCTCACACCACTTTCCGTTGTACCCCCTCCCTGGTAATGCAGGGGCCCAGGCTCCTTTGCTGTATGGGGCCCAGAAATTCATGATTGAGGTTCGGGTTAGCCCTTAGCTAGGGAACCTGACTATACTTACTGCTTGATAAAAATCCAGCAGGTGTGGAACATCCTAATCATAAATTTAAAGAACCTACTTTTCCCATACAATGAAGAATTGTGCTCCAAAAATGTAATCAAACATGATGTTCTTAAAAAGTCCTACTTGAGTAGTGGAGGCAAAATACATAATTGAAGAGCTTAGAAAGTAAAAGCATCTTAAGACTTGTGACTCATGCTAAGCAGGCCAGTCTGAACAAATGTAGAAATATGTGCCTCTGGGATTTCAATAAATCACAATAATTATATAAATGGAGTGACTTATATTTAAATAACTTCAGAGTTAAAGTCACCCAATATTTTGACAATGATAGCATGTATATATAAAACTTCTTCAATTCTGGATCTTTTATATAGAAATCCGTGTGATGAATTGTATATGGAGCAGATCTCAGAAACTGGAGACTAATAGATTTGATTAACCTAACATTCTTAGTCCCTTAGAACAGTGTTGTTATGTCTTTTATTGGATAAGGACCAGTGCCAATTGACCATTGGCCAGAGACAAAAGTGCTCTTTTTGCAATTATTTTGGGGACCCATCTGTCAGTGTGTCATTGTTCGTTAATAACACTTGCTCTTGTATGGCTCTGTTTATTAAATTTGGGACTCTACAAGAGAAAACTGCTGTATGTTTGTCATCCAGTTGTCGTTTGGAGCCTTTCCTACAGGATACCCAATGGAGGGTTGTTAGACTTGTGCAAGCAAACAAACGCCGAACAGTGTGTCAAATAACAGATAGTCGGAATGAAGGACCAAGTCAGATCTCGGCCATTCGACACTAAATGTTGATCATCTGCTTTATGCAGTAATTTATGCAAATAATTTAAACATTACCCCCTACTGTATAAAACTCTTCTGAATTGCTCAAAATTCATGACATGGCGATAAATTCTTTACAGCTGTAACTCAATATGCAAATGTAAGGCCCCATGCACACGACCGTAAAAATTCTCCGTAATTGCGGACCGTAATATGGTCTGCAATTATGGACCCGCCCAGTTCTATTGGCCGCGGACACCTTTCCGTATCGCTACGGATAGGAGTACGTGCCGTAGAACCGTGCCTGGAATTATGAAGCATGTATTATTTTTCGTTTTTTACGGGCCAGGCTCCAATACTTTTAAAATGCGGCCCGTTGTCGGCCATGCCCAAAATTGTGTGCCATGATTACAGGCACAGCTGTGTGCATGAGGCCTTAATGGTTCAGGCAGTATAAATATTTAACTGCACAGATGTTAGTAAATATACAGGGGTATCAACATACTTGTATAATCCTTACCCTGGCATAAAAAGCCTTAGCTTGGATTGTATTCGTTTGGGGATTTCTCTTAAGTACTTTTTCAATACCAAAAACATACGGACAAGTAAGCAATTGTACCATACCATCAATGGAAAATTGGATAATGAAATGATTAGCTACGTAATGCAATGAAAGGTCTTATGCACATTGCCATATTATAGATCAGTGTGGATATGGCCCCATACTATACCCCTGTGTGCCTCTCATTTTAAAGGAGGCACATACAGTAGATGTTTTCTTTTTCTTCATGGATTCATGCAAAATCTGTGAGAAGAAAATTTGTGCCATATTCCATCACATGCTGTATTATGCAGCTATTGTTCATGGAGGTATCTTAGAGTGGCGCATGGAGTGTCTACGGATCTATATTAGAACTGTAGAGACCCCTTGTATTTGTTTTATAATAAATCTGTTAAAAGCAGGAACAAGATGCAAAGGTATTTATTAAAAGCTGCATGCACACACTATAGACCTGAATATATTTCATAAGACTATTGGCGGCACAATACTTCAGTTACCACTTCACCTGGCACATCGGTGCTGACTAGGGTTACATCTGCATGGAATTTGCATGTTCTCCATGTGTTTGCATTATTTTTTTCCAAGTACCCTGCTGTCTTAACTCACTCCAGTACTGACCATGACTGCTTTAAGTCCATTCTCTGTACAACTCTACAGAATATGTTGGTGCTAGGAGTGCTAGTGTGTCCAGTACTAAATCAATCAAATAAATTGTAATAAAATTATCACAAAATATTTTTCTATTTGGCTCCATGACCACATGAACCACGAGGAATTGTTTCAAGATTAAACAGATTATAGGCTTAACTTGATGCTTCTTGGTCCCGATCCAAATTCTGTAATGCGGACCTCCCAACCACATGTCCCATTCGTACTGCTGTCCTCTTAAATGGCAGAGGTGTTATTCACCCTCATCAAGTAACAGGCCTGGGTACAATTAAAAATACTGAAACTTCCTATATTTATGCCCCTGGAACAGATATAAAATAAACCCTACATATCTGTATCTAAAAGGTACAGATTTTATTCTTCACATTTCCCAATATTTTTTAATTTCTTATAGTATCTGATCTGCTTACAACATTTAATCCTTGTCAAAAGGCTAAATAAAAAAAAAACATGAGAATTTGTTTTATAAGCACAGGAAACAGACCCTTGTTTTGTTCATTGCATAAATTGCAAGGGTGAGAGGCAGAAAATAATGCAAGGTTTTCTATGTAAATTATCTATGTCAATTCTGCAATGGGGGCCCCCAACCACATGTCCCATTAGTCCTGCTGTCCTCTTAAATGGCAGAGGTGTTACTCACCCTCATCAAGTAACAGGCCCGGGTCCAATTAAAACTACTGAAACTCCCAATAGTTATGCCGCTGAAACAGATATAAAATAAACCCTACAAATCTGATTATCTAAGGTGATTATTTTATTTTTCATATTTTCCAATATTTTTTAATTTCTTATAGTATCTAATCTGCTTACAATGTTTAATTCTTTTCAAAAGGCTAAATAATAATTAAAAAAATAAAAATGTCTAAGCACAGGAATCTGACCCTTGTTTTGCCCATTGCATAAATGGCAAGGTTGAGAGGCAGAAAATAATGCAAGGTTTTCTATGTAAATATACATGCAAAACATGGGAAAGTACAATAAACAGAAACTTCTATCTGCGTATATGTCGTTGTTTAGCTGGATGGGAAAGCAGCTACGAATATATTGTACACTTTACCACATTCTTGGGGAACAAAAATGTCCTTAATCTCCTTTGCTCAATAAACTCTCACCTGGCTCAAATGAATGTGTCTTAAACTAAGTAAAATCTAGATTTCATTGGTATTTTTCCTGTTGCATGCTGTGTCTTCCCTGATGCTAGCTCCCATTACTCTTGCTTCCTGCTCTTATAAGCGTCAGTCCCAATGATGTATGGTCTGTTTGGGGAGAAAGCTGGCTCTGCTTAGGCATTATATACATGTCTTGTCTGGTCCAGTTGATGATGCCATTCTTTAATATGCCCAGAAGTATCTCTCTTATCCTTCTTTTCATTCATGACCAGTGTCCACTGTGAACCATTTCTCCAGATAATTTAGAGTATATGATTGCAGCCCTCTTTGCTTTTTTCTTTGTTTTCAGCTCTTTCATTCCCTGGGTTTAATGGAACATAGACACATGAAGTTGGAAATCAGAACAATCTAGGAAAAAAAGACAAAGACAGATGATTGTTCTAAGTGAAAAGTAGCACCCCTTCTGTGCAGCCCGTGGCACGATTTAACTCACTCCTGTAAGGAAGATTCACTCCAAACTAGACGCCATTCATCTCCCAGACACATCAATAGTTAGAGGTGGTTTGGATAGAAATCTATTTGAGGAAAGATAATAGATTGGATGATTGTTAGAAATGGATGGCAATGTGTCATGTGGGACTCATATAGACTCATATTACCCAGACTGGGGTTTATAACAATTTCCGACAACATGTGCTCTATCTATTTCCTGCATGTGAACTAACTGTGGTAAAAGCGAGCCCGTCAGTGCATTCATGCTGCCTTAACCATGGGAAGCTAGATATAGCAACAGGTGTACTGATTACACTAAGCTATGTTTAAAGAAAAGCAGGGTTTTAGAAAAAAAATAGTTTCAATAATTGTCGGGCTCGGGGAGAAGGGGGTGCTCTTTGATGGGCTGTCAGAGAGCAAGGAGCCTAAATACTGTTCTTACACAGGGGCCTTCTTCTGTCTGTGTCCGACCATATTAATCGGTGGTTTGAAACATATTTTATGACCGCTGCATACAAAGCATCCCTGCTTAAGGATGCGTTGGCATATAGAACCCATATACTGTAGTTTAATCCATTATCCTGTAGTGTCGAGCCAAAGGAAGGAAAAACAACCCACATAAGACAAAAGCCAATTTATTCCTTCCTAACTCAAAATATGGCACTCATCATAAATCCCTGGATCAATAATCCTTTTTTAAATGAAGCAATAGGGTTTGAAATTCAAAACCAGAAGTTGAAGCCATTTATACACATTCATTGCAGTATCCACTGCACATGAAATTTTCTATAACATGACCACTCAAATCAAATGGCCTTCTGTGTAATACATGGATAGGCGTGTGGAAGCCATATATTGTAGTACAGGAACACCTGTAGCTGGACGTCTAACGCCTAGCCCAATGTCGTGCAAACGCCTTCTGATGGTTTGTGTCGACACTGGTTGCCGCCCTAGGCTTGCGTTGTGACGTCCAATTTCACTTTCCATATAGAATGGATCACTACACACCATTCTTCCAATCAGATGATCTGTACCTTGTTGTCATTCCCATTCGTTGTTGTTTTCCCAACCTCCGGGACACTCAAAGTTGAACAGTGCTGACATCTTGGCCTAGGCGCGTAGCGATCTGCTGGAGTGATAAACCAAGGTCTCTCAGTTCAAGGATCCTGGCCCTCTCAGTTTGCTGCATCGCACAATCATCCCACACCACTTGATCCGATTTTTGAAGTTTCATGTGGCTAAAAAAACTTTGCTTCCAGTCTGGCTTTTATGCCTTTCCCACATGCCACAGACTGGAGCTAGGTGCTTGAAAATGTGATAATTTGCAGATTTTAGCGACACCTGCCACTTCCTCGATTTGCATAACCTTACGGCTTGCCCTTTTTGGTGTTGCAACTTCAATGTTGAGGAGTGTATTATATTAATTGTGTTTAAAAATTTCACAAATGTATACTTTTGCAAAAAAAACTATTTTTAGGTCAAAAACAGCTACATTTATATCCTTAAAACAAACATACTTCTGCATTCAAGGTTGATTTTTTTTTTCCTCTAACGTCCTCTAACAATTTATGTTATTGTAGTTCAAACTTAAAACACAATTTTCATTGAAAAAAAAAATAAAATCTCATATATCACATCCACATATTTTGCATATACATTTCTCACACTTGATGGGTGCAATAAAGATCAGAGTTTAACAATTACATGGCTATCCAACATGTACATATAGGTTTGCTTGACAAAATCCTAGGGTAATGCAAAGTGGTAACTACTGTATGTATAACCATATTTAAATGTGTATCTTTTCACAAAGTATAGTGCCAGTTTAACAGGTACAAAAAAATAAGGAGTCAAAAACTATACATTTATATTCTCAATGTAGACACACTTCTACATTCAAGCTAGCTTCTCAAGTGTACAATTTCATTGTTTGATTTTGTCTAACATTCTATGCTGCTGACAGTTTTGACAAATACAAATTAAAAATCATACTTTGAATTTAAATATCTCAAACTGATACAGTGTAACAACCTTTAGGTTTAGGTTAAAATGGTAACGTCTTGTGAGGGTGAGAAATTAATGTTGGGCTAAAGATGGCCTGGTGGATTAATGGGGTACTGGTGAGTTTGTGGGAGGTAATAAAGGGTCTGGGTTAGTTTGGGGTTAAAGTGGTTTCGTGAAGAAAGAGGTGTTTATTGACAACTATAAAAAATACTACAAGAAAACATAAATATATGTTAATGCATGGATGCAAACAGTTAAAAAATCGATGCATAGGCACAACATTGACACAAATAAATAAATACATTTATGCGGGCACAGATTTGTCAATTTCTATCAAATTATTATTTTTAATTTAAAGAGCTCCCTTAATAGAGCCAACAGCACGTAGGCATGAGGCAGCATGGCACCATCACCCTCAACGTACTTTGTTGAAGCAAGTGATAGCCCGAGTGAAAGGCAGCTCTTTATAACCAGCCTTATTTTTAGGTAGTTTTCTCCAACTATGTAGCCCCTGTGATGAATGGATTATCCAACTCCTCAACAGCAAAAAATGGAGCACTTAACCCCATAAGCCACATTGTGGAGGTTGCGTCACAGGGCCCAGATACTGTCTTAGAGAAGTATATCTCTCCATCTCTTCTTATCTACTACGTACATGATCCATAGGATGAGCAGAGTTTAAGTTCCAACCCAGGCTAACCGGATAGCACCATCCAACAGAAAGTTGTGTAGTACAATATCTTTTACATTCATACCTACATATGAATCATTTAAAATGTGCACTGAAAAGCAGTGTCTGTAATAGATACATAGTTACATAATTACATAGTTAGTAAGGTTGAAATAAGACATATGTTCATGAAGTTCAACCAAGGGATGGGAGAAATGATAGAATTTTGTTTTACTCCTATTGTTTCCTTAAAGCTGTGCGTCACCTCACTCAGGGAAATTCTGCACCATCACAGACTCTTTGAGCTCCCCCCTTAATGATCAGGCAGAGTGCTGATGAAGTTCTGTGCCTAATCATAGAGAGAACTGCGAGGCTATTCAATTACAGCTGCACAGTCCTCTCTATCCCCTGACTGCACTGATCTCTATGATTAGTGCAGGAAGGAAACAGGAAGCTGAACGATCAGTGTTCAGCTTCCTGCTAGGGTAGAAACTAAAAAAGGTCATATGACACTGGTCACTGGAAGGTAGTGGGAGAAAGGGTGCCATAGAGGGCAGTCTGTGTAGAGGTGGACCATGGGGAGCAGTCTGTGAGAGAGGGGGCATTAGGAGAAGTCTGTGTCAGAGGGGGACCATGGGGAGCAGTCTGTGAAAGGGTGCCATAATAAGCAATCTGTGTGAGAGGGGGGCCATGGGGAGTTGTCTGCATAAGAGGGGGCAAGAGGAGAAGGCTGTGTAAGAGGGGGGACCATGGGGAGCAGTCTGTGTAACAGATGGGGGCATGGGAAGCAGTTTGTGTAAGAGGGAGAACCATGGGAGCAGTCTGTGACAGGGGGCCATAATAGTTAATCTATGTGAGAGGGGGACCACGGGGAGTAGTCTGTGTAAGAGGGGGGCAAGAGGAGAAGGCTGTGTAAGTGGGGAGCAATCTGTGCCAGTGGGGGCATGGGAAGTAGTCTGCGTGAGAGAGGGGAGCACAGGAAGCAGTCTGTGTAACAGATGGGGACATGGGAAGCAGTTTGTGTAAGAGGGAGGACCATGGGAGCAGTCTGTGAAAGAGATGGGGGCATGGAGAGCAGTCTGTGTAACAGAGGGGGGACAATGGGGAGCATTCTGTGTGAGAGGGGAGCAGTCTTTGCATTCTTGTCTTAGCCTTCCTGCTACATGGACAACACTGGAGCGTGGAGGGGTAAGTAACACTTTCTCTGCCGCAGACCGCCAGGTATACTGATATTAACCATTGTAGACATTCATTTATTATCTACCCTATACCCCAAGAATGTTACGATAAACACATTAACTACCCTAGTTAATTATGGCTAATCATTTAACACTAAACAGCAATATTTATATGCCACTGTTTTGGATTGCCCAAATTAACAGAAATGGCACGCAGGTCCCTAACTTAGCTGCTCAGAAGCTACAGAGGCTTAGAGGGAACATTGGTGTTAAATACTCATGTAAAATTTCTTGTTTGGATATACATGTATACAAATACATGTCCATAGAGCTGTGGTCCTTAAAATTCCACTTGGCTAACTAAAAAGACCTGAAGTTTCATTCGTGGAATACCCTTATATTCTTCAGTAGCTGTCAGGTTGACAGTTTAGTTGCTATGTTTATATTTTTTCCTGTTGCTTACATATTCTGCAGCGACATACAGAGATTTTCATAATTCACATCAGTCCTTGTCCCCATTGTGGCTCAGTATCAGACAAAACTCACCACTTAGCCTTATATATTGTCATTTGTTACATTTCCTAAATTATACATAATAGTTAGGTATGGTAAGGGCAAGGTTCCCCTTCAAGAAACAGTGTGGTTGCCCAAATTAGGAATCATATATTTCCTCTGGTTGTCTTTTTTGTTGTATTTTTTGGGTTTATATGTGTGCATTTTAAGCTCAAGTATGTATGTGATTGAGGGAGTGAGAGACGGAGTGAGCTTTTCTATTGCTATATATTTGGATAATATGACAATAGGACATTTCACTGTATACGGTTCGTTATTTTTGTTACTGTAATCCCAAAGAAGGAGATATATGTAAAGCAAGGACAGTAAATGTTTCTTTTTACTAATTTATAAGTCTTTCTGTAGCGAAGCTATTGTCTCTTTGAAGAGTTATTTTAGCCCTGCATTAGAAGCAGTGAGTGGCCGGATGGGAAGGAGAAAGGTCAGGCGAGGTCTGATGCTCAGCACACTTCCCAGGGTTGCTATGGAAGTTGTTGAATCTGACATAGCACATGGATATTGTGGTGAAATAAGATAACCTATATGATGGGCTTTTCCTGACATAGCTAACTGTTCTTCTTTGCTCTGCCTACAGCACTTCTCGGCCTTTATTCACGGATAAAATTGCTTAGGTCACCATGGTGATGAATATTCACTGCTCATGAAAAAATCTGCAAGGACAGGCAATATGAAGAAACACAGGTTAGAAGAATCAGGCCCCAAACTGCAGTCTGAATTAAGAATATTCATTTCAGATGAAATCTGAAAGAATGTCATTCTGTCATTTAAAGTTTTTGATATATATACATATATATATACATACATACATATATATACATAGGCTCCATTGAGCAGGGCTGAAATGTTGCGTTTGGTGAAATAAACAGATCTTCACTAATATTGGAGTGCTGCCTCATATTTGGCTTTG
The DNA here is from genome assembly GCF_050947455.1 of Rhinoderma darwinii. Lineage (NCBI taxonomy): Eukaryota > Metazoa > Chordata > Amphibia > Anura > Rhinodermatidae > Rhinoderma > Rhinoderma darwinii. The sequence goes on along the minus strand of NC_134696.1, from coordinate 42,206,298 downwards.
TTACTACGTCTGGTCGTGTGTCTGACGAGGATTTGCACCCTACAACGAGAGCTGCAGCTGCCTCCCTTTTCTATTTGTATATATATATATATATATATATATATATATATGTCAAAACATGAGCAGCAACTCCAATAGTAAGGGTGAAAAAAGTGGGTACTTTTATTGCCCGTGCAACGTTTCAGCTCCGTTCACTGGAACCTTTCTTTCGCTTGATATATATACACACACACACACACACACACACACACATACACACGTGTGTGTGTGTGTGTGTGTGTGTGTGTGTGTGTGTGTGTGTATGAACTTAATTTAACTTCAGAAAACTGGTTAGTAAGTGGCTTACTACTGCAAATATTAGGCAACTTAATAAGATAATGCTAGTCAGTGGTAAGAAATTTACAGGAAAGCATAACCAATTAAAATGTAATTGTAACACAATAATACAATAGCAATAACTGGAGGGTATAAGTTCACTGTGTGAAAATAGATCACATCAGAATGTTATCCTTTATCTCCTGTGCCTGATACATATGGTCTGCAGATAGTTCAGCCATATGTGCAGCACCATTCGCATCGTGCACAGTGAAGATGTTAGAAGCATAGTGATCTTGCTCAACAAAAATAATGATTAAGTGATATTACTGTCACTTGCTTATTATGTAATGCTAGTATGACACCCAAATAACCATGGGACCCAGGAACAGGGTGCAATGCTACTGTGGTTTCCACTTTGGTCTCCTGTTCTATCTCCTCCTTTGCTTGTTTTCTTAATAATTTGCATTACATTGCCTCCCCAATTTTCTCCTTTACTCATCCAGTGTTATCACTAACTAAGTAAGTTGGACCCCTGTGATTATTACCCTTCTAGCTACAAATATAATTATCGCATATATATATAGATATATATATATAGACATATATATATATATATATATATATATATATATATATATATATATATATATATATATATATACAGGGTGGGCCATTTATATGGATACACCTAAATAAAATGGGAATGGTTGGTGATATTAACTTCCTGTTTGTGGCACATTAGTATATGGGAGGGGGGAAACTTTTCAAGCTGGGTGTTGACCATGGCGGCCATTTTGAAGTCGGCCATTTTGTATCCAACTTTAGTTTTTTCAATGGGAAGAGGGTCATGTGACACATCAAACTTATCGAGAATTTCACAAGAAAAACAATGGTGTGCTTGGTTTTAACGTTACTTTATTCTTTCATGAGTTATTTACAAGTTTCTGACCACTTATAAAATGTGTTCAAAGTGCTGTCCATTGTGTTGGATTGTCAATGCAACCCTCTTCTCCCACTCTTCACACACTGATAGCAATACCGCGACATATCAATAAGGTTTAATAGGTTATTTGTAAACCAAAGCTAAGTAAATAGACCCTAGTGGCAAGTGATTAGCTCCTGTCACCTCCAACTTCGATTATCTTTTACTGGACCTCTGAGGCCCTGTGGAGTTATTAAGGGGAATTTATTAAGACTGGCATTTCATACACCTGTATTACAATAAGGAAAGTTAGAGTAAAATGCACCAAATTTATTAGTAGGTACACCACTCTTAATAAATTAGGCGCATCCCTGGTCACATATACTCTAGAAAGTTAAATCTTATACAGCCGTGAGCTGGCGTAGATTTGCACCATAGCATAAATTATGATAAATTTGATGCATCACAAGTGGACACGCCTCTTTAGGCTAAGATCCACCCACTTATTTTAAAAGTGAAGTGACCGGCAGCAATGGCACAAAGTCTGACATTTTACCACAAATTCCAACTTTTGTGCCATTTGTGAGTTTTCTACGCCAGAAAACCGGTGTACAAAAAAATTATAAATTACCCCCATTATGTCAGTGCCTGGGCTCACTGGAGGATCCTTTGGTACTCTGGTGGGCTAGTCCAATTTCCTTGAAGACTCCATATAGGGTGATAGTATCTATTTATAAGGTATGTTTTGTCTGACTGTTTCCATGATTCCCATAGAGGTGAAATAAGAGAGCTAATCACATGTGCGGCCAATACTCCATTCACTCAACGCCTGGATGCAGTGACTGGTGGCCGCCTCACTTGGTCATCTGAGGGTTCAGGTTCCCCAGTTCTCAACATAGGTGGAACCTCGATCTATCAGACAGAGACAGAGAGTTGGGAATACGCCTTAAGTTTCATAACCAAGAAACCAAACAAAAAAAAAATTCATAGTTTTTCAAACAAGAACATTAGGGCATTCCTGACAAATACCAGTTAATATGGGTTATTTTTTTTTCTTTTTATGTAGACATATATATTTAATCTCATTGATTGAGCTTTTGTAAATTTTCTGCCATTGTTCTACTATTTTAATCACTTTTTACTTGGGAAAATGTAAAGTTAATTAACAGAGACCTTTAAACATGTTTCCTTTGTATTGTCAGAATAATATTAGACACGTATTATGACATATAAAAAAAAGAAATATATAAATATATACAACACTCAATGTAGTAGTTTCATTTCACAAGGGCTGCATGACTTCTGAAGAATAAACACATATTTACTCAATTAATATTTGTCCGTTTGATTGTGTTCTTTACAAATGCTTTAATTTTCGACAATATACAAAGGTCTTCGGAGACTCCAGAGCAGAGAATTTCACCATGTATGCTATAAATGTTCGAAAGCGATATGACTCAAGAAGGATTTCAGATTAAATCTGAAGAGCCTAGTCATTGGGCCAAATTATTTTGTGAACTGTACCACACAAAAAGTCTAATGGAGCCAAATAAAAATCTAAATAGAAGGTGCAAATTCTAAATTCAGCAATTATGAGATGATTCTGAAGAACCTGCTTGGGAAGAAGACAACTTGTTTGACTGGTCTTCATGGTCAGCATATACGTAGGCAGATTGACGTGAAGGAGTCTCATACTGTATATATATAATCCTGATTTTAGCAACCAAGTTAGTCATACTGCATGTTTTATTTTTTCCGACGCCCTTAAAAATTAAATAAGAAACCAAAATTATTACTATGGGCAGCGCCCCCACAATTTTCCTGCATCTACCATAGGTATAACTACAGCAACCAGTGGCTGAGAATGGTGCAGAAACATTTCTTTTGGTAGAGAAAACTGTAAGGCTGGGTTCACACGAGCATGTTACGTCCGTAATGGACGGAACGTATTTCGGCCACAAGTCCCGGACCGAACACACTGCAGGGAGCCGGGCTCCTAGCATCATAGTTATGTACGACGCTAGGAGTCCCTGCCTCTCCGTGGAACTACTGTCCCGTACTGAAAACATGATTACAGTACGGGACAGTTGCCCTGCAGCGAGGCAGGGACTCCTAGCATCGTATATAACTATGATGCTAGGAGCCCGGCTCCCTGCAGTGTGTTTGGTCCGGGACTTGCGGCCGAAATACGTTCTGTCTATTACGGACGTAACATGCTCGTGTGAACCCAGCCTTATATTATGTGAGTTCTCTTTTGTGCAGAAGAATTGAAAATACTATTCATCCTTTGGATGCTGCTCTTTACATTACTGCAGTTCAGTTTAATGTCATCCAGGTGGGCACTATAAGTGACTTTACTATGGGTGCCAATGAATTCAAGTTCCACCCCTGTGCCTTATTATATTTATTCGATCCGAATTGTCCCACGTTTAGGGAAATATGCAGTATCAAATTATGTATTGCCAATGGGTAATAACTTGACTTGCCTTTCACAATAAGATGGTATAAATTATAAATGAGGTTATAAAGATGGATGTGTCTTCCCTTCTGATGCTCAAGTAGTAAGCAGATCTTTTGTCACTGTAAAGATGGTTTCTTTCAGCGTCATTATATTTAGCACTATCCAGAAAAATGTAGCAACTATTCTTTTTTTTGTTTTTTAACCCCTTAATGACACGGCCATTTTGAGTTTTTTAATTTTTTGTTTTTTACTTCCGCCTATTAAAAACCATAACTCTTTTTATTTCTTCATTGACATAACCATATGAGGGCCTGTTTTTTGGGGGACAAGTCGTAGTTTTTCATGGCATCATTTATTCTACTGCATGATGTACTGGGAAGCTGAAAAAAAAATATTTGTGGGGAGAAATGGTCCAAAAACTGCGATTACGCCATTTTTGGGGGGTTTTGTTTTTACGGTGTCCATCAGGCGGTAAAAACATATACATATTCACCTTATTCTACAGGTTTGTACGATTATGGTGATACCGAATATTTATGTTTTGTTTTATGTTTTAGCAATTTTAGAAAAATAAAACTATTTGCTAAAAAAAAACATGTTGTGTCCCCACATTCTGAGAGACATAACTTTTTTATGTTTCCATCAATTTAGCAGTGTGAGGGATTACATTTTGCGGGGCGAGTGGTAGTTTTCAGCAATACCATTTTGGGGTACATGTAACTTTTTGATCACTTTTTATTCAATATTTTTAAGCGCTAAGGTGACCAAAAAACTGTAATTTGCGTGTTTTACATATATATTTTTTTACGGCATAAACCGAGCGGGTTAAAAATCGCTATATTGTAATAGTTAAGACTTTTACAGATGCAGCGATACAAGTTATGATAACTTTTATTATTTTTAACATTGCTTTAGGGAAAAAATGGGAAAAGTTTTATTTTTTAACTTTCAATTATTTTTTTTGGAACATTAAAAAAACTTTTTTTTAACTGTTTTATTAGTCCCCCTAGGGAACTTGAACCAGTGATCACTTGCATGACATACTGCAATACTAATGTATTGCAGTACATCTTGATACTGACAGTCTCCTTTGCAGCCATGCCAGAGGCAGCGCTTCGAAGGAGTACAAAGATGGCAGACCTTGGGGCCATCATTAGGCCCCCAGACTGCCATGACAACCATCAGCACCTCCCGATCGCGTCCTGGGATTAGGCGATGACGCGTACAATTTAAATGCCGCAGTCTCGATTGACCGCGGCATTTAGGGTGTTAAACGGGTGGAATCAAAGTGATCTTTGCTTCCGCCCATTGCAGTGAGGAGTCGGCTGTATTACATAGACGTCACCCGCTGAGTATGGAGCGCGCTCAGCCCGTGACTTCCTCTTAATGGCTGTCATGTACTAGTAAGTGACATGTCGTTAAGGGGTTAATCAAAACTTTTTTATTTATTATTACATTTTGTAAAGCATTACATGCATATATGTCATAGCATCACATATAACATTCAGTAGAAATACATATGATCTCTCCCTTCCCTCTCCATCCCCCCAACTTCTTGAAACCCCTCCTCCCCCTACCCAGTGCACAATCTTCCTCTATATTTCTGCCTTTTCGCATTTCTGGTATCATTTCATGTTCTACCCAATGATAATATCAAGTTGTCTTGTCTCATGTTTCCCAGCTTAAATCTATCCACTTCCATGGAAGCCAACCCTGGATGGTCTATCCATTTGCCCCGCTGCTTCTCAAATTTACTTAGAGCCTTTTGTTTAAAGTATACCCCTTTCTCCAGCAGTATTGTTGTGTTAATGGGGCGTGTTCATTCCATTAAGGAAGGAGGAGTTTCTTGTATCCAATATTTAACAATTTGTTTTCTTGTATGGTAGAGGATTTTCTCTATTGCTATTTTCTCCATCTGTGTTTCTTCTAACCCCCCCCCCCCCTCACATCCCAACAGCCCCACTCTTGACGATCCTGGAACCCTAACTCCATATACCTTCTCTATCAGAACCATCACCTCTCCCCAGAACTCCTCCAGTTTATGACAGGTCCAGAACATGTGGCTTTGGTCTGCCACCTTTTCTGAGCATCTTGGACATTTCGCATCCCCTCGTAGGTCCATGTGCCACAAAACTTCTGGGGTTCCGAAGACCCTGTGCAGCAAAAATAGTTTAGACTTTCTCTGCATCACTTTTAAGGATAAGACTCCAGGTGATGCCAGGGCCTCACCCCACTGTTCTATATCTAGAGGCCCAACATCCATTGCCCACTTTGTCTTGACTACTTCCATCTGATCTCCCAATAACCCTGATATGATGTCCATGGCCGGCCTTAGCTATGTGCGACACATGCGGTCTTTGATTGGCTGCAGCTGTCACATGGGACGCTCAGAACAGAATACGCATCGCTATGACTACGGCCGGGTGTATTACGTTTTTTTTTTTTTCATTTGAGATTAACGATAAGCAAAGTTTTTATCACTGATCTTCCCCTTTGTTAACACTGACCAAATATCATTATAATTGGTCAGAAACTAGCGAATCATGATGATAATTGGCTAAACTAAATAGGCCTTTAATGGGGGTATATTCAGGCTTAGTGTCTAGGGCAGCGTGAGTTGTAAATACGGCCCTGCTAAAGACGCAGATACTATTGAACACTATAGCAGAGCAGGGAGGTATCTCCCTGCTCTGCGATCTACTAGGCTGGTGGTTCCCAACATGAGGTTCCCATGAGAACCCTCCAGGGGTGCCGCGACACTCCTCTGGACAACTACCACGGACGTGCTTTCTCTCCTCCTCCTCATAGCGCGAAGTGTATGTGAGGAGGAGGAGATTTTTTTGCAGAACCCCTGTAGATAGCACCCCCCGACTAAATGGACAGAGACGTCAGGGGTTCTCCTGGAGTGGAATCCCCGGTCACAGCGTCTGCAACGCTGTGGACAGGGATTCCGCTTCAGGAGTTAGTTGCCTCTGATGTCACTGTTCATATATGGACAGAGACATCAAGCACTCCATCAAGGAGCGGAATCCCCAGACACAGGGAGCTGAGCTACAGTGGCGCTATCTACAGGAAGGGAGTGCTACCTACACGGGGGCTGTGTGGCACTACCTACAAGGGGGTGTGTGGCACTACAAGGGATCTGTGTGGCACTACCTACACGGGGGCTGTGTGGCACTACCTACACGGGGACTGTGTGGCACTACCTACAAGGGGGTGTGTGGCACTACAAGGGATCTGTGTGGCACTACAAGAGATCCGTGTGGCACTACCTACACGGGGGGCTGTGTGGCACTACAAGGGATCTGTGTGGCCCTACCTACACGGGGGCTGTGTGGCACTACCTACACGGGGGCTGCGTGGCATTACCTACAAGGGGGCTGTGCGGCAAGGGGGGGATTTGTGGCACTACTTACTAGGGAGGCACAATGCATCGAAACTTCGATACTGTTTCGATATTGTGCATCCCCAAATGGTTCGAGCCACACAGCTAATACATGATGAATGAGAGCGGGGCTGCGGCTGTGTAATACAGCCATTGCCCCGCTCATGAGTCCTGACAAGTGCGCGCCGCGAGGATGATGCAATGCGGCCAGCGCTGCACTCATGAGCGGCGGCACTGAAAACAGAACATGGCGGCCGCACTGCAAAACACCCCCGTGTTCTGTCTTCGGTGTCTGCGCCGCCGCTCATTAGTGCAGCGCCGGCCGCATCACCTCATGCTGACCGCGCGTACACTTAATGTCAGGAGCGGGGCAATGACTGTATTACACAGCCGCAGCCCCGCTCTATAACGGCGGAGATCAGAGAAACCGCTCATCTCCGCCGCTATTCTCCTGAATGCTGCGATCAAAGCTGATTGCAGCATTCAGGGGAAAGTGAGGAGGGGGGATGCCCCTGGATCGCGTCACAGGGAATTCCTGTGACGCGATCGAGGGCCATACCATATATGGGCAGACAGCCCAGGGTCTATTGAAGGACCCCAGGGCTGTCCTACCATATTTCCTGTTGTTAGGGCATACTTAGGTATGTCCTAACAACTGCCTGTGTACTATACATACACAGCCTAATGTACTGGCATATATCTGATATATGCCAGTATATTAAAGCTTAAAAATAAAGTAAAAACATAAAGTAATGTTAAATTTTAAAAAATACACATACGCCTTTTTTTTACAATAAACATTAAAATAAGTCTCAATACATAAAACATACACATATTCAGTAATGGCGCGGCCGTAATAACCTGCACAACAATTTTTTTGCGTCATTTATGATGTGTGCGCTGTAAAAAAAACAAAAAAAAAACTTCTTTCACTTATTAATGTGAGGCGCGAGGTGTGATGAATTTAACCTCCATGTGCCTCAAATTAATAGTAATTAACCCCATCATGTACCTCACACATTAACCCATTATGACTGAGAAACATGATGGGGTTAATTACTATTAATGTGAGGCAAATGGAGGTTAAATTCAGCATCACACCACGTGCCTCACATCACAAAATTGAAGAACTTTTTTTTATTACTGTTGGCAAAGTATCGTTTTGGTATCGAAATCGCAATACTACACGAAGTATCGGTATCGAAGTACAAATTCAGGTATCGTGACATCCCTACTACCTACAAAGGGGCTGTGTTGCACGACCTACAGGGGGCTGTGTGACATGACCTACAGGGGGCTGTGTGGCACGAACTACAAAAGGGCTGTGTGGCATTACCTACCAGGGGGCCTTGTGGCACTACCTACAAGAGGGCTGTGTGGCACTACCTACAGGGGGCTGTGTGGCACAAACTACAAAAGCGCTGTGCAGCAAGGGGGCATTTGTGGCACTATCTACAAGGGGGCTGTGTGGCACGACCTACAGGGGGCTGTGTGACATGACCTACAGGGGGCTGTGTGGCATGAACTACAAAAGGGCTGTGTGGCATTACCTACCAGGGGGCCTTGTGGCACTACCTACAAGAGGGCTGTGTGGCACTACCTACAGGGGGCTGTGTGGCACAAACTACAAAAGCGCTGTGCAGCAAGGGGGCATTTGTGGCACTATCTACAAGGGGGCTGTGTGACATGACCTACAGGGGGCTGTGTGGCACGAACTACAAAAGGGCTGTGTGGCATTACCTACCAGGGGGCCTTGTGGCACTACCTACAAGAGGGCTGTGTGGCACTACCTACAGGGGGCTGTGTGGCACAAACTACAAAAGCGCTGTGCAGCAAGGGGGCATTTGTGGCACTATCTACAAGGGGGCTGTGTGGCACGACCTACAGGGGGCTGTGTGGCACGACCTACAGGGGGCTGTGTGGCACCACCTACAAGGGGGCTGTGTGGCACCACCTACAAGGGGGCTGTGTGGCACGACCTAAAAGGGGGCTGTGTGGCACGACCTACAAGGGGGCTGTGTGGCACGACCTACAAGGGTGCTGTGTGACACTATCTACAGGGGGCATCTGTGAGTGGTGGGCTGATGGTCATTTTACTGTGAGTGGAGGGGCTGTTGGTCATTTTGCTGTGTGGGGGGCTGATGGTCGTTTTACTGTGAGTGGGGGGCTGATGGTCGTTTTACTGTGAGTTGAGGGCTAATGGTCATTTTACTGTGAGTGAATGGGCTGATGGTCATTTTAGGGTATGTTCACAGGGCAGCCTCCGTTACGGGGCGCCGAAAGATAATTTCGCACGGGGCGCCATCTACCCTAAGGCCGGCCCTGATGATGTCTTGATATACTAGGGATATCAGCACCTTGGTAACACCAGCCCGGAGTACTCCATTCAGGGTCCCGAGTTGCCAATCCTGAGGTCGACTGTTCGTGTTTGAGCCTGTCTCAGTTGGAGATATGGAGAAAACGGAACATTCTGTAACCCAAACTCTACTTTTATCTCTTCAAATGATCAAAGGATTTAAAGACTCCATCCTGATATAGATGCCAAATATATCCCTTTTTCCTCACAAGTTTGAAACCCTTCCAGTTGGTGAAATTCCTACAAATAGGGATTGTCCCAGATTGGCATATAGTTAGTACAAGTTGGTATCCCTAGTAGTAGTTTGCATAGCCACCATACTTTATGTAGGAGGAGAGTTGGTCTGCACGTCGCTTCTCATTCAGTTTAAAATTCTAAAAGGCTTCCAACAGGGGAAACCCGTGTCCCAGGATGATAATCAGCTGCTTATTGGAGTCCACTTTCTCCTCCCCTTGCCATACCTTCATATGTTGCAGTTGTGCCGCTAGGAAATAGATCTAGGCACAACTGATAAACATAGACCAAACACACTGATAAAAAATTTTATTTAAAAAAAAAAGAGAAAAATAATTCAAAGGTTTACATAGCCTTTAAATACATCACCAGGGTACGGTTAATTACCTGTAGGACCCCTTTAAGCAGTTACAAGAATAACTTTTCCGTCAACCATGTTGAGATAAATGTATTTGCATTTAAGTCAATACAAAACTTGTTTTTGGTACAGATTTTCAGGCTGTAATTCTGTTATATCTGAGGTTGGCCAAGGCTTACAAAAACTTAAAGGGATATTTCTATCTATACATTTATGACATATCCACAAGATGTGCCATAAATGTCTGACAGATGCAGGTCCCACCTCTGGGACCCGCACATATCACCAGGGGTAAAACATATCTCTGGGGTACTGCAGCCCCATCCCACCTGGCTAGGCGGCTAATTGCCAGCGCATACAAGAGAATAGCAAATAGGGAGGTGGCCGAGATTAGGAATATAGTCTAGTTTGCTGTGCTACGGTGTCTCTGGAACTCCCTTACAAATTAATGGGAATTACAGAAACACCGTAGGACAGCGAGCTCAGCTGTTTCCATAATCCAAGTCATCTCTTCATTGTTTCTCAACCTTTATGCACTGGTCAGCAGCCACGTCACCAGGCAGGACGGTATTGTGGGACCCCGATTCTGGAGATAGATGTGATATGCCATAAATGTCTAAGATGGGAATACCCCTTTAATGTTACACACCAAATAAATAAATAAAAGCATGCAATTACAATTGTTTATAGGGCACCCTATTTGTTTATGGCTGCTACAATATAATGTATAGCAAGTTTGTACAATACGAATCAATAACACATTTGTGTGCATCAGACCTTATACTTTCCCTCCTTTGGCATCCACAACAAAAACTACATCAAAGTTTCCCTCAATGAATCTGAAGTCTAGTTTTGCAAGTGTGGTTAAAAAAAGAAAGAAAAAAAAAAGAAAGCTGATAAAATATTTAATCTCTTCTGAAAGTATATTAGTCAAATCACAGTACCTTGAGGCCACTTTTACACAGTGCAGATTTGGTCAGTATTTTGCATTCAGATTTTTAAGCCAAAACTAACAGTACATCGAAAATGGAGAAGTATAAATCTTTCCATTATGCTATTTCTCAGTGGCATAGTCCTGTTCTTTAACCAAATTTCAACCAATCCCGGTATATGTAGGTCATAGGAGGAGGGGGGTTGTATGGAGCGGGCTAACAGCGAGAGCCCGCTATAATCACTGTAGGTTTCAGATGTATATCTACTTAGATGCCGCAGTCAATAGCAAACATGGCATCTAAGCCGTTAGAAATAGGGGGCGTCCCCCCGACAGCCCATCGGCCCTCCCACGACAGGATTGCGAGGTGCCAATAGTTGTCATGGCAGCCTGGGGACCTAATGAAGGACCCCAGTTCTGCTGTCTCTGTGCTTCTAGTTAGCCCTGGGTCAGGACTTAATAGGAGCAGGTAAAAAACACAATATACTGCAACGCATAAATATTGCAGTATATTGTGCAAGCAATCCAACAATTGCTCGTACATGTCCCCTAGGGAAAAATGAAGACACTGGTAAATAAAGTATAAACAAATATTAAAAGTAAAAAAATATATATTTTTACCTAAAAGTAATGCAAAAAATGGAATAAAATAATTTAAATAAAAGGCGATCAAAAAATCATGTGTACCCCAAAATGGTACCAATAAAAACGAAACCTTGCCCTGACAAAAAGCCCTTACACATCTTCATCGACGGGAAAAATGAAAACGTATGGCAACACAAAACTATTTATTTTTTATAAATGTTTTTATTTTGTAAAAGTAGTAAAACATTAAAATAACTATACAAAATGTGGTATTGCCGTTATCGTATTGACCCACAGAATAAAGTTACTTTTACCGTCGGGTAAGTCGTAAAAAAAAAAAAAGTTGGGAAATTGCTGTTTTTCCCATTCACACTACAAAAAAGGCTTTGAAAACACGCGTCCAAACACGCTTCCCAATACACTTGAAAAAAGCTTTAAAATACACTTCAAAAACAAAATCAAAAATTGGAAATCAGCTCCCAAAACGCCTGGATTCAGAGACTATTTTCTTTTGAAATTTGCTTCGTATTTTTCTGCCTCAAACATATGCTATGTCAACATGCCGCAATTGTTGTGTTTTTTAATCAGTATATATCCATATAAATAAATGCGATCCATCAAAGGATCTCATCCAATACTTCTTGGACAAAATATTTTTTGAAAAGAAAAAATACAAATACTAATGGGAACTTAGTCTATGATGTTATCAGGGAACAAACTTTGAAAAACAGCCGTATTTCCGCCAATCTTCACTTAAAGCACATCTACTCGTTCATTATCATTCAGTCTAAATGGCAATAAATATTCATGATTAGACTTTCTCTTAACTCTCTCTCGCAATTTAGTTAAAAAATAAGTCTAAATAAGGCACAATATTCAAACATCTGCTTCTTCTCTAGTCTTCTGCCATGCTTTATAGCTCATTGCTTGTATATACAACTGCTTAATCATTGCTGATGGGGCCATGCTTTTTCGGATATTAGTCCTGCAGTATGACAGAAGAAGAACCTTATTTTTATGCCTCAATTCCAGCTGATTTTTTATAGATAAGGCCTCTCATCTAGAAGGGCGTTTCAAATCAGAAAAGTGACATCTGCTGATATGGCCCCTGAGTGTGTGAATCCTCCTAAACATAATTATATCAGGAATGAGATAGAAGGCTGAGTACGGAGACCCCGAGGGATGACAGAGACTTTGAAAAGAAATATGTTAATCAGAACAGCCATCTACTTGCATCTGTTCCACTGTTGTTCTGGGGAGTCAGCTGCCGCACATTACGGGGAGAAATGTTTAAAGCAGCAGTGTTTGTGCTAATGTTGTACTTTTTAGAAGGTACCTTTTTGTAATGCACTTTTGTGCCATATTGTATCATTTACATGAGTATAGAAAGCTATCTGGAAAGGGGAAAAGCCATTAATTTAATAAATGTAATCAGACTAAATTATTTCTTCTGAAGCCTGCTTACAAGCATACCTCGCAACTTTTGAATACGGAAAAGAGGGAAATTTTTAAACCACGCCCCCTAACCACGCCCAATATCCCGCATAAAAACATCAAATCACAGCCAGATCCTTCTGCAAATAACACGCGCACATTCTCACTGCGGATCACTAGACTGTCTGGATATCACAGATATTATATTTCAGATTGTATCGTCTTTTTTTACTTTTCCTATCTTGGGTATAACATTTGCTCATCACGGCGGCTGCTGCAGGGCAAACCAAAAGGCTGAGAACAATGAAAATCAAGAGGGAGACCCTGTGGTGGATGACTTTTCAATTAACAGGTAGCAGATTTACATGACGGGGATTTCTTTTTCCAGTTGTGTAACTCTGCTACCGGTCAATGCAAAAATCATCCACCAGAGCCCCCCTTTAGATTGCTCTACACACAGCCCCCCCTGTAGATAGTGTCAGACACAGCCCCCCTGTAGATAGCTCCACACACAGCTCCCGTGTAGATCGCTCCACACACAGCCCCCCTGTAGATAGTGCCAGACACAGCCGCCCTGTAGATAGCTCCAGATACAGCCCACCTGTAGATAGCTCCACACACAGCCCCCTGTAGATAGCGTCAGATACAGCCCCCTGTAGATAGCGTCAGACACAGCCCCCTGTAGATAGAGCCACACACAGCCCTCTGTAGATAGTGCCACACACAGCCCCCCTGTACATAGCGCCAGACACAGCCCCCTTGTACATAGCTCCACAGACAGCCCCCCTGTACATAGTGTCAGATACAGCCCCCTGTAGATAGTGCCACACACAGCCCCCCTGTAGATAGTGCCTGACACATGCACCCTGTAGATAGCGCCAGACACAGCCGCCCTGTAGATAGTGCCAGGCACAGCCCCCTGTAGATAGCTCCAGATACAGCCCCCCTGTACATAGCTTTACACACAGCCCCCCTGTACATAGTGTCAGATACAGCCCCCTGTAGATAGTGCCACACACAGCCCCCTGTAGATAGCGCCAGACACAGGCCCGCTGTAGATAGCGCCAGACACAGCCCCCTGTAGATAGCGCCAGACACAGCCCCCCTGTACATAGTGCCAGATACAGCCCCCCTGTACATAGCTTTACACACAGCCCCCTGTACATAGCGTCAGATACAGCCCCCTGTAGATAGTGCCACACACAGACCCCCTGTACATAGCTCCACAGACAGCCCCCCCTGTACATAGCATCAGATACAGCCCCCTGTAGATAGTGCCACACACAGCCCCCCTCTAGATAGTGCCTGACACAGGCCCCCTGTAGATAGCGCCAGACACAGCCCCCTGTAGATAGCTCCAGATACAGCCCCCCTGTACATAGCTTTACACACAGCCCCCTGTACATAGCGTCAGATACAGCCCCCTGTAGATAGTGCCACACACAGCCCCCTGTAGATAGCGCCAGACACAGGCCCGCTGTAGATAGCGCCAGGCACAGCCTCTTGTAGATAGCGCCAGACACAGCCCCCCTGTACATAGCACCAGATACAGCCCCCCAGTACATAGCGTCAGATACAGCCCCCTGTAGCTAGTGCCACACACAGACCCCCTGTAGATAGCTCCACACACAGCCCCCTGTAGATAGCTCCACACAGCCCCCTGTAGATAGTGCCACACACAGCACCCCTGTAGATAGCTCCACACACAATCCCCCTGTAGGTGCCACATTTCCACACACAGCCCTCTGTAAATATTGCCACAGCCCCCCTGGTAGGTAATGCCACACAGCCCCCTGTAGGTATTGCCACCCAGCCCCCTGTAGGTAACGCCACCAAGCCCCTTGCAGGTAATGCCACACAGCCCCTTGTAGGTTGCACCCATCCCCCCACTTCCAGGACAGTGTAGTCACTGACTTCTCCTGGAGAGGAATCCCGGCCACAGGGTCAGGGATTCCGCTTCAGAAGTGAGTGACGTCACTGTGTCCATATATGGACAGTGTGGTCACTCACTTCTTCTGTAGAGGAATCCCTAGCCACAGGGTCGGGATTCTGCTTCTCAAGTGAGTGACGTCACTGTGTCCATATATGGACAGTGTGGTCACTCACTTCTTCTGTAGAGGAATCCCTAGACACAGGGTCGGGATTCTGCTTCTCAAGTGAGTGACGTCACTGTGTCCATATATGGACAGTGTAGTCACTCACTTCTCCTGTAGCGGAATCCCCGGCCACAGGGTCGAAGATTCCGCTTCAGAAGTGAGTGACGTCGCTGTGTCCATATATGGGCAATGTAGTCACTCACTTCTCCTGTAGCGGAATCCCCAATCCCCGGCCGGGGATTGGGGATTCCGACTCCTACAGGGAGCAAAAAAAGACCCTCCTCCTCCTCACATGAACTCTGCACTGTGAGGAGGAGGAGGAGAGAGAGAACGCGAGCGACGGAAGACTGTCACTCGGGACACATCCGGTGATGGCCGTGTATTACCTGGCCCCATAGACTTCTATGGGAGCCGGGGGCGGCCGGGTAAACGGCCGAAAATAGGGCATGTCCCATTTTTTGACGGCCAGTTTTCCCGGGCCGTCAAAAAATCGGTTGTGTTAATAGCCCCATCACTCACCGTCAGAAGAAGGCAGGAGTCTTGCAGCGGCGTTATCACTGGTGTCGATGCCGGCCCGGGAGTGAACCAGTCCAGTCACCTCACCGGTGAGGTTAGATGACAGGTCAGGTGACAGGTCAGGTGACAGTACTGGTCCACTCACGGGCCGGCATCGATCCCAGTGAGAACACCACCGCAAGACTCCTGCCTTCTTCTGATCGCTGCTGTAGTCAGCAGCTATCAGCTGTTCTAATGCAGTGCCCAGCGCGATATTTACAGACCGCCCAGGACGGCGGGACAGCGGTGAGAAACCGGGACTGTCCCGCCGGAACCGGGACAGTTGGGAGGTATGCTGTTGCACTAAAGTTCTTACTGAGCTACTCATACAAGCCTATTGCAACATCTCTAATGACATGGCCTGTTTATAACCAACTTAGCAGAATAAGGTGGAATTCCAACGAATGTAGAGCATGTCCGTGTGATGGCTGTTAAAACAACGGCCATCGCACGGACGCATGTATTTCAACGGGGCCATTCACACGGCCGTTGTTTCAACGGACCGTGTGAAGGGTCCGTTGAAAAATAGAACATGTCCTATTTTGTTCAGTTTTCACGAATCCCTTCATAGACTCAAGTCTACGGGAATCCGTGGAAACGGAACCCTCAAGGGGACACCTCGAGATGTGTTGTTTTTCACGTCCAAGTTTCCCCACGTTCGTGTGAAACTGGCCTAATGCTGCGTTCACACAGGGCGGATACGCTGCGTAAAGAAACACAGAATATCCGCCCTGGCGGCCGCAGGGAATTACGGCCAAAAAACCGCACCAAATTGTGGCACAGTTTTTCTTCCGGAATGTCTGGGGCAGAAAACTGCACGTTAAAAAAACAAGACAAAACACATACGTACCCTCTGACGTCCTGCAGTCCAGCCTCCTGGGATGACGTGTTAACCCATGTCACATGGCATGAAACGTCATCCCAGGAGGCCGGCCTGGACGAAGAAACACAGAATTCTGGGTAAGTATAAGATTATTTTTTTTCCAGAGTTTTTGTGGCGGAATCGCAGCTTTACCGCCGCAAAAATGCAACATCTGCTATTTGTTGAGGGTTTTACCTCCTCATTTAATTCAATGGGGAAAACACGCAACACAAAAGCAGCGATTAAGCAAATGCAATTGACATGCTGCAGATTAAAAAAACGCCAATATCTGAGTGTTTTTTTCCACTCATCATTTATGCAACGTGAATGAGATTTGTTCACATCTCATCTACTTTGCTGCTACTGTATTATGCTGCAGATTTTCTGCAAAGACAACCATTGCGGAAAATCCGCAGTATTTACGCTACATGTGAACTTACTCTAAGGCCTTATTCACACGAACGTGTTAAACGTCTGTGTGACAGCCGTTGAAACAATGGCCGTCACGCGGACCTATATAATACAATGTGGCCGCTCGCACGGCCGTTGTTTCAGTGGACCATGTGAAGGGTCCGTGAGATTTTTTCACGCTTCACGCATCCCTCCATAGAATCTAGTCTATGGGAGATGCGTGATACCATGCATACCATGTAAAAAGATATAACTGAATAAGGACTCATGCACACTACTGTATTATAGCTCCATGCAACCTCCAAGTTGTACGGAGAATGTCATTTGGAACCAATAGACTTTTACGGAGCCCTACTGTACCTCTATATAGCCACGATTTCCTATGAAGACATACAGAGGTCTTATCTCTTGGCTCCTGTATGAATGCAAAAGAATAAAAATTGTGGTATGTTCCATCATAGGACATATTACTGAGCTATTCTCTTCTAGAAGCATTGCTTCTAAGGGCACATTCAGTTGTGGTGTAATTGCTGTTGAATTCCGCTACGGTCGGTCCACAGAGGAATTCTGCAACAGCCGTTTTTTACATTGGTTTCTGTAAATTTTTTAGGTAATTTAGTTCAGACGTTGCGGAAAATAACTGGGCGGAATTTAGGCTGCGGTGAAGAATTTTCACTCCGCAGCATCCAAATTTTTTTATGCGGAGAAGCAGCGGAATTTCACTGGGGATTTCAGCCTTTTCGATACAAAAAGTGAAATCTGCAGCAAGTCCGCTGTGTTTGCTGCAACATCTGAATTGCCTGTCAAATTTGCAACTGTTGCTGCAGATTCGTTGCGTAATTGCTGGAAATATGCAGCAAAATTTGCAGCGTAAAAATTCTGCCACCTCTGAACATGTCCTAACGGTATGTGCACACACAAAAAATAAAAAACGTCTCAAAATACGGAGCTGTTTTCAAGGGAAAACAGCTCTTGATTTTCAGACGTTTTTTAAGCCACTCACGATTTTCGTGGCATTTGTTACGGATGTTTTTGGGGCTGTTTTTCTATAGAGTCAATGAAAAACGGCTACAAAAGCGTTCCAAGAAGTGACATGCACTTCTTTTTCGCAGGCGTCTTTTTACGTGCCTTTTTTTTAAAAGAACCCCTGTCGGAACAGAACGCCATATTTCCCATTGAAATCAATGGGCAGATGTTTGGAGGTGTTCTGCTTCCGTTTTTCAGGTGTTTTTTGAGGCGTAAACGCCTCGAAATACGCCTGAAAACAATGTGTGTGAACATACTGAGGACTGTCCGCAGCGGAATTCAACAGCAATTCCACCATGTCTGAATGAATATTACAATCAATGAATAATTAGTATTTAGTAAGCTCTGTAGCTCCCGCAGCTATAATGTTATTTAACTCTACGTTTATGTACAGGATTTAATCAAGGTTGAAATGAAAAAAAAGGGGACCTTTCTTTGGCACTTCTCAAGAATAAATGTAACTCAGTAGAATTACTATGGAGTTATTTTATGGATTGTGTAAAATAGCGCTATGCACCGACTCTTTCCCCAGGCATTACACATGCGTAATTTATATTTATTTATGAGCAGCACCAAAAAAAGGTCCCCTTTTAACCTCAATCATTGTCCCTCATCCAGGACCGCAAAATCCAGGATAGACTAGAGGCAGCAGCTCAGCGATCATGCCCTACCCTATGGGATGTTGTGCTTCTAGCACAACATTAAAAGGTGATCACAAACAATTGTTTAATCACCACCTTCGTATCGTGGGATAATGCTTTATGTTGCACTATTGTGTGTTGTATTCAAGTTGTTTATAAAAGATTTGGGGGTTTTGTAACCAATTTTTAACCCCTTAGTGACTACCAGTACGCCTTTTCACGTTGGTCACTAAGGGGCCTTAGGCTAGGCCGTCGTCTTTTCGCGTTGGCCTAGTCTAAGTCCTGCACGGGTCTCCCATGCAGGCTGGAGCCGGGGCTCTGCTGTCTAATGACAGCTGGGCTCCTGCTCCAACACCCGCAAAGTTTACTTTGATCGCGGCCGTTTAACCTGTTAAATGCTGCCGTCAATAGCGACCGCGGCATTTAACTTGTTTACAGAGGGAGTGAGCTCCCTCTGTCACCCATCGGCAGCCCGCAAATGCAATCGCGGGTCTCTGATGCGGTGTCATGGCAGCCGGGGGCTTGATAAAAGCCCCCAGGTCTAACCTGGACATATGCCTGTTAGGACGCGCCGGAGGCACGTCCTAATAGATTGCCTGTCAGATTTACACTGACCAGCAATAATGCTCTGGTATTATAGCAGCGATCTGAAGATCGCACAGTAAAGTCCCGGGACTAATAAAATAAGTAATAAATGCGAAATAAAGAATATTAATAAAAATGACAGTAAAAAAATAACAAAAAAACATTTTTTTCCATAAAAAGTGGTTTTATTTAGTAAAAGTGTAAAAAATAAATAAAAGTACACATATGTGGTATCTCCGTGACCGTAATGACTCAATTAATAAAGTTAATATGTAATTTAAACCGCAAGGTAAACACCGTAAAAAAAAAACGCAAAAAACTATGGCGAAATTAAAAAAAATTTCCATTGCCCCCCAAAAAAGTCATAATAAGAATGAATCAATAAGTCCCATGCACCCCAAAACAGTACCGATCAAAACTACGTCTCGTCCCGCAGAAAACAAGCCCAAAAAATCACTACATTGATGGAAAAATAAAAAAATTACGGCTTTTGGAAAGCGACGATGCAAAAGCAAATAATTTTAGTTCAAATGTGTTTTTATTGTGCAAAAGTCGTAAAACTTAAAAAACCTCTACATATGTGGTATCGCCGTAATCGTACCAACCCATAGAATAAAGGTAATGTGTTATTTACGCCGCACAGTAAACGGCGTCAATTTAAAACGCATAGAACCATGGTGGAATTTCAGGTTTTTTTTTATAATCCACCCAAAAAAAGTTAATAAAAGTTAATAAAAAAATTATATGTACCCTAAAATGGTGCTATTAAAAAGTACAACTAATCCCGCAAAAAACAAGTCCTCATACAGCTATGTAGACGGAAAAATAAAAAAGTTATAGCTCTTTGAATGTGACTATAGAAAAACGAACAAAATAGCTTGGTCATTAGGGCCTAAAATGGGCTGGTCACTAAGGGGTTAAACCAATTGGGTAGGGCATAGGAGCCAGAAGTAAATATTTACATGCCTTTGACCCAATTTTCCAAATGATTAAGGCTACATTTACGCGAGCGTATCAGATTCGCGCGCGTGAATCTGGTCCATGTGTGTGTTGCGTTATGCATCAGTGTGATTTGCGAGTGGTATGCGTAATTCACGCACTCGCAAACCACATCTTTTTTTTTTTTTTTTATAAAATAGATGCGCAAATCACGCACAGCACATGGATTCCGTGTGCGGTGCGTGGTTTTCACGCACCCATTGACTTCAATGGGCGCGTCTGTGCGTGAAAACACACCAATATAGGACATGCAGTGAGTTTCAAGCAGTGGACACACGCTGCGTGAAAACTCACACATGTGTGAACGGCCCCAATTGAAATATATGGGTCCATATGCTGCGCGTGAGTTCCATGCACAGCACACGGACGTTGTTCACGTTCTTGTGAATGGACCCTTACTTGCACTCTTGAAATTTAAACTAGGGATCCAGCAGTTTTACGCCTCTAATTACGCCTGAAAAGACGGCTCCATTACGCCTGCAAACATCTGCCCATTGCTTGCAATGGGTCTTACGATGTTCTGTGCAGACGAGCTGTCATTTTACGCGTCACTGTCAAAAGACCGCGCGTAAAAATGACGGCCGCATCAAAGAAGTGCAGGACACTTCTTGGGACGTAATTGGAGCCGTTTTTCATTAACTCCAATGAAAACCAGCTCCCATTTCGTCCGTAAAAGACGCAGAGAAAAACGCGTGCACTTGTAAAAACGTCTGAAATTCAGGAGCTGTTTTCTCCTGAAAACAGCGCCGTAATTTCAGACGTATTTGGCGTTGTTGTGTGAACATACCCTTACCCTTGCAAAATTTCTATTTAATGCCATAGTGAACACAGTAGAACTTTTAAAGGAGTTTTAATGTGCGAAATGGAAAAACACAATTCTAAAGGCAGTTTCTGTATAGTGGAGATATAGATATTTAGGGTGTACAGATATTGGAACGCTAAGAAACATATATTGCCAGATGATAAAAAAAAAATCCATTTTGCATTTTATGAGAACACTTTGCAGCTAATGTTTTTTTTCTCTCCGAATACCTATATTTCTTGTATTGTGCAATTGGCTGCAATCCACGTTACAAATGCTAGAAGAGAAGATGAAAATACCTTTTTCTGTGTAATGTTGTCGCCTGGTGAAAGATAATACTGTGCTGTCCATCTAGCGTATGCATGAGAGTTTCCTGCTCTACCACGGTGGCAACCGCCAGGGTGCCTGGCAAAGCCACAAACATTCAGGGGAGGTTAATAGGAAGCTGAAAGATTATACGCACAGATAATACACATAGAAAATGCAGGCTACGAATAGCTGGTGGCTAGAATGGAAATGGCTTAATAAAAATCATAAATAATAGTTTTTGCTGCTTTGGCTTTTGGAAAATGTTGTTTTTTTTACATTTAACAATATTTTTGACCTTGCGCATCCTTCTCTGTGTGTTTATGTGAGTGAGACTTTGAGGGATTCTTTCTGGAATCTTGGGAGTAGCTCTGAGCAAAGTAATAATGATAGCAATACACAGTTCTCGTCAGAGACATGTAGTGACTAGGTAATGATCTTGTGTGTATTTTTCTTTTATGTCAGCAAATGGCCTGAAAACAGGAGAATTTGCCACGAAACAAGTTGGATGTGAAATAAGAAAAAAAGGTGTTTACTATGCAGCGCACCACGTAGGGTCACCGCTAACATGCATATCCATTCATATTAGGCTGGATTCCCACCACAAAACACCATGAAAAATACAGAGACCCGCAGCAAAATGCTGTGTGTGAATTCAGCCTAATTTACCCACAGCTTTTTGCTGCGTATTTATTCATTTTTTACAGCCTTTTAATCGTGTTTTTTTTCACATTTTTGTGGTGCGATATTTTTCTGCAGCCAGATGTTACATTAAAGTCCATAGTAAAATATAAAAACTCTACATACACCGCATTTTGGTTTGTGGCTTTTTTGTTGGATTTTTTTTCCAAACCCAGCATGCTCTGTGTATGTCCTTTTTTCAGGCATTTTTTTACTGTAGTCTTTTATATAGAACTTCAAAAATGCTGTAATATTTTTAAAACACATTGACGTTTTAAAATGCATTTTTGTGTGAAGGAAGCCTAACAGAGTTTTTCGGTTTTATGTAAATAAAGCTGAAAGGAAAACTCTGATCTGGAATAGAATATTCCATAGTTTCTGTTTTCTGAAAGAAGTTCAGTAAAGGTGGTTTTACTCGCCCGAGTTTACCACTTTTAAAACGAGCGCCGATCGACAATACAGCTTGTTAATCGGCCTTTAAACGGAGCAATGAATGCATAGTCTGGGGACTAACGTTCATTACTATCATACTATGATTGCACTTCTAGATGCATTTGCATCATGTCGTCAGCACATTTCCCTGTTTACACAAGATGTGCTGCTAACGATGTTTTGTGCTGCATAAAAAGATGCGATCAGTCGATGAATATTCGTTTGCTTGTTCATCAGCTGATCTTTGACATGTTTACACATGGCAGCAATTGTGAATGGCCGTTCATATGATGAGCGCTCCTTCACCCAATCATTGGAACGTGTAAGGGTATATTTACACTGTGCGGTTTTGCCGTGGTTTTTGCCATGGGGGCCGAAAACCGTACCGAAAAAAGACATGCAATTTCCATAGGATATTCCAATGGACTCAAAATGGTGGCAGTCATGTGACCCAACACCCACACACCATGTGACCCCTGGCATTCAGGTAACACTGTCCATGTATATAACAGGTAAATAGTAGATTATTGAGGAGCAGAAGTTATAAAGTATTTCTATATACAGCAACATCTCATCATGTCTGTCAGCGTCTGTGAGGAGCCGCTCTTACATTCTTCTCCCTATCTCGTGTGTGTGTTGTGTTTTTTTAACAAGTAACTTTATTAACTGGTTGCCGACACAGGACGAGTATGCTCGTCCTGAGCGGCGAGCACTTTGCGCATTAGGACGAGCATACTCGTCCTGTGTGACAGCCGTCTCTGCCGTCTCTGTGTGTGCGATCGAGAGCGGGGCAACGGCTGTAATACACAGCCACGGCCCCGCTCTGACAGCGGAGAGGAGAGAAACATCTTCTCTCCACTGTTAACCCTTTGAACGCCGCGATGAAAGCTAATCGCGGCGTTCAAAGAGGGGGGACTGCACATTGATTGCGTCACAGAAGATAACTGTGACGCGATCAAAGCCCATAACTCATACGGCCAGACAGCCCAGGGTCCAGTGAAGGACCCCAGGGCTGTCTGAACATATTTCCTGTTGTTAGGGCATACTGAGGTATGCCCTAACAACTGCCTGTGTACAATCAGTAACAGGCTAATGTACTGGCATATAGATCTATGCCAGTACATTGCAGTTACAAAATCAAAATCAAAATGATAAATCCCTTTAACAACCTGTACAACAAATGTATAACATTATTTATGATGATCGGTGTATTGTGTAAAAAAAAAAAAATATTAAAACTGCTGCGCAACTGCTTTTTTTCTGCATTTTAATCTAATTAGAAATTTATCGAAATTAAACGATAATGTATTTGTACCAAAAAATGGTACGTACATAAAGTACAACTCGTCCCGCAAAAAACAAAGCCTCATACAACTACGTCGTACAAAAAAATAAAAGAGTTATGAGCGTCGGGATGCAAAGAGGGAAATGTAAAAAAAATTGCTCTGTCCTCAAGGCCAAAATTGGCCGTGTCCTTAAGGGGTTAACAACATGATAACATCTCATAAAGAGAGTCGGACATTCTATACATCATCTAGAGACAGTGACTACAGGCACAGTGATGTAGTTGTTTATCATTATTCCTGCATTAGTCTTGATCACTTAGCCCATGGATGTGTCCTCCATGTGGTCTGTCAAGTATTCCTGCTGCTAACTGAATGCTAGGGGGTCACATGATGTGTTTGTGTATGGTGGGTCACATGATGTGTTTGTGTATGGTGGGTCACATGATGTGTTTGAGTATGGTGGGTCACATGATGTGTTTGTGTATGGTGGGTCGCATGATGTGTTTGTTTGGGGTGGGTCACATGATGTGTTTGTTTGTGGTGGGTCACATGATGTGTTTGTGTATGGTGGGTCGCATGATGTGTTTGTTTGGGGTGGGTCACATGATGTGTTTGTTTGTGGTGGGTCACATGATGTGTTTGTGTATGGTGGGTCACATGATGTGTTTGTTTGTGGTGTGTCACATGATGTGTTTGTTTGTGGTGGGTCACATGACGTGTTGGTGTGTGTGGTGGGTCACATGACGTGTTTGTGTGTGGTGGGTCACATGATGTGTTTGTGTGTGGTGGGTCACATGATGTGTTTGTGTGTGGTGGGTCACATGACTGACGCCATGTTTAGTCACATTCAGTTAGCCTGTGGATGCATGCACTATAAGAAATGTATGTGAGCAGAATTTCTAAAACCTGTTTATGAGAAAACGGTATGATTTCCTAATCTACAATTTAAAAAAACCCCAAACAACCCTTTTAATGTCCTCCTTTTATTCCTATTCAGTCTTATATTGCAGTAAAAAACATTAAATATTAAAATACAAAGATTGTGTCCCAGCTCTGTCTGCAATAGGAGACAACAAATAATAGCCTTGGCCTTTAAATATACCCCACCCCACATTATTCTGTCAACCAAAATTGGAATGGATTGGGAAGAAATGAATAGTTGAGTTCTCTGCAAGCCGCTTTGTATTATAAACTGCAGAACAGCCTACAGACTGACAAACACTGTGGGTAACATTTTCTCATTATATACTTTTATGATTTATTTCTAGGTTTAGTGTTCCTTTAAGGTCCAAGCACAAGTCAATGCCATGAACTCGAACCCTTACGACAGTATATGCAATCTACATGATTCCAAATTGTAAAGCTGTAGAGAACTCTGTGTGCCACTATGTGGGGCTTCCATTAGGCACCACATTGCCCCTGAGGGTATGTTCACACGGCGTGTTTTCAGGTGTGATTCGGGCGTTTTACGCCTCGAATTACATCTGAAAAAACTCCCCTAATACGCCTACAAACATCTGCCTATTGCTTTCAATGGGAATTACGATGTTCTGTTCCCACGAGCCTTTCTTTTACGCGTCGCTGTCAAAATACGGCACGTAAAATGATGTGTTTGTGTTTGGTGGGTCACATGACGTGTTTGTGTGTGGTGGGAAAACAGCTCCGTATTTTCAGACGTTTTTGCTCACTACGTGTGAACATACCCTTAGAATAAATGCTTCAAGGGAAGAACGCCTCCATGATATGCCATGCTTTGGAACATGTCCAGATATTTTCTTATATATTCCATATGAATCTGAAAGGAAAGACCATTGTTTACTTCTGTCTTCTGTGTGACTCTGCATGAGCCCTACATGAGGGGAATTCTTTCTACATAGAATTGGGTACCAGAAAGCAGAAACAGGTATGACCTAGATTGTTCGGACGATCATTTATCTTTTCCAATTTTTATTTCTACACTGTTTGGAAGGAATGAATATAATGTTGTTGTGTTACACTATGATTTTCGGTAAGTTGCCTCTGCTCCGCAGTCTGCTATATTTAAAAGAAAAAAAAAAGGCACAAACTACTAGAACAGCCGTTTGTAAATGAAATACAATTAGAGTAAATATAGTCCATACGGTCTACTCATTTTCTTAAAAGGCACTTCATAAAATGTATTGTTGCAGTCCAGTACAAGCTCACGGTATATGAAGCCCATTTTAATGGTAGGGAAAACACTGACATATTTTGTTATTTTCTTCGACAACACTGGCTCATGCAGAAACTCATTGATATTCGGCATTATAATAGATCTTGTTTGTTGTGTTGCCTGGGGAACAAGCTGCTACATCTAAAATCTCCCCATTTTTGTCTTTTTTTAAACATTCGTGATTTTCTTTTCTCGAATGTAGTAAAACCTTTTATTGAAATTCAAATAGTGATTTTGCTTGTTGGTTTCCTAAGGAGGAGAATTAATGAATGAATGCAGAGAATGGATGGTAATGCAGATAGCAGTGAGAAGACGTGGAACTGGAGCAAAATAAAAATAAGGTAATACAAATTGTTAAAGGTCAAAGATAAGAGCACCAACAAAACAAAAAATACATTTTAAAAAATGCAAACACTGATAAAAGGTATATCAAGAAAATCCCAAATATAAATTTTGGAGCAAGTGTTAAATATTAATACAAATAATTAAAATGTCAACAAAAGCAAAGTATTACTAGAATATATATGTATATATATATATATATATATATATATATATATATATATATATAGATATATATATATATATATAGATATATATATATATATATATATATATATATATATATATACATATATATATATATATATAATTATTATTTATTCATTTTTTATGTGGGAAGTACTTAAATAATGAGTAATGTTTCTTAAAAAAAAAAACAAATGAATAATTTGGTATTTTGTATTGAAATTATTTTAAATGATTACAATTAAATATTTAAAAAGTAAAGCTTAAAATTATATACAGTATGCTAATTCCTTGATGTTCACACCAATTGCTTGAGCAAAGGGTTCAAATTTTATGTTATGCAGTTCAAATTGTCCTCTGATGCCAAATAACATACTTTGAATGATCTACCAAAGGGAGTGGGGGTTGGGAAGTGACAATTGCATTTCTAGATCTGAAAAATGGTTGTCACTGTTTATGCAACGATGTAACAATTAAAACTGTTTATCGTGGTCAGCACTACTGACTCTAGTACTGTATGTACACTTTGGACATTAATAATAACCTGAACGAGCAGGATATTTTTTTTGGACTTGTTGATATTGTTTTTATAACTATTAGTAGCAGTAGTATAAGTAGACATAGTAGTGGTAGAGACAGAAGTAGTAGTAATGTATTCATAAAAATGTGGAATCATTTATATTAGATGGTGTGCACATGGCAGGATATGTTTAAAGTGGTGGTCTCATAAAGACAAAAGCTCTCAGTATGCCCCATGAGGGTATATGGATGTCATAGAGGGGGGGGACCAGGCCCGCTGATCGGGACCACCCTCCCCTCTTTTAGCCAGAGAAGAGATCTGCTAGCAAAGTACTAATCCAGCCCAGGTGGACCCATCCATGCATTACATGGTTTGACATCGGCCATGGTTTGACATGACCCTCTGCAGCTTCCGCCAGTGATAACAGCGGATGAGAGAACACCTTTTAGTATGGAGTAGTTATCCAACCTTTGCGGTCGGATTCATTTTATATCATTTTATCATGTTTTAGCAATATATGCTTTCCAAGTTCTGCTTTGTTTTTTATTTCACAAAATGAATAAAAAAAGCTTTTATTTATACCTCCTGCCTAAAATAGAGTTTTATTAGCAGGGCCTCCGAAAATCCCACTATTTTTTCCTACAAGTAACCTTTGCATTAAGTATTTCTAAATGTAATTTAAAAAGTATTTAAAATGATTAAAAGCATAAATCACTATACTTTTGGCGGCATATGTCTTACAGTTGTGTTGTCATACGAAACATGAATATTCGCAGCTTTATGGATAAATTAGTTTACAGGTATAGTATCTGTATAGAGACTGATTTACGCTCTGCTCCACAGATTCACCAGTGAAAAACTCCACTGCCGTACAGCTGTTGTTCACATTAAGTCCACCATTACTATATCACCTTCCTGTTCACACTTTCACCCACCCTTTCTGTCTCTACTTACTCCCCTCTAGACTACCAAAATCAACATATTATAGTACTTTATTTCAATGTGCTGATTTTGCAGTTGCCTATTTGACTCCATGGTAACGAAAATAAAAAATGTAATTGTGACTTTAAAAGGGTATTCCCAACTGAAACATTTATGACATCTCCATAGGATATGCCATAAATCTCTGATAAATGCGGGTCCCAGCTCTGGTAAGGCGGCCATTACACCCATGTTTACGCAACTCCCATAGGAATAAATATAGTGTGCGGCACACATGTGCAGCCACCTCTACATGCATTCTCCACCCAGGTGCGGCGGCTATTTCACCAGGTGGGATGGTGGTCGGGTGACCCAGTTATGAAGATATCTAGGAGCGTGTCCCAGAGCTGGCACCCGTATCAGACATTTATGGCTTATCCTGTGGCTATCCATTTACATGCAGCCCCACTAGCCTTCAGATGTTTTTAGTGGTGGAAGCTGCAAATGGTGGCATATTTCCTCTGTAGAAATGTTGTATGACATCGTGCCCAGTCAAATGAATAAACAACCGTATAATGACACAGGGGCGCGCAGACTAACCCAGAGTTAAAACTACTCTTTTAAGCTATTCTCTGCTCTGGAGAGAGTTTAGGGGTGGGCATTACTCTTTATGATGTTAATTTGTTCATATGTCCTGCTTGTCAATATGGACAGTTGTCACCCTGATTAAAAACCCCCTTACATGACATTTAAATTAAATCCCTGGATCAATCAAATAGCTTAATAATGGCAAATAGTACACAAAAGTAAAAGGAATGATTTTAACTGCTATGTATAAGGCTTCATAGCAATACTTACAAAATGCCCCACTGAGCGCTCTGACTATTGCTTACATTAATGGTCACTTTAATTTTATAACATAATTTTATAACCTAGGGTTTGTAGATCCCTTGTCTCCCTTTATGGTTTTAAAATTAAATGATAATACTCTGGTTTCCTGCAGCCACCACTATCCTTAGGATAGGCCATCAATGTCTGAATTGGTGGGGGTCCGACTCCCGGCACCCCCACCAATCAACTGTTTTGAAGGAACAGCATGTATGCCGCTGCTTACCCTTTATCCCCTGCTCCTACTATGAATCGCCATGATGCTTGTAGCAGCGGTTCACAGTATTACAGTTGAATGGGAGAAGGCTGTAATACTGTGAACTGCCGCTACAAACATAACGGCGATTCACACCAGGAGCATTGAATGAAGGGGCAGCAGTGTACGGGCGCTGCTGTATCTTCAAAGCAGCTGGTCGCGGGGGTGCTGGGAGTCGGATCCCCACCGATCAGATATTGATGGCCTATGCTGAGGATAGGCCTTCAATTTCTTATGAAATGGGGGTTACTAGCGGTCACATTGAAAGTAAGTCACTGACTAATAAGAACAAGAGAATAAAGACAGCAGCAAAAAGCCACAAGTGTGCTCATCCAATTTTTTCTTCATGGGATCTGTAGTTCCTCAACAAAGTGCAATTGGAGGGGCAGGGGGGGGGCTTGTAGGCAGACAAGAAATGAAATATTTCGAAAAAACAAAAACAAAGGGATTTTCCTCAGCACATCCACAATATGTAGTATAAAAAGAGCTTTATTTGGTCATCTTTAAAAATCCATAGAGGTAACAAGATGACCAAATAAAGCTCTTTTTATACTACATATTGTGGATGTGCTGAGGAATATCCCTTTTTTTCGAAACACTAATAACCCCCGGTCACATAGCTAATGCAGGGACTCTGTCACTTTAGGAGTCTCTACATTAGCTTTTTCTGGTGCATTGGACCTCCATGATACACCAGAATTTTTTATAACTATTAATAATTCTAGTGCATCTCTAGGTCCTGTGCGCCACAATAGAAACTAGAGTTCATTGACCTTTAGTTTCTATTGCAGCACAGGGGAGAAGACAGAAGTCTGCTATAGGTGAGTATAAGGTTTTTTATTTTTCATATTACTAACTTTATTTTTTGTTTTGCAGGTTCTGCTGGACGGTTTGGACTACATTGTAGATTCGTTGGACTACTTTGATGATCTATATTTTTTAAATAATTGTTTTTAAATAAAATAGTTAACGAGGGTTGTGTGGGGGAGCTTTAATTTCAATAAAAACATATTTTCTTATGTCTCTGTGCGTTTTTTAATACTTTATTAGCGCCTTAGTAATGCTTGATGACATCCATTACTAAGGCGGGGCTTTGTGTTAGCCAGTAAAAAGGCTAGCACTAACTCCCCATTATTTCCCCGATACCCACCGCCATAAGTTGCTATAGGTGAAGCCTAGTCCTGCTGTCTTGCGGCCAGCCGACATCAGTACACATTACATAAAATGCAATTTAGATACCAGTGAGTATTTCACCATTATTTTCTTGTAATCTTACTCTTATTTGATCTTTTTGTCAGCCCAGTTCTCTATAGTCCCCAACCTTTAATGGTACATTTTACTTAGAGTAACATATTACATGCATTTCAAATCTAGTATGTCATGATTTTCATACCTTTATTGAAAACCTTGTCCGTGAGAATATAACAATCCATTCAGGTAATGAAGGCGGATGGTAAAGAGAAATCAAAAGGAGTGTATAGCTATAAAGTGAGGGAGATGACCAAACGCAATTATAAAAAATAAGCAAATAGATGTTCGATTTGGGTCACAGAGCATAAAGGGATCTATGTACCTGTGACCCACATGCCGCCTCATGATTCATTACAGGCTTTAGAATTAGTGAAAGGCTCCATTAATGTTTATGTAAAGCTTTTTGATGATTTAATAGGCTGCCTGATGCAACAATAATTTCATTTTCAGCCACTATGGTACGGTAGCTCATTATATTCCACATACTCAGCAGCAACCAGGTCTGCTATATTGTTCTGCATCCCTGATCTATCTCTGCCCTTCCAAGTCTTGAAAGGCTTTTTCTTTAATCTTCACTTGTGATTATTGATATTTTTCATTAACAACAAAACTGGGAAAAGTCTGCAATTTTCTTTATTTCTTTATAAGACTAAAGACACCGCCAAGTGTAAATGATAAACAAAGCTAAAATACAATCATCTCTCAGACAAGGCTTTATGTGTCTTCTATCAAAGCCACGCAATGTACTATTGATTAACGTTCTTGCGGTAATTCAGCCCTTTAACACCTCATCTGCTTTCAGCTGCCAGTCGTGTTAAAATGAACAGAATTATAAGTTAATGGCTTATAACGAACACTGGTTTTTTGCTTTTGTCTGCCGCGGCTGGCTCTGCAGCTCCCATTATCCCTCGCTCTTTCAGAACCGAGGACAAAACTAGCCGTCCCTCCCTAAAAAATTGTGGCTAAAACCTTAATTGAAGAGAAAAAAAAGGTATTTCATTTTTCTTACCAGAATGAAGGGAATCATAAAAAACAAGCAGCAATGTAAGAGCCTAATTCAGAAAATAATATGAGAATGCTTAGCATAAATACCGGGGTTGGACATAAAAGGAAAAGTAAACCTGAGAACGCAATTTCCTGATCATGCTTTTAAAAAAATGTGTTATGGCCCTGTTAAAACAAGAGGAGTGAATTGATTCTACACTAATCAAATTTAGTCCCAAATTTCATGGCCATGTGCAGTGTAATGGGAGGCCACAGATAGACGTGCCTGGTCACATGCCCCTCCATCAGATGCCATGTTCAGAATGAGAGTGCTGTACAGCCCGTGGAGGAGGCTGTATTAACAAGGTGGCTGCGCTTCACAAAAGAAGGCATTGGCACTGATCTTCTAATAACTATGTATTATTTAAGTCGCACATAACGCTATTTCCCACACATTAGTGAAAATAAACATAAAGGGGCCAACCCCTTCAGTCCTAGGAGACTTGCGACTCGCAACTAATTTATTCGGATCTAATTAGATCAAAACTAATTTAAGGAATTCACTCATCTCTACTCTAGAATCATTGGCACCCTTTATATAATGAGCTGAATTCCATATATTCAATATACCACACATGCAATAGAATTTATTTTTTTACATATTCAATCAAAATTATTGGCACCATCTCAAAATATTTGGTGAAGCCTCACATTGCGAGTATAATGGCACTGAGCTGCTTTCTGTAATACTAGAAGGTTGGGGTATGTAAGAAGGTTGGGGTATGCATAGTGAGGGATGTTGGACTACTTTCAGATCCTTGATATTCTTGAATTGTGGACCGCACTTTAATATCAGGGACTCATAAGTGTTGAAAGAATATACTATGCTTAAAATAAAACAGCAATTGTCATAGGAATTATATAGGTTCTTCAAACTAAGAACTGTAGGAAAGTTTGAATGGATATATCTTTTGTTTATTTTATGCCGCAGCCTTTTCCATAGTGTCTGTGCCTGGTATTGCAGCTCAGTCCTACTTGCTTGAATGGGACCGTAACTGCAATCCCAGGTAGAGCCGCTATGAAAGTGTACGGCGCCGTGTCTGGAAACTTTAAGAAACCGCAGAAACGTCATTCTCGGAACCCTACCGATCTTATTCTTATCTTTAAGGATAGGCCATCAATATAAAAGTCCTGGGGAACGCTTTTAATATCCTGATGGGTGCACATAATTCTAGAACTGCCAGATATATATATACACGTAGATAGTAGCTTAACACATGGTGTCTATTGTCTCTTCTAGCAAGAAGTCAACATTCTATGTGTACTAGTATAATGGGTCTTGTTGGAAGCAGAAGGGATTGTGTCTCCTGCAGACCCCATCATTGCTATGTGTGTTGTGGTGTTTTTGACACAACATCATAAAGCAATTTTTCCCAGATTAGAGCATGCACTAAGTGGCAAACCATGACGTGAGGGTCCTCAAGTATCATGCGTCAATCATTGTACAGAAAAATATAAATGTTGTCTTTTTGCAGTAGGGCAGCAAAAGATCGGAGTGATGACCTGGTTTTGACTGCTGTAAGGTAAAAGCAGGATATAGAATATAGGTATTGATAGCCAGAGGTTTTGTAGGATTTCATTGGGTGGACATACCAAGAGAATTACTCCAGTCTCTGTGTTCTTCTAATATATAGCAGTGTAAATAGTGGGTTTTCTGGCACAGATATGTGGTGTGAGCCCTGAACATTTTTGCTGTTATTTGGTAATAGTTTAGTGTATAAAGAGCAGTTCCACGTTAAATGTAAAAAGATGTCATCATAACTTCAAAGACCTGTTTTTCTGCTGTCTTTAATTAAATGACAAAATTCTGGATACCTTTAGCCACCACTAGAGAGAGCTTAAGAACTGCATACAGATTTTATATTGAATTCAATTGGAGCTATAAGGGTATGTATGGAGGTAGCTCTCCGCATTGATGGCTACATGCAAGCAGAAACACTGTGGCTGTATGAAAAGAAGAAGGATATTTGGAGCTCTGTAACAGAAATATAGGACTGGGACCAGAGCCGTAATTGAAAGCTTCTGGGCCTAGATGCAAAAGCTGTGACAGAGCCCATCACCTACCATGTGCGATTTATAACACTGGTGTCTTCTTTTAAGCCAGAGGGGGCATTGGTCCCCCTCATGCACTAGGGCTCATAAACAACTGCAAGCTCCTGCTCTGACCACTATAAATATATTTGATAAAATTGACAAATCATCAAATAAAATTGAAGCTATTTAGGGTACACTTTGAAATTCTGTTCAACTATTTGTAACTGTTTCTTCCCTGCGTTTTTCAAAAATGAGAATGTTGCAGGTAGTATAGCTTCTATAAATGTTGTCACTTATTTTTGGCCTATCTAGCAAGCAATGCAGAAATACAAGTGCAAACAAAGTATTAACGTATAACCAGGCAGATGTAAAATAAGTAACAACCCATTTATGGCTGCCATTTTCTATTGTTACTTAATGTCACTTCACTTGTGACGAATTACAGTAGTCTACAGCCATTTATTTGGATGGGAACATTTTTCTATGGAGGTAGTTTAGCATTAAAGGCTATGTAAACCCTCAAAAGTATGTGTGTATATATATGTCAGACAGTGTGTTTGGTGCAATTTTCAAATAGTTTTTTAAGAAATAATTTTTACTTTTTGAGATACAGCTGCTTTGGAACCAGCCCCCACCACCCCCTACTGCACTACAAATGTATCTGCATCTATAGGACGCAGATAAAATTACATGCATAACTAATGCTGGCACGTTCCACGCCCTGCTATTCAGTGCCTTTTAATGAGCCAAGCGGCGCGATGAGGACATTGCGCCGCTTGCCTAGTTGAAAAGCGCTAAATACCTTGCCATTCAACGCCTTTCAATGATTCAAGCGGCGCGATGACACCAACACACCGCTTACGTCGTAAAAAGGTGCTAAATAGCAGGGCAAGAAAGTGCCTTGCCCTGCCATTCAGTGCCCTTCAATGATGCAAGCGGCGCAATGAACAAGTCAGTCACGCTGCTTGCATCATTCAGCCCCAGCATTCAGGCCTGCATTGCTAGAGGCTGGCGCGGGAAAAGGATCAGGTGAGTAGGTAAAGTTTTTTTTTCATTTAAATGTGTGAATGCCTCTATCTACAGGGGGAGATTTATCTACAGGGGGCTGTATATGGGGCACTATCTACAGGGGGCTATATGTAGGGCACTATAAACAGGGGGCTGTATGCGGGGCACCCTCTACAGGGGCCACTATCTACAGGGGGATCTATGGGGGTCACTATCTACAGGGAGATCTATGAAGGGCACAATCTCCAGGGAGCCACTATCTACAGCGGGATCTATGTAGGGCACTATCTACAGGTTGCTCTATTGAGGGCACTATCTACGGGGGCTCTATGGGTGGCACTATCTACAGGGGGCTCTATGGGGCAGTATCTACAGGCGGCTCTATAAGTGGCACTATGTATGTGGGTTACTGTCTACAAGGGGCTCTATGTGGGGCACTGTCTACAGGGGGCTCTATGTTGGGCACAGTCTACAGGGGGCTCAATGAGGGGTACTATCTACAGGCATCTATCTCAATGGGGCACTATCTACAGGGGGCTCCATGGGGGGCACTAGCTACAGGGGGTACTTTGTGTGTGAGGGACAGTGTATGGAGCTATTATAATCAGGGACACAGTGTATGGTGCTGTTATAATCAGGGACAAAGTGTATGGCACTATTATATTTAGGGGCGTCGTGTGTGGCACCCTGAGAATTGTATCTTAATTTATAGGGGCGGAATGTTTGAAAAGTGTGGAGCTGCAAAAATCTGAGTGGAAACCTGCAGAAATGGGCCGTGGCCGGGAGAAGTCATCATAGAGGTATGGGCTGGATGAAGAAGAAAAAAAACGACTAGAATCTGAGAAGACGTCACCTGTGACTCACTCAATGTAAATGTTTATTTTGCCTCTAATCAGTACTGTAGTCACTGTATGATCTGCAGCGATATTGTAAAGGATCTGCCAGACACAGCTTCTGTGTCGACGCCCGTGGGTAATCAGTCTGCACCTGCTCCTATGTCTGTGAACTGACTCCATCTTCCACCACTCAGGATGGCAGGCATAGGAGTGGGAGAGCCTATCACAGCCTGACCAGACGGAGCTAGCTCCCTCCCACTGTCTATTTATACCTGCCTTTCCTGTTCCTCCTTTGCCTGTGATTCTGCTCTGCTTGTTTCCTGGCTCTGCTGCTGCTGCTTGAACTACTGATCCTCTGCTTGTTATTGACCTTGGCTTACTGACCACTCTCCTGCTCAGCGTTTTGTACCTCGTGCACTCCTGGTTTGACTCGGCTAGTTCACTACTCTCGTTGCTCACGGTGTCTTTGTGGGCAGCTGCCCCGTTTCCCTAGCTTCTGTGTACCCTTGTCTGTTTGCCTGTCGTGCACTTACTGAGCGTAGGGACCGTCGCCCAGTTGTACCCCGTCGCCTAGGATGGGTCGTTGCAAGTAGGCAGGGACTGAGTGGCGGGTAGATTAGGGCTCACCTGTCTGTCTCCCTACCCCGTCATTACAGATATGATGGGTGGTATGATTTTTTTTTTGTGGAACAGCAACTCCCAGCATTTTGTTACCATTGTTCAGGCCATGCTGAGAGCTGTAGTTTTACGCCGTACAAACCTATACGGCAGGGTTTGCACTACATTTTCAAATTATCTCTGTACTGGGCTTCAATTGTGATGGTGCTCTATTTATGTACTTAGCTTTGTTCTAGTACTGTATGTATGTACTGAGCTTGCTTCTGGTGTTGTATTTATGTATTGAGCTTGGATCTGGTGTTGTATTTATGTACTGAGTTTGTTTCTGGTGTTGTATTTATGTACTGAGTTTAGTTCTAGTGTTGCATATATGTACTAAGCTTGGTTCTAGTGCTGTATATATGTACTGAGCTTGGTTCTGGTGCTGTATTTATGTACTGAGCTTGGTTCTGATGCTGTGTTTACGTACTGAGCTTTGTTCTGGTGTTGTATTCATGAACTTAGCTTTGTTCTGGTGCGGCATTTATATAGGATGTATTTATAATTACAAAATTGCAGGGCAGATGGAATTTTTTTCAATTCATTGTATATTTAATGTGAACCTGTCAGATAGCTGTAACCCTGAACCGCCACCATGCGGTAATACATGACCTACAATATTTCCAAACATTCCCCTGTATGTTTTTTTCAGATGCAGCAAAATCTATAAAATCAACTTTTAAAACGACACACGCTATATGCTAATTACTCATTAAAGGGTCATGGGGCGGTGCCGCTATCCTGTAGAGTCACATAGTCCTGCCTCCAAACCCAACTTTCCATGCTAGATTGACATCCACTGGCTATCATACATCACTACCAGTCTCCTCCAACTTTCTCGGATGGGCCATTGCCGTGTACTCCTTGGGCACCCACCATGCAGCGAGGTGTACTCTGCCCGGCTTCATCGCTGCACCGTGCATGCCAGGGGGGTACAAGGCAATGGCACATTCACAAGATTTTTGAGGAGGCTGCTAGTGATGTAGAACAGTCAGGGGGGTGTCAATCAAAATCTGGTTGGTGCCATTTCAATTTTAGACTCAGGCAGCAAAAAAGCTAGAATCGGCCCTGCTATTACATCTATGAACTTAGATGTGATGGATAATAGGTGTATCGGACCCACTTTCACTGAACCCGTCAGTCCCGTGGACATGATGGATACAGGATTCAGCTAACGATACAGCTGCTCTGTATACAAGATACAAAGCAGCTGTATCTCAAAAAGTTTAAATTATTTTTAATAAAAACTAATTTGAAAGTTGCACCAAACACACTGAATGACATTTTAATTTATTTTTTATTTAAAAAAAAAAAAAAATCACTTTCAATGGTTTACATAGCCTTTAAGCACCACAGTTATTTAACAGAGTCCAGAAATCTGTTGCTACCTTTGAGGCTAATCCACCTCTCGGTGTTACAATTATATACAAGTGTTGTGTTGTGTTGTGTTATTTCTTGTGAGTGGATGGCTGTGTATGTACATGTATGTGTATGACCGTGTATACAGTATGTGTGTGTTGTTTGTGTGTGTATATGGTTGTGTATATACATGACTGTGTGTATGTATGTGGTTATTTGCATGCGTGTGTGTATGTGGCTGTTAGTGTGTGAATGTGTATACTTTCCCTGAAATTCTGAAAATGTGGATGAAACTGGGTAACCTTTTAAAAAGGCAAGCTGTCACGCAACCACCTTTCCCTTATATATTGACAGGAAGCACTTATTGTAATATATTCTATATCTGTAATCTTCTAGATTGCCTTTCCGTTTTCCATTTGTCATGGTCCGTAGACATGAGGACTGATGGGCATTAAAGCCTTACTTCCCTTCTGTGTAACCATGTAAGGGCAAGTGATTGCTTGATTGCCAGATAAGAGAGGTTAATTTGTCAGTCTATCAAAAAGGTTCTTGAAAAACACTGAGCCTTTTCAAAGCGGTATACTTTAAAAGTCAATTGGAAAAGTGAGAATTCATTTTTCATATTCTAGGTTATCTTTAACACAATGCATTTATTGTATTGTTTAAATACAAGTCACATCATTTATCAAGCAAGGGACTTTTACCCATGAATTATTGCATTGCATTTGCTTGAATACAGATTGTTACTTTTCTGCACAGACTCAAATTTAGTTCAGGGTTTCTGTATATGTGCAATTTCACGACGAACGGTCTCAGGCATTAATGTACCATACAATAATGAGAATACTTGCGCAAAAAATGATTGTTCACATTTGTCCTTCAAATCATGCAAAAACTATGATAGCGGCTAAAAAATATTGACTCATTTTGCTGGTCTACAGGACTCGATAGGCATTGTAAAATATTGTAGCAGGAAAAATGCACTGCAGTGAAGTGAAATATACTATTTATGCAGGGAAAAACAGTCTGTTAGACCCCCATGGTAAAATTGATTGCCCCAAATTGGGTAGAATCACGTCCTAGGGCATTGATACAGAAAATAATTTTTGAAAATATGCTAATCTCATTTACACATTCATTAGGCATAATAAGATATATGATTCCATTTTCTCAGTAGAAATTTTATATACTATGCACTATGCACATGCACTTGGATATACAACCGTGCACATAAAAGTACGTCCATTGCAAAATTACAATAGTTGGGTCTTCTGACCAAGCCCGCTTACCACTAGTGCACACACGAACCATGTAAAAAGAGTTTTAGCTAGGCTTTCCTTCATCTGTGGCAAAGATTAAGCTTGCTGCCCTAGCCCTAATTTTAAAGACCCTGTTCAAAGTGATTATAGAGAAGAGGTGGTCACTGGCAGAGCGGATTTAATTATGTTAACCCCTTAATAAATCCTGTTGGTTCTGTGTATTGAATCATTATTCTCCGTGGTATTTATGTGTGTAAAGTCCATTGTTGCTTACAGCAGAAAACTGGTGTTATCCAGATTATTCCATTAGCAAGCATTATAGCTCTTACAGACATATCCACCAACTAGTTCTTATTGATGTCTGCATCAGAGAGTGGGAAGATATGCTACATTGGAGAAGATGGTGGTCACTTCACCACTGATGACATTGTGTACATATTGCATCCTGTTGTGTTTATTGAGTGTTTTTTTTATAAGGTAAGGCAAGGTGCTTGGCTTGGTCACATCTAAATTTAGGGTACCACCATGTACCTTTTGGATGCCGTTTTAAAGATTGCATTTACGTTCTGTAACAGGGTGATGGCGGACACATGATCGAGGTGCATCATCGTGCCTGGGAATGGCACTTAGAGTATAAAACAGTGGTGAGCCCGCCAAGTAGTGTTCCGTGTTGGAGGAAGTTGGCGTGTTGCTATAAAGAGGGCAAGTTCAAAAAGCGGCTGTGGATGTAGAGAAAGAGAGGAAAAGACTGGCTGCTTTGGAGATGGAACTGGGGAGATTGGGACAGGTGAGGACCTTACTAGCCAGTATCATTTGTTGGTGAGTGGCAACAGGTCCTGAAGAGCAAGCAATGTTGTTGTGTGAAACCCCATTGTATGGATAGCTGGGCAGGGCATTGATGGGTAATGAAGGGGTTAATGATGTCCGTGCCTTTAGGCAGTGTGAGGAATTGTAAATACAGTAACTATGTTTTAGACAGCATAAATGTAGACAAGGCTTTTAGAAAATGCACCAAGTGGTGAATGCGGTATGATACGTTTAGTGAATCTTGCTAGACATCCTAGACACTTTTCTCTTACTTTTACCACCTATTAGTTTCCCCCTGTGTTTTTCATCAAAATTCTGCCTCATTTTTGGTTCACGATATCACATTTTAAGCCAAGTCCTTTCCGCTAGACTGCAGTCCCTGTCCTGCTAAGTCGCGCCCGCTTGTCAAGTGAGTTGAAAAAAAGTGTCTAAAACAGTTAATAAATGTGACACACAGCATGTTCATTATAGTATAAAACAGAATTCTAGTGCATTTTGAATAGTAAATATGCCCCATTGATTATGGCCGTCTTCACCATCAGCGCCGCTCGAAATTGCATATATTTAAAAGCGCAAGTAATGTTTGTTAGTTCATCAATCTAACGCCTGCTTCGTTTCATCTTTCTCCATGACATACCTGCGGGATATTTCCACCATCTTGCCCGTCTCTCCACCACCTTACATATCTATATTTCCAGCATTCATGACATCACAATGTATTAGTGGTTTCTCAAGGTGATTTGGACTCTTGGCTTGTATAGAGAAGAAATATGTAAAAATATAAACAACTTTTTTCTTGTATTTTTGCAGGAAGTTTGTGTACTACTTGGGAGTTTTACAGCACATAATGTGCCTTCCCTAGACAAGCTCACAAATCAAGCAAGATATTTCTGCCTAATCACTCTCTAATTTTAGAATTAATTACTGTCCAAACTAATAAAATCTGAGAGCTAATATTAACTGCAGAACGCATATTTTCTTTAGGACATTTTAGACCATATTTTAGGAATGTGGCCCTGTATCATTTTTATTTGGCTCTAATAATAGGCAATTCAACCTTTAACAAATCGAACTACACAAACCAATTAATTCTACATTACTTCATAATTGTCACTTCAGCCAAAAGGTCCTATATCATTTGGCGGTAAAACCCTACGGTTTTAGTTAATTCCTTAGAAATAACATTTCAGGGTTGCTTGAAATTACCTTTAGCATTTTTACTGGAATGCCCTGGTTAACTGAAGATCTCTCTTTGATGTTTTAAAATGTTAATCCCCAGACATCAGAGTCCAAAATGAGGCTGTGAGTGTTCATTTCACAAAAATCAATACTTATCTTTTCTTTCTTATGGTCTCTTTCCACATAATGAATTGTGTCAGGGAGCAGAGGTGATGGCTGATGAGGGACTGTGCCTTGGTGCAGAAGCTAGCGATTGTGGAATCGCTCTTTATTTAGACTGCTGGCTGTCACGCCAGGGATTCTGTCACAGTCAAATGAGACATTTGAGGTTTGGGATTTTGATGTTCTGATTTCACTATTAAAATCCCTGAAATGGTCTGGGGTTGAGCGGAGATCCAGTAACTGTATCAGTTCTCTTAATAAGTGAGACTGATCTAATTCACACACATAGAAAATAGGCCCTTCCGTGCGGAGGTCCCTTGCTGAAACCGAATCAGACACGGTAAGTCCGTGAAAAAAGGAATTTTGTGGTATTTTGCTATAAATGGACACTGTGAATGGTGTAAAATGAGGTAAAGCAAAGCAAAATTGGTCAATCAGTGATAAAAGGAAAAAAGTTAAATATTATGAAAAAGAATCCTGAAATTGTTCTTGCTTCTCTCATGTACATAAGCCCCTAAGCTTTGTCAGTTTTATATCAAGTCTGGTCAGTTAATGCTCTGTATTCTACACATCTGACCATATTGGTTCTATGATTTAGATTGCACTGTGTTACATGAAAGAGTCACAGTATTGTCTATAAATCACATATACTATAGCTGCAGAAGGGTTCATTTATTTCAAAATAATTTTTCTCTACGTAAAGGTAGGCATCCATCTAGTTTTGACAGATTTTTTTGCTCCTTTACAGGCTTCCTGACTTCTCATGCCAATTGTCCCGGAGAAGTGGCATAGCTAGGGGGGCTAATGGGGCATGTGATGGGTTCCAGAGGGTTTCCAACAAGCGACTTAACCTTTGAATGGGTACAGTATTTAAGAGCACAGCTAGGGCAGCAAACCGAATATTTCCCTCAACTGAAGGAAAATCTAACACTTTGGGGTCTATCATGATCCATACACCACATAACAAATCTGGATTATAACAAGTTTGTGCATATTTTTTTTTATGTACTGCATGCTGCGTATGAAGTCATTGGTGTTAGGTGGGGAGCCCAAATGTAACTTTTATTTTTTAGGGGTTTTCCCACTAACATAAATTATTTACTTAATGCTGGGACCACATCTACTATAAATTCAAATACAAATTGGCCCATTTGTTAAAGTTCTTGCTTTTGCACCCCCTTCAGTACCACCATGGCTTTCCTTTACTTTCTGGTACTTGTATTGAATATGGAGACGGGCTGTGAGTATCCCTTTCTATGGGCTTCATTGAAGTCAATAGAGCACATAGAAGTCTATGGACATATGTTCAGTAAGGCTGGATTCACATGAGCATGTTCGGTCCGTAAAGGACGGAACGTATTTCGGCCGCAAGTCCTGTACCGAACACACTGCAGGGAGCCGGGCTCCTAGCATCATAGTTATGTACGACGCTAGGAGTCCCTGCCTCTCCATGGAACTACTGTCCCGTACTGAAAACATTTTTACAGTACGGGACAGTTGTCCCGCAGCGAGGCAGGGACTCCTAGCATAGTAGTTAACTATGATGCTAGGAGCCCGGCTCCCTGCAGTGTGTTCGGTCCGGGTCTTGCGGCCGAAATATGTTCCGTACTTTACAGACGTAATGTGCTCGCATGAATCCAGCCTAAGAAGAAGAGTGCATCTCGTAATTACGAATTAAAACTGCGTTCTGAGCATGTGCCAAGTTAAAGAAAGTGCTGCAAACCACAGAGGCAAACTGCACAGACTTGGCCAAGAAACAGACAGCAGCAGGATGAAAATTTGATTGATGGGACACTTCCTGGATAGAACCATTTGAATTATTCCGCTAATGCACAATATTTTTAAATTAAGTATTTTAGAAAGTTATTGCCATTTAATATGAATTTATTAAGGTTATTTAGGTTTATGGGAAAACCCCTTTAAGATCTAGGCAACTAGGTTAAATCTCTTTTCCTAGAGTGTACAGGAAGAATATCCAATCTTTGGCACGTACAGGTCCCGATGTTCTTTACATTGATCAATGGAAATAAAATTTCAAATTTTTGCAGCAATTTACAAGCATGACACTATGTAACAGAAATAAATGTATGCTAGTTTCTGCAATACTTTGTGTGCTCAGTAAAACTACATTGGCACACTGCATGGGCTTCATGCACGACACACCTGTCTAATCCTCTGATTTACTGTATTAAGCATGTAGTTGATTAAACAGGCTCTGCATGCTGAACATTTGATTTATTCGCTATATTTAAAATACAGTTTATTTCCTGTGTTCTGATGTAAGAACATCTGGATGATTCCCTACATTCTGTATAACAAACACCTAAGTAGTTCGCTCCAGAATAGCAAAATAATGCTTTGTTACTTGTAAGTAAATAGATTATTCTTAAATGTAAAAAAAAGTATGACTAAATGGTTATGTTATTATAAAGGTGGGAGTAAAAAGTTATAGTAATAATAATAGTAATAATAATAATAATATTAACCCCTTGGAGACTCAGCCATTTTTTTTTAAATCTGACATGTGTCACTTTATGTGGTAAAAACTTTGCAATAGTTTTAATTATCCAAGCAATTCTGAGATTGTTTTCTCGTGACACGTTGTACTTTATGTAAGTGGAAAAAATTGGTCGGTAAATTCAGTATTTATTTGTAAAAAAAACACAATTTTTAAAAAATTGGCAAAAATTGGCATTTTTTAAAATGTAAATGTATCTGTTTGTAAGAATGATGGTAATACGACACAAAATAGTTACTACTTAACATTTCCCATATGTTTACTTTATGTTGGCATTGATTTTTGACCGTCCTTTTATTTTTCTAGGATGTTAGGAGTCTTATAACTTTAGCAGCAATTTCTCACATTTTCAAGATAGATTCCAAAACCTATTTTTTTGGGGACCACTTCAGATCTCAAGTGGCTTTGGGGACCTTATATATTAGAAACACCCCATAAGTCACCCCATTTTAAAAACTGCACCCCCTCAAAGTATTCTAAAAATCATTTAGAACGTTTCTTAACACCTTAGGTGTTTCACAGGAATTACAGCAAAGTGGAGGGGAAATTTCATTTTGGTGATTTTTACAGCATTGGCCCACGATTGCAGGGCTCCGAGGTTAAATTGTGAAACAAACCCCCCAGAAGTGACACCATTTTGGCAACTACACCCCTCAAGGCATTTTTTAAGGGGTGTAGTGAGCATTTTGACACCACAGGTGTTTTTTATTAGAAATAAATGCACAACGAATGGTGCAAAGCGAAAATTCTATTTTTTTCACAGATTTGTAATTTCAGTGCCTAATATGTGGTGCCCAGCTTGTGCCCCTATGAAAAGACAACTGTCTAATTATTATACCATGTTTCCTAGCTTTAGATACACCCTACATGTTGCCATAATACTTTTCCTGGACATACGACAGGGCTCGGGGGTGAAAAAGCACCATGCGCATTTGAGGTCAATTTGGCGATTTATGCATCATTGGCCGACAATTGCAGGGCTCTGAGGTCAAATAGTAAAAGAAACCCCCAAGAAGTGACCCCATTTTGGAAACTACATTCCTCAAGGAATTTATCAAGAAGGAAATAATTTTCCACTGATA
The DNA here is from genome assembly GCF_050947455.1 of Rhinoderma darwinii. NCBI lineage: Eukaryota > Metazoa > Chordata > Amphibia > Anura > Rhinodermatidae > Rhinoderma > Rhinoderma darwinii. The sequence continues at coordinate 42,162,132 of NC_134696.1, read as the reverse complement.
TGCCATTTTAGTGCATAATATGTTGTGCCCAGTTTGTGCCACTGAAGACAAACACCTCATAAACTGTTAAGCGGGTTCTCCCTTGTACGGTAATGACATATATGTGGACATAAACTGATGATTGGGCACACTGTAGGGTTCAGAAGGGAGGGAGCACCATTTGGCTTTTGGAGTTCAGATTTTGCTTGGTATTTGTTCTATTTGGGATTTTACTGGTATTTCAGTTTATAATGTTGGGGCATATGTAATCTGTGTAGAGTACATCAGGGTATAATAAGAGTGTATAAAAATTGTGTAAATAAATAATAATTCACAGATGTGTGGCCAGTGTCGCACTGATAAATGGTGCCCAATCTTATCCCCCTTTCGGAATACACTCTGCACATTTTGTGTCGCCATATTCTGAGAGGCGGAACTATTTTTTTTTTTTCTGAGTGAGGGCTGATAGTTTGTGGGACAATCTGTAGTGTATTGATTTTGTGGTACATGTGACTTTTTGATAACTTTTTATAAAAAAAATTGCGTAGCAAGTTGACCAAAAAACAGCAATTCTGGTATTGTATTTTATTCTTTTTTTTATGGCATTCCCACAAGCGCTATAAATGAAATAATGACTTTATTCTTCGGATTTATGCGTTTACGGCGATACCAATTGTATATCGTTTTTTTTTTCTATTTTACAGCGTTACCACAATAAAATCACTTTTTTTAAAAAAAAAACTTGTTTATTTTTTGGGTTGCCATATTCTAAAAGCCATAACTTTTTTATTTTTGCCAAAAAATATTATAGACTATAGGTTTGCAGAAAATAACCAAAAAGTCTAAATGTGCCAAATATATGTATGCCTGAGCTTTGCAGCCATAGGGATAGATGCAAAACAAAAACTAAACTGCACAATAAGAAGGATGAAAGGCGTAATTAAATTAAGACAATGTGACCAGGTGATAGAGCTTCAAGAGAGTAAATCAATGATCAGATTATCGCTGGAGTTTTTGAGAAGGGTATATTGAGTCAGGACAGACATTTAAGTCTCAGTGACTAAAGGTGACCATACACATTAGATTATTATTTTATGATCGCTGGGAACCCCACCGATTGTGAGAACCGGGGTCCCGAACCCCAGATCCTCTTCACGGCTTGACCTCAGTGAGGAGGAGATTGAATGGAGCGGCATGACAAGCATGCAGACTGCAATATCTATAGAAATGAAGGAAACAGTCGAGTACACCGCTCGGCTGTTTCTGTCATTCTCATGGGCAGTGAATAGAGCGGCGGGCGCATGCTTGAATGCTCCATTTAAGTTCCTCCTCACTGCACTTCCCACACTTGCAGTGAGGAGGAGCTAGGGGCTTAGGACCACCGTTCTCACGATCAGTGGAGGTCCCAGCAGTTGGGCCCCCATTGATTAGAAAGCATCTATCCTCTGGATAGGTAATAATTTATGGATTTGGGGAAACTCCCTTACGATTAACGCTCACCGTGGGTAATATGTTTAAAGTGTTTGAAGGCATAATATTCAGAGCTATCTCAATGAAAATAATCTTATCCAAAGTATCAACATGGGATTATGAAAAACTAATGCTGGTAAGTAAATTTGATTTCTAGTTTTTATTAGGAGATAAGCTGGATCTTAGTATGGGTGTATATATTGTATATATAGATAATTTTTAATAAAGCATTTGATATTGTCTCACATATAGGATTAAATTTACCTGTTTGTGACTTCTTACTATAAGTATAATAGTTATTGATTCAGGGCTTTATATTAATGGCCATATTTGGGGCCAGGAAGTTATCCTTACATAGGGGACCATGTCTGGTACACTCAATCCTCGGCTAATAGGCTAAACTTGATATTAACTATGTAACTAGATCTGAAGGTACAAATTTCCAGACCCCAATCTTCACCTGTGGATGTAGCAAGAACGCCTGAGTTACAACAGAGAATATATCTCAACTACCTGAAATGCTGGACAGCTCCGTTACCAGCGCCAATGTCAAGTTTTACCCAAGTCTGATTATCACCAAGCTTCCTGTTTCAGATTATTGTAGTTTGCTTCTAGTCTAGCTGTGTGCTGCCTAATCCCCCAAACCATCGCAGCGTATTTGTGTACCAAACCGGGATTGATTTTGACTACGATTTTTCCTTACTCTTTAAACTATTGGTGCTTATTTTGTACCAAACTCGTCTTGTTATTTGACTATTCTTGTTCATAATATCCTTCACTTCAGCCTCTAGACTCTTAACCTACTTAAAGACCGTGATCCGCACCCCCATTGGGCTCTCTCACTCCAGTGGTAGATTGCCAATAGAAATGTTATATAGTATGATATAGCCTTAACTATATAATACATTTGTAAGAATGCTAAAAGGTTCCTAAATACCAACAGTTGCTGGAATGACCATGATAGCAGGGACACTTAAATTGATATAATACAATGAGGAAAATGGAGAAAAAAATTTTTGGACGATTTATATAACTATCATTCTAAATATTGTTCTTTGTTTGTTCTTAGGTAATGATAAAATATAATAGAGGAAATGTCAAATGCATGAAAACTGGTTGATAATGGCCATTAGAATATTCTGATTTGGCAACATCAAAAACTTTATACTTTTTTAGTATCCCCCCCCCCCCCTTATAACATACAACTCTTCAACCTAATTATTTTTGTGTTTCATCTATCTGCTGATGATATTCACTTAATTTAATACAAGTTGTAAAGCTGTAGAGTTGATAATGTTAACTAAACGTGTTTTCTCCTTTGGATCCAATATATCAGCTAAAACACGAACATGAATACTGAGCAATGTATTACTGTACATGGGTTCACCTGTTTTTCCTAAGTGTCTGACCCTCGTTTTTTGTAATCAATATTTTTTTTGTATAAATCATAAACATTACATATCAATGCGACACAATCTAGTTGTCTGTACATGGAGAAGCATAACATAAAATTACATAAGAAACTCGTGTATAGCTGATATTATCGCCACGTATCTATGTGGTATAGATGACTAATATTTTAAAGAAACAGCAATTACAATAACTTTTCTTGATCAATTATGCCTGCTATTTTATACCGTGAGAATTGGAGCTGTAAAGAATCATGGCTGTTTTGGTAAGCTCTGAGACACCGACTTTTTTTTTATGTGGAAGGACACAACTGTTGTAAGGACCAAAAGACCAGTAGATAAGTGACCTGTCCCTGATTACCTACCTATTTATTGATTGATCCAGAATCTGTGACCTCCCATAGAGACAAAATGATTTAGTAATATTTTCTGTTGCTAAAGTGGTTTCCAGTCCATATCCAGTGATTAAGAGGCTTGGTTTCCAACACTGGTGATTACTGAGAACCCAATTTTGTTAAAATACCAAATCAATCAGTGATTGCTCTAGTTGTTATTGATTTAGTTAAAGAGGTTGACCACTTTAAGAAAACTAATAGGAGGGCATTCTAAACAGTATTTTAGTAAACTTACAGATGTAGCCATCTTTATCTTGACTTTTAACTCATTAAATACACAGGGTCAGGAAACTTTAACTTGACTTTTTCAACGGCTTCTTAATAGCTTTTGTTGTGGGATATCACGCTGCAGAAAACTATCAGAGTCAATATAAACTTGGCTACATCTGTACTATTTGACTTTATATGCAGTTTAATGCCATTTTCACGGGGTCATAAACCACATCCCTTGTTATTTCTGCTGTATTTTTTTTATCCCCATGGCCAAGGATGGAGGATAATGTCTAAGATAGGAATACCCCATTAACTCTATAACTTTGCAGGGAAATTGGAGTTCTGTATCAGAAAAACGAGTTCGGACCACTGTAAAAATCTATTAAAAAATACATCAGCACAGAATGTTGGACCTAAAAATTACATAGAGCTCCAACTGCTATAAGAAATTAATCATCACAGTATTTTGTAGCTATTTAGATTAGAAAAACAAAATGTGTTTGGACGTCCACTGTAATTCTGAAGGTCAATGAATTTAGGTTCATAATTCTCTATAAATTTTGTTATAACATCACTGTATATTGTATAGCTTGTGTATAGAGAGAATACTTTTAAGGTGAGGGCACTTATAAAACTTTCATTCCAAATTATTACAACCCTGCAACATGCATTTTTCATGAGGGCTCAGCATTAATACAATGTTCTGGTCACCTTAATCTGTATAGGACCTATAAATATATTGTACCATGAAAGTAGTCTGAATAATTCATGAATTTGTTCATGTTTGTTTTCTTTATTGCAGCACACATCAAATTGGATTTATTTACACCAGAGAACATTGGGTGAACCACAATGTGACCTAAATATTAAAAAAATATATTCATTCAAAAAGATAGTATAAAGAAAATGTAATACATACTGTCATAAGATTTGTCAAATAAATAAATGACTCTTGTAGCAATTGGATCTTTGATTTACATGTATTCAGTCATATATGCAATAGTACTGTAAATCAGACCTCATTCACATCACTTTTAGACCTTCCGTCAGAGGTATGCATTGGGAAGACCCCCCCTTATATCTCAGAACGAATGGTCCACACGTATCCCACTGTCATACAGTGCGATACGTCGCCCGGGGACCAGCTCTGGGAAAACTTCTGAAGTCACAGTATATATATGGACAGTAACGGTAGGAGCTGTGCTGTAGTCCCCGGGCAGAGCGCTAGCTGATGCTCTGCTCGGGGACTCCAGCTCTTTGAAACTCCTGACGTAAACTATTTTGGTCCCCGTCAAGATAATGGAGCCCTATGAGCACATTTATTGTGTTTGTCGGGAGCTTTCCCGACGTACATCATAAATATAGGGCAATAACGTATATATGAACGGGGCCGTAGGGGAACTAATGTCCCTATTTTTGAGGGTCCATCCACACGTAGCTTAAACACTGCGAAATGAGTAGCAGCAGTAGCAGCAAAGTCAACAAATCTCAACCACACACTGCGGAAGCAATCAGCAGACCAAACATGCGGAGACTGACCTGCGGTTTGGATTCTCAATCTGCAACATGTCAATTTTTCTAGTGAAAACACTGCTGAAATTTTGTGCACTGAAAATCCATACAGAAATTCTAAAATTTTTACGCTGTGTGGATATACCATTGTAGATACCCTCGCATGGTTTTAGGAATTTATATATTGTTGTTTTGTGGTATTCATTTTGCAATGTCTATTCCGGAAAGCACAATTGATTACGTAATTGAAAGATAAAGCGAATCAGCCTCAAGTCGTCATTAACTTTGCCAATCAATCTCACAAGAGTACAATGCTGTCTTCCATTCCAGCTGTATTAAATTAAAACATTGAGACAGTCAGAAATTAGTTATAGAACTTGTAAACTGCTTAATCTCGATGATGTTCTGTATAGTCAAACTACCAAAATGCATACATAATTGTACGTGCGTGCAACACATTTTATTAGGGTGTGCATTTAGAAAATGAATTAATTTTATTATGGTAATAATTATGAGTATTTTTTTTTCTAATTTATTACTAGATCAAAGATGTAGACCCAATAAATTGCTATTGGATGTTGCTTGGACTAGTCTGTGGTACAGAGGGATTACCCATTAACGCATTTATTACCCTTAACCTCTTAATGACTAGAGTATTTTGGTCCTAAATTATCTTACACTTTTTAGCATTTCTATCCATGTGATGTTTTAACACAGGGGTGCACATTGTCATACTACAATGGAGAGCCACCTCTACACCGCTTCTCTTCCCATCTAGAGTGCCAACAAGGGAGGAGTCCCGAAATATGGGGGTGCCAGAGATTGCTAGTGGCCTGATGTGGTCCTGGGGGTTTCAGGTTGTGCACTCCTGGTTTAAGGGGCCCTAACTTTTTTAGTTGTTTATCTTGGCATATAGGGCTATTTTTTTTAGTAGGATTTAATTTTTATTTTTTTTAGGGATAGATTAAACTAAATCAGTAAATTTTGTTATTTTTTTACATCTATAAATTCACACTAAAATCATAGCTATGGCTATGTTTGGGTTGGTATGGGCAGTGTGTATATGTGTTTTTTTAACTTTATTACTTTAAAGCGTAGCTAAACTTTCGCAAAAAATATAAATTTAAACTGCTATTATGTCCCTCTATGTGAATACATTACTCCTAGCAATTTTTTTCACTTCAATGTACCTTTTGTGCAGCTCTTTTTCTTGTGAAACTGTCCACATCTATTTTTACGGTTGCTAGGGGCGCATCTTAATGTGTGTGATGTTACGATTTGTCTGTATCTTTCATGGGCAGTGAACTCTGAGGTGATAACTACAATACTGTGATTGTGCACTGAGCTATGCACAGCACAACACATTATATATAGAGATGGAAATATCTCTGCACACTCCAGAAGAAAGGAATCAAGAGGTTTTTTTTCACTTTCCCTGGCAAGTGCAGGGAAGATAAGACAGGACGGCAGGGTGATTGTGGGGGGGGATGGACGGATGGAGCAGTCCTAGTCTTATCTGATGCTAATTAGCAGCTCAGATTACAGTGTCCTGAGACTCTTTGCCGGAGGGAAGGGGGAGAATCACCCAGACACAGAGACCAGTGTGCGCAGAAAATTCATCCTAATGACGGGGAAGTAAGAGAACAGTCTTATGCAAGTCTATCACTGCAGCCTGACACAGCGCGGAGTGCGGCAGTGTGATTATCCTGGCTCCTCCTTAGTACAGCCCAGTCAGCGTGTGGCTTAGGGGCCCGCTCACAAGTTCGACCGCTGCAACCCTTATAGCTACGCCACTGAGCGCAAGTCTGGCCCCCCCCTCCCTGTCCCCTCTTTCCCCTGTCCACTGTGCTATAACAGGCAGTAGCAGAGCGCAGGGAGGAGAATGACAGCTCTGCTACTGTCCGGACTATAGTGTGCGAGAGGCGCTTCCGTAGCAGAAGCGCCACTCACACATACCATAGACCGGACAGAAGCACAGCTGTCAGTAGAGGCAGAGAGACCTTCCTGATGTCATGATGGGGGCGTGCACATCTGACGTCGGGATGGGGCTGTCCACCCGTACTCATAGGCAGCAGAATCCGTACACCGATACATTCAAACGGTGTACGGATTTCTGCTAGCAACAGGAGAAATACAAGAAATAAAATGTACTAAAAAAGTGTCAGAGTGGCCATTTAAAACACATATAACACAAAAAGTAGCCCAAATTCATTAATAAAGTATATTACAAAATATATTTATATTACACATGCTGCTAGAAAATAAAAAGTTGATCGAACGTTTAGTTACGTTTTAAGCTCAGTTCACATCTGTTTTTTCAGGCACATTGGAGGTATACGCCCGGAGTGTTCCCCAACGTATGCCACTGTATGACATACAATGGCATACGTCAGGTAATTGACTTCCATTGTAAAAAAAAATGCATACCGCGTGGTATACATTTTCTTTAATGAGCCCCACTCGTAGACAATGCTTTTCTATGCATAAAAAATATTATGACAATGCATACCGGCCCAGCGTATTCCAAAAATACTCTTTCTGGCATACACTTGGTGTATGGAAGTTTTTGGGCACTTCAGAGTTTACATCAGGGAATACTCCCGGCATAGACCCCCAATCTATCTATCTATCTATCTATCTATCTATCTATCTATCTATCTATCTATCTATCCATATATATATATATATATATATATATATACTGTGCCGTGTGAATTTATTCACCTCCTCTTGGTGTTTTGCCTGTATTTTTTGCTGTGAACAAACAATAATTGAGACAAAAAAATAGAGTATTCACCTCCTTAAAGTTAATTCTCTGTGGAGTCACCTTTTCCCGCAATTACAGATGAAAGTCTCTGGGGGTAGGTTTCTCTTAGCTTGGAACATCTAGACCCTGTGATTTCTGCCCATTCTTCCAGGCAAAACTGATCCAACTCCTTCAAGTTAGATGGTTGTGTTGGTGTACAGGAGTCTTCAAATCATGCCGCAGCTTCTCATTGGATTGAGGTCTGGGCTTTGACTAGGTAATTCGAAGGCATTTAAATGTTTCTCTCAAACCACTTCTGTAAACGTATGTTTAGGATTCTTGTCCTGCTGTAAAGTAAACCTCCTTCCCTGTCTCAAATCTCTTAACAGACTGAAAAAGGTTTCCCCCAAGAATTGCCCTGTATTTGCTGCCATTCATCCTGAGATCCATGAAAAATATCCCTACAACATAATGCTGCCTCCACCATGCTTCACTGTGGGAATGGTGCTCTTGGGGTGATGGGTAGTGTTGGGTTTGCACCACACATAGCTTTTCCATGATGCCCAGAAAGTTTAATTTTAGTCTCACCTGACCAGAGAATCTTCTTCCATGTGTTTGGGGAGTCTGTCATATGCTGTTTGGCGAACTCATAATGTGTTTATTATGTTTTTCTTTGAACAATGGCACTGGATATATATAAAATTAATTTATTACATTTTTAACATATTAAGTCCCCTAAGAAACTTCTGGACAACTGTCACCTTTATAGGCTTCAAGACATTTTACAATAAAATTCCATATGCAAATTTCAAGTGCTTTTTGCTGTTGGTTTATTTTGGTATTCTGTAGCCATGGTTGGGAAGAGCATAGCATAAAAAAATAAAACTCCTACAAACACTGGTTTTCCACAATAAGTAAGATTAGCCAAAGGGTATGACAATAAAAATCAAACCTATAAACTTCTCAATCAAAATGGTCCAAACACAATAATAATGACAAGTATTATAAATCTGTATTACTACACCAATTCAAAGGGTTATTACAGCTCCCAATAAAATCAATAAAAATCACCCCTGCCTATAAAAGAGCAACAGATGGTGGCTGTAAACAAAATATGACATGGCCAATTAACATGGAAAAAAAATATATATATAATCATGTGAACAACAAGAATAAACATATACCAATATAATAATTATAAAAATGCCCCAATTTTATATACACTTTTTATTTTAAATGCCCCAAAGAAGTATATACACACAACAAGGCTACGCAAATCAAAACCTAAACTCTAGCCAATACTGAAGCTTAGATCCAGATGTGTTTCGCAAACAGTTTCTTTGTGGTTACAAAATAATGACCATAGTAAACGAAGAACTATCATAATAACTTCCTATCTACATCAGAAGGAGATTGGCAAAGTCCAACCTACCGTACAGAAAACCACAGGAAGAGTTCCACTTAGTACAGATCCAAATCAATCTAACTACATATGGACAGTAGAATTTGGAAGATAGTTTGTACCGTACTTCATCTGCCTTCTTCTGACATTGTTCTCATATTGTTGTGCCAATAATCTTAAAAAAAAGATTCTCTATTGTGCATGTAGACAGAAAAGATGAACTAGTAGCAGCACTTTAAATATATTAGTCTACAAGATGAAGAACATTGGTTGCATTTCCAAAAATAATCTGTAGTAAACTGTAATGTATTATTTTGCTCTAGTCTCATAAATAATATTTTATTGGGCATATAGTGTAGAGCTCATCATAAAGAATCACAAGTGAAATATATTAGTCATGTGGAATTCATTTATCTTAATAGATTAATTGCAACACAACTGCTACTGAATATTTTTGTGATTATTATTTGCATCACGCTATACAATAAATAATAATATTACTGATAGATATGTTCTTTGTATTAAGGGTATATATAAGGATCAAGCAATCATTTTTTTTTCCATGATTTCTGTTAAAGTCGATTGTGCAGCCAGCTTTTCGCAGAACTCAATTGCTTGTAATAATGTTGTAAATCTCGGTGATTGTTTTAGATGGAAGGGAACCGGTGAAGTCTGCCTAAGTATATGGATTAAATATTAAATCCCAAACCATATCACAATTCTATTCTGAAATCAATGAGATGGTTGAAAACGCGGATGTCACACACGGTCTGGGCGTTATTGTAAACGTGAACTTACAATGTAATGTGAGATTACTGACTGCTTTGTTAACTTTCTAAATATCCCACAGTATATTTTCTTTTCTGTATTTAAAACGTATTCTACAGTTATAATTTTACAAATCGTGAAGACAGGATTTAATCGAAATTTCTCTAATCTGCGTAGGATAAATAATAAAAGTTTAATTTGTAGAATGTATAAATATCATAATTTTCCAACACCATCAAGAAAATGGATTATGAAAGTCACTTACTATAAAAAGCAAAATCCAACTATTTGTTCAAAACGTCTTAAAGAGGCTCTGTCACCAGATAGGCGCTGCTATGTAGATTACAGTAACGTTTTTATTTTTAAAAAACGAGCATTTTTGGCCAAGTTATGACCATTTTTGTATTTATGCAAATGAGGCTTGCAAAAGTACAACTGGGCGTGTTTAAAGTAAAAGTCCAAGTGGGCATGTATTATGTGCGTACATCGGGGCGTTTTTACTTCTTTTACTAGCTGGGCGTTCTGACGAGAAGTATCATCCACTTCTCTTCAGAACGCCCAGCTTCTGGCAGATCACGCTGTGACGTCACTTCTCCAGGTCTTGCATCGTGTCAGACGAGCAAGGACACATCGGCACCAGAGGCTACAGATGATTCTGCAGCAGCATCGGCGTTTGCAGGTAAGTAGCTACATCGACTTACCTGCAAACGCCGATGCTGCTGCAGAATCATCTGTAGCCTCTGGTGCCGATGTGTCCTCGCTCGTCCGACACGATGCAGGACCTGGGGCAGGAAGTGAGTGACGTCACAGCGTGATCTCTCAAGAACACGGCTGTGTCTGCACTGCCAGAAGCTGGGCGTTCTGAAGAGAAGTGGATGATACTTCTCGTCAGAACGCCCAGCTAGTAAAAGAAGTAAACACACCCCAATGTACACACATAATACACGCCCAGTTGTACTTTTACTTTTCAACACGCCCAGTTGTACTTTTGCAAGCCTCATTTGCATAAATATAAAAATGGTCATAACTTGGCCAAAAATGCTCGTTTTTTAAAAATAAAAACGTTACTGTAATCTACATTGCAGCGCCTATCTGCTGCAATAGCAGATAGGGGTTGCAAAATCTGGTGACAGAGCCTCTTTAAAGAGATGCATCTCAGGGGGCGCTATTGTTTATTTAAAAATTGTCTTCATTATCTATTTGATAATTATTTGTTAGAAACATTTTGTACACAATTTGAAGCTTCGTACAATGACAATGACAAGAAGACTGGGTGATGAGAAGAAGATAACAAAACAGAGCTCCAAACTCTATTGGGAGAAACCTGTTTAATTTAGTGCGGTATAGTTGTGATACCTTTTTTTTTTTCTTTGAAATCTTAAAGGGGTTTTCCAGGAATTTCCATGAATGGCCTTTCCTTTGGAGGGACCATCAGTGAGTGATCGGTGGAGGTCAAACCGGCGAACCCCACCAAAAAGCAGCGGGGGGATTAAGCTGAAGTACCAACCACAACAGTATATATGTATATGCCACTGTGTGTGGAACAGCAGTAAAGGGGCTACAGCAGCCTCCTCATTATTGAGTTGTGCATCAGATCTCTTTTCAAGGTTTTTTCAAGGGAATTGTCATTGATTGTCTAACCTTGGGGTTGGGTAGTATAATAGAAGTTAGAGCAGTAGTCAAAGTTTGATCATTACATTGGTTGTACTTACAGAGACATTGACATTACTCTAATTAGTTGTGACAGCCATTTTTGCTAAAATGTCAACATGAAGTACAGACATATTGATAGTCTCTTTTGCATTAGCTTCTCCAAAACTAACAACAATCTATTATGTTTTCACCAAGTTCTATCAGTACCAAAGTGACAATTTGTCTAGAATCAAATTCAAAGGGGACAACCAATATGGTTGTGCTTCGAATTGTCACTTTTGCAAATATACCTACTAGAGACGAGAGACAACCGAACCCGGTTTCGGTCCGAACATCGGGAAAAGTTCGGTTCGCAGCGAATCCGAACTTCACCGGGTTCGGCCGAACACGTTTTGACCGAACCCGGTCAAAAATATTATACAAATCAGCAGCCACTTGTCTCTATCAATTACTGATAGAGAAAAGAGGCTGCTGATTAAAAATAAAATAAAAAGCATTTCATACGTAACCGGTCGTTGTCTTGGTGACGAGTCCCTCTTCTTCCTCCAGTCCGACCTTCTTTTCTGACACAGCAGCCTGTGATTGGCTGCAGAGGCCGCTGCAGCCTGTGATTGGCTGCAGAGGCCGCGGCAGCCTGTGATTGGCTGCAGCGGTCACATGGGCTGTAACGTCATCCAGGAATGTCGGGCCGGATGTCGAGAGGGACGAGTCACCAAGGCAACGGCCAGGAGACCGGACTGGAGGAAGCAGAAAGTTCTCGGTAAGTATGAACGTCTTTTTTTTTTTACAGGTTACTCTATATTCTGATCGGAATTCACTGTCCAGGGTGATGAAACAGTTACTGCCAATCAGTTAACTCTTTCAGCACCCTGGACAGTGACTATTTATTGACGTCGCCTAGCAACGCTGCCGTAATGACGGGTGCACACATGTAGCCACCCGTCATTACGGGGCCTCATGCACACGACCGTAATTACGACCCAAAATAGCGGGCCCATAGACTTCTGTTAGCCACGGGTACCTTCCCGTTTTCTCACGGGAAGGTGCCTGTGCCGTTAAAAAGATAGAACATGTTCTATTTTTTTATTTTACGGGCCGTGCTCCTATACTTTATAATGGGAGCACGACTCGGAAAAATGACCGGCTGCCCGTGGCCGGCCGTGCCCGGCCGTGCTCATCTCCTGAAATACTCTGTGCAGCCTTAAACTCTGTGGACAGGTCAGGATCCTGTTTCTTTTAAATGCTGCTGGGGAACCCGCTCTATCCACTATATAAGGCTGCGCTACAGTGCAGCATTTAAAAGAAACAGGATCCTGACCTGTCCACAGAGTTTAAGGCAGCACAGAGTATTTCAGGAGATGAGCGTGCGGATCTTGTGCGGGGTGGTGACTTGCCAATCATGTGAAGGTGTTATTGAGGACAGGAGTGGAGGAGAGGTAACAGACTGAGCTACGTAATGGTAAGAGCAGAGTTCACAGCAGCACTGAATCTGCACGCTCCTCTCCTGAAATATTCAATGCTGCTGTGAACTCTGCTCTTACCATTACGTAGCTCTCAGTCTGTTACCTCTTTTGAATCCAGCACCAACCACTGCATAACTTCCAGAACAGCTGATCGGTGCAGGGTACGGGTGTTGGAATCCAACCTTTCACATACTCACGACCTACCTGTGGATCGGTCATCAGTTTGAAAAACCGCTCTGTTCCTGGTCAACCCCTTTAACTCAGAATACCCTAATAGGTTATTTGCCAATGGTTTTTCTAAACCAGACAGCCTCTTTAACTGATTCTTGTGTACACGGTGAAAACTTGCTAACGCTAATTTAGGTGTATTTAGTCCTATGATAAACCACCCAAAGGACACTGTGCCCGATTGTCTGCAAGTAGAAATGTAAAAGCTTTCCTGGTACAAACATCAACATACCACTAGCTATAAAGGGGATACTTAGTGTTATATTGCTTTATCATCAATGCCACTATGGACAGATTAGGCTATGTTCACATCTGCATCAGGGCTCTGTTCCGACATTCTGTTGGAACTTTCCGTCAGAATGGAGCCATGACTGACACAAACGGAAACCATAGGTTTCCTTTTCCATTACCATTGATTTCAATAGTGATGGATCCGGTGCCAATGGTTTCCGTTTCTCTCCATTGTGCAAGGGTTCTGTTGTTTTGACAGAATCAATAGCGTAGTCGACTATGGTATTGATTCCGTCAAAACAACGGAACCCTTGCACAACTGAGACAAGCGCAAACCATTGGCACTGGATCCGTCACCATTACAATCAATGGTGATACAAACGGAAACCTATGGTTTCAGTTTGTTTCAGTTAGGGTCCTGCTCTGATGGAAAACTCAGACGGAATGTCAGAATGGGACCCTAAAGAAAATGTGAACGAAGCCTTAGTAACCAATTAAACACAGTATCATCCTGATTCCTGTTCAATCTCCTCTGAGCCAATTTTCTGTCAATTTACAACTGTTGCTGTTTTAGTCTGAAATTCCCATATTTTTGTTCTTCCCATTACAAGTTAAAGAAAGCTTACAACTGTTGTTTCTAAAGCTGCTTACATTGTACAGAGTAATACAAATATCTGTCACGCATACATTTGTCCAGCTGATAAATAACTGCATCTATTTCTATGACATATCCATTGTCTGATATCTGTTCACAGAACAAACAAATGGCAAGATACCATAATGAAGTTTGTGATCCGGATGAACGTTGAGGCATAAATGTAATTTGTTAAAGTGAGGAAAACAATTGTTAGGAAAAAAAAATCTGAAAAGATGACAGTTTGCACCCTTCTGTTCCCTAAACCCGGCGTCTTTGCAGCACTTTTATTGATAGTAAAAGGACAAAAAAAAAAGATTAATAATAAAAATGCTTTTCTGTAGAAAAAAAAATAATAGTCTTGAATAGGTCCTTTTTACTTGGAGCCCAAAGACAGTTAGTGCTGTCACAAGCTGTCAGATGGCAGAATTTTATTTCATAATTTGACAGCAAATACAAAACTATTACTTATTGTCAGTACATTTCCTGGCCATTAACAACCACTGAGGTATGAAATCAGGGACAGTTGACAAGACTTTAACTGTCCATAGTTACAGCCGTGCTTAGAAACCACAACCGATGTTCTTCTCAAATGTGATTCACAAAGACCTTTCTCGTTAACTCCTTAATCCGTCTGCAGAGAAGAATTTATGTATTGACAAATTCTAAACAAAAGTACAGCATTGTACTTTATAAAAAAAGAGGTATTCTTGCATCATTTATTCCAATTAAGAATATTAAATTGAGCCATAAAATTATTCCAATATAGCCTTGTGGCTTACTACGCATGCAGAACTACTAGCAAACATGCCAATAGCTGAATGTCCAAATTAACCATTCATTTTAAGGTCTAAAATTCTGTGCTAAATAATTTCTTCATAATATATCTTTATAACAGTGTCACGCCGCTGGTGGTGCTCAAGACCGTAATACCAGACAATCGCTATCACATGGGTCAAGCACGCATCAATACTGACAGAAAACAAAAGGCACAAGTAACTCACCAATGAATGAGATATACTGAATACTGAAGACAGAAGAAGGTGGAGAAGACGAATAAATGGAGTGGATGGCTGGTGAATAGCATGCAAGCACTTAACAGATGAACAGTCAGTGGACAAAAATTAACAGCAGTCACTGACTCTATCTCATCTAAATACTATACCACAGCAGGGTAAGACATCAGCTTAGCAGCAGACCAAAGGCACAGGAAAGACAAACAAACCAATGCAACTACTGATCCCAGGATACTAGATCTCTCAGAGGACCAACAGGTCCCACAGTACAAACAAACACATAGACAAGAATAAAGTCACCAACTACAATCTAAAATGAGTTTAGCACATGTCATAAACAGTATAACCAGCACCTGAGTAATCCAGTATATACAGAATTATTATATAAAAAATAAAAGCTCAGACTGCTATAAAGATAAATTGTGTACTTTATCAGCACAGAAGTTTGGACCTATTTAGATTAAAAAAGCAAAATGGTGTTCAATACAGAACATTTACTTTAAAGGTGACGTTGCTAGCTTATAGTGGAGATCAATTGGGTTCCCCAACTTATTTCTTTTGCAATAGGCCAAGTGAAGCTACACAAGATTTCACAACTCCGCAACCACAGAAATGTGAGGGTGAAGACAAAGTTTCATGCTACCTTTCTATACCACAAAGGATTGAAAAGAGATGGGTGATGCAACAAGCTCTGTCTATGTTTTCTGCTATCTAACCAACAGGTAGATGAGGAGGCGGGCAGCATCCCATGAATGTAGGATCAGACTACAAATGGAGTTTGTTTGTGGCCTGTAACCATGGAGACACATAAGTCTGCATATGAGCTGTATACACTTATACACTGAATTGGGGCAGTAAAAAAATGGTTATAAAGGTGGACATACCTTTTAAGTAGCCAACATGATCATTTCAATTATGACGAGTGCATTTCTGTCTAGTATGAAAGGCATCTGATTGTGTAGGTGCATCAACATAAAAAAGTGACAGCAATAGCAATTACAGCATCCAAACGAACAGATACATTGCCGTACCCTCAGTCATCAAACTAAATTAATAAAAAGTCAATAACTGTACTTATTTCTTTTTTTTTAAATAATTATCATCATTATTATTATTATTATTATTATTACTGCCATTATTAAGTGTATCATTACTGAGGCAGAAATAACCAAAGATTAATTTATCCATGCTATTATGTACAAATGTGCTAAAGATAAATTATCAGATTTTTTTGCTTGAGATATCATACGGATTCCTAATTACATTCCTGTGCTGGATACTTCCACCAACTGTTGTGAGCAGCAAGTGCAATATGGGCCAATCAGGTACAGAATAATTAGGCACAGATGAGCTTCAAAGCAAGCTACATCCTTTTAAAAGGATGAAAGTAACTTCTTTTTTTTTTTTACTTGATATCTGTGATTTATGAAGTGGATGTGCTTTTCCCTCTAGACTAATATCTCATTGGCAGGACTTTATGCTCACATTTGCATACTTGTCATACTCAGTTTTGGTGTTTGAATCCTCAGAGTACAGCAATAATGGATTGAATTGTTTCCTAATACATAAACATCTACAAGGTGAATTTAAGTTTTAAAGTGTGAAATAAGTACAAGTGTCTGGTGAAGAGCACTGTTAATACTGATTTAATACTGACACTAAGATTTCCTACTGCAACAAGTCATCAAGACTAAACACATACAATTGGTGTTAACGGTATAATTGTAATATATTGTATAATATGAATACGAAAAACCCAAACTGGGGACCTATCCAGGACGATAAAAAACATTTAAAGCAAATTTTTTTTATAACTAACCCCACCCAATTCCCTATTTAGTAGGAGCACGGCCTCTGTCCAGCTCTCTGCGCTGAATTTGAATTCTCTTTGAACCGTTGAAGTGTTAGTTTGAAGCACTATTACAACTTCTATCTGCAATCCTACTAAATATAAAGTATTGTGATGTTACAATGAGTTGTGCCAAATGACGAATTTAGCTAAATCTTTGTTGAGTTAAAAATGGCCGTGAACACACCTATTTGAAACAAACTTTAGAGAGTTCATGGTGACAGATTGCTCTGTATTTCCTTCCGGGAGAAGGAGATGCCTGGCCAGTCCAAGACATACTGTAGACTTCATGAAAATAGCAAAGCTGTGTGTATAGAGCCTATATAACAGTACATGAAGTCACTATGATTCCATATTATGAAGCCATAGGCATTCCATGTGACGCCGAATAACGCCTGTGTAAGGCACCATATGCTTTCTGTTATATGACTGCAATGAAAATATGAGGTATATAGAGGTAAAATATTGGTAAATACATTTTTATTCCCATTGATTTCCATTTCTAGGTACGCTTTTATTATGCATCCATGTTTTAATTCTGCCATGTGCACGAGCCCATATAGGCAGACTCTCCCAAAAAGTTCAGGGGAGCGGAGTCAAGGAGGGCAAACACATTAGATGTATATCGATTGGATTCCAACATGCCCAATCCTTTTGTTTGCATGGAAATAAGCCTCTGCCACAGGAGTTTGGCTCTATGCCTTCCCCCTATTGTGAACGCATGCACACTTGTATGACCATAAGTGGCTGAATGTATTGCCAGTTTTAGAATATTAGATGAGTTACAGGAAGTCTTGGCGTAAAAAAAATATTTTTCTGGTCTCCCACCCTCTTAGAGGTCTACCCATGGCTTCTAAGACACACACAACATTCTTCCCCTGGAGAATTTTGAGAATGGAGAGTTATGGTCTCAGTTCATCTCACATCACCTCATTTTGGGGGAATTCAAACCACCAGCAAAATGCAAAATCAAGATGTCTACGCATCTTTGTTCCTGTTAGTACAATTATTTAGTTAGTTGACCTGACACTTAACACCGGGCATACAAGCTTTCTAAATAAAGTACGTACTGGGGGTTAAAGTTTTCTACAAAACTTGAAGATATTTCTGTGCATACCTCTCAATCTTGATCTCACTAAACTGATGGATTGCAATGTCTGTGTAAAATGTAATTGTATTCCTAATTTGAAGGACACTGAGAGTGATTCCCAAGGTCACTTTGATAATATGCATTTTCATTGTTCTCGAAAATCTCAGACTTAAGCGATCCAGCAAATAACAGAACTTCATGATTCCTGGGCAGAGATTGCAGTCTTGCCTTCTCGTCAGTAGCTGTGTAAGACATTGGCTGAGTTGATAATGCTAGCTAAATTCCACCCGCTGGGGACCTTTTACAATTTGAAGATCTAATCATTTTAAAATATGACTGTCTAAGATGGATTTGAAGAAATTGATCCTGTTATATTTACAGAGAGTGACACAGACTCATCTTCAGATATTAATGGCTTTGTGTTTGCTGTGTTCTGAGCACATACATCTTGTAACATTTCTGATGACCAATTGCTTTTATCATTTCATTTCATATTTTAAATTGTTTCATTGGGACAATTATATTGTGAAAATTACAATGCTACCTTTGGTAGACTAAAAGCACAAATCGTCTGGAAACCTATCGTCTGGAAGCCTGTCATCTAGAAACTACTTACAGTTCTGCCCTGTAAAGAAAACTAAAATGTGTAATTTGATATCAATAGTATAAACTCAGTATTTCAATTATGCCGGGCAGCGTATATAACATAAAATAGTTTAGAAGAATTTGAAGAATTAGGGTATGTTCACACGCTTAACAAAATACGGAGCTGTTTTCAAGCGAAAACAGCTCCTGATATTCAGCCGTTTTTAAATCAAACTAGCATTTTTCACGACGTTTTTTCTGGACGTTTTTGGAGCTGTTTTCCTATTGAGTCAATGAAGAACGGCTCCAAATACAGCTCAAGACGTTACATGCCCTTCTTTTTATGGGGCGTCTTTTTACGCAACGTTTTTGAAAATAGGCGTAAAAAAATGCCCCGTCGGAATAAAGTGCCGAATTTCCTATTGAAATCAATGGGCAGATGTTTGTAGGCGTTCTGCTTCTGATTTTTCAACTGTTTTTCGGTTAGCATTTTTCACTACGTTTTTTATGGATGTTTTTGGAGCTTTTTTTCTATTGAGTCAATGAAGAACCGCTCCAAATACAGCTCAAGACGTGACATGCCCTTCTTTTTATGGGGCGTCTTTTTACGCAACGTTTTTGAAAATAGGCGTAAAAAAATGCCCCGTCGGAATAAAGTGCCGAATTTCCCATTGAAATCAATGGGCAGATGTTTGTAGGCGTTCTGCTTCCGATTTTTCAACCGTTTTTAGGGAGGTTTACAGCCTAAAAAATAGCTGAAAATAGGCCGTGTGAACATACCCATAACAGTAATTCCAGCTTGTTTATCATAATGTATGAATATTGAATCCAGGTCAGAATTTGTATACAGCTAAATTCCTGTATTCCAGCATGCGATGATCAAGAAATGCCAATCGACGAGGCAACAAAAGTAGTCTGGCAATGGACTTCTTGGCAACAGAAGTTCAGTGGCAGACCATTGTTCCTCAGAAAGTAAATGTGGGTCATTATAACTAGTCAACTTATTCAATTCAATTACCAGAACAATCAATTTATGGGCATGGACCCTAATTACCAAGCCGTTTCAAAAAGTTACTATGGTGAATACTTCCTCTATTGGCAAAGTCACTACCTACAACAAAAGGAGGAAAGTATTCCAGGAAAATCATAGCCAAACTGTTATATAACTAAAAACGATATCAAGAAAATATATGGTGTGACTATATAGGGCTATAATCACAAATATCATTGCACATTGCCCCAATAGAAGTAAAAAAATAAAATACTTTTTTCTGCCACATTTCTTACTGCAGGGATATCTAGTTCTTCTAGTTTCAATGCCATGGGCCTGCCATTCACTTAAACTCCCCCCTAGGTGCCAAGTGTCACTGTCGCATCATGATCTTTCCTCTCTGCAGGG
Source organism: Rhinoderma darwinii (assembly GCF_050947455.1). Classification (NCBI taxonomy): domain Eukaryota; kingdom Metazoa; phylum Chordata; class Amphibia; order Anura; family Rhinodermatidae; genus Rhinoderma; species Rhinoderma darwinii. Next base: position 42,142,090 of record NC_134696.1, on the reverse strand, counting down.
CTTTTTACTCCCTGCTCTTGTTATGTGCCCTTCTTTTTAGGCCTCATTCATATGGCCGTGTACGTCCGTAATATACGGACCGTGTGTCGGCCGTATTTCCTGGACCGACCGCAGTTCAGTGAGCCCGGCTCCTAGTATCATAGTTATCTATGATGCTAAGAGTCTTTGCCTCTGAGAATACTGTCCTGAACTGTAATCATGTTTTCAGGGACATTGCGGCCGCGAGCAGAGGACAGTAGCAGACAACGGCAGCCTGGGAGAGAGGCAGGACCAGATCACCGGAGGAGGTACGAGATCCGGTGGCGGGGACAGCTGGCAGGAGCAGGACCCTCCGCCGGCGTTACATTCATGATCATGCGGGCACACTTGCTATGCCTGTGCGATCAGCATGACAAGTATATAAGTTATGATGTGGCAAAGTCATGCTTCGTTAACTAATTAATAAAATTGGATTTCTAACCCGCTATTTTACTATAATGCTAGAATGGAGGAGCAACAATGGAGGAACTATTTACGTGACTGATGTGTAATTGTGTTTGATGGAGAACTATACTTTACGCACCAGACATCCTCTCTACAAATACAATCTTGGTGTCTGAGTCACTACAATGTAGATACCACAGCGATTTTAATTTCCGCACTTAAAAATTGGAGGCTTGGTATATTCTCTAATTAAACATTTTAATTAACAACATTTTATATTTCCTCTTTTTTTTCTTTTAGAAAACAATCTCTAAATTAGTTTTTACACTTTTACATAATCACATTCAGCTAGTTAAAGTATTGTAACATTTTAAGTCTTTTTATCCCGCTTCATATTAAAAAAGGATATCTGTAAAGGACAAATATTATGCACAACAAATTCTTTTGATTTTGAAAGCATTCTGTTTATTGCTTTGCTATGATCCCTGACTTTTTCCTGTAAATTAGCTTAAAATTTTTTTGATCCTGCAGATGCCAGTATTTCCATATTACTTGATGAAGGCACCAAGAGTGAGATTCACAACATTTTCAACATTTTCAATATCTTAGCATAGATCTATAGTGATATAGATGTAGCAGTCCTCAGTTTGACAGCACAGCAGAGCTGAGTTTTTTTTATTTATGTTTTTTTTTGTCTAATCCAATTATTCCTTATAATGTGGTTTTCCATTGGACTTTAGGTAGACTTACGGAATTATCTTGAAGGGATACAAAACCTGGAAATGAAAGAAACAAGAAGAAGAAAAACCTTTAAACCATAAAATACATCAGTTTGCAAAGCTTTCTTGAAACAGTCTTCTATGAATCTGTATTAAAAAAAAAATGCGTCCATTTCCTCCATTATGGCCATAAACTGACGGAGAGGATGTGGCTTGGCCAAATGGAAGAAGCTAAGATTGTTTGGCCGTTCATTGCAAATAGAAAAATAGTAAAGAAAGGCTGCAATCTGTCTTTAAAATAAATGTCAACCATTTAACACTATTTCATCTTTAAGTCCAACATTTCGTGCTGATTCATTTCTTAATATAGTGGTTGAAGCAATGTTTTTGAGGTACAGATCTCTAAATCCACTGCGGAGCCATAGAGGTAACTGATAAAATTCTGACACCACTAGAGGGAGTCTAGGAGCTTACTACATACTGTGTTATTATTGAGTTCAATATACTGTATAATCAGCATATACTTCTAAGCTCCCTCTAGTGGTGGCTGCAGACAGTCAGAATGCTAAAATTTATGTTATGGCTATGCAGGGAATTTGGAGCTCTGTGTCAGAAATACAGAACTCCCACTGCTATAAAAATATATAATAAAATTAATCATCAAATTATGCTCCGAATTTTGCTAAAAAAAATTGTATTCAAGGGTGGACATTCACTTTAAGCCTACATTGTCTCAAATGGGTAAAACGTAGCTCTAAAGTTAGAAAACTTGGTTATCAGTGATTCAGCAAAATTGTAAATTTTCAGGGTTCCTCTCATCTGTGAGTTTAATTTTAGCCGCATTCTGAGTGATGTCACTTGAGGAAGTGAAGAGATGCGTTCTTCTTTAATTGAATAGTCTGACTTTTGAGGATAATGTTTGACACACTTGTATATTTTTAATTTATGGTTGATTTATGTTAAAAGCCATTTTCCGTATGTTCATAATTTCTACCTTGCTCCAATTATACTATTTCATCTATTAATGGTGAAAGCACTCTGTTTTTATATTAAAATGAATGGGAGGCAGTCACAGCCAAGTAGCCGTTGTTGAAATTACTGAGTAGTAATATGATGTTCTTTAACGGTCTGTGTTCAAGCCCACAAGCCCGGATGTATCATTTGGCAAGGGAGATCTGTGCCAGGAGACTGCACATTCCCCGTATAGAATGTAAGTTTTTGGTGGAGGGAGTGGAAAATGATATTAGCCCTATTTTATGTTGTATAAAGTCTGTTTATTGTAATAAAAAAGAATCCTCATTTCTTCTTATGTAGCTGCAGATGTATAACAGATATAATGCTGCCGGGAATATTGGCCCAAATTTATTAATAATAGCACCATTGAAATTGGAGAGGGTAACGCATGTCTTTTAATAAATCTGGTGCATTTGGCATTGTTTGACTGTTTGAATGTCTTTTTATGCCTGCTATGAGCAATGCTACATCTGCAACACTTTTTTAACCTTTGTCTTTAATAAAAAGACACTAAAGGCCAGTTCACATATTGCGTAAATACTGCAGATTTTCCGCAACGGAATTTGCGGCAGAAAATCTGCAGCAAACACAGTAGCAGCAAAGTGGATGAGGTAAAACAAATCTCATCCACACGCTGCGTAAATGATGAGCGGAAATACTGCTCAGAAATTGACCTGTGGTGCGGAAATTCATTTCGCAGCAAGTCAATTTTCTTTACGTAAGCGCTGCTCATATGTTGAATTCAATGGGGATGTGAATCCCGCATCAAATAGCAGTTGTTCCGTTTTTTTCGGCTGATACTTGGTGATCCCGCCGCAAAAAAACTCAGAACAAAAAAAATGTATTCAACTTACCTGGGAGTCTGTGCTTCATCCTCCTGGGATGACGCTTCATCCCATGTGACCGCCGGTGGTCACATGGATAAAACGTCATCCCAGGAGGCCGGTCTGCTAGCTTGCCGGCTAAGTGCTTCAGTTTTTCACAGTGGACATTATGTTCGAAAAACTGCACCACAGTTTGGTGCGCTTTTTCGCCCGGAATTCCCTTAAGCGCACAAGGCGGATACGCTGCGTGCTATTAAGCAGTGTATCCGCCCTGTGTGAACTCAGCCTAAAAGTATGTTCGAAACATGGCCACACTCACTTTTCTTGCCTGTTTTCAAATCTTAGATGCAACTTTTTAGCTTGTACTATTTCCACCAAAATTAGGTGTATACTAAATAATAAATGTGAGCTATTGTGTTTAACCTATGTATTTGTGTATTTTTCCTCCCTATAGTTAGGGTATGCCCAGACGTAGCGGAGTTTTGCATACTCTGTCCGCATCAATGCCGCACAGAATCTGCAATGCAGATTCTGTTGCGGCTTTGCCTAAAATGGGCATTAAATTGATGCGGACTAGCCGTTGCGTATTGAGGGGAAGAGGGCTTCCCTTCTCTCTATCAGTGCAGGATAGAGAGAAGGGACAGCCCTTTCCCTAGTAAAAGTAAAAAGAAATTCATACTTACCCGGCCGTTGTCTTGGTAACGCGTCCCTCTTTCGCCAGCCAGCCCGACCTCCCTGGATGACGCAGCAGTCCATGTGACCGCTGCAGCCTGTGAAATACATAGGTCCAGCCAGAATGAAGAAATGTCATGTTAGTAAAACCAATACGCTCCGCAGCACACATAACATCAGCGGACTTCATTGCGGAATTTTGACTCTCCATTGAAGTCAATGGAGAAATTCCGCAATGATTCCGCAACAAGTCCGCTACACGTCCGCAACAGTCAGTGTATGCTGCGGACACCAAATTCCGCACCGCAGCCTATGCTCCGCAGCGGAGTTGTCCGCAACGTGTAAATAAAAACCCTACTAAAAAGCTGTGGAAGGCAATGGAGAAACGTGTACGCTGCGGATTTCCGCTGCGGACTGTCCGCAGCGGAATTCCAGAGCAATTCCGCCACATCTGGTCATGCACTCACTGTAAATGTAGATGTTCTCTTTCCACACTCAGTTCCTGGTGTGATGTAAGAACTGTGCTGTATGCTCTGAGCCAATCAGATAATCCTTTTGCTTTGTATTTTGTTTAATTGATCAGAAAAAACTATTAACACCTCTATTCTTGAAAGCATTTTTACTTTGCAGCATTTTTCCACAACTGCCTAAAACTTTGGCACAGTACTGTATGTATGTATATATATATATATATATATATATATATATATATATATATATATATATATATATATAATCCCAAAAAATGCAAAAAAATGAAGAGGCAGCACTCCAAGGAAATTGGTGAAAAAAAGTGGTGTGTTTATTCACCCCAGGCAGGCAACGTTTCGATCCGTCTCTATGGGATCTTTGTCAAGCAATGACCAACAATCTTAACAGGGTATATATAACCCAGTGTGGTAATACAATCAGTGATTCAACCTGAGTTAACAAGTAGGAACAGGTGATCCATTAGTGGTTACTGTGGTTACTACATAACAACCTAAGTGAGTGTGAGGCATCTGCGCAGAGAGTCCTCTGTTATAACAGTGTGTATAGCGGTACAGTGTATACAGTGTTAAGTAAACATTGGTGAAGTGGCAGATTTACAATAAAATGTACAGTACAGGAAAGACGATACTCACCGTTGGACAACAATCAATGAACAGAAACTCACTACATCAGCGTCCCCGGCTCACGTATGCGCATGCGCGCATGTGATGCATAAGGGGAGGAAACGGGCGATGACAGTACGAACGTACTGCGCATGCGCACCACTTATATGATGTTTTCAGTGCGGCAGGGTAAAAGAGGAAAGAATAGAAGAAAAAGTACCAAGAACGGCAGATAACAGGACCAGGTAAGTAATCGTAACTAGTGCGTAACCAATTTTCAAGACAATGTTACTAACCGCTGCGGTATTACTACATACTTAGGCAGATTTGCCATTCAGGGGTCTGGGAAAGCTGGGTGACATTCCCGTTTAAAACTATAACACTTATGTCCTATGAAAACAGCAAAAGGGGGGAACCCTAGGAAGGCCTAATACTTATTAAAAACCAGGACCCAATTGCACAGAACACAACCCGTCGCAGGGTCCCCACGTGATGGGGTCCACTCCTAGGGATACAAAGGAAAAAGGGATAACTCATTTGTGTACACACAAGTGAGTATCCCAACCTCCAGTGTCTGTATAGGGTGGTAGTGTAGATATTGTGGAGGCACTTCCAATTCAAGAATGCAACACAGAGACATCAAGTGTAATAAGTATGCTTTAATTATTGAGTTACCGTAAACAGAATAATAATGATAATGCAAACTATTTGCTCCTGGTACGGCATATCTGGTGACAAAAAAATGAATACAGTTGCCAGACTGAAAAAAGGGGGAAACATAATTTGTATGTGTGTCCAACGGGGGTGAGGGTCAAACTCCCGGAAGCAAGCAGGGAAAACTAATCCCTAGAAAATAATAGAGAAATATTATTGAATAACAAAATACAATTTGATAAAAGCAATGTAAAGAATGTCAGTACATGTCTAAACCATTAGCGAGCGAAGGTAAGAGAGCACATAAGTGGGATCCAAAGGAGTCCTCAACCTAAACCAGCAGCGCCCACCTTGAAATCAACATTAAGGCCATAGGGTCTAAGGGTATTCAGCCTGAATATCCATTCGAGTTCCCGTTTTTTTTAAAAAGCCACTCTGTCACCACCTCGACGTAGGGGTGGGATGTGGTCGATTATCCTGAATTTTAACTGTTTCTCCGTATGGTTCATTTCAGCGAAGTGCTTAGAAACAGGCAAGTCTAACCTTTTATTTCTAATGGTGAAACGATGGTTGTTGGGTCTCCCCAATGTACCACAGTCCGCAGGGACATTCCAGTAAGTAAATCACAAATGAGGAGTTACAGGTGAGATAATGCTTGATTTGGGTTGTCTTGTCCGTAACGGGATGTGTAAAGGAGCGTCCTTTAATCATATAGTGGCAATTCACACAGGATAAACAGGGATAGCACCCTGTGTTACTTGCTGTCAGGAAACGATGTCCTGTTTTTTTGACCTTGGGCTCAAAGGATGCCCTAACCAGTCTGTCTTTGAAATTCTTTGAACGCCTGTAAGAGAATAGTGGTGGAATCTCAAATTCAGGTACATATCTAAGGCTGCTGTGAAGAATAGGCCAATGTCTCCTTATGATGTTAGCAATCTTGTTGCTTTGTTCAGTGTAAGTGGATATAAATGGGACTCTAGTCAATCGTCTAGTCAAAAGGAGCAACCTCTCCTCCAAATCCGTACAAAAAAGTGAGCAAGGAAGCAGCACTCCAAAGGTAAAAGAGCTTTATTCACCACCACATCTCGGTGCAACGTTTCACCCTCACAATGAGGGCATTTACAAGCATGTAATGTATATATATATATATGTATATATATATATATATATATATATATATATACACACATAAAAAAGACAACACTCACCAACAGTATACTTTAATTTTGCAAGGCTTTCTTGAATAAGTTTTCTTCATTAAATCTGACACAGAAAACAGTGGGCCATCTCTTCCTGATGCTATCTATTATGACAAGAGACTGACTGAGAATTAACATCCTACAAAAGTGATCTGTGACAGACCTCTTCTCTAGGAAGACATGAGCAGCGACTTATGTAGAATAACTTATCTGTGTAATCGTCAGGTTCTGACATCAGAATGTGATATTTATACAAATAGTATTTACAGACATATCAATGGAAAATTTCCATTGATGTGCATTATAAAGATATAATAAAAATATAATATGAAATTTGGACAATTTTGGACTTATTTAAATTCAAAAAATATTTGAGGGAAGAGAATAACTCAACAGTAATGTTACTTAGATGTTTTTGTTTGTTTTCATTTTAGATCGCTTCCGCCACACTTCATAAATGTATGGGAGCCTGTGCTTAGTACCCAGCTAAAAAGAAATAATCAATTTTTATTACCTATAATTCATAAAACATAATAATATTATAATTAAATGCAAATTTTTATGTACTGAAAAAATAATTCATAAAACGATCGCCAAAAAGAGAAGCATCTTTATAACATGTGGTTCTCATTTTTATAATCATTCTTGTAGCCCCGTCCCTATCCCCAGTATGTTTTCTTATAAAACAAAAAAGAATATAGACATCATATATTATTACAAGATACTTACACACACTTAGTGCAGTCTGATGTAACATCGGTAATTTTTGTAAAATATTGGCTTTAGACTTCTGTGATGATTACAGGGATTGTCTGGTTTACAAAACTCATTTTCAAATATCCTGTTAGGAAATTCTGAGTGAATAAAGGAATTCAGGGACCTCACATTTTAGCCAAAGTGGGGAGAAGATTCAAATAGTGTCTTTACGTCTGAAGGTCCCCACATATCCATGCATTATCCTGACAACGCATTGATTTCAATGGAAACTCTGTAATGCTTCATTACCCCAGTGGTGGCACTGCTAGAGAATTTAACACTTTCTGCCAGATTCTCCAACAGATTACAGCTGATTGCTGGGGTCTAAGCAGTCAGGGACAGCCTAAAGGCTCTATTATACTGGCCAATTTTGGCCGGTGCAACGAGCGCCGAGCAACGAGACAACTCGTTGACTGACATTTGTTTGCTCCGTTCACTAGGAGCTATGCACGGGGACGAGCGGTTGTTACTCTGATCGTTTGTCCCCATACATTATTATCATGTCGGCAGCGCGTCTCTCTGTTTACACAGGGAGATGGGCTGCCGACAACGATAATATTTAAGTTTTTTAAAACTATACGATCAGCAGATGAACGAGTGTTTGCTCGTTCATCTGCTGATCGCTGCCCTGTTCTATGAATGCTTGTCTTCCTGATAATTGCCCAGTGTAAAACCCACTTTAGAGTGAGAAGCCAGCCACCCCTGTGGAAGATGGTTTGGCATCTGAGGCTTGTAACTACCACAAATCTTAATATTCATTGTAGCATTATGTCAAATTCTATGGTACTGTTATACTACTGTTATATATATTCTATAGTACTTTATGCATGCAGCTGTGATTTAATCATTGTATGTTGGTATTATTTGAGCACTGTATGGACACTGTTTTGTTTTTAATTTAGGCATTGTGTGGCACTGCTACTTGGCACCGTACAGCTATTATCTTTGCAATGTTTGGTGGTAGTGCTAATATGTATCAATTATAATTAGTCAACTATATGTAATTTATTTTTTTTGGCCAGTTTAAGGCACTGTTATTTGGGCACCCTACTTTGTGGCACTTATTATTAGGCACTGTTTGATATGATTATTTGTGCAGTGTAAGACAGTATGACACCTACAGATATTACCAAAAAGGGCACCAATGTAGAGCCAACCCTGTAAGCAGTGGGACACCCTATAATCAGCTTCTTTTTTGCGGGCCCTTCTAAGTAAAATGGGATTGTCCAAAACAGAAATTTTTTTTATTTACAACTCCCTATTAATTGAAACTATACACACACAGTCAGTGCTGTTTTAACCCATTTCAAAGCATTTGGCAATATATATATATATATATATATATATATATATATAGCAGAAACTTTTCATTTGCACTATGTAAGTATATGCAAACGGTCAGTGATTTTTTTTTCTGCCCCTAGAAAAATTGCCGTTTAATTAATATTACATTTAAATAATTGATTTTCTGAGTGTGCTAGGTTCAAATAAATGTTCAGCTCTTGAAGCTGATGGATGCATTAAAGGATCATTTGATATACAGTATGTGGGGGCTAAATTGAAGCATAAATGAATTTTAGGAACCAGGCAGCGAAGATGTAAAATATGTTTCATTAAAAGAGACTGTCTATTGCTATAAATTTAGAAATTAATCAACTTCTGCATTGGCTTAATCTTGTATAAGGAACCACTAAAATATTGATTATTCACTAGTCTACTGCACAGTTTAATATAGAACTAATATTAAAATATTTACAGGACTGTAAAGGTTAACTACTAAATTTTTTGCCTTACGTAAGATGTCCCCAGAGCTCTAGGATTATGTACGCTTCAATTTACCACTGGGTTCTGCTGCTTCACTGAACTCTAAATTAGCTATGTGCAGGATCTTTTCCTCTCCCTCCCTCGCCTGACCTTTAAAGAATTACATAAGTCGGAAAGGACTGTCATTTTTTTTCCTTTGCATTGGTTATCTATGGGTGGTTGCTACATCTGTAGGATCCTGGACAAACGATTCATCATTTTTAACTCATTCATTGCTGTGGAGAGGAATTTGCTTGGCTCGCATTTTTTTGGAGATAACATATTTACTTGGCCCTTGGCTATAAAAGTGTAATATTTCTGCTGAATAGACATCTTTATAGGTTAAAGACTGTGAAAAGAAATGTTCTCATGTGGAAAATATGGGTTTCTAACATGATATATCATTAGCCAAAATTATATAGTGGCATTAGTAAAGATGGTTTTTACAACCTATGCTTGTGGGAGATGGCCTGAATGCATTAACGTTTAGTTTAAAAAGCAGCATTTATAACATGGCACATGAATATTCTCTGTGGCAAAGGCTGAGACCTTTCCCACTCACCATGCTTGTGATATTTTAATAATGTCTTACTCTATAGGAAGCCGTTCTCCATGGTAAAAATAGTGCAGCTAAATCCCAAGTATATAAGAATCTGAAAGAGAGAAAATTGCTTGAGTTACAACCTGTTTAATGTTCTTGTGCCACTTGCAGAGGTGTGACTTGAAGTCAAAGTATGATTTAAATCTCTTTCATGAAAGTCCCATTTGTCAGATTTAGCTTACATATTGGATATCTAAGGGTAGGAACACACACAACGTATTCAGTGCGTACACACTGTGTTAAGCTGCGCAGCGTATCCGCCCTGAACACCGCAGGGAATGCCCTCCGGAAAATGGCACCACATTGTGATGTGTTTTTCCAGCGGAATTTCCACTGCGAAGGGGTGCCGGAAAAAAACACAAAAAAAGAGATTCATACTTACCCCCTCCCTCTTCTCGGCGTGTAGTCCGGCCTCCTGGGATGACGTTGCAGGCCATGTGACGCTGCAGCCTGTGATTGGCTGCAGCGGCCCCATGGCCTGCAACGCCATCCAGGGAGGCCAGACTGGAGAAGAAGCAGGGAACTCTGGGTAAGTATAACTTTATTTTATTTTTGTCTTACTTGCAATTTTTGTGGCGGAATCGCTGTGATTCCACCATAGATATTGCAAAACACACTACTTTGTTGCGGATTTAAGCACCCCATTGAATTCAATGGGTACACCCGCAACAGAAGAGTTGCATATCCGCAGAATTAATTGACATGCTGCGGTTGAAGAATTTATGTGATGTGTTTTCGGAGTGTGGGGATGAGATTTGTAGAAATATCACCCAGACTGCTGCTACTGTAAAACGCTGCAGATGTTCTGCAATTAATCCGTTGCGGAAAATCCTCAGTGTTTAAGTGTTTACAATGTGTGCGTTCCTATTCTAAAAGTCTTGAAAATTATAGGAATTAAAACACAAAGAGGGGAGATTTTTTTAGTAATCTTGGAGGGAAAAAAAGTTGTTACGTTTGGCGCATGTCTGTTTAGCACAAAAATGTGCAACTTTTTTCAATTTTAAGCCACTCTCGTCACTTTTACAAAAAGTGAGCAGGGCTTAGCGGAGATCTACGCCAGTTTACTCAGGTGGGCTTCTGTTTAAGATTGGTATATAAAAATGTCAGTTTTAGGCCTTATTCACACGACAGTGATAAACGGCAGAGTGACAGCCGTTCTTTTAATGGCTTTCACACAGCCATTTTTAGAACAATGATGCTCTGAGGGTGTATTCACACGGCCGTTTTTTTAATGGCCCGTGAATAATGGCCGTCAAAAAATAGGACATGTCCTATTTTTGGCCATTTTAACGGTCTGACGGCCCCCATAGAAGTCAAAGAATCCGGTTTTAATGGCTGTCAATACGTGTAACAACCGTTAAAAACGGATCTGTGACATGGGGATTTTCAAGGGAACTGCTAGTTCCCTTGCTGGCTATCGACAGTGTGACGACACATACTCACCGATGCAGCGGTGTCTTCTGGTCTAGTCGCTAGTCTCACAGGTTCTGCGAAGGCGACGCGTGTAACATCATATACAGGAGGTGTGTGGCATCATATACAGGGAGGCTGTGCGGTATCATATACAGGGAGGTGTGTGGCATCATATTCAGGGAGGCTGTGTGGCATCATATACAGGGAGGCTGTGTGGCATCATATACAGGGAGGTGTGTGGCATCATATACAGGGAGGTGTGTGGCATCATATACAGGGAGGTGTGTGGCATTTTCTACTCAGGGGCTGTAAATAGTGTCTAGGTGAACATGTGACCTTCCTTTGTGTGTTTTCAGGGGCTTGGGACAAAAAAAACCTACTAATGAAATTCATCAGTTTTTTTAACGGCCATGAAAAACTGATGCAAAACGGATGTCAAACGGCCATTAAAAATGGACAGACGGACTGGAAATGGGTGAAAATTTAGAGACAGACTGATGCAAAACAGCCATGAAAAACTGACTGTCGATCAGTTTTTAATGGACATTTTTTTTCACTGTCGTGTGAATGTAGCCTTAATAAATTCCAGCCAAAGTATAAACCTTTTTGTTATAGAAAGCTTAGGCTTTATTTACATATAAATGGTACACCCCTTTAATTACACTAAACAAGTTACATTTTACAACAAACATAAAATGTATTTTATATGATCCAAATTTAGGTGGGTGTGAACTGCACTTATTCAGCAGCAGGATGTTTTTTCTGTCATATAGATTTTAGTTTTTTTACTTCTAAAGAGTTTATCCAATTAAACAAAACTATTAAAGAAAGAGTCCTTGTGGGGGTTTGAAATAAATCTTGGCCATCATAGATCTTAGCCAGTAGGCAGCGGTGTACATAGAAGGCAGAGGACCCCTAATGTGATACCAAGTTTTGCCACCTAGGATAGAAGGGACTGGTGTTTTTTTTCCCCCTCTGGGCCCTTTCTATGCCCCTTCGACCGATTCCCCACCTTGCTTGCTTGCTTACAATGCATTTACTCTTGAAAAGAGAGTTCTTCATAGGCTCTCGCCACCTAATAGCAATGGGGCTGTGATCAACCAGAGCTAGAGCCCCTCTTTACAAGGGATCCTCAGCAGCTGCATGGTCTGCCTCTATAACATGTTTGCAAATGTGAGCATTGAAAGCTATTGATTTTTTAGATGTGGCTACCGCCAATAGTTGCAATTTATTGTGAGTATTGTAATGTCGTTCTTGTTCATTGGGAAGACATCATAGCATTTAGTAAACATCGCTAATGTGACTTTATTGTTATTCGAAGAATATTGGTAGAATTTAAATGCACAATAATAATATAAATCAATCCAATATATATTTACTGGCTCATTCACTCACTTTCTGACAATTTTATGACAGATATCCATTTATAACCAGTTTATATCGCTGTAAGACCTTGTGTGTTGGTGATGACCTCTCTCCCTGACATGACAAAAGCTTTGTTCCGGTTTACAACTTATAAATTATGTAGGCAACAGTCAATTTTGCTATTTGGCTCATATACCTTGAATCGTTCATCACTGACATACAATGTAGTTATCTTCTCCTTTGTATTTTTAACCTACAGAACACAATGTACAATTTTAGATATCACAAATTATAGCCAGTGTCTCCTTATGTGCCCTAAACAAGATCAGTAATTCATTTGCCTGTTCAAGGAGTTTATGAAAAAGATGTACGAGAGAAAAGTGCGTTGCTTCACATTAGGCTGGCAGTACTTCCAGCACTTACATTGAGTCTATTAGGCTTCACTATTTGTGCTTATTTATTTTAAAGAGCAAATTTAGATTTAAAAAAGATATCTAAAAATGTGCCTAGTATTATACTAGTTAATGATGTTGTATAAAATATATTCTTATTTGCTTGTCAGATTGAAGGGTGACACGTTTCTGAGGTAGAAATGTGGTCAGTGCAGTTTTTTCCCCACTCTCTTAGCAACTCAACAGGAGGTAACAGGGTCAGACTTGCCCGCCAGAGGACTAAAGGATCCCCCGGTGTGCCCATTTCTTATTAATGACATAGTTTATACAGAATCTGCAATAATAACAGCAGAATTTACAATACAATATAAATGTGGCATGTGCTTGTTATGAGGAGCCAGAGGGGGAGCCCTCAGAATAATTTTTACTGGTAGACCCAAAGTATTTCAATTCGACCCTGGGTGACAATAAGCTTCAAGTCACTGTCTACAGAGGGATTTGTCATGGATTTTACGCATTACAATCAATGGGGAAGTCAAAATCTGCAATAAATCCCAATTGTTACTGATTTTGCTGTGTTCCGGACAATTTAAAATTAAAAAAGTAGTTTAAAAAAATAAAATAAAATACTATACTCTCCTTACAATTATGTGCCCCTCCCTTTGTAATGATAGCCTGGTCCTTTGCTGGTCTCTGTATCCTGGCTTCAATGATGATGTGTGGTCCAATCACAGGCTGTCGTAGTTACATATGGTGACATGTCATCACTAGGAGGCGGGATACAGAAACTAGCAGGAGAACAGGCTAGCGTTACCAAGGGAGCGGCACATGATTTTAAGGTGAGTATACATTTTTATCTTTTATTCGATCTGCAGTGTATTTTCGTTGTGGCTCCCTCGGGAGTTGCTGCAGAAAATGTATGCCAATCCAGTATGTGTGGATGTACCCTAAGACATATTGTACCTGTTATTTCGCATTGAATAATTAGGCAGTTTTGCATTCTTTCCAATCGCAAAACCACTCACGATCCACCATTATTGTAATGACTTTTCCTCATCCCATGTCTTATTTTGTGACAATGTAAAGGGAAAAAGTTGAAGAAGGAAAAGAAAAAGAGGGTGAATTTCAACAAGACAGATGTCATTATCAAAATAATCACAAACATTGATAATCCTAAAATTAACTAGAGTACAATGGTAATGGAAAATGTATTGTTTTAATAAACCATCTAACTGTATGGAAATAAATAACCAAGGAAATCTGATTTTTTTTTTCTAATTTCTGTTTATTTTTCTAAAGATTACATTGTGGAAATTCTCTTTCTAAGGGACTGAATGTGATAGTGGAACATTGTATTCGGCTAGCTCTGTCAGTCCCATAGAAAGTAAATGGAGTGACAGCACGCATGCTCAACCGCAGCTCCTAATAAAAAAATATGCCTGGAAAAGAACGCTTAAAAGACAATTTTAGGCTATGTTCACACGGAGTATTTTGGGGGAGGAATATCTGCCTCAAAATTCCGTTTGGAACTTTGAGGCAGATATTCCTCTCCCTGCACGCCGATTTTCGCGGCAATTATCGCGCCGTTTTTCGCCCGCGGCCATTGAGCGCCGCGGGCATAAAACAGCGAGAAATACGCTTTCTCCTGCCTCCCATTGAAGTCAATGGGAGGTCGGAGGCGGAAGCGCCCGAAGATAGGGCATGTCGCTTCTTTTTCCCGCGAGGCAGTTTTACTGCTCGCGGGAAAAAGACGCCGACGCCTCCCATTGAAATCAATGGGAGGCGTTCTCGGGCCGTTTCTGCCGAGTTTTGCGACGCGGTTTCCGCGTCAAAAAACTCGGCAAAATACCCCGTGTGAACATAGCCTTAATATTAATTCCTTTAAAATTTTGTCTAGGCTAGACAATATATTCCTGAAGATACTATACCTATAGCAATAGTAGATTCGATGGTAACCCCAGTGAGATAGATAGAAATGTGAATGTAATGAATATGATTTATGATCCATAAGATAACACTATACTTTGTACTGTGTGTAAAGTATAAAGCAGTGGACTAAAATTTGTGGCTTTCCAGCTGTTGCAAAACTTCACTTCCCAGCATTCCCTAACAGCCGCAATTGTTTCGCAACAGCTGCAGAGACGCAGGTTGCAGACCACTGATATAGCGAAAGCATTCTAGAGTACACACTCATTATAAGCAGGGCAAAAAAATAAAAATCTACACCTCTGTTTCCCTTTTTCCACCCCTTTTTACATTTTAAGTAAAATTTAGGGCATTTATGTATTCTATAAATTACAAATATGTTCTTAGAAATGTGTATAAGCAGTCATGGCATAAGACTCCGAAATGGGATCTGAACAACTGCTTCACAAAATTCTAAATAAATATAAGTGTTTAAGGTAAATATGAGCCTATAGGGAGTTAATAACGGGAGACGACGGTCCTCCGAGATCTGTGTTGCTCTGTGTCGAATCCGGTTGTCACCCAATGCGTTTCCTGGGAGGAATAATCCTCCTCATAGGAATCAAATTGGTACGAAGGGTAGAAAGAAAAAGTGCAGTATTTACGGTATCGGCGCCCGGCAGGTAAGAAATAATGATGATGAGTGATAGTTTTTTCTTTAGAAGGAATTTGTCCACTGAATTAAGAACAAATTCCTTCTAAAGAAAAAACTATCTCTCATCATCATCATCATTATTCCTTACCTGCCTGGCGCCGGTACCGTAAATACTGCACTTTTTCTTTCCACCCTTCGTACTAAGGTAAATATGGACCTGGATATAAATTTGGTGTACAGGAGACAGGAATAGTACTGAGGCCTTTGAGCTGTGGGACTACAGAAAATTCTAAGAATATCAAGGGTGGTAAGGAAAACAAGGATCATTGGTAAGTCAAGCCTGTCCTGCTTCTTAGAGCACAAATGACAATATTGAAGTTTAAGGGGGTGCTGTTGCACTTAGGCCCTAGTGCCTGAGGTGGCCCCGAAGACCATTTTTCTTATTTTGAGTACACTCATTTTACAAAATGAAGGGAGGAAGATGACCAGCAACAAGTTGCATTAATATTGTTACAATACACAAGAGACACTACAACTTTGACAAGGCATGTTTTTTTGGGGAATGACTTGCCATGGGGTGGTTTTTGTCAGGGTTTGACTTGACATGGGACAGGGTTGGTCAATAAAATAAATATTTTTCGGAATATTCCTTGTATACTGTCCTCACTATCAGGACCTTACTATAAGGGCAGTTTAGAGGAAGTAGATTGCCCGCTATAGTTATCTCAGATGCCATTTGCAGTAAAAGTAGGTATTTAGAAAATAATTAGAAAAGATGATAATTAGGGATTTGCAGCAAAAGGGGTCACCCCGTTTAAGCAAATTAATGTAGTTATTTTTTGTAAGATTAAAGGAAAGGTGTCATGAATTTTTTGTTTTTTATTAATTTATGTGTTTTTATTTACTACAATTTTATGTGTACTTTATTTTTTCACATGAAATGTTTTTTTTATTAACAATTTTTTCATTTATTGGGGACTGCCATGTTTTATTTAATCTGTGTATGTGTCTCTTAACGACACATACACAGATGGAATACAGCAGTTACAAGGCATAGGACATAACGAATGAGACCGGTTCATTACATCCGTTGCCTCTGCCGTCTCACTCTGTACTGCGCATGCGCAGTTCAGAGCGACCCGGCATAGAGGCTGGTTTGGAGGGGGAAAGCCGGCGCCATTTTGGAGAAGACTGGCTGCAGGTAAGGTGTGTGTGCACGCGTGCATGTGTGCAAGTGTGTGTGTGTGTGTGTGTGTCTCTGTCTGCGTGGCACGGTAGCATGTTTGGGGGAGGGTTGTGTGTGGGGGGTTTGAGTGTGTGTGTGTGGGAGGAGACGCCCGACGGAGCAGCGGTGCACAATGGAGCAACGGTGCTCGCTGCTGCTCGCCGGAGCAGCGGTGCTCGTCTGAGCAGCAGTGCTCTTCTGAGGAGCGGTGCTCGCCGCTGCTCCTTCAAAACAGCTGAAGAGGGCGGGGGGGTTGTGTGGGGGGGGGCGCTTGGCGAGCACCGTTGCTCCGTTGAGCGCCCCCCCATACACACACAAACCCCCCAATCATTCAGGTAAGTGGTGTGTGTGAGTGTGGGTGTGCGTGTGTGTGGGGGGGTTTGTTTGTGTGTGGGTGTGTTTGTGGGTTTGTATGTGGGTGCGGGGGTTGTGTGTGTGGGTGTCTGTGTGTGGCACGGTTGCATGTTTGGGGGGTTTGTGTGTTGGGGGTACTCGACGGAGCAGCAGTGCTCCTTCAAAACAGTTAATTGCTGGCTATGAAGGATCAGTGGCACATGAGCGCCGTTGACCCTTCATAGCCGTTTATAAGCTGATTTGAAGGATCAGTGGTGAGCACTGCTGCTCCGTCGATTGCCCTCACACACACACAAAACCCCCCAAACATGCAGGTAGGGTGTGTGCGTGGTTTTGTGTGTGGGAGTCTGTGTGTGGCGCGGTTGCATGTTTGGGGGGGTTAGTTTTGTGGGGGGGGGGTGGATGAAGCAGCGGTGCTAGTCGCTGTTCCTTCAAAACAGCTGATTGGCGGCTATGAAGGATCAGTGGCACAGAAGCACCACTGATCCTTCACAGACGCGTATCAGCTGTTTTGAAGGATCAGTGGCGAGCACCGCTGCTCTGTCGTTATTTAATAATATTTTTTTACTCAAATAAAAACTCGCCCGCACAACCCTCGTTAACCATTTTATTTTATAAAAAACCTAGATCATTGAAGTAGTCCAGCATACCTACGACATAGTCCAAACGGTCGAGCAGAACCTGCAAAATAAAAAAAATAAAGTTAGTAATATAAAAAATAAAAATCTCACCTACAGCGACTTCTGTCTCCTCCCTGCACCGTAATAGAAACTACAGGCCAATGAAAAAGAATTCCCATAGGGCATGTTCACATGCCGCTCAAAAAAACAAATGACGTGTAGATGTGTAAAATACAGTAGCGTTTCTTGTAAAGCGCCTTTTAAAATACAGGCGTTTTTTACATGTTTTTTGATGCATTTTGTGTCATTGGGAGTCCCTTTACGTGCCAAACAATTGGCAAGATGCTTCTTTTTTTCAGCAATGCGTTTTTTAAAAACCCTCACGTAAAAAATCGTGTTGTATGTACTAACGGCGCGCTTTGCCATTGATGTAAATGGGAAGCTTAATCAAGCGTTTGACACATTTTTTTTTGCACGTAAAATGAGTCAAAAGCAGAGTTAAATACACGCCGTGTGAACCTGTCAACTGAACCTGTCTGGTGGCCAACATAGGAAAACATGTCAAATTATTATTTAATTTTTAATACTTTCCACCTTGTGGAAGAAAAAAATATTTTATGCATATGTCACACTGCTTAAGAATGTTTTCTATATATACAATGATATCAGCAAGAAATTTTCTATACTTGACCCCCAAAAAGTTTCTGTAAATTGCTGCAAGCCTTTAAAGTCTATGCACAATTTTGATGTAGGAAAAATTATTTTAATAAATGTTAGTGGATACCTGGAGTTAAAAAAGTTACACTTAATTCATGGTTTATTTTCAGACCCCCTCTCCTAGTTTCAGACTTTTTCTATGTCGGTGTGTCCCTCCCAGTAATACATTTTTGATGTGAGTATTGTAAATCCAGGATGCTGTTGTCTTCAGTAGCGCTTTAATGCAGGGCCGCCCTCAGGGCAGCACGGCTAGTACTCTCATTGGGGGCTTGATAAAAAAAAATTACAATTGGGCCCGACCAATTTATTGGCCCAACTAATACAACTATTTTAAACTTTATAAGCAGGGCCTCAGTAATAGTTATTTTAGAGACAGGAACGGTGCTATTATATTGCAGGGCTCATTCTCTATATTGCAGGGCCCATTCTCTTCTCCAAAGTAACTGCCTGCTTCATAACTTCCCGATGCTGGGCAGCAGCAAGACGTGTGCAGCGGTGCATACAAGGTCCTGACGCTGGCGGAAGTGCTAAGAACCTGAGAGTGGCCAGATGCAACAGCCAGCACTGCTACTTGGTGAGTGACAGTGCTCTGTATAAGCAGCAGCTTCTGTGAAAAGATTTTTTTTATGTTGCCCCCCTGCAAACTCATTGTCTCCCTCTTGGCCCCCATAGATCCCCTGCCCATCTGGCTCCTCTCTGCACCTCTACAGAGCAACATGTCAGGATGTGTCTCACCCCTGGCCCACCAAATCTCTCCCCCTTGTCCCTTGACAAAAGCCCTGCCCGCCTACTATCTATTCCCTGCCCCTACACAGAGACACTGCCAGTTTGCATATCACCCCTAACCCCCCTTCTGCCACTTTCTGTTGACACCCTCCATCCCTTGAGTAATGGGAAGGTTCAGATTCCTTGACTGTATGAGGCCCAGAAATTCCTGATGATTGCCCTTCTCTCATGTATTAGCACAGCTTTAGCCCTGTATTGCTTTCTCCTTCTACAGACCATGAGGGATCTCTTCTTCCTTGTGCTGCCAGACACTGAAGAGAGTGAGATCCGCCAACCCCCACCTAGGTGCTACCATGTGTGCTTTCCTCCCTATCCTAACTCTGATATTGACAGCTCCTGAAGACTTGGGTGCTTTCCTCTTCTCCACACTCTGATCTGCCTTGTACAATCTCTTCCCCTGCTATCTCTAACATAAAAGAAAGGGAGATGGGAGAGCAGATGACATCAACTCCAATAAGCTGACGGATTTATGTCAGAATTTGCAGGACACCAGATATGTGAAACAATTACACAGACTCTACTACAACAAATTGTAGTACATTTTTAAAAGTTGTTTAATTTTCCCTTTAGGAAGCAAATAAACAATACAAAAAAATGTCAGTGCAAAAGTGTCCATAGAATTTAACATTTTATGCCATATTTATACAGACTTGCATTTGATGTCAGGAAAAAGGGAAGGAAAGATTGCATTGGAACGATTCTGTAATACTGATTCATGGTTAGAATAATATAATTATTTTCTTGTTTTGCATAGTCTGCAAACAAGGAAAACACAGAGTCACATTCTCAGTGTAAGGGAGTACGATTAATTTGCTGACTAACAGACTTTGACAGATTTAGCATCATGGAAACCTGACCAAGCTTTTAACAGCGGAAACGACAGAATGTTTACAAAGGAAGGAATATTTGTCTACAACCAGAAGTCTGAATATTGATTGTCAAAGAGAAACAATGCTACTGGATATGTGGTATATCCAAAGTATTATTGAAAACCATAGCACACAATAAATAATAAGAATATTACATTAACAAAGTAATAATTAATTATCAATGAGTCATGTAAACCAATGGGTAGAATTTATTAAGACTTGCATTTCGTACAGCAGTCCCAATCTAAACAGCACGGGCATAAAATGCACTTAATGGTACACGCCTCTAAATAAATTAGGAGCATATTTGGGTGTCCGTGTGGCAGAAAGTCAAATCTACTCCAACTCCACTTTCTGGTGTAAATTATGGTAAATTTGTCTGGCCGCAGTTGGGCCCGCCCCTTCAGTGCACCACCCACTTTTTAAAGAAGTGGTGTGGGTGAGGTAAATGTAGCAAAAGTCAAATAGTTTTGTGCAAATTGTGACTTTGTCGGCATTCGTGACTTCTCTACACAAGAAAACTGGAATTCAAATATTTAATAAATTCCCTCCAATGTTGCAGATTAATAAAAAATGTGCCAAAATTCTGGCTCAAACTGAGCCAAAAATCTGGTTCACCTGCCGTGCTCTACATTTATAAAGTGTTTTAGCCACTTTTTGAGATCCTTCCGATAAACCGGCGTGGTTTATCTGGATAGGGGCGTGGTCGGGGTCTTAAGCAAGCCAACCAAGGGGTGGTATAAAGTTAGACAGAAGTATCTAATGATTCACCATAATTATTATCCAGCATGAGCTACTGTGATAAATTTGGCACATCTACTCCAATTCTAAACTATCTAAATTGAGGACAGTAGTAGTAAATTTGCCTCAGGCCGGATTCACACGAGCGTTGCGTTTTTGCGCGCGCAAACAACGCGGCGTTTTGCGCGCGCAAACACCATTTGACAGCTGCGTGTGTCATCCGTGTCTGATGCGCGGCTGCGTGATTTTCGCGCAGCCGCCATCATAGAGATGAGTCTAGTCGACGCCCGTCACTGTCCAAGGTGCTGAAAGAGCTAACTCTTTCAGCACCCTCGACAGTGAATGGCGTGAAAAAAAGAAAAAGTTGGTGACGCGTCCTTGGTGACGCGCCTCTCGACATCGGGCCCTACCTCCCTGGATGACGCGCCAGTCCATGTGACCGCTGCAGGCTGTGCTTGGCCTGTGATTGGCTGGAGCTGTCACTTGGCCTGAATTGTCATCCCGGGAGGTCAGACTGGAGGAAGACGCCGGGAGTTATCGGTAAGTCAGAACTTCTTTTTTTTTTACAGGTTCATGTTTATTGTGATCGGTAGTCACTGTCCATGGTGCTGAAACAGTTTAACTCTTTCTGCACCATGGACAGTGACTATCTCCTGACGTCGCGTACCGATAATTTTTTTGCCGGGTTCGGCCAAATCGAGTTCGGCCGAACCCGGTGAAGTTCGGTTCGCTTGTCCGGCTTCGCTAATCGCAAAGACACTCCGTTTGGATGTTCGGAAACAGAAAAGCACGTGGTGCTTTTCTGTTTACATTCATCCTTTTGACAGCTGTTGCGCAAACACGCAGTTCGCACGGAAGTGCTTCCGTGCGACATGCGTGGTTTTCACGGACACCCATTGACTTCAATGGGTGCGTGATGCGTTGAAAACGCAGAATCAACGGACATGTCGTGAGTTTTTTGCAACGGAGCAACGCTGCGCAAAAAACGCTGCCATGTCTGCACGGCCCCATTGACTAATATAGCTACGGGCAACGCACGTGAAAATCACGCGTGTTGCATGCGCGTATTTTACGTTCGTCTGAATAAGCCCTCAATGTGTTAAATTCCTTTACTACTTTGTTACCTGTGCTGCTATTTTTTTATGTCAAACATTTCCAGCTTACAATGATACTTATTGCTTGTTTGAAGTTCAAATACTTGAAGGCTTAGAGGGGTTTTCCACTACTGGAAAACTGATGACAAATTCACTGGTTAGGTCATCAGTATATGATCGGTGCGTGTCTCACACCCGAACCAGCTGCTCCGGCTGCCTGCGGGCACCTTATGTCATTGCTAACTATGCATGCGGAGCCGGAAACAGTTGGCTCTGTACATTGTAGTGACCATTCCGTGACCGGAGCGATCTGCTTCCGGCATGGACGTTTGGTGCCCGGAGGCAGCTGAAGCAGTTGATCATTGCGGGTTCCGGGCCCCCACCG
Source organism: Rhinoderma darwinii (assembly GCF_050947455.1). Lineage (NCBI taxonomy): Eukaryota > Metazoa > Chordata > Amphibia > Anura > Rhinodermatidae > Rhinoderma > Rhinoderma darwinii. The sequence goes on along the minus strand of NC_134696.1, from coordinate 42,119,810 downwards.
ATCATATACTGATGACCTATCCTTTGGATAGGTCATCAGTTGTTGGGTAGTGGACAACCCCTTTAAAATATTCTCCCTCTGTCGCCTTTATTACCAATTTGTAATGTCAAATCAATCTGAGGACAGTCATCTTCACTTGCCGCTTGTGCCTGCACTCCGGCTTTAGCATCAGCCATTGTCAACATTTATGGTATTTCTTTGTATCTTCTTGTACTGGGCCACATCTGAACATGCTCTTCTATCTGATAGATTTTCTAACTAGTGCTGCATGGGAGATTTAGGCCCTGTTCACACAGAGGTTTTTTTGCAGGCAGAAAATTTTGCCTGGAAAAACCAGTTCCATTCTTTTTTAAGTGGTTTTGCACCACAGGTGTTTTTTGCCGCAAATTTTGATGTGTCAAAAATGCATAAAAAAACGCTGCGTTTTTTCCCTGTCTCCCATTGATTTCAATGCTCGCAGGGAAAAAACGCCTCCACCTCCCATTGAAATCAATGGGAGGCAATTTCGGCCATTTTTTGCTGCAGTTTTTGTTGTGGTTTTCGCAGCAAAAAATGCGTAAAAAAAACTCTGTGTGAACAGGGCCTAATAGCCAGCTCCCTCTCCCCATGAACCCCACAAAAACAATATGGCCTATCTTTAGTCTATTTGAACAAGTGTTGTTACTTTTCTGCCATAACATAAAAGTTAGTTGTGACTTAAAGTATGTTTTAAAGTACTAGCCCTATATCTTATATAGATGGTGCCCTGTTTGGAACTAACCCTCACATCAGGTTACCCCACTAATATTGAATCAGAATGTATTTAATAACTCATAGTACTGTTGGATTGGATTGTAAATTCCCTGACATAGTGGCTGGTTATGATAAATACATCCTCCGTCATGTGGATTAAGACAAAACTATATTAGTATTAATAGTAATAAAATATGAGCCGTAGATCATCATCTATGTACTGGTATATATGTTCCATAGATTCGGGTGGACTCAATGACTTTGTGATCAATAGTCACAAACACAATCTATGTTGTGTGTGTTTTAGGTACTGCAGCCAGATCCAATAATTCATTTTTTACCTGTTGTCAATGGTGTTATGTTCGAAACTTCCATATTTACAGATGTTTTCAGGGCTTTATATGGCCATTTAAAAAAAAAAAAACTGCTAATTTTACTAATACTGTACCTCCTCAGGCCATTATTGACCATCCCAGATGGATTCAGGGCACAGAGCTAATCAGTAAAGCAAGTATGTTAAAAAAGTTTTTTTTTATTTCATAAATGTCTGTCCATATAACACTTATTATAAAGCCTGTAAAGATGTAAATCCTTTTAAAATACAATTTACTGTACAAACATTTTCCTTATAGAGTGAGCTGCCGACTTTATAAAAATGTGGTTTCTTCCAGATCTGGCCACCAGGTGGAGCTCATTTGTCATTTAATGTCAATACTATACTGCAGGTTTTTTTTAAAGCATCTGTCACTTCATGAAACTATTGGCACACATATCTAAGTTTATGACTCCTAAATTAAAAATAATAATGTTTAAACACAAATGCCAACACTATTCATCTAATACAATATTATTACTACAATGATTTCATGTTAATTCGTGTTTCATAACACAATAAGGACTCAATTTGAATTGGCATCAAAAGAATTCTATGTGTCCATTCTGTACCGTGTGGCTCGGATTGTATAGGGAGGCACAAAGATTTTTTAATTTTTTTTTTAATCATGAATTTCGGATGAATCATTTAGAAACTAAAACTGGGACATGCAGCATCACATGCCATGTAATGGAGGTATTCTCCTAGTACGGAGGATATGGTGTCTCAACGAGACACACAAGACACAGGGAATCCATATGGTATTTATATCGCTCTAATATATCCAACTTTGCAAATATGCTTGATGGCAAAATATTCAGTTATTTTATGTATACAGCTTTTATTCAGACCTTTATAATAATGCCTCCATGGTTACACCCCACAAGCAGATCCTGAGTGTAGTCTGATCCTACAGTTTTGTGCTTCTTCCTTCTATCTGCCCCTCTTCTACTTTCTGTAGATTAGCAAGAAGCAGCAATTTAACCATATAATGATATTATCAGAAAACCTTATAAATAGGAGTCGTCATATAATAACTTTCAGGGCTGAGAGCTATTTTAAATAACCTGCACTTCAAAGAACCAGGTAAACCAGTGGTCTTTAACTGTTGCTGAAATACTACTTCTAACATGCCCTAACTTTTATTTGAATGTGTTGCATATTGGGTTTTGCCCTAGGTACTGGAGGTTCAGTGCCTAAGGCGGCGCTTAGTAGGTGGGTGGCGCTTGTTTAAAAAATTTTTTTTTCTAAACTGCCATTCCTGCTTGGATCACACGCCAGGGGAGGAATGTCGTGAATAAGTAGAGATTAGGCTAGAAGAGAGTGGGTGGAGCTAGCGGTAGCTCATGAATATTCCAGACTCCAGATCTCTTGCGGCTTTTCTTGGAAACGGCATCACTTAAATAAATAAGTGACGGTCTGCCGCTGAAATCAGTGTGTCTGTCACTATATTATGCTGCCCAGTTTAATTTGCATGGCAGGTCCTCTATAAGTGTTAACCACTAAACCACTCAAGCTCACCATGTATAATACATATCAATATTAACCCCTTCATCACCCTAGATCAGCAAAGAAAAATACCAGATATTGCCAGCTGAAACTTTCTAAACCACAAGGAATATTACTTATATACTATCACCAACCCCTAACCACTTATGTGGTGAATGTATAGAGTTGGCAAAGTGAGTATAAAGGGGGAGGGGATATTATCGTCTCTGCTATGGGTACCAATGCACGTAGAATCCTCCATTTAGAAATCCCACATTGATTGCCAGGGCAGCTGCATTTTAAGAAGGGGTTGTCCAGATGGGACATGGACTACAACCACAGAACAGTCGGTACCTGCTGAAGGGTCTATATGCGTAAGAAATTTGCAGTCCTGTTAGTTATTTTCAGAACACACTGGGCATAAAGAGAACAATTTCAATTTTTATCAAAGTTTTTAAAGTGGAGATTTTTTTTAGCGAGTCGAAAGGTTTATCATGGCACAAAGCTCAGATGCGGATACAGATGTAAAGTTCCGATGCCATTGTGCCATTGGAGACAGGCACAGCAGTAGGCGATATAATATCTGACACAAGTCTGCAGGGTATTCTGGATGAACAGTTCTGAATTCTATTGTGGACAGGTGTTGGCAACCATAAGGCAGGTTTATGCCATCCAGATTAAGACTTGCTCAGCCTCACGTATCAATATGTGTGGACTGACTTCAGCAGACAAAATTGAGCAGATACAGATAAAGCTCTTTCACACCTTTCAATGCCAGATGTATAAATTGGTTTTCAACAATTCGTGCCTGCAATTTGTCTCTGATGGTGATCTCCTTTGCTGCCTGTTGCAATTTATGTTTTTGTAAGAATTTTGCAATATGTCCTGGTTTTGTATTTGTCTATAAATAAATATAGTACTTTACTCCCAATATAAGAATAAAAAGGTATTTTTTTTATAAAACATGGAAAGAACAGAACAATTCTCTTTGTGCTCCTACCTCTCTGCCTTTCTAGGTGCATTTCTAGGTGAAAGTCTAAAATCTGTATATTCCTACATATGTGGGTTGCTGGATTTTAGCAGAAAATGTGAACAGTAGAGTATTTAAAGGGAACCTACACTTTCCTGAAAGTTCACAACATTATATTGTGCTTACCTTCTATTAGAGAAACTCTATGTGTCCATTCTCCCCCTTCTGCACTCAGAAAACCCAAACTGACCACCAAGGTGACACAGAAATCTTAGGGCACCATAGTAAAACTCATAATTGTTTGCACTGAAAAATCTTAAAAAATTACTACTCCTTTGTTAAAATGAATGTCCATAATTTTGTGGTAAATTGCCAAATTCTGTGCTGATTATTTCAACATAACCTGTATAGGTTTTATGGCTGCATGAAGCCACCACTAGGCATAAGGAATTTTTTTACAGCTAATATTGAACTCAATAGAAGCTGCATAAATCTATATGTAGGGAGCTCCCCCTACTGGTGGCTGCAGGTAAACTCTATGACAGTGCCACAGCAAGTAAGGAGAGCAGTTCAGTGCTGTGCTGTGCTTTGCTTCCTCTTACCATGGGAACATACCAATCGTGTGCCCTGCCTTTATAGTAGGTATCATACTGGACTACAGGTATCAAGACAGGTTCCCCCCGTTCTATAGGCATATGACGGCTAAGAAGGAGGAAGCAATCACCCAATATTTGGTCTCCGTCTCCTCCTTTCTTAACCAGATGTCAATATTTCCTGTTGGCTGGTATCCAATTGGTAAGTGGAGTATAAACACCATAGGTCACAATGACGGCACCGAGGTTCTTTTGGCTTCGACTGAATGGAGCTGTGTTGTAATTCTTTGCACAGCGATGGGCCAACGTAATATTAAGAAACAGAAGAACTTAACTAGCGCTGCAGCTTATTCATTCTGAGGATTGGGGGGATTGCGGTGGTCAGACCCCACCGATCAATCATAAATGGTATACCCTAGTGATATGCCATCCTTTACAATCATAGGAATACCTCTTTAACCCTTTATTGAATACCCGTTTTTCCTTTTTAGGGTACTTATGCCACAGCACTGCCTTTTAACAGTGATGTGCCATAAGCCTGGCATGAGACACCCGGGTCTAAAGACAGCTGGGCTACTGCTCTAATGTGCAGGAGCGGAGGTACCTCTGATCCTGGGCATTGAACCCCTTAAATGCCACAGTCAATAGCAACCGCAGCATATAAGTGGTTTTAAAGGGAGGGAACTCACTCTCCCACCCCATCGTCACTCCCGCGTAGCGATAACAGGATGCCAATGGTTTCCATGGAAGCCGAGGTCCTAACAAACCACCCATTTCTGCCATCAGTGTGCGTCAGTTTTACACTTACAGTCATAATACACTGCAATACAAAAGTATTGCAGTGTATTATAAAAGCGATCAAACGATCACATAGTGAAGTTCCAAAGTCGGACTAAAAAAAAAATAGATCAATAAATATTTATTTATAATAAAAAAAAAGAAACATCCTTAGTAATGAAAAAATGAAAAAAACACTTTTTCCTTTCAAAATTCTTTACTATGAAAAACAAACAAAAACAAACCTATACATAATTGGTAACACTGCATCCTTAAAGAAGCACTCCACTTTTTTTTTATTGCACCCTACATTTGTACATTGGTGTTTCAGTGGGGTGCTGTATGCAGAAATGCTTACCGATCCCTGCATCTTGTCTTTTTCGGGTCCAGTGCCGCTCACGTGATCTTGATTATGGCTTGTCTGGAGTCACTGTGCTTTTAAGTAAACCGGAACTCAGGCTCTCAATGCATTCCTATGGGAGCCAGAACGAGGCCAGAACGAGGCTCCATAGGAATGCATTGAGAGCCTTACTTCCGGGCTTTCTGAAAAGCAGCTATTCCAGACAAGGTCAGAATCAAGATCACGTGAGCGGCGCTGGACCAGAAAAACGACAAGATGCGGGGATCGGTAAGTATTTCTGCACAAAGGCACCCCACTGTAACACCAATGTACAAATGGAGGGTGCAATAAAAAAGAAAAGTGGAGATATCCCTTAAAGACTTGAACTATAAAACTATTATGTTATTTAACGCCGTAAAAATAAAATAAAATACAATGCCAGAATTGCTGCCCTCTATTCATCCTGCTTTCCAAATAATGCAATAAAAAGCTATAAAAAAAGTCATATGTACCCCAAACTGGTGGCAATAAAAACTAAAAGATGTCTTGCAAAATAAAAGGCCCTGATACAGCTACACAGGCGGAAAAATAAAAAAGTTATCGACACAAAAACACATACTTTTTTAAAAACAAGTGTTTAATTGGGCGAAAGAAGTCAAACATTAAAAAAAAAATATATCAATTTGGTATCGCTGCAATCGTAACAACCCACAGAATAACATTATTATGTTATTTATACCACATGGTAAACTGCGTAAATTTAAGAAGAAAAACAAAAATGGTGAAAATGCTGTTTTTTTTCCCATTACCCCCCACCCCCAAAAAAATAAAAATAAAAATGAATCAATAAATTATATATGTACCCCAAGTTGGTGCCATTAAAAATCACTTGGTCCTTAAGGCCCAACATAGGCTGGTCACGGAGGAGTTAAATACTATGAACAGTAGGGTGCTTCCATTTTTAATACATTAAACATTGGCACATTTTGCAGGCGCAGCACTTCGCCTACTCAGCTTCTTCTCTAGTGCACTCCCAATCAGTACAGAAAGGGAAGGAAATAAGGCAAAATGGAAGAAATTTGATTTTCAAATCTTAAGGGGATTTTGTAAGGCGGGGGAGGGGCTAATTGCTATCGAGGAGACTCACTCGTCAGTGCAAAAATAAAAACGTTTATTCTTGGTATTTTTAAATACTGTAAATTACAAAGTTCCTTAAGAAAAAGAGTTGTTGAAAAGGGACAGAGGCTGTTTAAGACTTTCCAGGCAGAGGATATGGTTATCATTATTCATAAATAGAGGTTAAACAACAAAATGTGACAAAAGGACAAAAAATACGTTTAATACATTAGGGATTCCCAAAGCTTCAAAGTCAAGTTATATTACTGCATAGAAATTCATGACTCAGGCCGTCTTTGAAGTGGTATCAGAGGAATTTACAGAGTATATTGCTGGAAATGGTTCAGAGATTCATGTCAGTCAATGGTAGAAATGAAGTATTTGAAATGAGATTTTAGCATTTTTAATAGGCAGCTACTTTAATTTGGAAGATTATTACAAATCTAGTAACTAAAAAAAAAAACTAATCATTTTTTAATACAGATCTGTCCAATGTGTTATTTAAGGTCTCCCTATTCCACGCTTGCTAAAAAAAATTGTTCACCTGCATAAAGGAACACTAACGGTCTGTTCACACTGAGTTTGGCCGCGTTAAAATCAGTGCTAAAAAATGACAGAAATTGCCTCTCATTGATTTCAATGGAAGGCAAAGTTCTTTCCTTTCCTGGGCGGCTTTTGGCTGCACGCAGAAAAAAAAAGCGACATGCCATGATTTTCCGCCTCTGACCTCCCATTAAAATCAATGGGAGGCAGAAAAAACCTGCAGCACTCATTTCTGAGCATTTTTCACTGCCTGCGGTCTTTGCATTAGTTTAAATGCCCAAGGACGAAAAATGTGTGAACAGGGCCAAATTCTGCTGAATCCTAAAATATCTATCGCATGACAAGCCTGTCAAGATGTCACAGATAGCAGATGTCACTCGTATGCGTGATGTCATTGATGTGATACTACAGATGTAGACAAGTTTATCTTGACTGATGACTTGCTGCAGCGTGATATCACACCACAAAAGCCATTGAAAAGTCATTGAAAAAGTCAAGTTAAAGTTTCCTGTCACTGTGTATTTAATGCGTTAAATCTCAAGATGAAGATGGCTACATCTGTATTTCATGGCCGAAAGCACCCACATATCAACTATGTACAGCCCAATATAAACGTTCTCCCTGGTGACTTTTTGTGGTGGCTTTATCCAGGCACTGTATAATGGAATTATTTGGGTACTATATTTCACAATTATTTGTGTGTTCTGAGCAGGATTACAATGAGGGCAGTACAAAACTATACAAGCCCCACAGGACCGGCAGAGGTGGAACTTGAAGCTTCTTGGCTCCTGATGAAAACTCTGTAAAAGGACCATCCAACCATCACATGTCATTTAAAGTACTGGTCTCCTCATATGGTGCAGAGACCTTTTGGTCCCCCTTAGGCTTCAGGACCCAGTGCATTCACAACCTCTTCACCCCTTATAGTTACGCCCCTGAGGACCGGAGAAAATTTACCATCCCCTCCCCTGGCTGGGAAAATGGAGTAAAAATACAACATGTGAACATAAACTAAAAGAAGTAAGACTTCTTGGGTCTACCAGAGAAAATTATTCGAGGGTCCACCTACCATCTGCAGAGAACATGTATACATCCACTTTGAATGTATTGGGGGACATATCATCAGTAAGTAAATTTGTAAATCAACACATATGAAATAGAGCCTAGTGGCAAGTGATTGGCTCCAAAGTCACCTCCAAATGGGGTTTTTTCACTGGACCTTCTGGGTCCACCAGGGTTCCTATGGTACTCAGAGGTGTCAGTCTGACCCTGACTATTTCTTTTTCTGCCATTTGATGGTGAAATGGCTCATTGATCCAGGGATATATTCTGATATATATTCTGCCATATTTGAAGTCAGGTAGAAATGTTTCCCCCTGATATAAGGAAAATGGCAATAACTTTATATGGTATGTTTTGCCTTCCTCTGGATCACCATTACATGATAATAGGTTTAACTTAGTGGACTTGTGTCTTTTTTCAATCTTACTATTTTTTGAGGCTATCAAGTTCCATGAAAATGTTAGAACATTCTGAGCAGGAATAACATTTTTATATTAATTGCTGTATTTGATCCTATCCCCAACTTTTGATGGTATCCAATGCATTAGCCTCTTTTGCTTCCCTGGCTATGCTTCATGTTGCATTATACCTTTATACCCTGCCTTTGCTCTATTGGTTACGCTAACACAGTAACTATATAGCATTATGTTTGCGTTTCTGCAATATATAATTTTGTCTTCCCTTTGCTCATGAAATGTACATAAATCTTCATAATGTGATTAATTTGCATTAGCGTAGACCCTCATTCCAAGCACATATGAGTCTCCCCTGATTCACCCTGATTATAGATATTTAACTAAAGCATCTTAGAAAAGATCATTTTATTCTGAACATTGACGATGAAGAAACCATTTTATTACCCACATGACTTAGAGATTATATTTCACCAGTATCTTTTCTCCAGGTTAATATACTATTTTTACAAAAGTGACAAAGCCTGAAGAAAAGGCGGCTTCGAACTTTTATATTTGTAAATGGTTTCTCTTTGAGACGAGGTTCTCCAGCTGAAGATATGATATCAGCTTTCAAAGCGCCGTTTATGTGATTAATGTGACATCAAGTGTCTGGATAGATTAATTGCTAATAGTATGTGTAATACTATAGAGGATCCTTCCGTGAAGCCTGGAATTTCTACCAAACCCCTTATACTATCATTTGTAATTTTTTATTTTTTTATTTCTGTGTTCTTCACAATAAATTTACAAATTTTACAGAAGCGCAGAACATACAGCTACCATAGCTTCTTGTTTCACAGCAACTCTGTAAATGTAGTATAACACAGCTGATTTAGTTAGATATAGTAGTATCATCTGTTATTTTACATATTAAACTACTACATTAGTGATGCAGCCCCAATAAGGCAAATTACAAGTCAGCACTGCTACATAAATATGGACTCATTTGAAATGCAAATATGAACACTGTACTTCCAGTATATCTGCCAAACTTTGCACCTACTTTTATAGGACCGATGTCTCATATAGATATGTGCATGCCAAAAATAGAAAAATAAATTAAAAGGCTGTCCAGCTTTTATTTTTGATGGGCTATCCTTGAACAGAATGGGAAGGTTTTTTTACAGTAGCACCAGACACAGCGACACTCTTACCAGGAGGCTGTATCTGGTATTGCAGCTCAGCACATCAGCCCCATTCACTTTGATGGCAGTGTATCGGGTTAAGCAGTAAAGGGGACTTTACTGCTTGAACTTGTAAAGTGAGGGGGATAAATCCACAAATTTAAAGGGAATGTTACATTTTTATATGTACCCTTAAATGTGCTATTATTTGCTGCTGTTTGCCATTTTTACCCATGTGAAGTATCTAGAGGGAAAGTAGTTTTCCCGCCAATGTGATGACAGCGTATCAGTTATGTGGCCTTCCAGCCTGTTGTAGTTATGTTGCCCTGTACACTGTACGTATATGATCTGGATTTAGGTGATATGTATATACACAAGTTTTAGAACCCTGTAGACAGGGGGCTGTTGACAGAAGAGGGAGAGGGTTCAGCTGGGGCAGACATGTAGAGTCGATATTTGTGTTATGTTACATTTTACCTTTTGTTTGTTACAGGTGCAGCTGATAGTGCTTTGCTTGCTGGCTCTTTAAACTAAGGGCGCCGGGATGTACGGGCCGGACACTACTATGACTTTGTTTTTTCGCTCCATAAAAGAGTGATGATGCGAAGTGTAGCTACACCGTACCGTCATACTGGGGGTGGCGCATTAGTCATAAAGTGGCAGTGAGCCCGCCAAACGGGGCTCTGTGTTGGGTGGACGTTGGAGAGACCGGGGCTTGTGTGAAACTGAAAGATAACATTGGTGCTGTAGACATCGATAGTTGGGCTTGTGGCAGAGGTCCTAAAGACCGAGCTGTGGGTTGAGGCAAGAGTTTCCTCACTGTGAGGTGTCCGATTGTGTGAGCAGTGGTGGGTGCGGGCAGGAGCCGGCCCACATACAAAAAATTAGCAGCTAGCCTACGAGGCCTTAACACCACATTAACCTCCGTTATATCAAGGAGATGCGCCCTTGGCCCTGTCTGCGTAATTCTAAAGCAAGCCAGTGGCCAACAAGTCTGTCTGAGCTGTGACTAATTGTTGTGACTCCCATATTAGGAAGAATATGTGAATTTGTGAACACCTCAAAACTAAATGATTATAGTTGTAGGTTGACTATCGATCTGTTCATGTAAAGAACAGGCTGTAATAATTTATAAGGTAAGACAACCAGTATCGAATCACCAAGTTCTTGGTTTGGAGCTAGTTTTTAAGGATATGGGAGTGACAAATGAATTTAACTAAATAAAATTGTCAAGCAGAATCCATTGATCTCAAACCATGGAGTACGTCAAGTGGTGGGCTTGAACCATCTCACCCACTGCAGTATACTGTCCAAAAAAAGGAAAAAAGCGCCAGCCACATGCAAAAAGTTTCTTAGAAGAGTGTTTCTTTACTCCAGTGATGCAAATTTCGACTTTATATTAGACTTTGCTTGAAAAATGCATGTATGGAAACATTTAGTGAATGGAGTAAAGAAACACTCTTCTGAGAACCTTTCTGTGTGCTAATGCCGCTCTTTTCTTTTCCCAGTGATCTAACTCGGGCAAACCCCATGAGAATACTCTGGATGCAATTGCTATCGGTTATTTGGATGTAGACTGGGGTCAATATAGACTTAACAATATAACATAACAATATAATTCATAAGTAGAACATCAGACATAGAGCAGGATAAACATTGTGAGGGAACACCCTGATGCAAATGTTTATTCGACTCTATGTCTGAATACAGGAGATTATTGGTAGACTGTTGAGTGCCGTGTTCAACTGTTTTACATGTAAATGACTTTATGGCCTTCTTTTAAACACTGAGCACTGCATGTGTTAGTCCGTATTCACATCTGCGTTCCCGGGTTCTGTTGTTCTGGTCCATCATAGGAGCAGAACAACGAAAATAGCTGGAAGTGCCGGATCCATCGCATACTGTTTATACATTTGTGAAAATATTTATCCTGGTAAGTTCGAAATGTTGGGATTTTGCTGATGCTGCACACCAGCCTTTATCCACACTCAGAATTGCAAATGTACCCTCACATAAATAGCACTGAACACATATTGACCCAAAGGGGGAGATTTATCAACAGTGTCAAAGAATGTATACTTTTAGCAGCTGCGAAAATTGTGCCGAATTTGTCAAAACATCACACGAAGAATGATTCATTTGGTTCTACTTGCTAGGAATGTTCCCCTTTCTTATGTCACCTTATGGCTGGTGTATAGAGTATATGCACCAATATTTTGAACAGACAAATGAAGAATGCAGGGCCAACTCAAGGTTTACATGAGCCATTGAGTCACAGTAGGCCCCCTTATGCTTCAATTTCTTTCATACACCCAGGATATTATACACCAATAATGTTGCCAGGGACGTTTTTGTCAAGGTTTTTGCCACACTTTTTTTTTTCGCGTTGATGTTTTTTGATAGAACATACCCTAGAAGGAGAGAGGCAGCTGTATGCGGAAAAGGTTGTAATTTTACTCTTCTACTGCTGGAAAATTGTAGTGCTGGACTTGATAAGATAGCCAGAAGATTTTTTTTTTGTTTTTGCCTCCCCACATTCTTGGCCATAGCAGCCATTAGTTTTTTATTTTTACATTAACATAGTGGTATAAGGTCTTGTTTTTTGCAAGACTAACTGTATTTTTTAGGCCCATTATGCCATACACATAAGTAAGTGTTTTATATTAACTTTTAATATGGGTTAAAGGCAGAAAAAAAGCAATTGCATCATTTCTTTTACGGAATTTACTGATCACCATAAATAATGGGTTCACTGTATTGTGTGGGTTGTAACGGATACGAGGTTACAAAATATGTCTATGTTATTTACAGTTTTGTGATGTTTATTTAATAAACTGCATTCAAAAAAAGTTTTTTTGTAATTGTTATTAAGCCGTTATTTTTTAAGTAACTTTACTGAAACAAAATGTAACTGTTAACTTTAAGCTTTTTGTTCTACCTATAATGTACTGGCATTTAGATAATATATCTGTATTAACCAGTATATTATGCCTGTGAAGAAGAATTTTGTGGCTTTTAGGCAGAGAAAATCCTCTCATAGATAACAGTGCAGCCTGTGGCTCACTGTTATTGTTCCTGCCTCCCATAAATGCAGTGGTGTCCTATGTAGTTTTTTATACTGTACTGTGGTAGAGAAACTACACAGGACATATTGCAGGGCAGAGAGCAGTGGTGGGCCTTTCCTCCTTTACTGGGTCCTACCATCTCCCTGACTTTGCCAGTTGCTGACACTAACCCTATCTTAACAAATTTTAGAACTCCTCTTAGCCCCATCCTTTTTCCTAAACACTTACAAAACTGTCAGGGTAACAATGTCTAAAATACATGAATGTAGCGCATGACATGTAGTTAATTTCTTTGACACAATTTTTTTTTTAAAATCTTCCATCTACCCAGAATTACATAGTGTGACTCTCATGCAGTGGCGTAGTTATAGGGGTCGGAGCGGTCGCAGTTGTGACCAGGCCCCTAAGCAAGGGGGGCTCACAGGCCCCCCTCTCCACACTTATAGTGACCGTATCATTTTTCTTAGACAAACGTTATCTTTACACAGCGCATGTGCAGCAGCACGTGTATCTAGAATCCTCCCCCCTTCTTGTGCTCTGAGGCACTGGATCGGAGGAGACAGGGGAGGAGGAGTCTAGATACACACGCTGCCGCACGCTGTGTAAGGAAGAAGCTCATGTTGTCTCATTGCATCTCATTTCCCCCAATATTTATGTGAGTGCAAATAGAGAGTGCAAATAGAGGACAGAACGGGAGACTTCAGCTGTGAGAGCGGCACAGACAGGACACTGATAACAGAGATTACTGAGTGTCATAATTCATTACAGGACAGCTCCAGCCTCCAGTTATGGAGAAGATACTGATAAGGGGGCTAGAGGTTACTGTGGGTCATGATTGCACATTACAGGAGGTCTGGAGCTGTGCTGTAATATAAAACACAAGTGTCCATTGGAAACTATAGATAATAAAGAGACAAAAAAGGCATTATGATTTTGTGGTGGGGCACTATATCTTTGTGGTGGGGCACTATTACTTTGTAGGGCACAAAAAGGGGCGCTAGTACAGTTTGGGGCACAAATGGGGCCACTATTAAGGTATAAGGGGCACTAAGAGGGCTATTGGGGCTAGCAGCTTAATGAGCAATTTGTGTGAAGAGACAAGTCATGGCTGGAAGAAGTCATCATGGCGGTCTTGCCTGGATAGAGAATAAAAGATAAATCGGAGAAGACGTATCCTGTTAATCACAGGCTACAACTGTAGTGTATTCACTTTTCACTGTGTAGAGCTGGTATATGACCATTATTTGATGACTTCATTATTTAGGTATACTATCATACATAGAACTGAGCCGCTAGAAACCTGCCGTGTTATGAAAGTTGTTTTTTTCTGTCGCTGATGTACATATTTTTGTTTTGATGAGGAAGCAAAACATACGAGTTGGGGCTTGTGCCCCTGATCTTTTAAGACTGTAACAATCTCCCTGGCTGCTAGTGCTGCATCGATGGGTTACTTTAGAGACTCAGCAATGCAGCTGAAAGTTAGAGGGAAGTTGTGTTGGGGGGGCCCAATCTGAACTTTTTCACCTGGGCCCATGAGCCCTTAGCTACGCCCCTGCTCTTACGCATGATATCTTGTCAACATTGATCAACTGGATTCAAACGGGATAATTTCTTCCGCTGTCTCTTACCCTAACCAAGGAGAAAATTTGTTAGCAGACTTTTCCATATATTACGTTATTTTTTATATACGGGCATAGCTTCAAGGGTTAGAAAACGTCTTAATTTTTTTTTATGTTGCTTAAAAAACATTAATTGGCAAATACAGTCATTTCACTAGATCAGTAATACTTTAATATTGTTCTGGTTAGCTAAGATATTCTTACCGACATAGAAATATGCTCAGATGTCTCCACATACGGTAAACTAGGCCTCCAAAGAATGCTGATGCAGTTGTATTAAAATGTTATTTTCCACAAATAAGTGGCGCTTGCTAGTTGTTGACTCTTGCTGGGTTGCCTATTAACGGGCACTAGCCTACAAGGAAATGTACTGCGATGTAACGGCAAGGAACAGCGTGTTATAATAGAGAAGGATTTGAACCTGCATTGTAATAGCATGTTTTCCCCTTTCTGTTTCTTAAAGTGCTTCTGTTTTACGTAACTATGCTGGAACACTAATTGTGTACTAAAGTTGACAATAGCTTCTTTACCCAATTTATTTAAAGCCACATAAATGCAAAGTGCTTCATTTTTGTAAGAATAGGTTCTTTTTTTTTGCCAGCAGGTGTTTTTATGAGTATAGTCATTATGTGTGCATTAAAAATCTAAGTGCTGATCCACTTGTTAGAACTCTGAAAAGCAATATGATATTATGTAGAAAAATGATTTAGCACTTAACCTGCAAGTATAACATTGTCTAACTTTGAAGGGGAAAAGCACACTCAAGCTCTCTTTGAAAAGTTCAACTAGGTCAGATAGCCTCGACCATAATCCTTTGAATATCTATTGATAACGGCTCAACCTATATAAAAGGCATAACAATATACTGTATATATTAAAGGATTTAGAAGCAATTCAAAAGTGGTTCAATATCCAATTGGGAATTGAGACCTGTTAACATTTCTCTATAGATAGAATCAAATCAATACAGTCCAGTTAGATATTCATATACATTAGAGCTACAATGGGCCTCGGGTGGTGTTGCAACAATTTCTTATATTATTTTTCATGCTTAAATCGCCCGCTGGGACACTATCCGTTTATTCACTTTGAATCATGAATTTATGATAAATCATATATTTAGAGTAAATCTAATGATTCAAAAAATGACAATAATCTGAAAGAATTTAAATGTCAATTGTAATGATCTAAATGATTATATGTCTTTACAACAATGTAATCCTCCTCTCCCAAAGTTTATCTCTTGACTACTTTTGATTCATTAGACCAATATATCCGTTGACTAGATCTAGTAACTTTATAGGGGATGTGTAACGTCCACGGCCGCGGACCGTCGTTCCTACTCACCCCTCGAAGACCGCGGCCATGGACTTTTGAGTGCTGGCCAGCATCTCCTCTTTAGGAGACGCCAGCATTCACTTTCGCTCCACTCTACAGTGTCCCATAGTGTGCCCGCGCTTGCACTAAGACCCCTCACCAATCGCTAAAATGAAGCGGCAGAAGTGTTCGTGTGAGCACTCAGCCGCTTCGTGTCTGTTCGGCTCTTTCCGGAAATCAATGTATCGGAGTACGGACTCAATAGAAAGTCTATGAGCCGGTACTCTGATACATCGGCTTTCCGCAAAAGCCGAACAGAAGCGGAGCCGCTCAGTGCTCACACAGGCATTTCTGCCGTTTCGTTTTAGCGATTGGTCTCAGTGCTCGGACCCCCACCAATCAAAACTTCTGACATGTCACTAGGACATGTCAGAAGCTTGTTAAACGTTTTGTTACACTTTACCCTCAATACCAATCATTCTGGAAAAGTTAATGATTATACCTCTCTCTGTATCAACTGCTACTAAAGCTGAAACTGCTATTTGCTATATGCTTGGGATGACATTATATCTTAAAGAAAAAATAATAACAGTAAATTAAACCTTTCAGGACCGAGGTAATTTTGGCCTTCAGGACCAGCCCCATTTTTTTCAAATCTGACGTGTCATTTTATGTGGTAATAACTCTGGAATACTTTTACCTATCCAATCTATTCTGAAATTGTTTTCTCGTGACATATTGTACTTTATGTTAGTGGAAAAATTTGGTCAATAAATTCATTACTTATTTGTGAAAAAACCAAAATGTAAAGAAAATTTGCAAAAATTATGATTTTTCTAATTTTAAATGTATCTGCTTGTAAAACAGATAGTAATGCAAATGGACTGAAACACAGGCCTCAGAAGTAAAGGAGCACCTAGAGGATTTTGGAACCTCCTTTTTTTAGAATATATTTTAGGCACCATGTCAGGTTTGAAGAGGTCTTGTGGTGCCAAAACAGTGGAAACTCCCCAAAAGTACAAAAAAACACTGTTTTGGAAATAACACACCTCAATGAATTTATCTAGGGGTATAGTTAGCATCTTGACCCCACAGGTCTTTTGCTATATTTTTTGGAATTAGTCTGTGAAAATGAAAATCTTAAATTTTTACAAAGAATAAAGAATAAAAAGCACCACAAAACTTGTAAAGCTATTTCTCCCAATTACTGCAATACCCCATATTTGGTAATAAACGGCTGTTTGGTCCCACTGCAGGGCTCAGAAGGGGAGGAGCGCCATTTGGATTTTGGAGTGCAGATATTGCTGGTTTGGTTTTCAGTGCCATGTCGCGTTTGCAACGCCCTGGAGGGACCAAAACAGTGGAAACCCCCCAAAAGTGATCACATTTTGGAAACTATATCACTCAAGGAATTTATCTAGGGGTATAGTTATCATTTTGACCCCACAGGTTTTTTGCTGAATTGAGTGGAATTTTCTAAAAAAAACATAGAAATGTTTAATTTTTACAATGAATAAAGGAGAAAAATAACCCCAAAATTTGTAATGCATTTTCTCCTGATTACGGCAATATGCCCAATGTGGTAATAAACTGCTGTTTGGACCCACGGAAGAGCACATAAAGGAAAAAGCGCTATTTGGCTTTTGGAGCTCAAATTTAGCTTGAAAAGTTTTTGGGTGTCATGTCACATTCACAAAGCGCCTGAGGTACCCAAACAGTGGAAACACCCCAAAACTGACCCCATTTGGGAAACTACACCCCTTAAGGAATCTTTCATGGGGTATAGTGAGCATTTAGGTCCCACTGTTTTTTTGCAGAATTTATTAGAATTAGGCCATGAAAATGAATATCAACATTTTGTTCCAATAAAATGTTGAATTTTTTTATTTTCACAAAGGATAAAGGGGAAAAAGCACCCCAACATTTGTAAAGCAATTTCTCCCGAGTACGGCAATACCACACGTGGTCATAAATGTTTTTTCAATAGAAATTAATTAACCCTTTCAGGACTGATCCATTTTTTGCTTTTTCATTCTAGTTTTCCCCTCCCCGCTTTCCAAGAGCCATAATGGTTTTCTTTTTCCATCAGTAGAGTGGTGTGAGGGCTTATTTTTTGCAGGAGGAGTTATAGTTTCCAGTGACACCATTTAACCCCTTAAGGACGCAGCCTAGTTTTGGCCTTAAGGCTCAGAGCACATTTTTCAAATCTGACATATTTCACTTTATGTGGTAATAACGTCGGAATGCTTAAACCTACCCAAGCGATTCTGAGATTGTTTTCTCGTGACACATTGGGCTTCATGTTCGTGGTAAAATTTGGTCGATATATTCAGTGTTTATTGGTGAAAAATTGCAAAATGTAGAGAAAATGTTGAAAAAATTGAATTTTTCAGAATTTAAATGCATCTGCTTGTAAAACAGACGGTTATACCACCCAAAATAGTTACTAGTTCACATTTCCCATATGTCTACTTTAGATTGGCATCATTTTTTGAACATTATTTTATTTTTCTTGGACGTTACAAGGCTTAGAACATAAACAGCAATTTCTCATATTTTTAAGGAAATTTCAAAAGCCTTTTTTTTAAGGTACCTCTTGAGTTCTGAAGTGGCTTTGTGGGGCCTATGTATTAGAAACCCTGATAAAACACCCCATTTTAAAAACTAGACCTCTCAAAGTATTCAAAACAGCAGTTAGAAAGTTTTTAAACCCTTCAGGCATTTCACAGGAATTAAAGCAAAGTGGAGGTGAAATTTGCAAATTTCATTTTTCTTGCTGAATTTCAATTTTATTATTTTTTTTTTCTGTAACACAGAAGGTTTTACCAGAGAAACAATACTAAATATGTATTGTCCAGATTCTGCAGTTTTTAGAAATGTCCCACATGTGGCCCTACTGCGCTCGTGGACTAAAACACAAGCCCTAGAAGCAAAGAAGCACCTAGTGCATTTTGAGTCCTCTTTTTTTATTAGAATATATTTTAGGCAGCATGCCAGGTTTGAAGAGGTGTTGAGGTGCCAAAACAGTAGGAATCCCCCAAAAGTGACCCCATTTTGGAAACTACACCCCTCAAGGAATTCATTTAGGGTTGTTGTTACCATTTTGACCGCACAGTTATTTCACAGCACGTATTTGAATTGGGCTCTGAAATGAAAAAAATTTCATTTTTTCCAATAAAATGTCATTTGTGATCAAAATTTCTTATTTTCACAGGGAACAAAATACCCCATTTTGTTGCCCAATTTGTCCTTAGTGTAGCAATACCCCATTTGTGGTGATAAACGTTTGGGCCCATGGGAGGGCTCAGAAGGAAAGGAGCGCTATATGTTTGTTGGAGTCCAGATTTTGTTGGATTGGTTTTCGGGTGCCATGTCGCATTTGCAGAGCCTCAGAGGTATCAAAGCAATGGAAACCCACCAAAAGTGACCCCATTTTGGAAACTACACCCCTCAAGGAATTCATTTATGGTTGTTGTTAGCATTTTGACCACACAGTTTTTTCACAGCACCTATTTCAATTGGGCTGTGACATTAAAAAAATGTCATTTTTTCCAATAAGATGTAATTTTTTACCAAAATTTCTTATTTTCACAGGGAACAAAATACTCAATTTTGTTGCCCAATTTCTCCTGAGTGCATCAATACCCCATTTGTGGCAATAAACTGCCGTTTGGGCCCATGGGAGGCCTCAGAAGGGAAGGAGCGCTGTGTGTTCTTTGGAGTACAGATTTTGCTGGTTTGGTTTTCGGGTGCCATGTCGCATTTGCAGAGCCCCAGAGGTATCAAAGCAATGGAAACCCACCAGAAGTGACCCCATTTTGGAAACTACACCCCTCAAGGAATTCATTTATGGGAAATGTGACCATTTAGACTCCATAGTTTCTTCACAGAACTTATTTGAATTGGGCTGGGAATTTAAAAAATATATAATTTTTCCAATAATATGTCATTTTAGCTCAAAAATTCTTATTTTCACAAGAAATAAAATACTCCATTTTGTTGCCCAATTTGTCCTGAGTGCGGCAATACCCTATTTGTGGTGATAAACTGCCGTTTGGGCCCATGGGAAGGCTCAGAAGGAAAGGAGCGCTGTGTGTTCTTTGGAGTACAGATTTTGCTGGATTGGTTTTCGGGTGCCATGTCGCATTTGCAGAGCCCCAGAGGTATCAAAGCAATAGAAACCCACCACAAATGACCCTATTTTGGAAACTACACCGCTCAAGGAATTCATTTATGGGTGTTGTGACCATTTTGACCCCATAGTTTTTTCACAGAACTTATTTGAATTGGGCTGGGAATGAAAACAAATTTTTTTTTGTCAAATAATATGTAGTTTTGGCTGAAAATTTCTTATTTTCACAAGAAACAAAATACCCCATTCTGTTGCGCAATTTGTTCTGAGTGCCGCAATACCCCATTTGTTGTGATAAACTGCCGTTTGGGCCCATGGGAGGGCTCAGAAGGAAAGGACCACCATTTGGCCTACTGGGGATTTTCTAGTGCGAAGTCATGTATGCAGAAGCCCCTGAGGTACCAGTACAGTTGAAACCCGCAAAAAGTGACCCCGTTTTAATAACTACACCCTTAAGGCATTCATCTAGAGGTGTAGTGAGCATTTTGACCGGAGACCTACACCCCATAAACTGTAATGTGGGTTCTCCCAGGTATGGCAATACCCTACATGTGGCTGTTATCAGCTGCCTGGACACACAGCAGGGCCCAGAGGGGAAAGACGAGGGGGGATAAGCTGTGCGGAGTGCATCAGGGTAAGTAAAATTGGGGTAAATTATAAACCAAGGGATGTATGATACATTTTAAAACACTTTCATACAGAGCTCTGGTTATTCGGGACACGTGTCACATTGATATATTGTGTCATCCATTATCACCCTCTTATAGCAGACTTTGCACCTCTTTTGACTTTTTCCCTTCTTGCCAGTTTGGGGAACTTCTCCTGGAAAGTGTTGCCCTGGTACGATGCGTGTGGCCCCGCTTCCAGAAGTACTGGGTGCCCCCCCTTCTTGGTCCCTAAAGATTAGGTTCTTGATAATCACCTCTTGAAATTCCAGGAAAGTTCCCGTCTGGCCTGCACATCGACGTAGCATGTACGCATTGTACAATGCCATCTGTATGATGTGCCCGGCCAGCTTCTTATACCACACCGCATGGCGCTGTAGGGCTTCAGGATTTGATCTTACAAGTCCATCCCTCCCATGTACCTATTGTAGTCCAGGATGCAGTCTGGTTTGGGGGTGGCCTTTCCTTCATATATCCTAAACCTGTAGGTATACCCTGATGCACTCTCACAGCTTATACATCTTCACGCCATACCTTGCCCTCTTCCCCGGCAGGTACTGGTGGAATTGAACCCTCCCTTTAAAATGTACCAAGTACTCATCAATAGAAATACACTTCTCGGGGGTGTATGCTTGGGAAAACCGGGCACTGAAACGGTCTAATAGGGGTCTCCGTTTATACAAACGGTCAAAACTGGGGTCATCTCGGGGTGGGCACGGCTCATTATCAGTATAATGTAAGAAGCGAAGTATTGCCTCATTTATTTATTTTTTTAGGTTCCAGTTCAGTTCTGAAGTTGCTTTGAGGGGCCCATATATTAGAAACCCCTATCAAACACCCCATTTTAGAAACTAGACCCCTCAAAGTATTCACAACAGCATGTAGAAAGTTTATGAACCCTTTAGGTGTTTCACAGAAATTTAGAGCAAAGTAGAGGTGAAATTTACATATTTTTTTTGTCAGAAAATCCTCTTTATACCATTTTTTTTATAACACAAAAGTATTTATCAGAGAAACACAACTTAATACGTATTGCCCAGATTCTGCAGTTTAGAGAAATATCCCACATGTGGCCCTTGGGCGGTAATGGACTGAAGCACCGGCCTCCGAAGCAAAGGAGCACCTAGTGGATTTTGAAGCCTCTTTTTTATTAGGCACCATGTCCGGTTTGAAGAGGTCTTGTGGTGCCAAAACATTGGGAACCCCCCAAAAGTGACCCCAATTTGGAAACTAGACCCCTTGAGGAATCCATTGTAGTTTTCTTGGGGTGCATGCGGCTTTTTGATCAGTTTTTATTCTATTTTTAGGTGGCGTGGTGACTAAAAAACAGCAATTGTACTATTGTTTTTTTATTCTATTTTGTTTACAGCGTTCACCGTGCGCTATAAATGACATATTCACTTTATTCTGCGGGGCGATACGATTACGGCGATACCAGATGTTTATAGTTTTTTTTTATGTCTTATGGCGTTTGCACAATAAAATACGTTTTGTAAACAATCATTCACTTTTTGTGTTACCTTATTCTAAGAGCCATAACGTTTTTATTTTTCCATCAATAAAGCCGTGCGAGGACTTATTTTTTGCGTAACGAACTGTAGTTTCGATCAGTACCATTTTTAGGTACATGCGACTTTTTGATCTCTTTTTATTCCATTTTTTGGGAGGTGAAGTGACCAAAGAATTGTGATTGTGGTTCGGTTTATTATTATTTTATTTTACGGCGTTCACCGTGCGGGATAAATAATGAAATAATTTTGTAGTTCAGGCCGTTACGGACGCGGCGATACCAATTATGTATAGTTTATTTGTTTGTTTATATATTTTTATTAATAATAAAGGACTTATAAGGGAAAAAGGGGGATTTTTACTTTTAATACTTTTAAATCTTTTATTTTCTTATCTTTACACATCTTTTTTAACTTTTTTTTTACTTTATTACTTTGTCCCACTAGGGGACATGAGGGCAGGAGGCCCTGATCGCTATTCTAATACACTGCACTACATGCGTAGTGCAGTGTATTAGAACTGTCAGCTACTCACTGACAGGACCCACTAGGCTTCCGTCTATGGCAGAGCCGGACGCCATTGTTTGGTGTCCGGTTGCCATAGTCACGATCGCCGGCCGCTATTGCGTAGCAGGCCGGCGATGGCAGCTTAACCCCTAAAAAGCCGCGATCTCTATAGAACGCGGCTTTTAAGGGGTTAATCAGCGGGGACACAGCGATCGGTCCCCGCTGTAGGAGCTGTGACAGCTGCTGAACAAGACAGCAGCGTCACAGCTCCTGTATGTGTCGCGAGGACGGCCGAAACGGCCGTTACTCCCGAGACGTACTATTACGGCATGGAGCGCGAACGATACAGCTGCCATGACGTAATAGTACGTCAAGGAGCGGGAAGGGGTTAAGTACCATTTAATGTACTGGGAAACTGAAAATAAAATTCTTTGCAGGCTGAAATTGGAAAAAGCTGCGATTTCTTCAATGTTTTTTGGGTTTCGTTTTTACGGCTTTAACCGTGCAGTAAAAGTTACATTTTTCTGAGACTTAGGGCTTATTCAGACAAATGTGATATACGTCCGTGCAACGCGCGTGATTTTCACGCGCCTCGCACGGACCTATGTTAGTCTATGGGGCCGTTCAGACTGTCAGTGATTTTTGCGCAGCGTGTGTCCGCTGCGTAATACTCACGACATGACCGATATTTGTGCGTTGTTCGCACATCACGCACCCATTGAAGTCAATGGGTGCGTGAAAATCACGCGCAACACACGGAAGCACTTCCGTGTTACGCACGTGATTCGCGCAACAGCAGTCAAAACTATGATTGAAAACAGAAAAGCACCATGTGCTTTTCTGTTTACAAACATACAAACAGAGTGTCATAAAGATGGCAGCTGCGAGAAAATCACGCAGCCACGCATCATACGCGGCTGCCACACTTAGCTGTTAAGTACCTTTTGCGAGCGCAAAACGCACATGCTCGTGTGAATCCGGCCTTAGGGCTTATTCTGATTTTCACGCGCCTCGCACGGACCTATGTTAGTCTATGGGGCCGTGCAGACAGTCAGTGATTTTTGCACAGCGTGTGTCCGCTGCGTAAAACTCATGACATGTCCTATATTTAGGCGTTTTTTGCGCATCACGCACCCATTGAAGTCAATGGGTGCGTGAAAATCCCGCGCAGCACAGGGAAGCACATTCGTGGGACGCGCGTGATTCTCACAACAGCAGTAAAAAGTATGAATGAAAACAGAAAAGCACCAAGTGCTTTTCTGTTTACAAACATACAAACAGAGTGTCATAATGATGGCAGCTGCGCGAAAATCACGAAGCCGCGCATCATACACGGCTGACACACAGGGCTGTTAAGTACCTTTTGCGCGCGCAAAACACCTGATTTTTTGTGAGCGCAAAACGCACACACTCGTGTAAATCCGGCCTTAATACGATTACGTTGATACCAAATTTATACCGTTTTTTTTATATTTTACTACTTTTACAAAGTAAAAACTATTTGTTAAAAAAACAACAACATTATGTTTCACCACATTCCTAGAGCCATAACTTTTTTTTATTTTTTGGTCGATTGAGTGGTGTGAGGGCTTATTTTTTGCGGGACGAGCTGTAGTTTTTATTGATACCATTTTTTGGTACATACAACTTTTTGATCACTTTTTATTAAATTTTTCTTATAAGCTAAGGCTTTTATTTTTAATATTACTTTAGAGGGAAGAATGGGAAAGGTTTTTTTTTTGGACTTTAAATATATTATGTATTTTTTTCACTAATAATAACTTTATTTACTTTTTTTTACACATTGTATTAGTACCCATAGGCGACTTGAACCAGCGATCAATAGATCGCTAGTACAGTACACTGCAATACTAATGTATTGCAGTATAATGTTATTTTTACAGGCTCCAGTAACAGTGTGATCGCTGTTCCTGTCCGTTAGTCCCGGGTGTTAGCTGTAACACACAACTGACACCTGCAGCATATGGAGCGGGCTCAGCGCATGAGCCTGCTCCATATATAACCCCCCGCACCACGACATGCTATTAAGTCGTGCATGAAGGGGTTAATGCGCAGCGGATGGTGCAAAGTGAACATTAAAATTTTCCACTGATATGCCGTTTTAGTGCACAATACGTTGTGCCCAGTTTGTGCCACTGAAGACAAATACCTCATACAATGTTGAGCGGGTTCTCCCTGGTATACAATGTCATATGTGGACGTAAACTGCTGTTTGGGCACGCTGTGGGATTCAGAAGGGAGGGAGTGCCATTTGGCTTTCGGAAGTCAGATTTTTCTTGGTAGTTTTGGGATTTAACTGGTATTTCAGTTTATAATGTGGGGGCATATATAATCTGTGCGGAGCACATCAGGGTATAATAAGAGGGTATAATAATGCGGTAAATAAATAATAATTCATAGATGTGTGGCCGTTGTCGCACTGATAAATGGCGCCTGATCTTATCCACTTTTGGACACTTTGCACATTTTCTGTCGCTATATTCTGAGAACCTGAACTTTTTTATTTCTTCTCCACCGGAGCTGTGTGAGGGTTTATTTGTTGCGGGACAATCTGTGGTTTTCATTGGTACCATTTTGGGGTACATGTGATTTTTTTTATCACTTTTTATTACATTTTTGGGCAAGCACGGTGACCAAACACCGTAATTCTGACAATGTTTTTTGTCCTTTCTTTTTTCATTGTTCACTGTGCGCTATAGATGACATTTTAATTAATTCTGCGGGTTGTTACAATTACGACGATACCAGTCAAAAATGCTGTGTAAGGGTATGTGCACACGATAACTGGCTTTTACGTCTGAAATTACAGACTGTTTTCAGGAGACGCCCGTAATCTTGAGCTGTTCTTCATT
Source organism: Rhinoderma darwinii (assembly GCF_050947455.1). Lineage (NCBI taxonomy): Eukaryota > Metazoa > Chordata > Amphibia > Anura > Rhinodermatidae > Rhinoderma > Rhinoderma darwinii. The sequence goes on along the minus strand of NC_134696.1, from coordinate 42,094,551 downwards.
GAATTCAATGGAAAAACGGCTCAAATTACGTTTCAAAGAAGTGTCCTGCACTTCTTTGACGAGGCAGTCATTTTACGCGTCGTCGTTTGACAGCTGTCAAGTGACGACGCGTAAATGACAGGTCGTCGGCACAGTACGTCGGCAAACCCATTCAAATGAATGGGCAGATGTTTGCCGACGTATTGGAACCGTATTTTCAGACGTAAAACGAGCCATAATACGCCTCGTTTACGTCTGAAACTAGGTCATGCGAACCCACCCTAAGGGCTTGTTTTTTGCGGGACAGATTGTAGTTTTGCAGTTTTTATTGGTACTATTTTGAGGCAGATGCAACTTTTTGATCACTTTTTATTCTATATTTTGGGAGGAGTGGTGACCAAAAAAATAGTGATTCTAGCATTGTTTTTTCTTATTTTTTTGTGGTGTACAAGGTGCGGGAAAAAGAATATTATAGTTTTACGAACGTGGTGATACCAAATATGTGTATTTTTTTTAAAGTTTTAATTTTTTTTCCTATAATAAAACACTTATTATTGGAAAAAAAGCATTTTTTGTTTTTGTAACTTCTAACTTTTATTTTTACACTTTTTAAAAACATTTGTATTACCTTTTTTTTTTTATTATTTTACTTGTTTTACTTGAAGACTGGCAGCACTGATAGCTGCTATAATACATTACACTACCTAGGTAGTCTAACATATTATAAGAGTCACACTGACAGGACCAGTAATAATACATTACATAATACATAATACATAATACATTACGCTACCTAGGTAGTCTAACATATTATAAGTCACACTGACAGGACGCCTATCAGGACCAGCACCCGGCTTGTCCTGATTGGCTTCCGTGCATGGCAGGTTTTGCCATGACAACCAACGGCAGCATCGGTACCGGGAAAGTTTGTTGTAGCAAGAAACTTTCCAGTTTGTTGCTACAACAAATTTTACCTGCGATCACATGATCGGGACCTGAACCAATCAGGTTCCGATCATGTCTCCGGGACCAGAGGCCGGTGTTAACAGCGCGATGCGGGTGTCAGCACTACTCTGAGACACCCGATCGCGCTATTAACACCCACCTTGAATTCACGTCAGTGCTGCACAAAGCCCAGCAAGCGCCGAAGTGAATTTACAGTGGGCGGTCGAGAAGCGGTTAATAGTGATATATGGCAAATTCCCAATATCTTTACGTTTAAAAAAAAGCCATTTTAAAGGTTAGAGCAAGGTCTTCTAGTAGGTGTTTTGACGCTCACTTTCATTACATATCCACACAACAGGGAAATTAATCCTTATTTTGGGACTGTAGGTGGAGTCATGCCAGAGGCAAGGTCGAAGAGTAGAGCACAGATAAAGGCAATAAACAAGTATTGCAGTGTATTACATGAGCAATCTTATGGTCGCATGGACTATAAAAAAAGTTAAACAATTTCTTAAAATATATTAAAATATAATAAAAATAATACAAAGTAGAAAAAAATCTTACCAATATTAAAGCAACAAATAAAGTAAACATAACTGGCATCGCTGTGTCTGTAATTGACTGATCTATTAAAATATTACATTGTTAATCTTGCCAAGTGAATGCCGTAGGAAAATAAAATCACAATGCGAGCATTGCTTTTTTTGGCCATCTTGCTTCCCAAAAGAATTTGAATAAAAAGTGATCAAGAAGTTGCATGTAAACTAAAATAATACCAATAAAAACTACAGCTTGCCCAACAAAAAAAACAAACTGTGACACTGCTCCGTTGATGGAAAAATAAAAAAAAGTTGATGGAATTTAAAAAGAATATGCCGGCACAAAACAAATTTGTTGTTTCACAAAAGTAGTAAAATATAAAAATATATATATAAATTTGGTATCGCCATAATCGTATTGACCTACAGAATTAATTTAACATGTCCATTTTACCGCATGGTGAACGCTGTAAAAATGAAACCTCAAAAACTCTGGCAGAATTGCGATTTTTTTAAATTCCCCCCTACAAAATAATTTGTAAAAGTTTCTCAGTACATTATATGGTACAATAAAAGTTTATAAAAATGATAACTCGTCCTGCAACAAACAAGCCCTCAAATGGCGATAGAAACATAAAACAATTATGGCTCATGGAATGCGACGATAGAAAAACGAAAAGCAAAAAACTAAAATTGGCTGTGTCTCCAGGAGGACAAAGATAAGCAAGGACTCAAAATTAAAACTGATATTATAGTGTGTAGTATCTGCCACATGCTCTAATATTTCAATTAGTACAGGTCTATGATTTATACTGCTGAGAAACATACATATTAAAAGGAACTAAAAAAATACTATTAGCAATAGACATTCTCTTCATTTTAAACTTAATAAAAATACTTACAAATAATCACTGCTATATATAAATGCCTGCTTATAGCTCTGTAACGACAGTAATATCACAGAACCTCTAATCATATAACGGCATGATGTCTAAATAAACAAGCAAATCAGCATTAGGTGAATTATAATTGCAGACTAATAGCTAGAGAAAAAACAAAGGCGCATGCAAGCTACAGCTACTGGTGAATTACAATTCACAGTATTTTTACTAGCACCAAGGGGTATTCCACTTGTCTTTAAAATTGCGTAATTGTTTTGTGTTTCAGTATAATCATGTCTGGCGGGGATCCAAACCCTACAGATACCTGTATTCAGTAAGGACCTGTTCACATCAGCGTTGGGCTTCCATTGATGGATTCAGTTAGACCTTTCCATTGGAGGAACCCATAAACGGAAACCATAGCTTCCATTTGCATTACCATTGACTTCAATGGTAACGCTTCCATTGCAATTGGTTTCCGTTTGTTTCCATTCCGTAAGGTTTCAGCTGTTTTAGAGGAATCTATAGCGTAGTCGACTGCGGTGGATGATGCCTTTGACACTGTTTCAATTCCTGAAAATCTATGTTCTTGTCCTCCCCTTTATCTAAATTGGTCTAAATTTCTGTACTGATTAATTTATTAATTTATCATATTTTTCTGATCAGATTTTTCTGCTACAAATCCCCTGCATAGACTTAGAGTTAAATAAATCAATTCTGCTTACCTGCAGCCACCACTAGGGGGATACTGTATGCATTGAGCTCAATATTAAACAGTATGCAGTAAGCTCTTAAGCTGCCCTAGTGGTAGATTCAGGCAGCTAGAAGTTGATCATTCACCGTTATGTCTATACAGGGAAGTTTGAACTCTGTATAGCTCAATCTGCTATAAAGATATATTAACACCCTAAAGCATACCTAACTTTTCAGGGTGACTTTTTAGAATTACTTGTCATATATGTGAATAACACTATTTCTGGCCATTATATGAGTTGTGTTCTTCATTTTTTTTGTAGCAGTTTTCCACTCTGCAGTGTCTATCTCTAATTCTAAGTTGTCTCTGAGTTAGTGGTTGGAGCCTAACTGCTATCATGTCTGCAATATATTGCACACAGAGAAGAGGAGAATCCTGCTATCCTATCTCTATCATATATATATATATATATATATATATATATATATATATATATATATATATATATATATAATGCGGAGAATCCAGCACTGGGATGACTTATAAATCTTACCAGCACCCTATATCTCCTCTCACAAATCCTGCTCCATCCCCCTGCTCCATCCTCCCATCTCCATAGACTTCTTTGGGCAGTGTGCCTGTGTTTTTCTCTCTGCTACTGATTCCTCCTCCTTATCCCCCTCGCCTCTCCAGAGACTTCTATGGGCAGCGTGTCTGCATCTTTCTTTCCCTGCCCCCACCTATGCCCCTCCCTTCTCCATAGACTTCTATGGGTATCGTATCTCTCCCTGCTCCCTTCTCGGCTCCCCCTCTCCATAAACTTCTATGTGTCTGTGTCTTTTTTCCCTGCTCCCCCCTCTCCTCCCCATAAACTTCTATGGCCAGTGTGTCTATCTTCCTGCTCCCTCCTCCTGCTCCTCCCTTCCCTCTCTGTAGACTTCTATAGGCAGTGTGCCTCTCTTCTTGCTCCCTCTGACTGCTTCCCCTCCCCCCTTCATAGACTTCTATAGGCAGGGTGTGTTTTTTTTCCTGTTCCCTCCTCCTGCTCCGTGTCCTCCCCCCATCTCCCATCTCCATGCACTTTTATGGACAGCGTGTTTGTGTCTCTCACTCTGCTCCTGCTCCCTTCCCCTGCCCCATACTCTTTGCAATGTGTAGTCTTTTTTTAATTATTATTTTGGCTGGAGAGTCACTTTAAATACACAGCTATTGTTTGTTTTTCTGTCTTTTCCTCCCCAGTTTCTAAAAGCCATATCTTTGGATTTTTTTCATCAACATAGCCATAAGAGGGCTTGTTTTTTTTTTTTTGTGGGATGAGTTTAATTTTTTTAATGATACAATTGAATTTACAATATAATGACTTTAGAAACTTATAAAAAAAAACCTCTGCCATAGTTTCTTATGTTTCATTTTTATGGTGTTCACTGTGCGGCAAAAAATTAGATGTTAATTTTATTCTGTGGGTCAGTAGGAGTAGTTTTCTGTGGGGAGAGCTGTAGTTTTTATTGGTACCATTTTGGGGTATATATGTACATCTTTTTGATCACTTTTCATTCCATGTTTTTGGGGAAGTGATATGACTACGAAACAGCAATTCTGGCATTGTTAATTTAAATAACCTGATGTTTTAATAGTTCAGACTGCTGATTGACACTTTTCTCCTTATGCACAGAGGGTTAAACGTCTGGGCCGCTGGGATCAGAATCATCTCTAATGTTGAACCTAAAAATGACAAGCTGATAAAACGTGGAAAATCACTTTAAAAGGTAACTAAACTTTCAACAAACTTCTGACATGTCATAGTGACATGTCAGAAGTTTTGATCGGTGGGTGTCTGAACACTGAGACCCCCACCAATCGCTAGAATGAAGCGGCAGAAGCGCTCGGGTGAGCACTCGGACACTTTGTTTCTAATCTGCTTTTCTCGGAAAGCCGATGTAGCGGTGTACATACACCCTTACTTTAAAACTTCTGACATGTCACTATGACATGTCAGAAGTTTGTTGAAGGTTTAGTTACACTTTAAGTTTTAGAAAAATTAACACATTTCTATTTGCTCCATATATTCATTGCAAAAAAAAAAGCAGAAAATTCACTGTATTGCGTGTTGACTGTTTCTGCTTTTTCTTTTATCTTCAAATTAAAAAATCCTTTAGAACTTTATAGAATTTATTCCTAGCACTTAAGAGATCATGTAGAGTATCTACGACATCAAAATGAATCAATCCAGCTGGATTAGGAATGGAATAGAATTTCCTTACTGCAAGAAGTATCTTTTTCTGTCAAAGATCATCAAAGTTCGTTTCCACCATGTTGGCGGTAGTAGAATCATGTCCTAGAACAGAAGATATACTTATATCAATTTGCATGGCCGCCGCCTAGTGTATTGTACACATCTAAATGACATATTATATATGACACAATTCTCTGCTGCATTTTAGCCAGTATGCATGCTAGAAAGTGTTGAAAAGTTATTTTCATACAAAAATAATTCTGTTTTGAATGACAAATTTCTTACCAGAATTAAAATATATTTACATTAAATACATTAACAATATTTAAATGCAAACTACTGTTCCATATAAAATTTTATCCTAGACATGAATACGAATAATAAAATATCAGGCAGAATGTGCCTGCTCCATTGTATATCAACAATTAAAAAATGCACTGGGTGACTACCACATATCTGCATAGCCCTGTGTATTTTGATGTAATCAATTAAAAGGGTTTTCCGCTTTTGACAATCCCTACTTAGAAGTGTCCCTTGATAATAAGCTGATCACAAAGTTTTCCCCTATTGGGACACCCCCAATCAGCTGTAATCTGTGGGGAAACCTGGCAGTAAATGTTCTTTTTTCCTGCAGCACCACCACAGGGGAAATGATGTATTATACAGTTCCCATTCAAAGGTTCCCCTCCAGAGCGAATAACCACTCTCCACTCTGGCCAAGAGATGAGAATCCTGAACAGAGGACCCCCTCTATTACCTATGAATTCTTTAATAGAATATATTTAATGGAAATAGGTTTTCTAAACTGGACAACCCATTTCATCTATTCCAGGCTGCCAGTCACCCATATAAAAGTAATGTAACAGATAAGTAGGGCGATAAAATTTTCTAGAAATACATTTAAACATAAATTAATTTATCAAGTTAACGCTTGAAAAAGTAAATTAACCTTTGATCAAAAGTCCCCCGAATTGCTGTTTGAGATTGGAGCGCTCTATTCATTTCTATGAAGCTGCCAGAGACAGCGACGTAATAGCATGTCGTGGTGCGGGAAATGAGGTATGGAGCGGGCTCACGCACTGAGCGTGCTCCATACGCTGCGGGTGTCAGCTGTGTTTTACAGCTGACACCCAAGATTAACGGCCAGGAACAGCACGATCGTTTGAGCCCTCAAATGCTGCGGTCAATCGCGACCGCAGCATCTGAGGCGTTAAAAGGAAGGCAGTCCCCTCTGACAGCTCATCGGCGCCCTCAAAACGCAATCGTGGGTTGCTGATGGTGGTCATGAAAGCCCAGGGCCTAATGAAGGCCTTAACTCTGCCTTTGTTAAGCTCTGCCTGTGGCCTGTAAAAATTACAATATACTGCAATACATTAAAAAATATTACAAGTTCAAAAAAACACAATTTTTCATCTAAAGTAATTAAAAAATAAAAAAAATAAACAAAATTGGTATTGCTGCGTCCGTAAAAGTGAGAACTATTGCAATATACCATTATTCGACGAAAAAATCTAAAAGTTATAGCTCTCAGAATGTGGTGCAACGTAACAATTTTTTTTTAACAATTATTATTATTTTTTTAAATAGTAAAATATATAAAAACACTATATAAATTTGGTATCACCATTAGGCCTTATTTACACGAGCATATTTCACGTCCGTGATACGCGCGTGAAAATCACGCACGTCGCACGGATCTATGCAAGTCAATGTTGCCATTCAGACATTCCGTGTTTTCACACAGCGTGTGTCCACTGCGTGAAACTTACTGCATGTCCTATACTTGAGCATTTCTTGCGCATCATGCACCCATTGAAGTCAATGGGTGCGTGAAAATCACGGACAGCACATGGACGCACATCCGCGTGCTGTGCGTGATTCGCGCAACAGTTGCTCAAGAAATGATGGGAAAAATAAAACAACCTCCTTCATTTCATTTTGTAAATGTCAAAACTGCGTGACATAAGGATGGCATACACGCGAAAATAACGCAGACACGCACCAAACACTGATGACACACGGAAGTGCAACGCGCGCAAAATGCTGCATTTTTTATGCGCGCAAAACTGACTCGTTCGTGTGAATAAGGCCTTAGCATACTGAGCCGCAGAATAAAGTTAAGTTGTCATTTTTACCGCACAGTGAAAGACGTAAAAACGAAACCCAAATAACAATCGCATCTTTTTCCAATTTCAGCCCGCAAAGAATTTTTTCTTCAGTTTCCAAGTACATTATATTGTACTTTAAATGGTATCAATAGAAACTACAACTCCTCCCACAAAATATTTGCCTTCACACCGCTCCATTGACGGAAAAAAAAAAAGTTATGGCTCTTGGAAGGCAGGGAGTGAAAAATGAAAATTAAAAAGCAAAAAGTCACTTGTCTCGAAGGGGTTAAATGGATTCCAGTCCTTCAACCAGCATCGCCTGGATATCCCTGTTTTTTATACTTTAATTATGCTACTTCTTGTGGATGCTTTTATTGGACAACTGGCAAAGGAGGAGCTGCAGCTGGTCCTAAACTGCTCAAAGCTACTGTACAGAGTTGCGCCTTTTATTAGCACATCTCGCCTGGGTGAGCAGTTACATCTCCCTCTGTCCATTTTCAACATACCATAAGGTTTCTTTACTATGGAGCGGAGTGTTTTTATTTCTTAACCCCTTCCCGACCACTCCACGTAGATTAACGGGATGCAGCACTGGTCCTTGTGCCTGCAGCCCGTTAATCTACGTGTGCTCCCAATAGAGTGCACAGGCACTCCCCGCAGCCCGGCATCTCTCAGTACTGGCTGCTACTAGCAGCCTTAGTACTGAGGGAAGACATCGGGTGGGATCCCAGCCGTGATCCCCGCTGATTAACCCCTTAAATGCGGCGGTCAATAGCGACCGCCACATATAGGGAGTTACAACAACATCGGCACCCCTCTATGTTACGGGGTACCGGTGGTTGCTATGGCAACCGGAGGCCTAACAAAGGCCTCTGGGTCTGCCATCTACGGAAGGCGATTAGGTCCTGCGAGAGGCTGTGAAACTGACAGGTATAATACCCTGCAATACATAAGTACTGCAGGGTATTATAACAACAATCCAACAGTTGGATCTTCAAGTCCCTATTGGGACAAAAAAAAAAGTAAAAAAAAAAATGTTTTACAAAAATAAAAAAGTAAAAGTTCCAAGTAATAAAATTTCCCCTTATAAAGTCCATTATTATTAGAAAAAAATGAAAAAAATAAACTATGTAAAATTGGTAGCGCCGCGTCCGTAACGCCCTGAACTATAAAAATATAATGTTTCTTATCCCGCACGGTGAGCAGCGTAAAAATAATAATAAAAAACCAATACCATAATTGCTATTTTAATCATTTCAGCCCCCCAAAAATTTAATAAGGAAGGATCAAAAAGTTGCATGCCCCCAAAAATAGTACCAATAAAAACTAAAGTTTGTTCTGCACAGAAGAAGCCCTCACACGGCTTTCTTAATGGAAAAATAAAAAAGTTATGGCTCTTAGAATATGGTGACAAAACAAAATACACTTTTTTGAAACCATGATTTTATCGTGCAAACACCGTAGAACATTAAAAAAAACTATATACATATGGTATCGCCGTAATCGCATCGACCCGCAGAATAACTTAAACATGTCATTTATAGTGCACGGTGAACAACGTAAAAAAAAGAATAAAAAACAATAGATGTTTTCACTGCCTAATTACACGAAATTCAGCAAAAAAATCTATGGGCTCAAAATGCTCACTATACCCCTAGATAAATTCTCTTAGGGCTTTAGTTTCCCAAATTAGTCACTTTTGGGGGATTTCCACTGTTTTGGTCCCTCAATAGCTTTGCAAATGCGACATGGCACCGAAAACCAATCCAGCAACACTTGAACTCCAAAAGCCAAATAGTGCTCCTTTCCTTTTGAGCCCTGCCGTGTATCCGAACGTTTATTACCACATATGGGGTTTTGCTGTAATCAGGAGAAATTGCTTTTCAAATGTTGGGGTGTTTTTCTTCTTTATGCCTTGTAAAAATTTATAATTTTAAAATTTATAATTTCTACGTTTTATTGGAGAAAATGTAGATTTTCATGTACACAGCCTAATTCCACTAAGTTCAGCAAAAAAACGGTGGGGTCAAAATGCCCAATATACACCTAGATAAATTCCTTGAGGGGTGTAGTTTGCCAAATGGTGACTTTTTGGGGGTGTTTCTACTGTTTTGGCCCCACAAGACCTCTTCAAGCCTGACACAGTGCCTAAAATATATTCTAATAAAAAGGAGGCCCCAAAATCCACTAGGTGCTCCTTTGCTCCTGAGGCCAGTGCGTCTGTAAATTAGAACACAAGGGCCACATGTGGGATATTTCTAAAAATTGCTGAATAAAAAAAAAAAATTGAAATTTATAAATGTCACCTCTACTTTGCTGTAATTCCTGTGAAACACCTAAAGGGTTAAAAAAAACGTGCTAAATGCTGTTTTGAAATCTTTGAAGGGTGCAGTTTTTAAAATTGGGTGACGTATGGAGGTTTCTAATATATAAGGCCCTTAAAGCCACTTCAGATCTGAACTGATCCACAAAAAAATAGGTATTGGAAATTTTCTTGAAAATGTGAGAAATTGCTGCTAAAGTTCTAAGGGTATGTGCACACACACTAATTATGTCCGTAATTGACGGACGTATTTCGGCCGCAAGTACCGGACCGAACACAGTGCAGGGAGCCGGGCTCCTAGCATCATACTTATGTACGATGCTAGGAGTCCCTGCCTCGCTGCAGGACAACTGTCCCGTACTGAAAACATGATTACTGTACGGGACAGTTGTCCTGCAGCGAGGCAGGGACTCCTAGCATCGTACATAAGTATAAAAGGATGTTCAAAAAATGATGACAACATAAAGTAGACATATGGGAAATGTTAATTAGTAACTATTTTGCATGCTATTACTATTTGTCTTACAAGCAGACACATTTGAATTTCGAAAAATGCAAATTTTTGCTAATTTTTCCTATGTTTTGGTCTTTTTCACAAATAAATACTGAAGTTGTCAACCAAATTTTTCCACTAACATAAAGTACAATATGTCACAAGAAAACAATCTCAGAATCGCTTGGATAAGTAAAAGCATTCCAAAGTTATGAGGTGGCACATGCCAGATTTGAAAAAAAAATCGTCTGCGTCCACAATTCCAAAACAGGCTGTGTCCTGAAGGAGTTAAACAGGATTCCACACTCATTAAGGACACCCCCATCGTGTCCCCTCACAGTACTTTTGCCCCCTTAGTGCTTCCACAAAAAATGATGCCCCTTAAATGCCTCCCTCACAATAATAATTCCCACAGTTCCCCCTTCACAGTAGTGATGCCCCATTACTGCCCCACAGCAGTGATGCCCCCTTAGTGCATCAATGCAGTAATGATTCACCCTTAGTGCCCCCACGCACTAGTGATGGACTTTTAGTGCCCCCACAAAGTAGCGATGCCCCCTTAGTGCCTCCCCTTACAGAAATAGTTCTCCTTAACCCCTTCCCGACATCCGCCGTATATATACGGTGCACGCCGGGTGGGGGAATATGGAGTGGGCTCACTGGCTGAGACAGCTCCATAGAGCGAGTGTGTCAGCTGTGTGTTACAGCCGACACTTCCGGATAACGAGCGGGATCCCGTTCAAGCGCTATCCCGTTTGTTTAACCCGTTAAATGCCGCTTTCAATTATGATCGCACCATTTAAATGACTAAAAACAGGGGGGCGACCCTGTAACGTCCCAACGCCCCCCCCCGCGGCGAGATCGGGGGGAGCAGTTGGTTGGCACGGCTACCTGGGGGCCTGACGAAGTCCCCCAGGTCCGCCATCTTTGTACTCCTATGAAGCTCTGCCTCCGGCAGGGCTACATAGGAGACTGTCAGAAACGCGATATACTGCAATATATTAGTATTGCAGTATATCATGCAAGCGATCTTAGTAAAAAAAAGTAAAAATAGTAAAATAAAGTTTTTTTAACAAATAAAAAAAAAAATTCAAAATTAAAAGCTAAAAAAAAAAACCTTTTCCCATTTTCACTCAAGCACAATGTAAAAAAATTAAAAAGCTAACATAACTGGTATCAACGCGTCCGTAAAAATCTGAACTATTACAATATATCATTATTTAGTCCGCACGGTGAACGCCGTAAAAAAAATAAAAAATGAAAATATCAGAATTGCTGTTTTTTGGTCCAAAAAATGAAATAAAAAGAGATCAAAAAGTCTCACATACCCCAAAATACCAATATAAAGTGCAGCTCGCCCCGCAAAAAAAAAAAGCCCTCACACGGCTAAATCGACAGAAAAATAAAAACTTTATGGCTCTCAGAATGTGGCGACAAAACTCAAATTTATTTTTAACAATCAGTTTTTTCCTTGTAAAAGTAGTAAAACATAAAGAAAACGATATAAATTTTGTATCACTGTAATCGTATTGACCCGTAGAATAATGTTAACATGCCGTTTTTACCATATGGTGAACACCGTAAAAACAAAACGACCCGAAAGGTTGAGGAATCGCTGTTTTTTTCCTATTCCACTCCACATATTTTTTTTTCTCGTTTCCCACTACATTATATGGTACAAAAAATGGTGCTGTGAAAATCTACAACTCGTCCCACTAAAAACAAGCCCTCATACGCCAATATTGATGGAAAAATAAAAGATGGCTTTTGGAAGGTGGGGAGGAAAAAACAACAGTGAAAATCCGAAAAATGGCTGCGGCGGGAAAGGGTTAAAATAATAAAAGACATACTCACCTAGCCCAGTTCCCACGACAAACTAAGCAGCTCACTCTTTAGGCCTCCTCTGGCCTCTGCAGTCAATGGCTCGGCACAGGCGGGGTCAGTGAGTGAATGATTGAGCTGATGGCCACCATTGTGCTCAACTGTATTTGTGTCCAGAGGATAAAGATACAAGCAGCCATGATTAAGGACGTGCCTAACGTCTGAAACGCGTAGGCTCCAGGACTGGATCGTTATTTACTCCCGTTTGCACACCAGGACTCCAACCTATTGGACCTTTTTAATCGAATATATAGTAAACTTGGAACTAGATTCCTTTTTATCCTCTTCAGCGCTGGACTCAACCCTTTTGCCTCTGCCTGTCTATACCCATCGTGTGCCGACACGAGAGCCCGTGCGATGACCGCGACACATACAGCAAGTGTCAGGTGAGCTGGAGGACTTCTTCTCGATAAAGATACAACTAAAAGTGGTGCCAGACAGCCCGACACCCCTGGGACCGCGGACCACATAGCAGCTTTTATGGCTGCTATAGTGGTATTTACTCCATTGGTTTTATGATATATAGGGACTGACAGGTACAAGATGGCCACCAAACATCACATTCCTTTTTTTATTTCTAGGTGTACCTAATTATACAACTTTTGCAAGTAGTTATACTTTTATCTCCCGCTTCTTTTTCTCGTTAACATTTCTTGTCTTTTCCTCATTGATTACAAAGCTTAAGGATGAGACAGCAGAGAATTTTTACACATTTGAGCAGTTTTAAAAATAGATTTGGCCTCTGTCACAGAAGCCTTGGGCAGATAAATAAGAAACTAATTACAAAGTTCAATTTAGTTGTGACACATAACCGAAATGAATCTTTATTATATGCTGCAAAGACAAGAATTATGTTTTAGGTGGTTGAGACACAAACAAACTCAAAAAGTATCGGGTTGTGCATAAAGAACACAGTATACATAAATTTAGACAGTTTTTTCCTAATAATATTATACGTTTCTTGGAATATTAAAATTCTACATTTAAAGTCTGTACTAGTTTTTATACATATACATATGTATATGTCATGAAATAAAAATAAATGAATGTATAAATTATGAAATAAATATATTAAAAAATAAAAATAAAATAGCCATAAACGTCTAATCGGTGTAGTTCCAAGCATTGAGACCCTCACTGATCAGCGGAATGAGATCCTATGTTTCTGCTCTGAAGCAACAAATCAAAATTAGAAGAAGGGCATCGGTACTTTACTTGCCGTGCTGCAGTATCCATGGAGGTCTATGGAAAGAGATGGAAACAGCCAAGTAAGCCCCCTGGCCTGTTTCTGTATCTGTCATTCAAGTCAGCAGCAGTGGCGGATTAAGTAGACTATGGGCCCTGGGCTGTTACCCAAACTTGGGCCCCCCTTCTCCCCCGCCGAGCCGTAACACTACATTTTTGTGCAAGCATTAACAAATGGGTGTTACGATTCGCCTTGTCAAAGGGCTGTGTCCCTACATACTGACAGTCTCCAACCATCGCTGACAGTATCACACTGTGCAGGGACACATCCTCCTAACAAGGGGAATGGTAACACACATTTGTCTATCAGTCCTGGACTGCACAAAGACTTTTAGTGAAACACAAGGATTTCCTATAATAAACATGTCAGGAGAGGGGACAGATTCTCTATAAATCTAGTGACTCACATGTGACGACTCCTCAGATTCTGGTAACTTTTTTCCTCTTTTCTTCTCCATCCGTTCCAGACTTCATGACGACTTCTCCCGGCCATGACCCATTTCTGCAGAATTTGCCACTTTGATGTTTTCTGTTGCTCACTTTTCCAACATTTCTACAAATAAACGAAAACAAAATGATCATGGTGCCACAGACTGTGCCTCTAACTATAATAGCACCAAACACTGCGCCCCCGAATATAATTGTGTCAAACACTGTATAGTAAAGCACCACGTGCACAAAGGCGCCTGTATATAGTGTCACACACATCCCCCTGTATATAGCGTCACACACACATCCCCCTGTATATAGCGTCACACACACATCCCCCTGTATATAGCGTCATACACATCCCCCTGTATATAGCGTCACACACACATCCCTCTGTAGATAGCATCACACACACATCCCCCTGTATATAGCGTCACACACACATCCCCCTGTATATAGCGTCACACACACATCCCCCTGTATATAGCGTCACACACACATCCCCCTGTATATAGCGTCATACACATCCCCCTGTATATAGCGTCACACACACATCCCTCTGTAGATAGCATCACACACACATCCCCCTGTATATAGCGTCACACACATCCCCCTGTATATAGCGTCACACACACACAGCCCCTGTATATAGCATCACACACACAGCCCCTGTATATAGCATCACACACACAGCCCCTGTATATAGCATCACACACACAGCCCCTGTATATAGCATCACACACACAGCCCCTGTATATAGCATCACACACACACACACAGCCCCTGTAGATAGCATCACACACACAGCCCCTGTATATAGCATCACACACACACACACACACACACACAGCTCCTGTATATAGCATCACACACACACAGCCCCTGTAGATAGCATCACACACAGCAGTGATGAAGGGAGGGAGTGAGTTATGGAAGAATGAAGGGAGGGAAGAACAGATGGAGGGAGTGATGAAGGGATGGGGGTTTGGAAAAGCACTCACCAGCCTGGAGCGCTGTGTAAAAACTTGACTGGTGGGCGGGCCTTCTTCCCTGCAGATATTCTGCTCCTTCACTGTGATAGACGGACCTGATTGGTGGGCGGGGGTCACATGGGCACGACGTCATCAAAGGTCCTTTATCCTTCAATTCGGAGCACATTTATTTAGAGGTAACGTTCACTATCCCGGCTAAGCCCGCCCCGAGTTGTTCTGCCTGCACCTTCTCTCTGCAGTGACAGTTAGCGCTGCATAGTTTTTACGATTATGTGCAGTTCGGGAAGCAATGGGCCCCCTGAGTGCCTCGGGCCCCGGGCAACCGCCCGAAACGCCCATATGATGATCCGCCATTGGTCAGCAGGCAATAAGGAAACAGCCGAGCCCTCCTCCTACGTTTGCCTGTCTTAAGGGGCAGCAACAGTAGACAGAACAGTGCCCAAAGATTTGTTTCTGCTACAGCAGTGCCCGTACAAATGCACTAGACGCATTCCCCTATAAACAAAATATTGTCTCCTCCATGGTCCTGCTCTCCTCCACATTTACCAGGCGCTTATATTTGAAGAGAAAATTAGCAGCCACTGAAACATACAGTAGCTATTTCCCACACAATCCGAAATTCTAAAACCAAAAGTTTGTGCAACCTCCCAGCCAAAACACACAACATATACAGTGCCATCATAATACAGTCAATGCCCCCTTTGTGCGAGTCACAGTGCCCCGGTGAAATAGTTACAATAAATGGCAGTTGTGGGCACTGTCCCTATAAGTGCTAGCTATAGCTCAGTAACCTTACAATTCACACTGTACACATAGCAAAGACAGTACTTGAGTCCCTTTAACCCCTTCCTGCATCGTGCCATAATAGTATGGTGTTAGGAGCGAGTACTTTCCGCACTACATAGTAAAATTTTGGCAGAGAGATGGTAGAGGTACAGGAGCTATACCCACCATCAGCAGTAGGAGTGGGTTACAACAGATATAGAACCGATCCCAGTCATTTAACCCCTTAGATGTCAAGGTCAATAGAAACAATGGTAAGAAAGTGGTTTCAGAAAGGGAGGGGATTGCAATGGCAGCCAGAGGCCTAACAAAGGACTCCAGGCCTGCCTTGTTTGTGGGTGTAACACTGACAGGTATTATACACTGCAATGTAGAAGTATTGCAATGTATCATAAGGATTTATTCACAAGGTCTGGCTTGCCTCGTCTTTTGCCATGGGATTGAAAACCGAACTGCAAGCATGCAAGAGTTTTTACTGACATTTGCTGCAGTATTGCTGTTAGCATGGAAACAGCTACAAATCGCGGTACAAATCAGCCCTGCAGCAAAAAAATAAAGGAAAACCGCACTGTGTGAATACACCCTAAAAGGCATCAAAGGACCACATGTTCAAGACCCTAGTTCAATGAAATAAAAACAATTCAATAATAAAACAACATAAAAAATGTTTTCTCGTTAAAAATTTTTTATAAAAAAGAAAAATAATTAATATTTATTTATCCCTCAAAAATGAATGAAAGTTAATCAATAAGTTGTATGTAAGCCAAAATAGTGCCAATGAAAATGACATAAAAAACAAAAAACAATCCCTCATACAGCTACAAAAAAATATAAAAATGTTTTTATTTAAGCATTTTAGCAAAGTTCAAATTTTTCAGAGCTGGAAAAGCATTTTGCTAACTGCTTGATTTCATGCTGAGTAACGTGCTGACGCCTGAAGCTCAGATGATTGGCTACATTGAAGAAATCAATAAGATTAGTATTGGAGAATTCCTCCGGACAGAAGCAATCCATCATTGATCTCTTCTATCAAGATAGATATGCAGCATTTGAGCATATTTTACTGAATCCTTGAAACTTGTTTACCACGGGGATGGGGATTAGAAGCTGCACAAGAGCGGCCAGCGAGCCACATATGACTCCCGTACCACTCCCGTGACTCCCGTCCAGTCGCCCTGGTAATATTCAGTCACCAATCAATGAAGTAAAGCCTCTTTCCTTCTGTGCTGCATCTATTTATATACAGTACTGCTTCACATATAAACATTGACACCACTTTCTTAAAGAAATATGTAGTTATAGCGGTTGTATATGACTAGACTACTTCAACTACTTTGACCAAAAAGAGTGCCACACATGTCCCCAAGTTGTGTGCGGTATTACAGCTCTATTCACTTCAATGGAGCTGAGCTGCAATACCAGATACAGCCCATGGACAAGTGTGGAGCTGTTAATGGAAGATAGCAGACATGCTTTACTAATCCTGCACGAGCACTTTAAGCCATTGGTCTTAATCCCTAGTTCCTTATCGACAAGCATCCTGTCATGCCAAGGTGATATTCTTGGCATATTTCTTAAATGTCCAGTGCTTCTTAAAAGTATGTGCACCTGATTTGTTCTAGTTTGCATATTTGTCACACTTTTTTTTTTTAACAGATAGCACACTGACCCATTCATTTCTATGGTCCCATGCACACTACTGCAGATGGACCCATGTGGGGGCTGTAGGACCAAGCCACAAAACTCAAGCAGGTCCTATTCCAGTTTGTGTTTGCGGCGTGGACCGTTAGTCTATGGCGATGTGCAAATCACAGACATACGGAAAGTATGCGGAGGATACACTGATGACACAAAGCTCGCAAAAACGGGACAATGGATCCGTTGTTTATGGGTCTGCAAAATACAATTGGTCGTGTGCATGTAGACTTAAAAATGACCTGAGTAAACACAAATACAGTTTGTTCTTTACATTTAGGAATAAAGTAATCGAATACCAACTAGACCTGTCTAAAAAAGTAATTGACTCCCTTAGTTACTCAGTCAACCAATCAACCTGGGATAATTAAACCAGACACATGTTGGATCACTGCCTGCCCTGTTGAATCTAAACATCACTTAAATAAAACCTTTTCATCCACATACGTTCACACGTGTCGTGAACAGAACAACGAAAGTGAATTTGGTTTTTACATTCCTCTCCTGTGTTATGGAAAAAATCTGCACAAATTTTAGGACATACTGTGGATTTTTAAATTGCAATGCAAAGAGTGAAATTTGCAGAAAATCTGTGCAAAAGTCCACATCCAGCACATATAGATTTTGCTGCAAATTTTCAACATAATCCTCAGCGTGGAATTTCCAATACTATGGAACTTAGCAAAAAGATCTCAATACGCAATAACACTATGGCACAATCAAAATAAATTCCTGAAGACATGAGAAAGTAATTGAAATATATCAATCTGAAAAGAGTTACAAAGCCATTTCTAAAGCTCTGTGATACCATTGAA
Organism: Rhinoderma darwinii; assembly: GCF_050947455.1. Lineage (NCBI taxonomy): Eukaryota > Metazoa > Chordata > Amphibia > Anura > Rhinodermatidae > Rhinoderma > Rhinoderma darwinii. Next base: position 42,076,516 of record NC_134696.1, on the reverse strand, counting down.
ACATAGTGAGATCTATTATTTTGGAACAGTGGTGAATCTTCCCAGAACTGGTCGGCCTTCAAAATTTCTCCAAGAGCCCACCGAAGAGTCATGCAGGGAGTTACAAAAGAGCCCAGAGGAACATCTTAGGAACTGCGGGTCTCACTTGCCTCAGATAGGGATAGAAACAATGATTCTGCCATTGAAAAAACTGGGCAATAATGATATCAAGAGAAACATGAAGACTCATCTCACATTTCAAGCCAAAGAACCCCTAAATGACTTCCAAGCCTCTTTGTTCCGTGCTGAAGCCACAGCCACCGTCTGGACTAGTTCAGGTACCCGTGTGTTACGAACTGCAATTAGACTTTTGTATAGACTGAGACCAGGTCAGCTGCCTCTCCGCTACAGCGGAGCGGCCTAGTGGGTCCACATACCCTGTGACCGTGACAGCAATAATGCTTTGGTATACTAAGTACGCCAAAGCATTATATCTGCGATAAGAAAATCGCAAAGTGAAGTCCCCTAGTGGGACAAAAAGAAAAAGTAAAACAGTTAAATAAAGTTTATGAAAAAAAGAAATAAAAGATTACAGTAAAAAAAAAATTTTTTAGTACAAGTGTAAAAAAAAAATAACACATATATGGTATCTCCGCGATCATAATGACTCAAACAATAAAATTAACACATTAATTAACCTGCCGGGTGAACGGCGTCCAAAAAAACCTGCAAAAAACGACGGCAAAATTCCTTTTTTCTCCCATTCCCCCCTTAAAAAATAAGATAAAAGTTAATCAATTAGTCCCATGTACCCCAAAATACTACCAATGAAAACTATACCTTGTCCCGCATAAAACAAGCGCACATATGGCTACATCAACGGAAAAAATGTTTTTACGGCTCTTGGAATGCGACCATGCAACATGTAGGTAAACATAAAACCTTTACATATTTGGTATCCCCGTAATCGTGCCGACCCGTAGAATAAAGGTAACGAATGCCGTAAACTTATAACGCTAAAATCAATGCTGGAATTGCTATTTATTTTAAATTCTTTCCTAAACTAAAGTTAATAAAAGGTAATCAATATATTATATGCACCCAAAAGTGCAATTGAAAAATACAACTCGTTCCGCAAAAAACAAGCCCTTATACGGCTATGTCGACAGAATAAAAAAAACTTTACTACTCTCAGAATGAGACAGTGAAAAAACAAAAAATAATCCTTGGTCATTAACGCGCAAAAAGTACTGGTCATTAAGAGGTTAATGTTGATTTTGTTCGTCAACTATGTGTCTCTGAGTTTTTATCTACAGTTTTATAAGGACAAATGTGTACTTGACCTTGTCAATTGCAATGGTATGAACAGACTATTCATAGCGAAGAAAGGGGAGTGAGATAAGAAGTTTGTTCTAGTCTGAAAGGAAAAATATACTTTTGGTGGGAAGGGAACAAACTATTGTATTCCATTTAGAGGCCAAATAGAACAGGTGTTAAGTGACGTAAGTATACAATAAAGAATTATATGCTTACATTTGGAATGTAATGTATGTCAATATGAAATATGCTCATTGTATGCTATTGGCTGAATCAGAGTTGTTGTCACATTGCCTCTGATTGGTTAAGCCTACACCCCTTTTGAATGATATTATTGTAATTAAGTTTGGCAATAAACCTCAGAGGAGTATTTTTGAACATACAAGCAATGTCTGTGTCTTTATTCCTCTCGGATATATATTGATCTAATCTATGATTAGGACGCTGAATACATTTCCTGGCGTGAGTGTCTGTTGGAAAACTCATCTAAATTTCAGTCTAATATATTTTGAGCAATGACTACCTCAACAATATATAAAACGTGCAGGTAAAAGTTGGGGAGGTACTTCATTTTGTGTGGGAAGCTGCTCTCCTTTTTGCCGTGATTTTTTTTTACATACGTGCCCCTGTATTTTACATATGTAATAGTGAAAAATGAATATATTAATTAGACATTTATTAAACTAATTTATTCAAAGTGTATTTTTTTTCTCCAGCTGTACATAATTCTTAGTAAAACTATATGATGTAAACAGCTAATGCCTGATAGGACTTGATAGGTAATTGATTACTACGGTCTGAATTATCAAACAGTCATAGAAACATATACAACACATATACAACACTTACTTTCAAGGGAAGAAAACCTCCAATAAGTCAGTTAAAAGATAAATACTTGCATACAATGTGTTACAATGACCATATTTCATCAGGAAGTCTCACCATCATAGGGATTTCTGGATTGTTCGATGGTAAAGAAATGTTACTCTTTATAGATTTTTCTCCTACGCAGAATATATTAATATGACTGAATGGGCTGCAATGTGCATTCTGTCATGCTGATAATACAGCATATCCTCTAGATTATGCTTTTTGATAGTTGACCATGATAGCCCTCAAGTCATAAATATTTATGCCTCTATCTAGTACCAATATTATACATGCTTAATGCCTTTCTCTGAAATTGATTCGGCTACTTACGCATGTGTGCCGTTATGTGGGGCTTGTGATGTGTACGACTTTCTAATGTTACTTATAGTAGCAGAATTTATTTTCATTTATACTTAAGGATTGAAAGAAAAAAAAATGCACTTTTTTACAAGTCATGGACATATGTTTCTTTAAGTATTATTGGAGTCTTTAAAAAGGACATATTAGCATAATTTATTAGGAATAGGGTTAAACATGCTGCGCTTAAAGGGTTATTCCCATCTAAGACCTTTATGGCATTTCAACGGGATATGCCCTACATGTCTGATAGATACAGCTCCCAGCTCTGGGACCTGCATCTATGCCGAGAAAAGACACCCCCCCCCCACCCCCACCCCTGTACCACCTTGTGATGTGGCCACTGCGCTCTTTATGCAGCCGGAGAATGAATGGAGAGGTGGTCCGCATGTGCATGTAGGTTGAAAAAAAATATGTAAGTCCATCTAATTCAAGACAAAATATCCCCATAAGGCAGAAGCCAATTTTCCTTATATTAAAGGCAAAAAAAGTACTGCGATCAGAATGAATTCATGGATCAACCATCCATCTCCTGCCATCTAGTACATATAACTTGTTATATTATTACACTCAAGACAGACTCCCAGGTCAATTTCAAACTCTTTCAGTGAATTCTCCATAACAACTTCCTCTGGCAGAGTTCCATAGTCTCACTGCTCTTACAGTAAAGACCCCTTCTATGTTGGCGTAGAAAACATTTCTCCTCTAGACACAGTGAACTATTTATAGTCCTGGGTATAAATATATTATTAAACAGCTCTATGTTTTGCCTTTTTTGTTACTTATACATGGCTATAAGTTTACCCCTCAGCCACCTTTTTTCTAAACTGAATAACTCCAATTTTGATAAACTTTCTTGGTACTGCAATGCTTCCATTTTATTTCTCACTTTGGTTGCCTGCATTTGAACCCTCTCAAGCTCTACTGTATTTTCCTTGTACACTGGTGCCCAAAACTATACAAGATATTCCATATGTGGTCTAACTAGTGAGGCACACTAGTGGGAGCAGTAAATATTTTGTGCCCACATAGTAATGTATGCACATTTAGTACTGCCTTCCTGTTTCTCCCTGTAAATGATATAGGTACAGATAGTACTACTTCCCTGTCTCTTCCTGTGAACAGTAAATCATGCTGCAGCCTATCTCATTCGCACACCACTAATCAAGAAAAACAGTGGTTTCCTAAAAGAGAAAGCAGCAACAAAAAATTTGTATAACTGAGTTCAGAAATTAACTTTAAGAATACAGAGATGAGCAAATTTCCCGAAATTAATTTTAAGTGCGATTCGTAAGCCCGCCCTGATCACCACATTTCCATCAGAACTTCCTCTGCCTGGACGCAACAGCAAAAACGGAGCCCTTCTACAGGTTTCTTGCAGATGTGTCCACCTACCCAGGACACAACCGTACCAATGGAGTGATCTCCTTCTTGGTCTTTCCATCATCGACCCCCCAGCCTGTCGTCCTTTGACTAAATCTCCCACCTGGTTTCAGTATATAGTATATAATAGATTCAGCATCTTATAAAAAAAATTATATACCCTGTATAACGACTGTCCTCTATATATATATGATCCATAAAATATAATCAGTCTGTAAAGGATCTGCCAGGCACAGCGGGGTTAACTCCCAGAACTAATCAGTCAGCACCTGAGAATACATCCCTGAGACTGACTCCTGCTTCCACCATTCAGGCTGGCAGGCTTAGGAGTGGGAGAGCCTATCGTAACCTGGCCAGACTCAGCTAGCTCCCGCCCTCGGTCTATTTAAGCCTGCACTTCCTGTCCCTCGGTGCTTGTTATTGCTTGTGTTTCCCTCCTTGTGGTTTCCTGGCCCAGCTACAGCTCCTGCTATTTTTGATCCTGCTCCATACAGACCCTGGCTTACCGACTACTCTTCTGCTTTTCGTTTTGTACCTCGCACACTCCTGGCTTGACTCGGCTCGTTCACCACTCTGGTTGCTCACGGTGTTGCCGTGGGCAACGGCCCCTTTTCCTTGCTTGTGTTCCTTGTATGTTTGTCGTGTTTGTCGTGCACTTACTGAGCGCAGGGACCGCCGCCCAGTTGTACCCCGTCGCCTAGGGCGGGTCGTTGCAAGTAGGCAGGGACAGAGTGGCGGGTAGATTAGGGCTCACTTGTCCGTCTCCCTACCCCCTGCCATTACATAATAACAAGCCCATACCTAGTCTACCCCTGGTCCCTGACACCACTATGGATCCCCGTGAGACCCTGGCTCAGCAAATGCAGGGTCTCTCCCTACAGGTCCAGGCCCTGGCTCAGAGGGTCAACCAGCCTGATGCTACCCTGGTAGTTCCCCTCACCGCACCTCTTGAACCCCACCTCAAGTTGCCCGACCGGTTCTCAGGGGACCGGAGGGCTTTTCTCTCCTTTCGGGAGAGTTGTAGGCTTTACTTTCGTTTAAAGCCTCATTCCTCAGGTTCTGAGAGCCAGCGGGTGGGTATAATTATGTCCCGGCTCCAGGAAGGGCCCCAAGAGTGGGCCTTCTCCTTGGCTCCTGACGCCCCTGAACTTTCCTCCGTTGATTGTTTCTTTTCTGCTCTCGGACTTATTTATGACGAGACTGACAGGACTGCCTTTGCCGAGAGTCAGCTGGTGACCTTAAGTCAGGGTAAGAGACCTGTTGAGGTGTATTGCTCTGACTTTCGGAAGTGGTGCGTAGCTTCTCGGTGGAATGACCCTGCCTTAAGGTGCCAGTTTAGGTTGGGTCTGTCGAATGCCCTGAAAGACCTGCTAGTTAGCTATCCCTCTTCTGACTCCCTAGACCAGGTTATGGCTTTAGCGATACGACTTGACCGACGTCTCAGGGAACGACAACGTGAACGTTTATGTGTTTTCTCCTCCGACTCCCCCATGATGCCTCCCGAAGCTCCGTTGCTTCGTTCCTCCCCGAAAGATTCAGAGATACCTATGCAACTCGGGGCCTCCGTGTCCCCCCAACAACGTAGAGAATTCCGCAGGAAGAATGGTCTCTGCTTCTACTGTGGGGACGACAAGCATCAAGTGAACAACTGTCCTAAGCGTAAGGTTGCAGCCAGAGAACTTCCGCGTCTAAGTGATCATCGGGGAGGTCACTTGGGCGCACAGGTATTTCCAGTAAATATGAAACGTACTAAGATCTTGCTTCCCTTTCAGGTCTCTTTTGGTGGTAGGTCTGCTACCGGCAGTGCCTTCGTGGATTCAGGGTCCTCTACTAATATCATGTCTGTGGAATTTGCTATGTCCCTTGCTATGCCTCTTATTGATTTGCCTAAACCTGTCCCGGTAGTGGGTATCGACGCCACTCCTCTTGCTAATGGTTATTTTACACAGCATACCCCTGTTTTTGAACTCCTTGTTGGCTCCATGCATTTGGAGCAATGCTCTGTACCGTTGATGCAGGGATTATCGTACGATTTGGTTCTAGGTCTTTCCTGGTTGCAGTTGCATAATCCTACGTTTGACTGGAATACTGGGGAGCTAACCAAATGGGGTAATGAATGTTGTACGTCATGTTTTTCTGTTAATTCTATTTCTCCCCCTAAGGAGGCGAATACGCTACCCGAGTTTGTTCAGGACTTCGCTGATGTTTTCTCTAGGGAGGCCTCCGAAGTGTTACCTCCTCATAGAGAATACGATTGCGCTATCGAATTGGTACCAGGAGCTAAGCTTCCTAAGGGTAGGATATTTAATCTTTCTTGTCCCGAACGTGAAGCTATGAGAGTGTATATCCAGGAATCCCTGGCCAAGGGTTACATTCGTCCCTCTTCTTCTCCGGTAGGTGCTGGCTTCTTCTTCGTGGGGAAGAAGGATGGTGGTCTTAGGCCATGCATTGACTACCGTGGCCTGAATAAGGTCACGGTAAGGAACCAGTATCCCCTTCCTTTGATTCCTGATCTCTTTAATCAGGTTCAGGGGGCCCAATGGTTTTCTAAATTGGATCTACGGGGGGCGTATAACCTTATTCGCATCAAAGAGGGGGATGAGTGGAAGACTGCGTTTAACACGCCCGAAGGCCATTTCGAATACCTCGTCATGCCCTTTGGGTTGTGTAATGCCCCTGCGGTCTTCCAGAATTTCATAAATGAGATTTTGAGAAATTACCTGGGGATTTTTCTGGTAGTGTACCTTGATGACATACTGGTGTTTTCCAAGGACTGGTCCTCCCACGTGGAGCATGTCAGGAAGGTGCTCCAGGTCCTTCGGGAAAATAAACTGTTTGCCAAAACCGAAAAATGTGTGTTTGGGGTACAGGAGATTCCGCATGGACCCCGCCAAGGTTCAGGCTGTGGCGGAATGGGTCCAACCTGCCTCCCTGAAGGCGTTACAGTGTTTTTTGGGGTTCGCTAATTATTACAGGAGATTTATTGCTAACTTCTCGGTCATCGCTAAGCCCCTTACGGACCTCACTCGCAAAGGTGCTGATCTCCTCCACTGGCCTCCTGAGGCTGTCCAGGCTTTTGAGGTCCTTAAGAAGTGCTTTGTCTCGGCCCCGGTGCTGGTTCAGCCCAACCAAATGGAGCCATTTATCGTGGAAGTTGACGCATCTGAGGTGGGAGTGGGGGCTGTCTTGTCCCAGGGTACCAGGTCACTCACCCATCTCCGCCCCTGTGCCTACTTCTCCAGGAAGTTTTCGCCAACTGAAAGTAACTATGATATTGGCAACCGCGAACTCTTAGCCATTAAATGGGCATTTGAAGAGTGGCGCCACTTCCTGGAGGGGGCTAGGCACCAGGTAACGGTCCTTACCGACCACAAGAATCTGGTTTTCCTAGAATCTGCCCGGAGGCTAAACCCGAGACAAGCTCGATGAGCGTTATTTTTTACCAGATTCAATTTTTTGGTTACCTATAGGGCTGGGTCTAAAAATATTAAGGCTGATGCACTGTCGCGTAGCTTCATGGCCAGCCCTCCTTCGGAGGAAGATCCTGCTTGTATTTTGCCTCCAGGTATAATCATTTCCTCGATCGATTCTGATTTAGTCTCTGAAATTGCTGCTGATCAAGGTGCAGCTCCCGGGAACCTTCCTGAGAACAAGCTGTTTGTTCCCCTGCAATTCCGGCTAAGGGTACTTAGGGAAAATCATGACTCCGCACTATCTGGCCATCCAGGCATCCTGGGTACCAAACACCTCATTACCAGAAATTATTGGTGGCCTGGGTTGCCTAAAGACGTTAAGGCCTACGTCGCCGCTTGTGAGGTTTGTGCTAGGTCCAAGACTCCCAGGTCCCGACCAGCGGGCTTACTGCGTTCGTTGCCCATTCCCCAGAGACCTTGGACACATATCTCCATGGATTTTATCACCGATTTGCCTCCATCCCAAGGCAAGTCGGTGGTGTGGGTGGTGGTGGACCGCTTCAGTAAGATGTGCCACTTTGTGCCCCTCAAGAAACTACCCAACGCCAAAACGTTGGCTACCTTGTTTGTCAAACACATCCTGCGTCTCCATGGGGTCCCTGTCAATATTGTTTCGGACAGAGGGGTACAATTTGTTTCATTGTTTTGGAGAGCCTTCTGTATGAAGTTGGGGATTGATCTGTCCTTCTCCTCTGCCTTCCATCCTGAAACCAATGGCCAAACGGAGAGGACTAATCAATCTCTAGAACAATACTTAAGGTGTTTTGTCTCTGACTGTCAATTTGATTGGGTCTCTTTCATTCCCCTCGCCGAATTTTCCCTTAATAACCGGGTCAATAACTCGTCAGGGGTCTCTCCTTTTTTTTTGTAATTTTGGGTTTAATCCACGGTTCTCCTCCGTTTCACCTGGTAGTTCCAACAATCCTGAGGTAGAGGTCGTTCATCGGGAACTGTGCACAGTCTGGGCCCAGGTTCAGAAAAACCTAGAGGTGTCTCAGAGCGTACAAAAAACTCAGGCTGATAAAAAACGTTCTGCTAACCCCCTGTTTATGGTCGGGGATCTGGTGTGGTTGTCGTCTAGGAACTTGCGTCTCAAGGTTCCGTCCAAGAAGTTTGCTCCCCGGTTTATTGGGCCGTATAAGGTCATTGAGGTCCTCAATCCTGTCTCCTTCCGGCTGGAGTTACCCCCGTCTTTTCGGATACACGACGTGTTTCATGCCTCCCTCCTCAAACGCTGCTCCCCGTCCTTGGCTCCCTCGAGGAGACCTCCTGTTCCCATCCTCACCCCGAAGGGGGTGGAATTCGAGGTGGCCAGGATTGTGGACAGCAAGATGGTCCAAGGCTCCCTCCAGTACCTGGTCCATTGGAGAGGATACGGGCCCGAGGAGAGGACTTGGGTACCCGCCCGGGATGTTCACGCTGGGGTATTGGTCAGGAGGTTCCACCTGCGTTTCCCCAGTAAGCCAGGTCCACTTAGAAAGGGTCCGGTGGCCCCTCATAAAAGGGGGGGGTACTGTAAAGGATCTGCCAGGCACAGCGGGGTTAACTCCCAGAACTAATCAGTCAGCACCTGAGAATACATCCCTGAGACTGACTCCTGCTTCCACCATTCAGGCTGGCAGGCTTAGGAGTGGGAGAGCCTATCGTAACCTGGCCAGACTCAGCTAGCTCCCGCCCTCGGTCTATTTAAGCCTGCACTTCCTGTCCCTCGGTGCTTGTTATTGCTTGTGTTTCCCTCCTTGTGGTTTCCTGGCCCAGCTACAGCTCCTGCTATTTTTGATCCTGCTCCATACAGACCCTGGCTTACCGACTACTCTTCTGCTTTTCGTTTTGTACCTCGCACACTCCTGGCTTGACTCGGCTCGTTCACCACTCTGGTTGCTCACGGTGTTGCCGTGGGCAACGGCCCCTTTTCCTTGCTTGTGTTCCTTGTATGTTTGTCGTGTTTGTCGTGCACTTACTGAGCGCAGGGACCGCCGCCCAGTTGTACCCCGTCGCCTAGGGCGGGTCGTTGCAAGTAGGCAGGGACAGAGTGGCGGGTAGATTAGGGCTCACTTGTCCGTCTCCCTACCCCCTGCCATTACACAGTCCTTATTAAAGGCAGCTTTCCACTTGATAATGTCTGCGGACATTCTAGATACTTGTATTTTAGTCTTTTAGCATGCAATAAAGTTCCATCGACATCCAGGCAGACTAATTTTAATACTTTGATACATCATAAGTTGTGCATATACACTCTTTAACTTGTTTTTAAAAATATATGCTCCAGCTGACTGTTTCGCAACACCTTGTCTTGTTAAAATAGATAATTGGAACGTAGCATTTTCATACACATGGAATTTCATCAGCAGATACAGCAATATACCACCCACATTGAGTGAGGTAGTCATGGTAAGATCCTTTTGCAAAATTTGAGATTATAGAAAAAATATCACGTAAAGTATTGTTTAATTATTAGAAGGTTTCTCTACTTTATTTTTGCCCTTATTTGCAGACTTTAGTTTCTTCAACATATCTATGGTGCCATCATATAAACAAGACAACCTGTGGTTACTGAAAACCTCAGATCACAACATCAGCAGTCAGTCTGGCTTCTTATTTCAGACGGTGACTGTGTATGTTGTAATAAGGACTATTGGAACCTGCAGAGATACAATGTTACAATAACCATTGCAGATAGTAATTACTAGTAAACGCATTTATGGGAAATGTAGTCGATGCCACATGACATTATAGGAAAAAAAACCTCACATGCCTCTGGACTCCTAAATTTACTTTAAATTAAGTAGACTGCGGGGGACACCAACTTTAAAGTAAATGTCAGACCTTTAACTAAATTTAGTTGTTTTTTTAATCGAAATAGGCACAGAAATTCTGCACTGATTAATTTCACAATATTCTTTTTATTAAATTTTTTGGGTGGTTGAAGTGGCAAAAAAAACTGTGATCCGGCCATTTTGCTCTTTTTTTCCTGCTATGACGTTCACCGTACTGGATAAATATTTTTATCTTTTTATAGTTCAGCCATTTTCAGACGTGGGGATACTTAACGTGTTTATGTTTATTTTTGTGTATGTATTTGTATAAGTGATCTAGGTAAAGGGGGCTGATTTGGATTTTTATATTTCTTTATTTTTATTTTTAAAAAATGTTGACATTTTTTAAGCCCCCTAGGGTGGTTCGAACCTGCGATCATTATTTTGCTTTGCCATAGACTGCAATTTTACAGTATTGCAGTCTATGCAAAATCAGTGCATTGCTATTGAGACCTGCCACAGGCATGGGAGTGTTCAGAAGGCTCCTGGCTGCTAAAGGAACCACCAGCTCCCGCGATCTCACCGTGCGGGACCCGGAAACCGGCCCCAAAAGAAAAGTGAAAGTAAAAAAAAACATCAGATGCTGGTGGTCACATCTGACCACGCATATGAGGGGTTAAATGCTTGCGATCAAAGATGTCTCTGATCGCAAGGATTGCCACTAGGTCCCTGTTGTCTAACACAGCAGAGATCCGGCGGCTTTGGCACCCACTTGGCTTCAGAGCAGGCACCATAAAATAACCCTCTCCCGACGTAAATAGCCAATCTAGCACAGCAGAGGGTTAAAGTGGATCTGTCAGCTGAATATGCTGCTGTATGTAAGGGCAGCATATTACAGCTACACGCCCAATACACCTAGTAGTCAAAATGGCAATACAAATTGTGTGCCTTTTGGCTAATAGGAATGCTGGAAGAATACAGCAGGCCTATAGTTAGGAGTCCACAGTATTCATGATGCGAGCGCTCCCCCCGTCTCCCCTCGTCCTCAAGCAGGTGATTGACAAGCTGCTATGTATATGCGCATACACAGCAGCCGTCCAATTAGAGATGGGTAGGGGAGATCTCCTCTTATTAACACAGAAGAGTAACGACTTCTAGTCCAGTGCATTCTTTCAGCGCACCAATTAGCCATGACTGCATATTTTTTTTGTACCGTTTGGCTACTAGGAGTACGGACTTGTAGCTTTAATATGTTGCGCTTACATAGGATAGCTTGTTAAGATGACAGATTCACTGTAAGAAATTAATCAGAACAGAATGTTGAACCAAACATTTACATGGTTTTAAAAGGTAGAGATTCAGTTTAAGTCTAGAGCTACAATTAACTGCTTGCAAGTCTGACAAATTGCATGATTACCGTGGCTGCGACCTCAATGTTTCCCTATGGGAAACAAGGTTTTTGTGTACATTATTATATTACATACATTCATTAATTTTTACATTAAAGCTACATGCACTTTTGCAACCATTTTATTGCTCTAAAGCATCTAATATAGAAAATGAAGCAAATTTGCAAATAGTTTTGATTAAAAACATCCTACCATTTTATGTATGAAGCTCCTATACAGACCTATGTGTCTTCATGTTTACAAACTACAAAGAAATCCTTCAGTCATGTGTTTCACCCCTCCGTCTGACATCACACATTGCTAACGTACAGACTGTAGACAAGGGGGTAAAGGGAATGAAGTAACACATGACTGCAGGACCAGAGTACACCAGTTTGTAGTCTGTTACTATGGAAACAGATAGGTCTGCATAGCAGCTGTAGACACGAGCAGTAGGATATTTTTAACCACAACTATTTGCTTCATTTTTTTATTTTTATATTTATAGATGCACTGGAGCAATACAATTGAATAAAACTGTACATATATTTTATCTTGAACACAATCAATTGGATATTAGTGTTCTATATATCAGGTTTGTTGTAGAATGCAACAACATAGTAGTGATTAACCCCTTAAGGACGCAGCCTAGTTTGGGCCTTAAGGCTCAGAGCCCATTTTTCAAATCTGACATATTTCACTTTATGTGGTAATAACGTCGGAATGCTTAAACCTATCCAAGCGATTCTGAGATTGTTTTCTCGTGACACATTGGGCTTCATGTTCGTGGTAAAATTTGGTCGATATATTCAATCTTTATTTGTGAAAAATTGCAAAATTTAGAGAAAATTTAGAAAAAATAGCATTTTTCAGAATTTAAATGCATCTGCTTGAAAAACAGACGGTTATATCACCCAAAATAGTTACTAGTTCACATTTCCCATATGTCTACTTTAGATTGGCATCGTTTTTTGAACATTATTTTTTTTTTCTTGGACGTTACAAGGCTTAGAACATAAACAGCAATTTCTCATATTTTTAAGAAAATTTCAAAAGCCTTTTTTTTAAGGTACCTCTTCAGTTCTGAAGTGGATTTGTGGGGCCTATGTATTAGAAACCCCCATAAAACACCCCATTTTAAAAACTAGACCCCTCAAAGTATTCAAAACAGCATATAGAAAGTTTTTTAACCCTTCAGGTATTTCACAGGAATTAAAGCCAAGTGGAGGTGAAATTTGCAAATTTCAGTTTTTCTGCTGAATTTCAATTTTATTAAAAATTTTTCTGTAACAGAGAAGGTTTTACCAGAGAAACACTACTAAATATGTATTGTCCAGATTCTGCAGTTTTTAGAAATGTCCCACATGTGTGTCTAGTGCGCTCGTGGACTAAAACACAAGCCCCAGAAGCAAAGAAGCACCTAGTGCATTTTGTGGCCTCTTTTTTGTTAGAATATATTTTAGGCAGCATGCCAGGTTTGAAGAGGTGTTGAGGTATCAAAGCAATGGAAACCCACCAGAAGTGACCCCATTTTGGAAACTACACCCCTCAAGGAATTCATTTATGGTTTTTGTTATCTTTTTGACCGCATAGTTTTTTCACAGCATCTATTTGAATTGGGCTGTGAAATGAAAAAAATGATATTTTTTCCAATAAGATGTCATTTTTGATCACAATTTCTTATTTTCACAGGGAACAACATACCCCATTTGGTTGCCCAATTTGTCCTGAGTGCGGCAATACCCCATTTGTGGTGATAAACTGCTGTTTGGGCCCATGGGAGGGCTCAGAAGGAAAGGAGTGCTATGTGTTTGTTGGAGTCCAGATTTTGCTGGATTGGTTTTCGGTTGCCATGTCGCATTTGCAGAGCCCCAGAGGTATCAAAGCAATGGAAACCCACCAGAAGTGACCCCATTTTGGAAACTACACCCCTCAAGGAATTCATTTATGGTTTTTGTTATCATTTTGACCGCACAGTTTTTTCACAGCACCTATTTGAATTGGGCTGTGAAATGAAAAAAATGATATTTTTTCCAATAAGATGTCATTTTTGATCACAATTTCTTATTTTCACAGGGAACAACATACCCCATTTGGTTGCCCAATTTGTCCTGAGTGCGGCAATACCCCATTTGTGGTGATAAACTGCTGTTTGGGCCCATGGGAGGGCTCAGAAGGAAAGGAGTGCTATGTGTTTGTTGGAGTCCAGATTTTGCTGGATTGGTTTTCGGTTGCCATGTCGCATTTGCAGAGCCCCAGAGGTATCAAAGCAATGGAAACCCACCAGAAGTGACCCCATTTTGGAAACTACACCCCTCAAGGAATTCATTTATGGTTTTTGTTATCATTTTGACCGCACAGTTTTTTCACAACACCTATTTGAATTGGGCTGTGAAATGAAAAAAATGATATTTTTTCCAATAAGATGTCATTTTTGATCACAATTTCTTATTTTCACAGGGAACAACATACCCCATTTGGTTGCCCAATTTGTCCTGAGTGCGGCAATACCCCATTTGTGGTGATAAACTATTGTTTGGGCCCATGGGAGGGCTCAGAAGGAAAGGACCACCATTTGGCCTACAGGAGCTTTTCTGGTGCTAAGTCATGTATGCAGAAGCCCCTGAGGTACCAGTACAGTTGAAACCCCCGAGAAGTGACCCCATTTTAAAAACTACACCCCTTAAGACATTCATCTAGAGGTGTAGTGAGCATTTTGACCCCACAGGTACTGTGTAAAAGATAATGCGCAGCAGATGGTGCAGAGTGAGATTTGCAATTTTATATATATATATGCCATTTCAGTGTCCAATATAGAGTGCCCAGCATGCGCCACCGGAGATATACACCCCTTAAATTGTAATGTGGGTTCTCCTGGGTACGGCAATACCCTACATGTGGCTGTTATCAGCTGCCTGGGCACACGGCAGGGCTTAGAAGGGAAGGACCACCATTTGGCCTACTGGAGCTTTTCTGGTGCTAAGTCATGTATGCGGAAGCCCCTGAGGTACCAGTACAGTTGAAACCCCCGAGAAGTGACCCCATTTTAAAAACTACACCCCTTAAGACATTCATCTAGAGGTGTAGTGAGCATTTTGACCCCACAGGTACTGTGTAAAAGATAATGCGCAGCAGATGGTGCAGAGTGAGATTTGCAATTTTATATATATATATGCCATTTCAGTGTCCAATATAGAGTGCCCAGCATGCGCCACCGGAGATATACACCCCTTAAATTGTAATGTGGGTTCTCCTGGGTACGGCAATACCCTACATGTGGCTGTTATCAGCTGCCTGGGCACACGGCAGGGCTCAGAAGGGAAAGATGAGGGGGATAAGCTGTGCGGAGTGCATCAGGGTAATAAAACTGGTGTAAATTAAAAATCAAGGGATGTATGATAAATTCTAAAACAATCTTTCATACAGAGCCCTGGTTTTTCAGGACACGTGTCACATTGGTATGTTGTGTCCTTCCTTATCCCCCTCTTAGTGCAGACTCTGCACCTCTTTTGATTCTTTCCCTTCTTGGCAGTTTGGGGAACTTCTCCTGGAAAGTGTTGCCCTGGTACGATGCGTGTGGCCTCGCCTCCAGAAGTACTGGGTGCCCCCCCTTCCTGGTCCCTAAATATTAGGTTTTTGATAACCACCTCTTGAAATTCCAGGAAAGTTCCCCTCTGACCTGCACATCGATGTAGCACGTACGCATTGTACAATGCCATCTGTATGATGTGCACGGCCAGCTTCTTATACCACACCCTCGATTTCCGCATGGCGCTGTAGGGTTTCAGGACTTGATCTGCCAAGTCCACCCCTCCCATGTACCTATTGTAGTCCAGGATGCAGTCTGGTTTTAGGGTCTCTGTACTGGTACCTCGTACAGGTACATGGGTACTGGTGTGGCCATGTATTGTTGTCAATACAAGGACATCTCTCTTGTCCTTGTACTTGACACACAATATGTTGGTGCTAGAATGTGCCCTGCTCTCACCCCTTCTTAGTGTTTGCCCAAGCAGAGTCTTAGGGAGGCCTCTTATATTTCTTCTAGCAGTGCCGCATGCCGCAGTACTTCTGGAAGCAAGGCACTTGAAGAGTGGGACGCTAGTATAAAAATTATCCAGGTAGAGGTGGTAACCCTGGTCCAGCAGTGGGTGCACCAAATCCCACACAATTTTTGCATTAATTCCCAGTAAGGGGGGGCATTCTGGGGGCTGAATACTGCTGTCCTTCCCTTCATATATCCTAAACTTGTAGGTATACCCTGATGCACTCTCGCACAGCTTATAGATCTTCACGCCATACCTTGCCCTCTTACTTGGCAGGTACTGGCGGAATTGAAGCCTCCCTTTAAAATGTACCAAGGACTCATCAATGGAAATACACTTCTCGGGGGTGTATGCTTGGGCAAACCGGGCACTGAAATGGTCTAATAGGGGTCTCAGTTTATATAAACGGTCATAACTGGGGTCATCTCGGGGTGGGCACTGCTCATTATCAGCATAATGCAAGAAGCGAAGTATTGCCTCATAACGCATCCTGGACATGGCCATACGGTACATCGGGGTGTGGTACAAGATGTCCGTGCTCCAGTAGGTCCTAATGGACGGCTTTTTCAGAAGCCCCATGTTCAGGTGAAGTCCCCAGAACTTGCCCAACTCTGCTGCATCTACAGGGGTCCACCTGTTGGATTGGGCATAAAATGATGTGGGGTTCTTACTAATATATTGTTGGGCATATAAATTTGTCTGGGAGACCATTAGTTCTATAAATTCATCAGTGAAGAACTTCTTGAAAAAGTCCATCTCACTGAGCCCTGCCGTGTTAAATTTGATCCCCGGACTGCCCGTATACTCGGGGATTTGGGGCTCATAATTTTCTGGTGTGGGGATCCATATGGGGTCACTTCGCTCTGGGTCTTCAACTGCGACGGGGTCACTTCTCTCGGGGGTTTCAAGTGTGGTGGATGTCCTGGGACGTCTCCTAGGTGGTCCCTCCTCTTCATCACTAGATGAGGAGGTTGACAAATAAAAAAGAGTCTCACCATCCGACGAGTCTGTGTCGGAGGCAAGGAATGCATAGGCCTCTTCAGCAGAAAATGACCTTTGGGACATCTTTTTTTATTATTTGTGCGACACGTGTAATTTGTGTGATGAGACACGTGTATAACGTATACAGGAAAAAAATAAAAAAAACCCTAACTCAAAGCAATAAGATGCTACTTTTTTTTTTGTATTTTTTGTTTTTTTTTGAGAACAAGTGGCCTTCCCTAACACTAAAGCTAACTAGGGCGAGGGTTCCTAACACTAAAGCTAACTAGATTTTTTTAACTTCCCTAACGCTAAACCTATCTACGGCGACGATTCCCTGACACTAAAGCTAACTAGATAATTCCGAAATTCCCTGACACTAAGCCTAACTACGGTGACGGGTTCCTGACACTAAACCTAAACTAGAGTATTCTGAGCTTCCCTGACACTAAAGCTAACTACAGTGATAGATCCCTAACGCTAAAACTAACTACGGTGACGGATTCCTGACGCTAAATTCCCTGACACTAAACCTCACTACGCTTTTTGACTGTTCCCTGACACTAACTAACCCTAATACTAAACTAGCTAGATGATAACTTTCAAAATTTTTTTTTTAAATTTTAATACATTTTTATATATTTTTTTTTTATTTTTGTATTTTATAAAGAAGAAAAAAAAAAAAAATAATCCACAGGGACCAAAAAATGTGGCCCTGAAGACTAAGCAATGGTCAGTTATAGGTCACTGACCAAAAAACGGGGGTGACAAGGGGAACACAAGGAGGAGGAGGAGGACAGGTGTGGGAAGTGGATGGAGCAAGTGGGAAGTACAAAAAAGTAAGTTTTTGAAACTTTTTTCGTTTTTTTTTTAGCACAATTCTCCTACACAACCGCTCTGAACAAATCTCCTACGCCAACAGAGAAGTTCAGGGCGGGTGCGGCAGGATGTGGAGTCTGGGGCAGGAAATGATGTATGCGATCGCCGCTATTGGTTAGTAGTCACTAACTAACCAATAGCAGCGATCGCCGGGGCGGGACCACTTCAATTGGTCCCGGAGTATTGAGCTGTGATAGCGTGCTGTCAGAAACAGCAGTTATCACAGCTCAAGCACGCGCCGGGATTAAATGGCGCCGTGTTTACTCAGGTCAGTAATAGTACTGACCTGAGCGCGAACGTTCTACTTAGCAGGACGTACTATTACTGACCTGAGCGCGAAGGGGTTAATATATCTGTTATATATTCATGCCAATAGCAGAGCATCTTACAGGAATGTCACATATTATACTGTTCTTCTAGTTACTAAACCACAACTAATTTTGCTATACAAGATGGTTAGTCGCTTGATCTTGTCTTAACTCGATTCTGCTGATTTCCCAACATCATTAACAACGCTCTCCCGCTCTCTAACTACAACATTCTCTCCTTTACTATGAAAGATATTTTGTCTTCTCAGGCCACACCTGCCTATGACATATATAGAAATCTATGCTATTAGCACTAAGCAACTTGCTGAAACCCCAGTTTTCTTGTTCCATTTTGGCTTCTGAACATTACAATAAAACGCCTAAAAGTGCCCTGGACGAAGCAGCGCCCCCTACACGCTGAACTTCACAACAATGAAGATGGCGACCTTGGCCCACATCTTAAACTCGTTTTCTTCAACGGTGGCCTAGATGTGCCAACTGTTTATGGAGGAAACCACATAGCAGATTTCATCCACCATAAGTTCATGCTCAAAGCTTACAACTAAGCCTTCACCTATTTCACCTACCTTATCTCCACACATCTAATAATTCAAAAAGTCTCTTTAATACTTCTAACTCCCTCCTTTGCCCTAAAGAAGTGTACACGTCTATCACAGATCTCAGTGCTGAAGACCTGGCCACTCTTTATAAATGTGAAAATTAAAAACATCCGTCATGATATTATCTCACAGTCCCCAAGTAGCATCGGTCCTATTCCCTCCAACTTCCCTTCCATCTTTACTTTCAGCATTTGACTCAGTAACAGAAGAAGAAGGCTCCTCTGTTCCTCTCACCCTACTACCTGCAATAGTATACACCTCGTCCAGTCTCTCTCCCGGGCTGTCACTAGTCACCTAACTAAAATATACTGCTTCTGGTATCTTTACCTCTTTTTTTAAACATGCAGCTATTACCCCATAACTGAAAAAAAAACACATATTCATCTGCCCTGCGTTGCTAACTACCAACCTGTCTCCAATCTCCCCTTCATCCCCACCTTGGTACTTTGGTAGTAGGGAATCTGGCTTAGTCCTGTTCATCATCACAATGCCAGCTCCCTAACGGTCATGTGGTTTGAGGATGCTCAGACACATGGGAGTGGAGATCACTCTCGGTCATGTGGGACACTGTCGTAGCATCATCAAACAGAAAATACCTACCTGAACTTCCAGGGTCACATGATAGTCTTGTCAAATGGGGAATCGGCGCCCTAGAGGAAGAATTTGAGCTCATTTTAGGTAATTAGATGATTGGCAGACAATTTTCTTCTGCCAGATAACCCCTTTAAGGATATTGCTTAGCTATGGAGGGTGCAGATGTAACAGTTGCACCTGAGCCTAAGGGTATGTTCACACGGCCTATTTACGGACGTAATTCGGGCGTTTTTGCCCCGAATTACGTCCGAAAATAGCGGCTCAATAGCGCTGACAAACATCTGCCCATTGAAAGCAATGGGCAGACGTTTGTCTGTTCACACGAGGCGTAATTTACGCGCCGCTGTCAAAAGACGGCGCGTAAATAGACGCCCGCGTCAAAGAAGTGACCTGTCACTTCTTTGGCCGTAATTAGAGCCGTTATTCATTGACTCCAATGAATAGCAGCGCTAATTACGCCCGTAATTGACGCGGCGTTCAAGCGCCTGCACATGCCGTTACGGCTGAAATTACGGGGATGTTTTCAGGCTGAAACATCCCCGTAATTTCAGCCGTTACGGACGCCCTCGTGTGAACATACCCTAAGAGTTGTAGAGGGCCCAAATGCCCTTTTGCCACATAAGAAGTCACCACTAGCACATGGTAGGCGGGGGCCCTGTTATATATCTTCCACTGGGGCCGAAGAGGTTCAAGTCACGCCTCTCTAAAGGAATATTCCATTTGTTACTATTCCAACTACAGAACCGCTATGTTTACATGTGAAAATATGAGGCATAGGAGAGTGACCCTGAAATAATGAAGATTTATCGAAATGATATATTTCTTTACCCTTCTATAAAAGCTCAAAACGCTTCATACTGCAAAAGTTCTACAGCTATTCAACAATCCAAAATAAATATATTTTACTTGGAAAGATTATAAAGCCAATCTGCAGGGAATTGAAGTTACAAAATAAAGTTTATGTAAAGAACTGTCACCCTTGTCAAGGTTTCATCCAAGTCAATTGAAACTCAGCAAATGGGTATCAAATGGCAATACACAGCAAATAAATAGATGGAGATGTGGATCTCTGCAAGATACAGGGAGGTATCATTCTCTAGAGGTCACATGTGAACCAGATGTAATATAACTTGAAAGATATATTTAACAAGATGTTATGTGTTCATAAATAAAGATGTATGGCAATATTAAAATTGGAATCTTATAAACAGAAAGGAGATATTCATTCACAGTGTAATGCTCAAAAGAATATATACAGATATTGAACTTGGTATTATGTCTACATTTATAGGGATTTTGAAAGATAGAATCATTAAAACCTTATTTATTTAGTGGATAACCAAAAAATATGGAGAAGCAAAAATCCAATGGAAAGCAAGTATCAAACAACATTCCGAGAATAACAAATATAGACAATTGAGGTTTGAAATGTGTTGGTTTGCGCAGTAATGAGATGAGTAAATACAAAACTTCTACATGTTCCACAAGTCTAAAGAATGTAATTTCATTTTGATTATTTTTCCCAAGAATTGAATGCTAATTTGAATATGGCATACATTTTCAGACTAATCTAGGTGTCATTAAAGTTCCGAATACTTCTTTGAGTTGGGGCGCTTCAATTGGGTTTTCGGGTTTTAGGACCATGATCCTTTAGTTAGAATGAAAAACAGCTACAAAGAGAGTTTCTCACTCTGGAGGACCCAACATGTCCATGCACTACACAGATGGCCCATTGAATTTAATAGGATCTGTGTAATGCTCCATTTCTCCTTGGGGTGGGGGGGGGGACTGCAGGGAAATTTCACACTTTCTGCTGTGGTTACAGCAGATCACTGGGGATTACAGCTGGAGGACACTTTGTGATCATCTTATTCTTGGGAGACCTTTCTAACAAAAAGTTATCTTCAAATTGAATAACCCCTCCGGTCTTTACATTTGGGACCTGAAAGTGTTTTAACATGAAAGCAGGTTTTTTAAACATCCCATTCATGTGTTTTAAAATGTGTTGAACTCTTTTCTTCTTAAAAGGGTATTCCAATTAAAAAATGAAAAATGTTTTAGCATAACCCTGGTACCCCTACTTGGCAGGAGAACTGGGGTTTTTCATATACATTAGAGATCAGCTGAACCCAGCCACAAAAAGGAGGAGAATCGAATGAGAGTCGCCGCTTTTGTTCAGCTGTTTTTTTTTTACTACCCATAATCTGACTCTCTCTTGCTTTACCTCCTCTTTGCATCCAAGTTCTGCCAGGCTCTAACTAGGGATATGCCATAAATTTGTATTACTCTTTAAAGGGGTCCGCAGATGGTAGAACAAGTGGCCCCGGTACCAGTTCCTCCTGACTCACACAACTGCACTAAAGAGGAGTTTGAGTTGAGCATTGATGGAACTGGCACTGATGAGGCTCGAATGCAGAGGCGGTCAAGTACTCACAAAACTGGGACTGACTAAAATAGCATGCATGCTCGACGGTTACTTTATTTTAACATTTCCTAACTATGGTCAAGCAGGTAAGGAGGAACAGGGGACTCAATCCCAATCCTAGGGCTAAGTGAGGATCCCATTGGAGGGGTCCCCAGAAATCATACCTTTATGAGCTGTGCTGTGGATAGGTGATCAATGTATTTTGTGGAAAAACCCATTAACAGTGAAAATAGATTTGAGAATAATAGATAAGTGGTAAGAACTACATTTTAATTTTATGTTACCAAATAGCCTTAATCCATCCACACGTTATAAAGACACTTTCCAACATTGAATGTATATCTGAATAAATATATAGTGTTGTTCCACCTTCCTGAGAGTGGCCATAGCCCCACTATATAATCGATTTTTTTTCATTACCATGAGGACCGATGAGGACGGCAGAGCCGGAGATATTGTTCGACTTACTCCAAAAAATAAATTAGGGAAGAAAAATGGGGGTGGTCAGGCTGTAATTGATAGAGGTTAAAAATAGACGCAAATTAATGAAAAGGGAAAAGGGATTTTAGCTATAATATTATTACATTTTCGATGAAGAACTTTGTTGTAGATTCGCTCTACTTTTGCTTTCTTGCGGAGATAATTCCAAATACATTGTTCAGTTCCACTCCATGCAGGTGTATAACTCATTTGGCCAAGTCTCAACTTAAATTTAAAGAAGAAATATTGAGATCCATCTTTCTGTATATATGTATATGCTTTTATTCTTAGAGTTTATATTTCACAGTTATAGTTACTTATCAAGGCAAGCATTCCGACGTGTCAGTGTGATCTAGAGAAATTGTTTTTCGCAGTATGTTACAACATAAAGGTGAGATCTTAATGTGCCAGGCTTTTAAGAAAATTATATTTAGCATGAAGCAAAAAGAATGAGATGAACTCTGCTTACTGTGAAAGCCAAGTGCCACATAGCCAAAATGACATGACCAGGGAGCCACCTGTGTTTCCTGCAGCTTACAAGCACAATCATATCTAAAAGCGTTTTTCTAGGAAAGCCCTGACTTTTTGTTTATTTCACATAATAATAGCATTAAGATAATCTCTTTCATATCCAGTAAACTGAAAGCAATTTCAATGTATTTTACTTGTTTGTGCTGAAACTTCAGTTTTCTGTAGTTCTTTGCCTTTTGTCATCCTGTATTGTTACATAATTCCTCAGAAGATGTTACCTTATTATTATTTCACTTCTGATCCCTGTAGATCCTCTCTGGCATCTCACTATCTGGTGTTACCTATAACTTATATAAACTGTTTACTTCAAGGTCCATTGCTAGAGATGCTTAATGAATAGAATATAGAAATGCATAGCAAGCAATTTTTTATGTAATACTATTGTATGCACTCTAGTAATAACCCTACGGGCTGCTAGGAAATATTCGTCATAACTCATTACTAGTGCATATTGTGGCTTCATACAAACTCCAAGCGGTACAAAGCCATTACAAAGCAGTATATGGCGCCATACTTTCCCTCTGTCTGCCTACCATTTCATAAGGAGGTTTATTGGATCTGATTTATACAGAATCCAACAGAAAACTCTGCCATGCTCTATCTGATGCCATATTACAGAGTTATACTCTCCAATAAGCATTTTTCTAGGGGAGAATATCTCCATAATATAGTTCTTATGGGGGCACCATATAGTGGAACAAGGAGTGCCACGACTCTATATTAATGGTGTTGTCCAGTTTAAAAAACTCATTTTCATATACCCCATTAGGGAGTTCTGATTTAATTTAGGGGTAAACCTCTATTCAGAATCCTAATCCGCAGGGCCTGTTTTAGACAAAGTGTGGTCCTGGGCAAAGTTAAAAGTGGGGCCCCAAATGCTGAATTAGGGCCTGTTCACATCTGCGTCGGGGTTCCATTGGTGGCTTTCGTCAGACCTTTCCGTCAGTGAAACCGATCAACGCAAACCAAACGGAAACCATAGCTTCCGTTTGCATTAATATTGATTTCAATGTTAATGTTTCCGTTGCAAATGGTTTTCAATTGTCTCCGTTCTGTAAGGTTTCCGTTTTTTTCCGGCGGAAACAACTGTGCAGTCGACTGCGCTATTGATGAAGTAAAAAAATTGGAAACCTTATGGAACGGAGACAAACAGAAACCATTTGCAATGGAAGCATTACCATTGATATAAATGGTAATGCAAACAGAAGCTATGGTTTCTGTTTGCCTTTCCATTGATGGGTTTCTCTGATGGAAAGGGCTGACGGAACCCATGAGCGGAAGGGTGATGCTGATGTGAACACACCCTTACTGTATCAATAATGCAGTCAATTCAGAACTGCATCGCTGATTTCTAGCGCCTCCAAAAATTATCTATATACATATGCAGTTAATAAATCATACCACTATATCAGCTGAAATATTACCTGCATACTGTTACTGAACACAACTCACTCTTATAAGACCAATAATACCAATAATAACACAATATAAGGTCCAAATAATACCGCCACACCATAACCACATAGTGACTGAATAATACCCCCATACTGTTACTGATTAATATCACCCCATCATAACCACAGTGACTGAATAAAACCCCTGTACTGTTACTGAATAATACCTCCACATGATGACCACATAGTGACTGAATAATACCCCCATACAGTTACTGAATAATACCACATCATAACCACAGTGACTGAATAATACCACCATACTGTTACTGAATAATACTGCCACACCGTAACCACATAGTGACTGAATAATACCCCCATACTGTTACTGAATAATACCGCCACACCATGACCACATAGTGACTGAATAATACCCCCATACAGTTACTGAATAATACCGCTACACCATGACCACATAGGGACTGAATAATACCACTATACTGTTACTGAATAATACCCCCACACCATAACCACATAGTGACTGAATAATACCACTATACTGTTACTGAATAATACTGCCACACCATAACCAGTGACTGAATAATACCCCCATACTGTTACTGAATAATACCTCCACACCGTAACCACATAGTGCCTGAATAATGCTTTTTCAGCACCCTCCCCACCTATATCCCATCCTCTAAACAAACTCGTAATCCACATTGCCCCAGACAGTAATAACAATCCTTCAGTGCTCGACACAATAAAATTCCCCATCAGTAACCGTGCCCCCTTCGTGCCCTTTGTAGATTGTGTCACACACAGCCCCCTTGTGGATAGCACCACAGTCCTCCCCCTTCTATATAGTGCCACACAGCCCCCTAGTAAATAGTGCCACACAGCCCCCTTTAGTAGATAGGGCCACACAGACCCCCTTAGTAGATAGTGCCACACAGCCCCCCCCCCTTGTATATAGTGCCACACAGCCCCCCTTGTATATAGTGCCACACAGCCCCCCCTTGTATATAGTGCCACACAGTCCCCTTGTATATAGTGCCACACAGCCCACCTTCCCTTGTATATAGTGCCACACAGCCCCCCTCCTTTGTATATAGTGCCACACTGCCCCACCCCTCTCTTGTATATAGTGCCACCCATGCCCGGTGTCCCCTCCGTTGCTAGCGATGCCACCGGGTACGAGGGGGCCCATGCCGCCCGGCCCATAAATGTTATGGGCCAGACAGCATGGTCCCCCTCATGCCTTGGGACCCGTAGCAGCCGCGGGAAGGGGCCCTGGGCAATTACCCAGTTCCCCCCCCCCCTAACTACGGCCCTGCTCATCCTTTGGCCAAAGTGAAAATCGGGTAAAAAGAGCATCTCTCACTGTGGAGGACTTGTCCTGTCCTGCATTACACAGACAACCCATTCATTTGAATATGCACTGTGTCATACTGAATTTCCCCTGTGATTGTGCTGCAGGGGATTTGAATACATACTGATAGGTTTCCCAACAGAAATCTGGTTAGGAGTCCCAGCAGGGGGGACCCTTTGTGATTTTCTTATTGTCAAGTGACCCTACTAACAAGTAGGGATTGTCCAAAGCAAAGAACCCCTTTAATAAAGCGATAGGGACTTTGTATACATCTGTACAAACTCCATGCACATGGCATTATCATGTGCATGAGGCTTTACGCTAAATTGAGAATCCCTGATCTGGTGACTTTATTCTTCCATCTCTAATAGTATCTAAGGTCTTTAGTATCAATCCCCCAACCACCATCTGATTAAGATTGGAACAGACATAACTTCCCTGTAGAACATTACAACCTCATGAACCCGGAAAACTTGTAAATCTTGAATTGAACAATACATCACATATGTGATCTATACTCTGATCTTATCAATGCTTCACAGTTGCTTTATCAATGGATATCCATTATTATATTATTTCCCTTGTGTGATTATTTGTGTTTTTAATAAAAAAAGTTAATGATTAAATATAACATGTGTCCCGCTAAATGTGTCCATAGGGCTTCATTGTCAGATGGAGGCCAAAAGGCTATAATGGCCACCCATAGGCTGTAATGGTATCCGTTTAATGGATACATCATGAAAAGAGTCATGAGAGTGTATAACGCATCTGTTAAACAGATACCATTATAGCCTATGAGTGACGGATGCCACTGTTGGGCATCCATCACTGTTTAACATTTATGTTGTGAGCTTTTCCTGGCGTATACATCAAACGTAGGCCAAAAAAATGTGGTGTGAACATAGCCTTATTATCCTATGCTTAAATATATGGGGACATTTTCTTAGACTCTGGAGGTTTTATTTCAAATACCCACATTTTTCAGTGAACGGCTGAATGATTTGCATATTTAAATAAAACCAAATAACCAAATGGTGGCATTAGGGCACAGCTATGAACAGCGACTACAGCTTAGCCGCATGGTAGTCTAAGTTGCAACATACGTCTTAGGTAGTTTGACACACATCTCCTCAGGTAGCTTAGGCTGCTACACTAACCTTCCATTCTGCATTACACTGCAGCTCTGTGTGATCAGATTAATCATAGTGATCTAGACTAATCGAATTCGGTCCAAATTGCCCAAAAGTTCGGATTCTGCAAAATCCAGAACTTTTGGAGTTCGCGGCGCACTATTAGTGACAACTTGTTGTCCACCGTCAAGCGCCATCTACCATTGTGCTAAGCATTAAACGATTCATGAATTCATAAATAGACTTGTTTCCAGGCAAGCTCTTAGTTCCATTGGCTTTGTGTTCCTTCATGTTCATAAATCCCATGTTCCAGTAGCTCCATCATCCTAAGTCTCTGATCTTGTGTATTATAGTTCTATGCCCAACAAAGTTCTAAGTTCTGTGTTCTTCCATATCCCTTGGTCCCTCGTTCACTTAGCTCTGTGACCCTATGATGGTAAATTTCTATCCCTGTTCCTGAAGAACTGTTCTTTTTTATTCCAAGGATTTACCTTGTTACCAGGAAATTACCATTATAGACAATTATGATATATACTGTGGATATGCCATAAATGTCTGATAGGTGCGGGTCTCACCACATCAGCAAAATATTCGTCCCCTGATCGACCCTATCCATCGCATCTAGGCAAAGAATGATTGACGACGTGGTTGGGCATGTGCACATATCTCTTTACTCATTTCTATGGGATTTCCGGAAATAGTTAAGGAAGCGTGGGAGCCGTACCTACATTTATTGCATATCCGCAGTATATGCAATAAATGTCTAGAATGGGAACATTTCTTATGGTTCTTATTCTGCTCTTTCACATGGTCCTGCAGTTTGATTCTATCTCCCCTCTAATATGATTCCTGGCGTTATAATTGGAAATCTTTTTACATATATACTTTTAAAATAAAATGCATGTCTAGGTTAATGTCAGAATTACACCAACAATATCTGACAAAGAAACGTTATGTTCTATAAGGTATTCCTTAAATAAATAAACTAGATTTGTTTTATTATAAGATAATGAAATGAAGAGAGGTTAAATAAAGGGGCAATGTGTTGATCATTATCTGAACCAAGCAGATACTCCTTTCTGTAATCAAAGATAATTATATGGTTGGGTAAACCTGCTTTATTATTACACTATTATTGTAAAGAGATAACTAGTCATCTTATATAATGGCACCAGGTTTTTCCAGCAAGATTTTGGTAATGAATATATTGTTGCAGAGCATCTTATATTAAAGAGAGGTGCATATATACTATAAATGAATATATACATGCAACACAAATTAAAGCAGATGAAAACATAAAATATTCATTAAGAAAGCCAGGAAATCGCAGTAAATACAATGTTATTGTTCCCAGTGTAAAATAAATAAAATAATAATTTTGAAAATATGATCATGAACTTTTCATTCAACTACTAACTAGTTTCGAAAATGTGAAGAAGAAAAAAAAAGAGGTTAAACATAGACAAGCAGTGACAAATATTTTTAGAATCTAGAGAAATAGAACATGAAAGCAGCTCTTCACCTAAGTTATTCAAGAAAAAAAGATTCAAGTGGTTGTCACACCATTAAAGGCTATGGACACATTTTAGGCCAAAGATATATTTTTTTATTTAGTTGCATTTATTTTGGGCTAAAAATAATGGTTGTAATAGGTTTTCATGAAAAATTACATAGCAGAATGCCTTTCACTGTGAGATCCGACAGATGGGATGTCTGAGGGCTCAATTCAGCTTAGATCAGTGTTCAGGAGATGACAGGAGCCGCTAGAGATCGAGCCATAAGACTGCCCACTTGACGGACTTCACAGTGAACTGCATTCTGCGGCCTGCTATAGTATGTATTGGAATAAATGCAGGATGCGGAATCAAAACTGTTCAGAATTTTAATAAAAACTTATTCCCAAAAATATTTTTACCCCAAAATACATGCAATAAAAAAAATAAAATGCCCCAAAGGTGCCCATAGCCTTTAAATATCATATTCATTGTATAGATCATAAAAAAGAAACAATGATTGCCATTATCATACTTTTAAGAAAAACGATACAGTGAAGAGTTATGATATTTACTTACATAATATTGCGCCACCTGATGTATATCAATGTGCATGTCCACCTTATGAGCTAAGTGCTGGTGCAGACGCATGCTCAGTCACTCTCCCCACAGCCAGGTCTCTGCGCAGTGATCCTCTGTTCACTGCAGCACAGCCAATAGAAATAGCTTTCTGCCCTGCTTGTCAGGGAAGGAGCAGAGCCTATGCAGTGGCATGGCAGTATAGCTGAGGATACTCCTACGTCTAATTTTTACTATTGAAAAACTCTGTGTCTATGTTCTATAATACCACATTTCTCAGACCCAAAGCTATCAGAGAAGGGGTTATTCAGATAAGAAAAACACATTTATGCAACTGCTAGACAAGCAAATAAGTAACATTTAATTCAGTCCTTTTTGATCCTTGTATCATGCTGATTAAAGGGAGAGTGATACCACAAAATCATTGGTCTGTCTGGATGAATTGGTGTAGAGGCCAGAGGTGTAACTTCCTTGTCCCCAATGCAAAATCTGTAACTGGGCCCCCACCTACTAGGTGCCATTTATACTACTATGTAGCAGAGGGGCCCGGGTGTGACTGCTACTTCTGCACCCAAAATAGCTTGGGTTTAACTAAAACAGTTTGTGATGGCTATTAAAAATGCTGCTGATTTCTCAGGCAAATAATACCAATTTTTTTCAAAAAATTATATTGTGGGTTTGTCCCAGTTCCTTACTGCGCCCACAAGAATATATTATTGCGTGACATTTCAACAATAATTTTTCTTTAGCTGGGAAACACAGAACTTACCTATATTGCACATTACACTTCCCATCCTAATGCCTAAAATAAATATGACTTCTACCTATCTACAGTAATTGCAGATGACAAAATTGTGCATGCGGGTCTACAGTATTCTAAACAGTCATTTATTTCATCTTAGCTTTCAGTCACCAGGTCAGTTGACATATGCCTGTTCCCTGGAGACATTGCACTCCGCACCTCTACACACAGGCTTTCCTTCTAAAATAAAAACTGAAATACAGTCAAGTATTTATAAACTGTATCCGAGTAATAAAGGTAATAAGAGGCATTTGCCGTGAATCTACCTGGAAAACTGAAGCAATGTTAACACATTCTAGATTCTGGCAGGATTTTGGTGCAAATTCTGGACCTAAATCCAGACAGAATCTGTTACAATTCAGCCAGCAATGCATGTGAATGAGGTATTTTATAACCCATTTACAGGTTCAGGAAAATACCTGCGCAGAATACTGAAAGTGCTGCAGATTTTCAAGTCTCCAGCATGTTCATTATTGTCAGAAATCCGATTGTCAGTTGTGGATTTCTGCCACGGATCTTCTAAAAAGTAAACGGCGAAGATGCCTATGGCAAATTCATACCGTGTGAGCATAACCTAACGGAAAAGGACAAAATCTACTAAAAAAAAATTGGTCTTTGGGGTAATTGAAACTTTGGAAAATCTGTCTTGTATTGACATCACCACATGACCTCAAAAATACAAAACTTTTTAAGGTCAATGCCTTCCACAATTCTTCTCTAATTAAATTAACAATTCTGCATCATCTCTTCTTACAACTCTGTGTTATGCAGTTCCTTTGTTATTCCTCCTGAAAATGTATGAATGAAGTAACCACTGAGTGTTAGCAATCTTTTTGTGAATAGAGTATTTACTCACTCTGACATTGTCCAATTAGTGCAGACAGTGTTAGACTGCGTAGAGACATAAACTATGTGGTCACAAGCAGAATAGTAATGTCCATTTGTCAATTTATTTATACATTTCCAGGAAGAACAACAGAGGAATGACACAGAGTTCTAAGAAAATATGTTCCAGCATCGTCATTTCAAAGCGAATACAAGTATTTACTCAAACAGATGCGTCAGTAGAGCTGATAGGTCTTCTTTACATTAGAGGGGGCCTTTGGGCACTCTCAAGTCACCGGTCCCTGTGCAACTGCAAACTTTGTGTTCTTTTTAGTTACATCCCTCTGAGAAATTCCCTCCCCCCTTGACTCGTTCAAGTTCTAAAATCACATTAGTCGTAGTGTTGCTACCATAACAATAGTAATAATAATTCTAACAAACTTCCCCACTATGATCAACTACTGTTTATAGTGCTAGACAAAGCCTTATAAAGTTGTTACAAAAACAGAAAATCGTATTGTATAAAGTAGCTATGGCCCATTCCCACAACAAAGCCATGTGCCCAGAGCCAAGGTCCAAGTGCTGCCATATGGTGCCTCAATGTGGCACAGTCTACTCTACTAGAAGAAATAGTTCTAAGAGAGAATACCTTCATAATACGGCATGTAATCACATTTTTTTTCTCCCAGATTCCATACAAATTTGTGAAAAAATATCTTTATGTCCCTCGATATTAAATCGGAGGCAGACAGTAAAACTTTATAAGCCCAAAGATTTTTATGGGCCCTGTATTACGAATTCACAGGAGGCAGAGTACTAAATTGGAGATGGCATTTTATTTGGCAAGCACTTCCTGAAGGTCATTGGAAGAGGAATAGCCCTAAAGAGGACAACTGTTATTTAACTGATTGTATCATACCAGGCCAGCTTTCATGTAGAAGCTTTTACTGCGTGATTCCTTCATTGGAGAAAAAATAAGATTTTAAATAATATTGTCTGCCTATATTATTGTTTTTTATATCAAAACAATTATGTATATATTAACCTATGGGAATGTGTCATCTTATTTATATATATATATATATATATATATTTATAGAATTTAACTATTTATAGTATTTTCTATTAATATGCATTTTAATAACTTTTTACACTGGTAAATACATACAAATTACATTTTCCAGATTCAAACTATCCAAACTCTTTACTGCAGTGAGATGTAAAATAATGCACTGTCAATTATTAAGTAAAAAGTGCTTCACTTAATTTAATATGATATAAAAGTTTACATTGCACATTTGGCTTTTCAATTATTAAATCTATTTTAAATTATGAACTAGATGCCAAACACCTATTCATTAGCAGTTATCTTGACTGTGGATCTCATCGTGTCAAGTGCATACTAATAAATCCATCAAGTTAATCATTGATTTAAAAGAATTGTGAAAAGGTTTGAAATATCTTCTTCATTTAGAACCATAAAGTAGTCATTCTAAATCAGTAAACTGGTCAACAAGATGGATATATTTTTGTTTAAATCATGTAAAATATATAAAGGGACTTTGTATTCCTATGTATTCCTGTAATAAAAAGTGATGGCATGTCGCAAGAATGATCGGCGGGGGTTCGACCTCCAAGATGCTGACAATCACCTGAT
This sequence comes from Rhinoderma darwinii, assembly GCF_050947455.1. Taxonomy (NCBI): domain Eukaryota; kingdom Metazoa; phylum Chordata; class Amphibia; order Anura; family Rhinodermatidae; genus Rhinoderma; species Rhinoderma darwinii. The sequence continues at coordinate 42,044,880 of NC_134696.1, read as the reverse complement.
TGAAAGGTCGGAAGACTCGTTCACATTTTTTTCTTGACAGCTACATTTCTGTTCACCTGCTGTGCAAGGAACTGCAACACAGCTGCATTCAAGTGAAAATCTGGAAAGTTCTGTGGGGGTCTCCGCAGACAGATCCTCACTGGTCCGGAAGTTATTTCATATCACGGCCAAATGCCATGACTTCCAAAGGTGCAAAATCCTTTTAACTTCACTATATACTTTTTAAGTACATAGTAACATTGTATATACATATATAATACCATAGTATCCTATAGTGTTGGTTAAGAGGAAGGCAGAAAAACCAACCTCCCATGAAGTAGTTGCCAATTGCCTCATATTGAAGGGGAAAAAGTTCCTTCCAGACTAAAAAATGGTAACCAAAATAAATCCCTGGATCAGCAACTCATTTCCAGTAATTTAGTTCATATAACTTGTAATATTATTACTTTCAAGAAGTCTTACAGCTCTTACATTAACAAACTCCTTCTATGTTTGTATAGAAACCTTATTCCTTCTAGAAGTAGAGGATACCCCCTTGCTATAGTTACAGTCCTTGGTATAGATCATTAGACTGTTCTCTGTTCTGTCCATTGCTATATTATTATGATCTTGGAATTTATAACGGGATCATTCAGAGAGATTCGTTTAAAATGAACATTACGTGGTCAAAAACATCATAAATCCATGTACTTACTATGAGTAAAGATGTTCATCTTAGGCACAAACATATTCAAAGCCTGGTAGAAAATAGAAAGCCTGTGAGTCCTGCTTCTCCTGCTGACACATAATGATTGACAACCCTCTACTGAAACTTATAAAGAAAAAACTGTCAATCACCCTGTGTGGGCGGGGGAAGCAGGACTCACAGGCTTTCGCTAAGTCCTGGCAGTAGCTAAATATCCCTGAGATTAGCATCTCCCCCTCTATCTTATGCTGCCCTCAGATAGGAGACCTGGGAGATTTGCTTTAAAGACACTTTAAAAGGACTATTGGAGAGCTACATGTGCAGTAATCCTGTAATACTATGTTAGTATCAGATCTCTATGTCTCAATAATAACTCTGCAGGCTCTCAAATTCCTTTGCATTGCCCTACAGTCCTGGAAGCCAAACATAGGTTGCTATTTATTCTGCTGATGAATCTCCAGGCCAAAGTATCTGAAATTTGAACTTTTCAATAACAACATTTGTAAAGAATTTATTTTAAAGGGGCCCATCTGGTCTCATGACAAAATTATAAATGTGATGGGGTATATGAAGTAATATTACCTAGTGTCCTCCAGTTGCCCCCGTATGCCGTGGATACATTTTAGGTTCTTCTCTATCTCAAAATGACTATAGCACTTCTCAGACTTAGTGTAAGGGTATGTGCACACGAGAACTGTCTTTTACGTCTGAAAAGACAGACTGTTTTCAAGAGAAAACAGCTGCGTCGTTTCAGACGTAAAAGCTCCTCCTCGCATTATGTGAGGCGTCTTTGACGCCCGTAATCTTAAGCTCTCTTCATCGACTTCAATGAAGAACGGCTCAAATTACGTTGCAAAGAAGTGTCCTGCACTTCTTTGCCGAGTCAGTCATTTTACGCGTCGTCGTTTGACAGCTGTCAAACGACGACGCGTAAATGACAGGTCGTCTGCACAGTACGTTGGCAAACCCATTCAAATGAATGGGCAGATGTTTGCCGACGTATTGTAGCCCTATTTTCAGACGTAAAACGAGGCATAATACACCTCATTTACGTCTGAAAATAGGTCGTGTGAACCCAGCCTAAGACACACCCTCTGTTCACGGATTGGACAGAACTGCTCACATGAGCAGCTCTGTCCAATCCGAGAACAGTAAAAGTGTCTCCGACTCGTAGCCTAATAAGGCTTGCAGCTATTTTGGGACAATACAGAGGGGACTGTAAAACAGCGGATCCATGGCAGAGGGGCACAACTGGAGGGCACAAGGTAACATTACGCCATATACCTCATCATTTTTAAAATGTTGTCCCGGGACCGGAGGGTTGCTTTAAGTTACAGGTACTGGGACTACAGAGTTTGGAGAAGACTATTGCACACGGCCACGCACTTGTTAAATTCTAAGGAAACCAAAAAATCTTTAAAGGTATCAATGTGACCAATGGTGCACATACAATAGAAGTAGCCCATGATGCTGATATGAAACCCTTAAAGAAAGCGGCCTCAGCCTTGGTTAGTCCCATCTCCATTGCTATTGGGTGGCGAACACCTACACAAAGCACCCTTCTACAGAAAAGCTGAATTTTTACCAAACAAGGTGGTGGGGAATTGGCCCAAGAGTCCAGAATGGTGTGGAGAAAGAAACAAATACCAGCCCCTTCTGAGTGGCAAAACTCATCTCTATAAGTGGGGGCCAATTTTCATTTTTACCATGCCCCCCTCTTCTATGTACACCACTGAATGGGACTCTACTACTTGTTTATTGGTCCATTTTTAGTACTGACAAAGCAAAAATATGACAAATAAAATAGACTTGTGTAACGCTTGGCCTTGCCAGTCCTCTGGAAAATAAAGGTTAACAATATTTATAGCTGTGATGGGTTATATGACGTGTGGCTATTAATTCTTCTGTCAAACTATAGGCTCTACAGCTCAGAAAGGCTGAACATATGTCATTTATGTTTCCTTTAACCTTTTCCATGTTCAAAATGACAATCAAAAAACACAACACAATTCCAGAGTGTATTATTTCCAGTCAGGTCATGCAAGGTGAAAATAAGTAAATTTATGAGGTTTAATAAATATCAAAGGTGAATCAGGCATTTTCATATGGCTCCCACTGGACTGATGTATGATTAAAGTGTCTGGAAAGAAACCTCCCTGCAGATCCTCATATTAACCTTCGCCCAATATCTTCCTCCTCTAGTGAATGTAGGCCCAATACATTGAGTATATAAACTAAGAACAGTTAGAAAGACAATAAGCAAACAAGGTCCTCTGGATTAGGACCATATTAATACAGTCCCAGTCAGTTCTGACTACATGTAAATAGCCATGCTTGTACTGATCACCTATGACCATCATTTTAACATACAAATTAGGAAAAAAGCAATATTGGGTTAATTTCCTACCCAGTGGTCCAGTAGCTTACTGCCTTCCCCGGTGCTCCAGAGCAAAATCATAATAAGTAACCAAAGGGATCTACAGCAAAACTTTAAATAAGCCTCCACTGATCCTTACCACCTTCTGTGTGTAGATTATTATTATTATTATTATTATTACTATTATTATTATTTTTGTCTGTCTATTCCCCCTTTTCTATTTGTCCCAACAATCTGATTTCAATTTTTCATCATCCATAGTCTATAACTGAAATACATTTCTGGTTGGAGATGGTCCCTTTAGTTTCTGGGCACATAGCAGTTGTTTTGCCTGTAACCCTGGTCATAACACCCATGATCCATATACCTCAGTGATTCTGGATGTACAAAGTTTATCGTTATTGGAGATGGGTGGTTAATCCAAGGATATTTTCTGCTTGCCATATTTAGAGTCGGGAACAAAAATTTGGTGTCGGCTTCATGAGTGTTTTTGACTTCCTCTAGATCAACATTGCAGCAGAATAGGTTGAACTAAGTGGACTTATCTTTTTTTTTAACCTTACTACCGTAACTATGTTACTATGTAACACAATACCCTGCAGACTCGCTTAATTGCCATTTGATTAAGTCCCTCGTCGAAGGCAAACCAGCGGGTAATTTTACAAATGCAAGCTCGAAGAGATGTGAGACTGCAGGACGAGAGAGAACATCTGGGTCCAGGCAAAACTCAAAATCTGAATGAACCCTTAACCCGTTAGTGACCGGCCCATCGTGTTTCTACGTCGGTCACTAACGGGCCTTATTCCGATGCCATAGACTTTTTACGTCGCGGCATCGGAATAAGTAAACAGAGCAGGGAGCTGTCAAATCTCCCTGCTCTCAGCTGCTAGAGGCAGCTGAGGGCTGGGAGCGTCCCTGCTCTGCCGTGTGAGATCGATATTAGTATCGATCTCACACGTTTAACCCCTCAGATGCGGTGCTGAATAGCGAGCACCGCATCTGAGTGGTTTTGGAGAGAGGGAGGGAGCTCCCTCTCTCCCCCACCGACACCCGGCGATACGATCGCCGAGTGTCTGTGTCTCTAATGGCAGCCGGGGGTCTAATAAAGGCCCCCAGGTCTGCCTGGAGTGAATGCCTGCTAGATCATGCCGCAGGCCTAGCAGATGCCTGTCCGTGTTAAACGGACAGGCAGTAATACACTGCAATACAAAAGTATTGCAGTGTATTATAATAGCGATCGCAGAATCGCATATTATAGTCCCCTAGTGGGACTAGTAAAAAAGTGAAAAAAAAGTTTAATAAAGTTAATTAAAAAAAAAATGTGAAAAAAAATGAAAAACCCAGCTTTTCCCCTTACAAACTGCTTTACTATTAAAAAAACAAAATAAAGTTAAAAAGTTACACATATTTGGTATCGCCGCGTCCGTAACGACCCCGACTATAAATCTATTACATTATTTAATCCGCGCGGTGAACGCCGTAAAAAAATTAATAAAAAACTATGGAAAAATTGCTGTTTTCTGTGAATACTGACTTTAAAAAAATGGGATAAAAAGTGATCAAAAAGTCGCATCTACTCCAAAATGGTACCAATAAAAACTACAAGTCACCGCACAAAAAAAAAGCCCTCACACAACCGCATCGGCGAAAAAATGAAAACGTTACGGCTCTTCAAATATGGAGACACAAAAACTAATAATTTTGAAAAAAATGCGTTTTTACTGTGTAAAAGTAGTAAAACATACAAAAACTATACAAATTTGGTATCGTTGTAATCGTAACAACCCGCTGAATAAAGTTATTGTATTATTTATACCACACGGTAAACGGCGTATATTTAGGATGCAAAAAAGAGTGGCGAAATTTCAGATTTTTTTCTATTCCCCCCCAAAAAAAAGTTTATAAAAGTTAATCAATAAATAATATGTCCCCCAAAATGGTGCTATTAAAAAATACAACTCGTCCCCGCAAAAAACAAGACCTTATACAGCTATGTCGACGCAAAAATAAAGACGTTATAGCTCTTGGAATGCGACGATGGAAAAACTTAAAAAATAGCTTGGTCATTAAGGTCCAAAAGAGGCTGGTCATTAAGGGGTTAAAGTAGTTGTCTTATGGAGGCAACCCCTGTCCATATGCCTATTACGGACCTCTCTCTATAAACCAGAGCAGAGATTCTGCATTTGAATGCTATATTTCTGGTTGGCCTAGAGCCCCGGCCATCACCAAATCAGCGACATGGCTCCATTTTAAAAGGGTTGTCTTTGTTTTTTTGTTTTTTTATTAATTTAAATGCAATTGTAATAATCTTTTGGTCTCCAAAACTTCATATATAACTCACTTCATCCCCAAGTATCATGATATGTGCGTAAAAAAAAACAGTTCGCATATATCTGCATCCTCTGTCCTGTAATACTAATGAATAATTGTCTTTTCACAATTAATTTTCTGTTTTATGTGGGACTATCACAAACTATGTGAAGCATATGATCGCTTATCCAGCATAAGGAATGCATGTTTCTGCTTTCTCCTCTAAATGGTCCAGGTTTAATGTGTTATTATTTTATTTATATTATTTTATTCAAACCAATATATCATTAAATACTGAAAAATATTTTACAAAATGCGAAACTGAAGCATTGTATCTAAGAGATACTGTAAATCCACTTTAGTAAATAGGTGGCCTCTGAAAAAGCTTTAAGAATATGCAATCTAATTGAATCATTATTACATGGTGCCTCGAGCACATTTTAACAAATAGATTAGGCTGCATTGTTGTCTTCGGGAGAGCTTCATACTATTTTGGTGGCTTTGAATTACAATTATATACAGAGTGAGAATCTTCTTTATTTAGGGACGAAATCCCCCTTTGCTTTGATGCTAGGCAGACTTCAAAGCCGGGAAGAAAGCGTTGGATTTTTATTCAGGAGCGCCCTCTGCAGGTAAGGCTTAGTTATGGTACCATAGAAATATTGCAGTTTATTGTCAATTCTTCTTTGACTGTATTTGCAAGAAAATTTATGGAAAACAATTTCATGAGACGCATACAGTCAGTATTAAAACAATGCAGTCAGATGAGTCGCACATTGCTGAATGCCTCCATGATTTAATTCAGTAAAATAGTTTTTATTATTAAGTGATAGCTTTACATACAATGCAAAAAAATACCTTCATTTGAAATCATGTAAAAGTATTGCTATATTTCCTTTGAATAGTTCCCTGCGACTCTTCGCTGGAGTTGGGCGAGGTGAGTAACAAACCATCAGAAACAAACCATGGTTCTCTGTAGTAATCTCAGGAAGACTTGTGAAGTTAGAGCGTAAAACTGAGGCCGGATGCACGTGATGCGTATTACGTGCGGATTTGCCACGTGGATTTTCCTGTGGCAAATTCGCAGCATAATACAGTACCAGCAAAGTAAATGAGATTACATGCAATCTCACCTACGCGTTGTGGATTTTTTTTCTGCACGTAAATTGACCTGCGGAGCGTATTTTAACCCCTTCCCATTGTAAACAACTTTCAGATTTTCATTTTTGTTTTTTCCTCCCCACGTTCCGGAAGCCATAACATCTTTATTTTTCCATCGATATAGTCCTATGAGGGCTTGATTTTTGCGGGACGAGTTGTAGCTTTTCATAGCATCATTTATTTTGCCGTATAATGTAATAGGAAATGGCAAAAAAAATAATTTGTGGGGTAGAAAATGAAAAAAAACAGCGATTCCTCCATGGTTTTTTGGGCGCCGTTTTTATGGAATTCCCTGTGCCATTAAAACAACATGTTAACTTTATTCTGCGGGTCAATATGATTACGGCGATACCAAATATATATAGTTTTTTCTATATTTTACTACTTTTACAAGTAAAAACCGAAGTGTAAAAAAGAAAATTTATTTTGTCGCCAAATTCCGAGAGCCATAACTTTTTTATTTTTCCGTCGATTAAAGAGGCTCTGTCACCAGATTCTCAAATCCCTATACCCTATTGCATGTGATCGGCGCTGCAATGTAAAAAAAACGTTCATTTTTGGCCAAGTTATGAGCTATTTTATATTTATGCAAATGAGCTTTGAAATGGACAACTGGGCGTTTTTTTTTTTCGTTATGTCCAACTGGGCGTGTATTGTGTTTTTAACTGGGCGTGTTTACGTGTATGACGCTGACCAATCAGTGACCAGTCAGCATCATACACTCCTCTCCATTCATTTACACAGTTACTGTTATCTACATTGCAGCGCCGATCACATGCAATAGGAGATAGGGATTTGAGAATCTGGTGACAGAGCCTCTTTAAGTGGTATGAGGGCTTATTTTTTGTGGGATAAGCTGTAGTTTTTAATAATACCATTTTGGTGTACATGCGACGGTTTGATCACTTTTTATTAAATTTTTTTGTGGGAGATGAGGTGACAAAAAAATAGACATTCTGGCGTTTACAATTTTTTTTTTTTTACGGCGTTCACCGTGCGGGTCAAATAATGATATATTGTAATAGTTCAGACTTTTACGGTCGCGACAACACCAATTATGTTTATTTATTTAATTTTTTACTATGCTCTAGGGGGAAAATGGGAAAAGGTTTTTTTTTTAACTTTTAATATTTATTTTTTTTGGACGCAAAAAAAAACCTTCATTTAACTCATTTTTACTTTTTTTTTTAGTCCCCCTAGGGGACTTCAACCAGCTTGCACGATATACTGCAATACTAATGTATTGCAGTATATCGTGATTCTGACAGGCAACTATTAAGCCCTGCCGGAAGCAGGGCTTAATAGGTGTACAAAGATGGCAGACCTGGGGGTCTTCATTAGGCCCCCAGGCAGCCATAGCAACCATCGCCCCCCCTGCGATTGCGTTACGGGGGGGCGCAATGAGCTGTTAGAGGGGGCTGCCCCCCTCTTTCTAACGATTTAAATGATGTGGTCAGTATTGATCGCGGCATTTAACTAGTTAAACTAGCGGGATCGCGCTCGAGCGCGATGCTGCTAGTTACTCTGAAGTGTCGGCTGTAACATACAGCCGACACCAGCATCATATGGAGCGAGTTCACTCTGTGAGCCCGCTCCATACTTCCCCTACCGGGCTATGACGTAACTGTATGTCATATGTCGGGAAGGGGTTAAAATCTGCAGCATGTCAATGTCTCTTGCCTTTCCGCCTGCGTACTGTATCTGACTAGTTTCTTAAAACAAAATGCACCTAAAAACGCTTCATAAAACACACTATTAGGTGTGGGTTTTACCTGCAGAATTGCCTGCGTTTGCCTGTGGTTTTGATGCACATTTTCTGAACCAAATTACCCAATGTGTGCATGTAGCGTTAGGCCCTGTTCACACTAAGTTTTTTTGCAGGCGGAAAAATGTGATTATGATCAGATTTTGACCTGCCTGCACTCTATTTGCGGCGTTTTTTTTTGGGGGGGGGGGTTTCGGCCACGGCCATTAAGCGTGGTTGGCAAAAAAACACAGTGAAAACCGCTTTCTCGGCATCCCATTGATGTCAATGGGAGGTCAGAGACGGAAACGCCCGAATAATGGGTATGAAATCAATGGGAGGCGGTTTTAGCCGTTTTTTGGCACGGTTTCTGAGTCAAAAATGCCTTAAAAAATTCTGCGTGAACAGAGGAAAATCCTGGAGTAAAACTTGCTGTAATCTACTAAAGAACTGCAATTTAGAGGAACATCAAAAACAATAAGACAATGACTGCAAACATAAAGTATATGGGAATACCTTAAAACAACAATGTATATGTTGTGGAGTGCCTATGTCCGACCCAAAATTAATAGAGAAGTTTTATCAAAACCTAATAGTATCTCACGGTCCCCATGCAACATGACAGAAATGTAATAATTTTGGAAATAAATCTAGAGATAATTACATTCTCCACAAGTATAGGACTGATAGAGCAATATCCACCCAAAATGCTGCTACTATAAAATATTGAAAAGGGGGAAAAGTAGAGCATACATTTTGGTGTTAAATAGTTGTAACTAATATAAATCCTTTTTTTTAGAGTTTTTTTTAATCCGCCGTAATTTCATGACAGGGATATTTTTTGGGGGATAAATAACCAGATATGATTTCCCAAATTTGGTAATGTGCTACTTTAACAGCAGAGTTTTTCTTATTATTACATTTGTTACTCATTTTTTTCTGTTCTTTTGTTTTCTTCTTTATGTGACTTTTGTACCTTTTTCTTATACGAATAGTCTCTTATTTCTTGGAGTTACTGGGATTAAAATTTAGAAAAACAAAAAATGTCTCCATAAAATGTAAACCACTTAAAGAACCCCTTAAAAGGATCGCCCCATCAGGACAACTCATCCCACATACTCTACTAGGGCATATGGACATCATAGAGGGGTCTCCTATGAGGCTCCTGACTTATGGTGACCCCGTATCACACAGCCAGCCATTCAGTTGAATATGTGTCATGCTGGGACAGACACAGACAACTGAGGGATCCTGTGCAAAAAACTATGAGTGACATGTGGAGAGTGTGGGGCCCCCTCCCCCTCTGGGCCCCTCTTGCAACTGAGCAAGCTTCACAGGTTTATGTCCACCCCTGGATGCCGGCAGTGTCAGATCAGCTGCTTATGTCTGGGGCACACTTCAATCCTGCACACCGAACATATAGGCCAAATGTGATGTAAAACAGCGGTCCCCAACCTTTTTTTAACCAAGGACTAGTTTCATGCAATACAATTTTTCCACAGACCGGCGGGGAGTGGGGGGGGGGGGGGTTCACACATAGCATAAATACTGCAAATTTTCCGTAAAGGAATTAGTTGCGGAAAATCCACAGCATAATACAGTAGCAGCAAAGTGGATGAGATAAAACAAATCTTATCCACACGCTGCGTAAATACTACGTTTGTTATGAAAACACCTGTTCCTTTAAGGTCGCTATGACAACCTGTCTAGCTTCTGGGCGGTTCTTCTTTTGCTTTGAGCCTATCTCTCTTCTCTGTCCTTCTGCCAATCAGCTGTGGGCTTGTATTTATATCTGTCTCTTCCCACCTGTCTTTGCTTGTGAATCTTCCTGTTTCCTGGTCAAGCTCCTGACTGCATGTCTAATTTCTGGACCTTGTGTATACTGACCTCGGCTTGTCTCTCGTTAACCCTCTGCCTTCCGATTCTGATTATCCGCTGCCGACTGGCTTTGACCGTGGCTTGTCTGATTACCTCTACTCCGTTTCTGGACATTCAGTTAAACTTCTGGCTGTCTGGTTTCCAGCTCAGATTTGCCTGCACTGCACATCTTTTCCAAAACTGCATTCTGCAAAGACAACCTGGATTCTAAGCAGCAAAGTTCGTCTCATCTTGCGGTCAGCTCTGGCGAACACCTTAGGATAGTTGGCGCCCAGTGCGAAATTTTCTTTCAGCGCCCCACCCCATCATAAAAAAATTGGACAATAAAAAAGTATAATGCCTCCACACTATGCCCTTTATAGTGGTCCACACAGTATAATGTCCTTTATAGTGGCCCCACACAGTATAATGCCCCCTTTACAGTATAATGCCCCCCATAGCTGCCCCATACAGTATAATAATAATATTTAATAATATAATATATTCTAACTCCTTTAAGGACACAGTATAATGCCTGCTAAGTGCCACACCCATTATATTGCCCCCTGTAGTGCCCCTACACAGTATAATGTACCCTTAGTGGCCCACACACAGCATAATGCACCCTTTAGTGCCCCCACACAATATAATGTCCCCCATTAGTGCCCACACACATAATGTAGCCCAATCACCCACACACAGTATAATGCCCCTTTTAGTGCCTACCCACAGTATAATGTCCCCCAATTGCCACCACAGTATAATGCCCACTTTAGTTGCGCCATACAGTGTAATGTCCCCTTTAGTGCCCCACACAGTATAATGCCCCGTTTAGTGCCTACACACAGTATAATGTCCCTTAAGTGCTCCTCACAGTATAATGCCACCTTTAGTGCACACGCACACACACACACACACACACACACACACACACACACACAGTATAATGGCCCCTTTAGTGCCCCCACACAGTATAATGCCACATTTAGTGCCCCCACATAGTATAATGCCAAATTTATTGCCCCCACCTAGTATAATGCCTCCTTTAGTGCCCCCACACAGTGAAATGCCCCTTTAGTGCCCCCACACAATATAATGCCCCCTTTTGCGCCCCCACACAGTAGAATGCCCACTTTAGTGCCCCCACACAGTAGAATGCCCCCTTTAGTGCCCCCACACAGTATTATTCCCCCTTTAGTGCCCACACACAATATAATGCCCCTTTAGTGCCCACACACAGTATAGTGTCCCCTTTAGTACACCTATAAAATATAATACCCATTTATGCCACCCCACACACAATATAATGCCGGCCACCTTATGTCCCTATTATCAAACAGTACAGTATATAATTATGCATTGCCCACCCCGAACGGTATACAGACCCCCTTATGTTATATAATGGCCCCTTATGCCTCCCACTGTGCCAATGTTAATATATATATATATATATATATATATATATATATATATATATATATATATATATATATATATATATAAAAAGGCTGCCTTATGCCTTGCAGGCAGCCTAGGGACTCGACAAATGAGCGTTGGTTGATTGTACTCACCGCTCGTCCGGGTCCTTCTCTATACTGGCCCCCGGCGCTGCACTGTGACACAATTGTCATGTGACACGTCATGTGTCTCTTTGCATCGCTGGGCTCTGGCGTCATAATAGAGAAGGAGTGCCTGGGCGGAAAGGCAGGTGCTGAGTCGCCCAGGCGCTTCCAAAATACAAGCATGGGAAAGGAGCCAGTGCAGCGCCGCCTTCCACCTGCGGGAGTGATGCACCCTGTGGCATGTCACAGGTCGCACACCCCAAAGGCTGGCCCTGCAGTAGCCTTAGATTCTGTAGACCAGAGTGGTTATGGATTAGAGGTTGCAGGTTTACGCTCTCTCCCAGCAGACTCCAGCAACCTTGAGGTATTGCTCCACCGACATTTACATAACAGCAGTGCAGAGTTTTATTCCGCAGCATGTCAATTGTATTTGCGTAAACGCTGCTTATTTGTTGCGCGTATTCCCCATTGAATTTAATGGGGAGGTAAAACCCACAACAAATACTGTAGCAGTTGTTGTGTTTATTGCAGAAAAAACGACATATACTTACTTATAAGTATATCTTATACTGACTCAAAAGTCTGTTTGTTCCTCCAGGCCGGCCTCCTGGGATGATCATTTATCCCATGTGACCAACTGCAGTCAATCACAGGCTGTAGCAGTGGTCACATGGGATGAAGCGTCATCCCAGGAGGCCGCCCTAGATGACGTCAGAGGGCCGACCTCCTGGGATGATGCTTCATCCCATGTGACCTGCAGCCTGTGATTGGCTGCAGCGGTCTCCTGGGATAAAACATCATCCCAGGAGGCCGGCCTGCTAGCAGGCCAGCTGAATGCTCAGCAGTGGGCATTCCGGACGAAGAACTGCACCACAATACCGGGCCAATGGGCAGATACTATGGTCAGGTACTAAATGATCCTCGGCCTGGTATTGGTCCGCGGTCTGGTGGTTGGGGATCACTGTTGTAAAAGAAGCGTAATTCTGTATATAGATATATGTAGATTTATTTTCTGCTGTTTCTATAGCACCAACATATTCTGCAGTACAGTGCTGTACAGAGAACAGAGATTGTCATCAATCAGATCAAGCCTCAAAGGAGCTCACGATCTAGTTTCCGTATTTTATTCACATATATACACTAGCATGACGGCTTGTGTTTGACCATATCCCGGCCACCTGGCGGCAGCTACATGTGTCCTCAGCCTCAGAGCTTATTAGCAAAATCCTGGTTATTAGGTCATTATATTTGGGTGTACATTTGACAAACTATTTTACAGACTAAGGCTACGCCTAGGCTTTTTATCGCTCTAAAGTAGCTGTCCGTAGAAAAGCATGGAGAAGCTTGAATATCATTTCAAAATGACACCAGTCAAGCGAGTCACTAGCCATTTCCTTTTTGTTATGTCTACATGCTGGGATTTCTGAAACATTTTCAAATGTAGTAGCTACGTTCTTCCTTTATAGAATAACATGAAAAGAAGATGATAGATAGATAGATAGATAGATAGATAGATAGATAGATAGATAGATAGATAGATAGATAGATAGATAGATAGATAGATAGATAGATAGATAGATGATAGATAGATAGATAGATAGATAGATAGACAGATAGATAGATAGATAGATAGATAGATAGATAGATAGATAGATAGATAGATAGATAGATAGATATTAGATAGATAGATAGATAGATAGATAGATAGATAGATAGATAGATAGATAGATAGATAGATAGATAGATAGATAGATAGATAGATAGATAAGGGATAGATAGATAGATAGATAGATAGATAGATAGATAGATAGATAGATAGATAGATAGATAGATAGATAGATAGATAGATAGATAGATAGATAGATATGAGAGATAGATGATAGATAGATAGATAGATAGATAGATAGATAGATAGATAGATAGATAGATAGATAGATAGATAGATAGATAGATAGATAGATAGATAGATAGATAGATAGATGATAGATAGATTCACCTGCAAAAAAAAAAAAAATATGAACAGTTACCTCTTTAAGTATCTAATATCTGTCTATTACTTCAGAATATATCTCATTGCATACATGAAACATTGGAGTTATTTACTTGCTATGATGAGATGAAGTGACCTGTCTGGGTGACCTCCAATAACTTTTCTCTGCACTAGATCATTGCTTTTCTTATTTATTTCTTAGCAACAGAAATTGAGATTGGTTTAAAATAAAAGCAGTTTAATATGGGGATGAAAATGGGAAATAGAAGGAGTTTGACAGAATGGAAACAAATTTATGGATACAGAAAACATTTAAATAATAATTTGGAAAATTATATTTAATTTTAGATAATATTTCTAAGTGTTGTCATGAAAGAAAAGATACACGTTGCTTGAGATAGTAGCATTTTTATTTCTAGAATGTAAGAGTACAGAGGTATTTTAAGTATTAGAAGTATTAAGGAATATTGCTTATTTTCACAACCATCCACCATTTATGTAGCGTTTCAAGGATATTATAACAAGAACACATAATCCAGCGTTTAAGATTAAGTCAGAGATGTTTTTACTGGTTGTTTCATTATAATATGAAAAGATCAAAATAATCTTAAAAAACAACCACTGCAATAAAATAGAGAAAAAAAATATTTGTTTTATAGTTTCTAAAGTGGGTGTATCTTTTATTCTATTTTCTGTACATGACTATAGGGGCAGCCATCTTGCCGGAGCTGTGGCTCTGAACTGTAAACAGAAGTTCATAAATTTGTTCTACAGCAGCCACATGGATATAAGAATCCTCAGTCAGAAATGGAGTCACTGACATCTATAGTAGAGTGTTATGGGCATGGTCTGTGACAAGTGCAGAGGTCACTGTACAGGAGAAGTGGTGAGGTGGGTTCATCACCTGTTGTCAATGGCCTGATCCTGTGTTATCTGCCTCCAGCTTTATAAAAGAGGTGTTACCTTTCATTGTAATCCTGCCTGTGATGATAATGAGATGATTGCTGAAAAGTGATCTCTACAGAACAGAAAGTGTCAGTCTATTGTGAGGCTCAGTGGCACTATCTACAAGGGAGGTGTGTGTGGCACTATCTACAAGGGAGGTATGTGGCACTATCTACAAAGGGGGCGGTGTGGCACTATCTACAAGGGTGTGTGTGTGGCACTATCTACAAGGGGGTGGCAATATCTACAAGAGGGTGTGTGTGGTACTATCAGCAAGGGGGGTATGTGGCACTATCAGTGGCGGTTTATCATTAGGGCGGTTCGGGAGGCCGCTCGGGGCCCAAGACTCCTGGGGGGCCCATGGCCGACCGAACCACACATGATCGCACGGCCCCCCTCATGCCCGGTGTGGCGTTGCTAGCACCGGAGGGGGCCCCGGTGCTAGCGGCAGCCACATTCACACATCAATGAAAAGTTACTATAGTAACTGGGGCCTATGTAATAAACTACACGGGCCCCTGTTACTATAGTAGCTGACAGCACTTACCCCTCCTCTTCCTGGAGCGCATCGGAGGTTCTGACGTCACAGCGCTGTGCGCAGCGCATAACGTCACGATGCTATGCGCCGCGCACAGCATCCCGACAGTTGATGGAGTGAGGACCAGCGGCCGTGGAGGAGGTAGAGGAGGTAAGTTTAATTTTATTGTCTTGCTGATGGGTTGGGGTCAGACACCCGGGACACCCGCCAATCAGCTGTTTTGAAGGGGTTGCAGCCGCTCATACGAGTGCTACTTCCCCTTCATTCCAGTCACTTTCTCACACTGAATCGCCGACACAGACATGTCAGCGATTCACAGTGTGAGCAAGTGAGGGAAATGAAGGGGAAGCAGCACTCATACGAGTGGCTGCAACCCTTTCAAAACAGCTAATTGGCGGGGTCCCGGGTGTCTGTCCCAAACCCATCAGCTATTGATGGCCTATACTGAGGATAGGCCATCAATGTTTAGGGACTGGACAACCTTTAAAGCCTACCATGTGTTAGGCTTAGATACAGGGCCCCAGCTTATACTGCGTAAGAATACTGTCTGCTGGACCCTGTATCTAAGCCTACATTATGCTTAGATACAGGGTCCAACAAACAGTATCACACATGCACATGGGCCCTGTATCTAGGGCCCTGTATCTAAGGCCCTGTTCACATCACTGCTGCCCTTCCGCTGAGGGGTTCCATCTGGTTAACCCCTCAATGGAAATGCAAATGGAAACCTTAGCTTCCGTTTGCATCACCATTGATCTCAATGGTGATGGAAACTTTGCTAAAGATTTCCATTTGGGGGATATTAATTTGTATCTATAGGGGGCTGTGTGTAACGCTCTCTACAGGGGGGATGTGTGATATCCACAGGGGGCTGTGTGTGACGCTATGTATGGGGGGTGTAATATCCACAGGGGCTGTGTGTGGCACTATGTACAGGGGGCTGTGTGTGGCACTATGTACAAGGGGCTGTGTGTGGCGCTATCTATGGGGGGTGTGTAATATCCACAGGGGCTGTGTGTGGCACTATGTACAGGGGGCTGTGTGTGGCACTATGTACAGGGTGCTGTGTGTGGCACTATGTACAGGGGGCTGTGTGTGGCGCTATCTATGGGGGTGTGTGTAATATCTACAGGGGGCTGTGTGTGGCACTATGTACAGGGGGCTGTGTGTATGTGGTGTTTTACAGTGTGTGGTATTATTATATTCAGGCGCGCAGTGTTTGGTGCTATTATATATAGGGGTACAGCATGTGGCACCATGATAACTTTATTTTAATTTATAGGTGTGGAAATGTTGGAATAGTGAGGAGTCAAAGACATCTGAGTGGCAAATTCTGCAGAAATCAGTCATGGCCGGGAGAAGTCGTCATGTGCTCTGGACCGGATGGAGAAGAAAAGAGGAAAAAAACTACTAGAATCTGAGACGTCATCACCTGTGAGTCACTACATTTATAGAGAATCTGTCACCTCTCCTGACATTTTTATTATAGGAAATCCTTGTATTACACAAAAAGTTTTTCTGCAGTCCAGGACTGATAGACAATTCCCCTTGTCAGAAGGATGTGTCCCTGCACAGTGTGATCCTGTCAGTATGTAGGGACACAGCCCTGTGACAAGGGGAATACGTAACACCCATTTGTTAATGCTTGCCCAAAAAGGTAGTGTTAAGAATAGTTACGGCGCGGCAGGGCGGCGGTGCGCAAGGGGGGCCCAAGTTTGGGTAACAGCCCAGGGCCCATCGTCTACTTAATCCGCCACTGGGCACTATCTACAGTTAGGTACAGAATTATTAGGACAGTGACACAAGTTTTGGCATTCTAGGTGTTAACAAAAACATATTGAATATACAGTTATATAATCAATATGGGCTTAAAGTGCAGACTCTCAGCTTGAATTTGTGGGTATTCACATCCAAATTTGAGGAAGGGTTTAGGAATTACAGCTCTTTAATATGTAGCTGCCTCTTTTTCAAGGGACCAAAGGTAATTGGGCAATTATCTCCAAATCTTTTAAATGGGCTACATGGGCTATTCCCTCGTTAATCCATCATCAATTAAGCCAGTAAAAGGTCTGGAAATGAGAGATGTGTCACTGTCCAAATAATTCTGGACCGAACTCTACATGGAGGGTACGGCGATTTAAAATTTATATAGTTTTTTGTTATACACAGCCTGGCTCCTGCCCCAACTGCCGGAATCGAAGCGCGCTCCGATTCTGGCAGTTTAACCTATTACATGCTGCTGTCAATAGCAACAGCGGCATCTAATGTGTTTGACAGAGGGAGGGAGCTCCTTCTGTCACCCCATCGGTGCCCAGGGCTGCCTTATCAACTGCCTATTAGGCCATGCCTAATAGATTTCCTGTCAGTTTTAAACTGACAGGCAATAATGCTTTGGTATACTAAGTATACCAAAGCATTATATAAATGATCAGCAGATAAAACACTTTTTTCCCCAACAGGTTGTTTTATTTAGTAAAAGTGTAAAAAATAATAATAGCATACACATATATGGTATTGCCGCAATTGGAACAACTCAAGCAATAAAGTTAATGCATTAATTAAACCGCCGGGTGAACGGCGTAAAAAAAAAAACCACAAAAAAACCACATCAAAATTCCTTTTTTTCTCCCATTTCCCACATAAAAAATTAAATAAAAGTTAATCAATAAGTCCCATGTACCACAAAATACTACCAATGAAAACTACACCTTGTCCCGCAATAAACAAGCCCACATATGGCTACATCGACAGGAAAATTAAAAAGTTACAGCTCTTGAAATGTGGCGAGGCAAAAACAAGTAATTTTGTTTATTTAAAAGGGCTTTTATTTTGCAAACATAGGAAAACATAAACTTTTACATATTTGGTATCCCTGTAATCGTGCCGACCCATAGAATAAAGGTAACATCTTATTTATGCCGCATAGTGATAGGCGTAAATTTCTAACGTGAAAGACAATGCTGAAATAGCTGTTTATTTTCAATTCTTTCCTAAAATAAAGTTAATAAAAGTTAATCAATATATTATATGCACCTGAAAATAGTACAGTTAAAAAGTACAACTCGTCCCGCAAAAAAACAAGCCCTTATACGGCTATGTTGATGGAACAAAAAAAAAGTTAGGACTCTTAGAATGCGACAGTGTAAAAACAAAAAATAATCTTTGGTCATTAATGTGCAAAAGGGCCTGGTCATTAAGAGGTTATATAACGTCATATTATAATAGTTTGGACTTTTACGGATGCGGCGATACCAATTATGTTTAATTTTTTCTTTTTACATTACTTTAAAGGAAAATGGGAAGAAGGTTTTGTTTTAAATTTTTATATTTTTTTGTATATTAAAAAAAACGTTATATCACTGTTTTTGACATTATCTTTTAGTTCCTGAAGGAGGCTTGAATACGTAAGTGTTTGATCATTGATACAATACACTGCAATGCCTATGTATTGTAATGTATTTGCATTGTTACCGGCTCTTATTAAACCCTGCCTCTAGCATGCCTCTAGGCCCTGCAACGAGCGTTGATCAATGAGACAGCTCGTTGATCGGCGCTCGTTTGCTCCTGTCACAAGGAGCTATGGATGGGGACGAGCAGTCGTTACTCCGATCGCTCATCCCCATACATTATCAACATGTTGTCAGCAGATGAATGAGCGTTTGTTCGTTCATCTGCTAATCGCTGCCCTTTTTACACAGGGCAATTATCGCCAACAAGCGTTCCATGAACGCTTGTCTGCCCGATAATTGTCCAGTGTAAAACCCCCTTAAGCCTATAGCATTAGGAGATTGTGCCACTCTGTGTGTTCTGTAACTGGCAAGATTTTGTGCCTCTTTTCAATCATATACTACTTTTAAAGAGGCTCTGTCACCACATTATAAGTGCCCTATCTCCTATATAAGGAGATGGGCGCTGTACTGTAGGTGACAGTAATGCTTTTTATTTAGAAAAACAATCTATTTTAAACCACTTTATGAGCGATTTTTAGCTTTATGCTAATGATTTTTTTAATGCCCAAGTGGGCGTGTTTTACTTTAGACCAAGTGGGCTTTGTACAGAGGAGTGTATGACGCTGACCAATCAGCGTCATACACTTCTCTCCATTCATTTACACTGCACTAGCGATATAGTTATATCGTTATGTGCAGCTACATACAAAAGCACTAACATTACTGCAGTGTCCTGATAATGAATATACATCACTACCAGCCTGGACGTGATGTTTATTCAGAATCCTGACGCTTCTGAATCTTTTCTGTGAGATTCCAGCAAGGCAAGCGTAATCTCGCGAGATTACGTTTGCCTTGATGTAAATCTCACAGAGACGCTACAGACATGTCAGGATTCTGAATAAACATAGTCTGTGTGGGCTTTATACTGTATGGGTGCATCTATGGGAAAATTATACTGTATGGTGGCAGCTATTGTGGTACTATACTGTGTTGGGGCAGCTAGAGGGCATTATACTGTGTTGCTATGCGTGCCGTATCGGTTGTACCTCTTTGTGATACTTGAAAGTTGGGAGGTATGGAGGAATCCCGAGCCAAAGCATTGTCAATGCTCTTCCTAGGCATTCTGCTCCTGGAGAAGCCCCTGACATCACTATCCATGTATGGACAGTGACGTCAGGGGCTCCACTAGGGATCTCCAATAGCTCTATGTACATGGAGGGGGGTGTAGTGCTATTTACAGGAGGGTATGTGTAGCACTATCTACAGGTGGGGTGTGTGTGGCTGGGGGAGGCGCCAAACTAAATCTTGCCCCAGGTGCTGGAGAACCTAGCTACCCCTCTGTGTTACATGTTTATGTATAGATATTACTCTCCATGTGTACGGTATATGTTAATGTATAGGTATAACTCCCTATGTATGTGTGTGCATGTATAGGTATGACTGCATAAGTATGTGTGTCTGTACGTATGTGTGTCTGTATGTATAGGTATGACTGTGTATTTATATAGGTCGATATACAGTATATTGTATGACTGTTTATGTATGAGTGTGTGTATGTACAGTATAGGTCTGACTGTATTTACAGTGTATATACAGTACATAGGTATTGCTGTGTGTGTGTGTGTGTGTGTGTATGTGTGTACAGTTTAGGTCTGACTGTATTTATATATGTGTGTATACAGTATATAGGTATGACTGTGCATTTATATGTGTATACAGTATGTAGGTATGACTGCCTGTTGTGTGTGTGTGTGTGTGTGTGTGTGTGTGTGTGTGTGTGTGTGTGTGTGTGTGTGTGTGTGTGTGTGTACAGAATACGTAGGTCGGACTGTATTTATATATGTGTATATACAGTATATAGGTATGACTATTTATGTGTATGTATGTAAAGTATAGGTCTGACTGTATTTATATATGTTTGTATACAGTATATAGGTATGACTGTTTTTGTATATGTTTATATGTATAGGTATGACTTGTGTATTTATATGTGTGTGCATACAATATATAGGTATGACTGTTTTTGTATATGCGTGTGTGTGTGCGTATGTACACTATAGGTCTGACTGTATTTATAGATGTTTGTATACAATATTAACGGAACGGAATATTCTATCATTGTGCCTATTTTGTATACAATATATAGGTATGACTGTTTTTATATATATATATATATATATATATATATATATATATATGTCTATGTGTATAGATATGACTATGTATTTATATATAGGTGTATATAGGAATGACTGTTTGGCTGGGTTCACACGTGGCGGAATTTCACTTAAATTCCGCTGCGGACACTCCGCAGCGTTAATCCGCAGCGGAGCCGTTTCTCCATTGACTTTCACTTTAATTTAGCAGTGTTCGTTTAGACGATGCGTAAAATTCCGCTGCGGAGCATAGGCTGCGGAGCGGAATTTGGTGTCCGCAGCATGCTCTGTCTGTTGCGGAGCAGTGGCGGACTCATGGCGGAATTTCTCCATTGACTTCAATAGAGATTCTAATTTCCGCAATGAAGTCCGCAGCTGTCATGCACATGTTATGTGTGCTGCGGATGCGTCTTGTTTTTTTAACTTGACATTTCTTCATTCTGGCTGGACCTATGTATTTCTAGGTCTACAGCCAGACTGAGGAAGTCAATGGGGCTCCCGTAATGACGGGAGCGTTGCTAGGAGACGTCTGTAAATAGTCACTGTCCAGGGTGCTGAAAGAGTTAAGCGATCGGCAGTAACTGTTTCTGCACCCGGGACAGTGACTACCGATCACAATATAGAGCAACCTGTCAAAAAAATATAAGTTCATATTTACCGAGAACTCCCTGCTTCTGTCTCCAGTCCGGCCTCCCAGGATGACGTTTCAGTCTAAGTGACGGCTGCAGCCAATCACTGGCCAAGCACAGGCTGCAGCGGTCACATAGACTGGCGCGTCATCCAGGGAGGTCGGGCTGGATGCCGAAAGAGGGACGCGTCACCAAGACAACGGCCGGTAAGTATGAAAATCGTTTACTTTCACTAGGGAAAGTGCTGTCCCTTCTCTCTATCCTGCACTGAATAGGGAGAAGGGAAGCACTTTTCCCGCAGTCCGCAGCAGCTAGTCCGCATCAATGTACTGCACATTTTGTGCAGATCCGCAGCAGAATCTGCAACGCAGATTCTGTGCGGCATTGATGCGGACAGTTGCGGAGGAAATCCGCCACGTGTGGTCATGTATTTGTCTGTATGTATAGTACAGGTCTGACTGTATTTATATAGGTGTGTACAGTATATAGGTATGACTTTTTTGTACGTGTGTGTGTGTATGTGTGTGTGTGTGTGTGTGTGTGTATGTGTGTGTGTGTGTGTGTGTGTGTGTGTGTGTGTAGGTCTGACTGTGTAGGGATGCATGTTTTTATTGTATGTGTGCATTGTGTGTATATGTCTATAAAAAGCATGCCTCCCTGTAGTATTTGACAACAAAGAATGCCTCGGCCTGTATGTGTGATTCGTGTGAGGCGCTGAATATGGGTTTTGTTTAGAGGGTGGGGTGTTTCCAAGCAGCAGAGGCTGTGTCTCTAACAATACACACAGAGAAGTGCAGATATGTTATTTCTATTGGATTATCCTCATCTATTCACTGAGTTAAATAACTGCGGTTCCCATGGTCTTCACACAGTGAATATGAAGAGATATTCAAGCCCATGATACAACAAATGGTCTGTAAAAGCATTTTAATGATTTCTGCTGTCTCCAGTTCTTGCATGCCTTCCCTCTTTATAGGAAATGTATGTGACGTTGAGTTCTAGTGAACAAGTGCTGCAATGTGTGGGTTGTGGAAGCTGCCAGCAAGCATTGTCTTATCACCGTATCTCTATAGATTTACATCTGTAAAATAGGATCATAAAAATTATATTCCATTTTAAACATATTGCAAGTCTTGTTTCATATAGAGAAATAGTAATTATAGTGAGCTGTAAACCAAGGTTGAAAAATTAAAGGGTCGTGTAATTCTCTCCCCTCCCCCTATTACATGAAGCAGGGATATGGATCATGCAGCAGATCCCTCATCATACGCCTCCAGCAACTTCGGCTGTGCTGAGATCCGGCTTCCAGCTTCAGGTAATTGAGCTAAGGAGGTCCTCATGGTGGGGAACACCTCCTTTGGATAGCTCCTCCGGGGAGAGAAAGGGGAACCTTAAAATTTGTAATGGATTTCTGTAATTTTCTAGTATTGATTGAATATGATCGGTTTTGTTCATATATGTATATACAGAAATATGGCTTACAAACCTTATTGTAATATACAGCTGCTTCATGTTTCAGTTGGGATATTTGACATGGCGATATTTTGTTTTGGTGAAGATGTAGTGAATACCTAACTTTTGACAAACAGCTATTGGATTGAATTCTTTTCTGCATTACATTTTATATTAGGAAGCCTAAAATAATAGTATTAGAATAACTCTGACTGTCCAGGTGTAAAATATGCCCAAAGAGGTCCATATATGTATCCTGTCTATATGGACAAATGACTACAAGCATTGAATGGACTTTTACATCATTATAATTATCATACATATGCCGCCATTTTTTAACAAAAATTGGAACTGGTTGACAACATTTCCATTTAACAACTTTTTACAATTATAACAATGATTGCTATGCATGAATGATCAATTTTAATGGTAAATAATAGCTTTATGGTTTATCAGTGATTGTTTTGTGCTTTTACACTAGTCAATTATCATTAAAGTTTCTCAAATGTGTAAGAATCGCAATGATAATTAATAAATGTAAATGAGTCTGAAGGGGGTTGCCCCATTAGGAAACACCCCTGTCTATGAATATCATAGAAGGGGTTCCCCGTTTGGGTCCCCTTTCTATTAGCGAAAGCAACCAGCGATTCACTCTCTAGGTGACTCAGCTCAGCCATGTCTCATGTACTTATTAATTTGCATGAGCACCATGTAATACCACAATACCAGCAATGTGTCATTGCCCACAGGTACCACCCAGGACTGACATTTCTGATGTGAGTTTGAGCGCCAACATTTCAAGTAGGGAATTTTCCAAGTTCTTGTTTGTCGACACCACTGTTTTT
The DNA here is from genome assembly GCF_050947455.1 of Rhinoderma darwinii. Lineage (NCBI taxonomy): Eukaryota > Metazoa > Chordata > Amphibia > Anura > Rhinodermatidae > Rhinoderma > Rhinoderma darwinii. Next base: position 42,021,177 of record NC_134696.1, on the reverse strand, counting down.
GAACATTTAGGTCATAGCTAGGCATTCCTTCCCCTGGGATAAAGATTCAATTCACTGCCCTAGCCCTATATCTAAGTACCTTGGCCAAGGCAGAGTGGCTTGTTGGCATCCCCTTTGGCACCATGCACCTGGAGCACATGCTACGCCTCTGGGCCTATTCAATTGCATTGCACTCTGTTTTTCTTGCAGATTTTCATTGCAGATCCTACATAGAAAATTGACAACTAAGGCCTCCTGCACATCACGTTATTGTACTATGTTTGATGTATACGCTGCTAAAATTCCCGGTATATACATTAAATGAATGCTGTGACCTATCAGTGGCATCCGTCACCATAGACTATAATGGTATGCGTGCACCCTGTTTGTAAATGTGTCACAAACTGCACAGGGAAGTATGCTGACATATTGCTTGCACGGTGCATTAGTATTAAGGGGATTTTACACTGGGCGATTATTGGGCAGACGAGCGTTCGTTGATGATAATTGCGTAAACAGGGCAGCGATCAGCAGGTGAACGAGCAAACGCTCGATCATCTGCTGGTCGTTTCATTTTAAAAATAATATTATTGTTTTCGGCAGCACATCTCTCTGTGTAAACAGGGAGACGCGCTGCCGACATGATAATACTATATGTGGACGAGCGATCCGAGTAACTACTGCTCGGCCCATACATAGCTCCTTGTGACAGGAGAAAACCAGCTCCGATCAACGATGTCTCGTGATCGGCGCTCGCTGCACCGGCTGATTATCGGTGTAATAGGGGCTTTAATTGAGCTCCCCTTATAAAGTTCTGTTATAAAATGATGGCGAACATTTGTTGGAGGTCTCAGCAGGGGGTGGGGCCCATACAAAGTTTTGCTATGGGGCCCTATGATTTCTGTACGCCCCTGGTGACTGCATATGTGCAGCCACCTCTCTGCTACAGATTTTGGAATGCATATGTGTAGCCCACAAATTGAGCCAAGGGCCGCATATGAGTCCCAATAATGTGCTAGGTTGAACATCACTTCACTACACTGTTATGTAAAGTGAAATCTACTAGCTTGACAACAGCCCAGTGCGGGTCGTGTAATTTTAAAGGTTTAGGTAAAATGTTCTTGAATACAGTGTACAAAATAGTGTAGAAAATGTGATAAATAAAATACTGGTAGCATGCATTTTGGTTTAGGCTTTAGGCATCATGCAGACTACTGTGCTTATGTGGATACAATGCGGACCCATTCTTTTCTATGGCCCCATGTATATGACCGTGGTTTACACAATTAGGTGCGGGGGCTGCAAATCCGGACTGCTAAAAACTCAGGACATGTCATTTTACGGTCCGGATTTGCAGATTCACCAATACTTTGAGAATTGTTGTGGATCGATGAGTCCGGATGACATACGGATGCACAACAATGGTTTTTAGCAGTCCAATGGACCACAAGGGACCCGCGGTTTTGCAGACCGCAAAACCATTGTGGCCGTGTGCATGGGGCCTTAGAACCTTAGGTTGCATAGGTAATACTGCTAAAAGAAAATAACGGTCCATACCCAAAGAATTACTCTGCAGAACGTCTCCTGTAAGTTCTATGAAAAGACTATAGCTATTTTGTTTCTGTCACCCATAGACACAGCAGTCATCAAGAAAGAATGAAAAATTTAACTTTTGCTGATATTTCTAACAATTTTAGTGGTTACATAGTGTACTGTTTTCCTTTTGACAGACGCTGATGGAAGCCGCTGTTTTTCTGATGGCTATGTGACAGAAGTGGTAATGCTGATTTCATGTCACATATACTAGCTGACATGTTTGTTTCTTTTTTTCCTTATGACTGAATGACCGATAGTAAACTAATGCAATAACACTTTGTATATCTACTTGTGGTGTTTTTGCTTTTTTCTCAAGTTCCGTATAGGTTTAAAGATACATTAATATGATATAAACATTATTTATTATTTGGTAATTATTTCGTGAAAGCCACAATAATAAGCAACATCGTTGTATCAGAGTATATGCATGCAAAAGTAAAGAATGGGAGCTTTATTACAGCTCCATGCAACTCAGAGTTTATATGAAGCAGTAATATAAAACTAGATTAAGTGTCTCTGCATTGGCAAAACTTCACCACAATATAAAAATGCAATTCTCAAGAATAGTTTTTGATATTCATGGTGACTGTCATGGTTTTTTTTTCTTAAGAAGCATGACTATTTTGTGTAATATCCTGGCCTTATTTTCACTGGGTATGAAGTAGAGTTGTTGCATATTTCTTCATTCCGTTTGTTATACGGTATTTAAAAAATGCATGACAAAATGCAAGCTCAAAATACTTCATTTTCTTTTAGACAAACTTGGATGACATCACAATTTTTTAAAGTATTTCCATCTTTTTTTCTATCATTAGATACCTATTCCCCCAATATATATCCTCAGCGAGAAACCTTATTTAGTTATTCCTTTCTATCTGAATTCTTCTCTTTAGTTGGGTCATGTGACCTCACTCTGACCTGATAAAATCTACAGCAGTTAATTTAGATAAGAGTCAGCCTCTTTACTACTGCATTTATGGACTGTACCAAACTAGTGATGAGTGACAGTTGTTTCTGTATCCTCTCTGTGGGGACCTGTTTGGTACAGTCCATAAATGCAAAAGTGAAGAGGCTGACTCTTATCTACATTAACTGCTGTAGATTTTATCAGGTTAAGTGAGGTCACATGACCCAACTAAAGAGAAGAATTCAGGTAGATAGAAATAACTAATTAAGGTAATACCCGCTGAGGATATATATTGGGGAGACAAATACCTAATGATAGAAATAAAAACCTGGAGTGCTTCTTTAAGGCTGGGTTCACACGTGGCGGAATTTCACTAAAATTCCGCTGCGGACACTCCGCAGCGTTAATCCGCAGCGGTGCCGTTTGTCCATTGACTTACACTTTAATTTAGCAGTGTTCGTTTAGACGAGGCGTAAAATTCCGCTGCGGAGCATAGGCTGCGGAGCGGAATTTGGTGTCCGCAGCATGCTCTGTCTGTTGCGGAGCAGTGGCGGACTCATGGCGGAATTTCTCCATTGACTTCAATGGAGAGTCAAAATTCCGCAATGAAGTCCGCAGATCTTATGTGTGCTGCGGAGCGTATTGGTTTTACTACCATGACATTTCTTCATTCTGGCTGGACCTATGTATTTCTAGGTCTACAGCCAGACTGAAGAAGTCAATGGGGCTCCCGTAATGACGGGAGCGTTGCTAGGAGACGTCTGTAAATAGTCACTGTCCAGGGTGCTGAAAGAGTTAAGCGATCGGCAGTAACTGTTTCTGCACCCGGGACAGTGACTACCGATCTCAATATACATGTATCTGTAAAAAAACATATAAGTTCATACTTACCGAGAACTCCCTGCGTCTGTCTCCAGTCCGGCCTCCCAGGATGATGTTTCAGTCTAAGTGACGGCTGCAGCCAATCACAGGCCAAGCACAGGCTGCAGCGGTCACATGGACTGGCGCGTCATCCAGGGAGGTCGGGCTGGATGCCGAAAGAGGGACGCGTCACCAAGACAACGGCCGGTAAGTATGAAAATCGTTTACTTTCACTAGGGAAAGTGCTGTCCCTTCTCTCTATCCTGCACTGATAGGGAGAAGGGAAGCACTTTTCCCGCAGTCCGCAGCAGCTAGTCCGCATCAATGTACTGCACATTTTGTGCAGATCCGCAGCAGAATCTGCAACGCAGATTCTGTGCGGCATTGATGCGGACAGTTGCGGAGGAAATCCGCCACGTGTGGTCATGCCCTAATAGTAGACTTTTTGAAAGTGTGTTTTTTTTTCATGGAAAGGAACTGTGCTAATTTTCTTTTTTCTTTTAGAAATTTAGACAATGGCATCAATAAAATCAAGCAGAACTTGGGCTGACATCCAGGAAAGGTGAATCATTTCAAAAGCTTAAATTATGGAGTTAGTAGTAGAGCAATTATATTGTTTTTTTTTTAAGGTTTTTCTATCTGTCCAAGGAAATAGAAATTCACCATAGTTTATTTCTCAAGCTGATACAGTGTCTTGATGTTGATAAGATGGTCTTCAGGATCAAATCCAAATCTGTGACTAAACGCAAGTCATGGAGCTTCTACCGGAGTCTCTATCAGCTTTTCACGAGCAATGATGCAGTTCCAGTTATCATTAGTTATCTGCGTTACATACTGAGCTAGGCCTTCTACACATAGCTGTAAGAGAACATACAGTACAAGTTGCAATTTGGACGAAGTTGTAATAAATCCTCCATAAATGTCTATGGGCCAATACCGTACTGTACCTCCATTTGCAGAGAGATACAGGATTTATTTCTATCCTAGAGCAAATTTTATGTTCCACTGGATGCCGTATTAAGGAGATATTATCCCCTACAAGCACTGGTTCTAGAGGAGAATACTTCCATGAAATAATGCCATACGGAGGCACCAAATGACAAAACACAGAGTGCCTATGGCCGTGTGGGCACAGTTCTGCCTTATACTGTAGTTTGGAAGCAGTTCTTAGCAAGTGTGCCTTCCTTTGTAGGCTCTTTAAATAAAATATTAACATATTAAATAAATATTATTTCCATGAATATAGTTATTAATATAATTACTTATGTTGGCACAAAGTGTAATCCAGATGGGCAGCTGGTGGAATATCAAATGCCCCATGGTTATCTTTAGTTTCCAAGGACAAACTACAGACTGCAGGTTATGAAAGTCTGTAACCTACAAATAGTACAAGCTGTTTATGCATCTATGTATTAGGTTTTACTTTTCTCCTGTTGCACTGGAATATTGTTTTTGATTGGTATTATTTTTCAGTGTTATTTTAACTGCCTTTATTATACCCCCACAATTTAGAGACCCAAAGCAGAAATTCTATTATTCAAGGACTGTTACTCACATCTTACCATGAAGTATAAAACACATTTGACCATCATTTTGTATTTCACAGCTTAAGTCGCGTACGACAACAATATGGTCTCTTACCACGAGCTGAGTGGGATGACCTCATTGCCATGACCTCGTATGAAAAAGCTATGTCAGCAAAACACAAGAACAAAAGTTTGCCAAGGCCATTCCTGCCAAGGTAGGGCAAAATTACTAATATATATGCTTCATTAAGATTACAGCTCATGCCCCCAAACCAATGTTTTATCATTCTTCCAAGAAAAACATTTACTATATTTTGAAAAGACGTCACTGGCATTTTGATTTGAAGTAGAGCACAAATCTTTTACAGTTTAAGGGAAGAAGTGACAGCTGCAGTCCACAAGATTGCAGGCAACTCAATGTATTCCTTTGGACTGCAGCTGTAGCTCCATACTGAAGTTAAAAATTAATCAGTAGCGCAACAAAAAGTCTCAGTGTAACCTTAGCCTTAAGGGTCAGTTCACACGTTGCGTAAACACTGTGTGAGTTTTCCCTATTGAATTCAATAGAAATAAAACAGCGATTCCGCCTCAAAAAACGCAACTCAGAAAAAAAGATCTTATACTTACCCAGATGTCTGGCCTCCTGGGATAAAGTTTAATCCCATGTGACCGCTGCCGCCAATCACTGGCTGCAGTGGTCTCCTGGGATGAAACGTCATCCCAGGAGGCCGTCCTTCTTGTGCTGCAGTTTTCCGCAGCGGACATTGCGGGCAAAAAACTGCACCACTGTTTGGTGCGGTTCATCGCCCGGAATTTCTTGCGACGCACAGGGCAGATACGCTGCGTGCTCTTATACAGCGTATCTGCCCTGTGGGAACTCAGCCTAGTAGTATGCAATTTTTTGCTAAGAGCAGGAAAGTTGATATAAACAAAATCAATACTCACCTTTTCCCCGCTGCTCCAGCGCCACCGCTATGGTAGTCCAGCCCGGTCTTTGTTGACTTCCCTGCGGTGATGAAGTGCCATTCAGCACATGACTGCTGAAGCCAATCACTGGCCTCAGCAGTGATTCTAGCCTGTACGGCACAAGACCACTGAGGCCAGTGATTGGCTCTAGTGGTCACATCATGCATAAATAGCACAAGTCAACAAAGTACTTTATTATTTTATTTAATCAACTTTTAAAATCCCGGACAACCGCTTTAAATAATTGTTTATTAACAGGGTAAATCATGGTGGACTGCTGATATATAACTTTATCCTAATATTAAATTTTCTCCGTTTTTGGTGTAGGACCATTTAAGTGGTTCTCATAAAGTCAGGACAGTGCATAAATATTGGTTTGAGACTGAATATATCCTTTAAATCTGTTCTGGGTTTGATATTTTATAAAGTTTACCCCTGCTGTTTTTATATGCAGTTGTGAACTTTGAAGAGAAAATGTATTTTATTTATATTGCTAAGCTGTCTGAGTATTCCTTGTCTGCACATTGACATCTGCGGAGAAGCACACTCCCTCCTTTGTCTGACATTTTCATTATAGGGTCTTTCATATTGTGTAATTCTTTTACACAGCGGCTTGTTGTTCTACCTTTTGTTAACTTCTTGGGAACTATATTTATTTTGTTCATATTTTATATCACAACACTGAAGCTTAAAGAAACATACAAGTCAAGTGCCCTTGTATAGTAAATATATGTGCCGGGGTAATAGTGACAGCAATATAGGCAGATCATTAATGACTTCATTCTTATTTGTATGAATGTAACAATGAATTCTATCTCCAACCATTTGTTACAAATGACATGCTCGTTTCACATAAGTATTGTTGTCGAGATGCTACACAAGCAAATTTGCACATTTTCAATTACTAAATCAACGTGTTTGCTAGAATCATGACAAATAAGTGGAAATCTGTCATTGCTTAAATGTAATATATTTGCAACAGGCACGGGGACATAAAATATATTTATAATTTTTTAACATCTTTAAAGGAGTTTTCCAATCTTAGGGTATGTTCACACTGAGGTTTTTTTGCATGCAGAAAAATCTTCCCCAGATTTTGACCTCCTGCACTTACTTTGCTGCGGTGTTCTCTGTTTTTCGGCTGCGGCCATCGAGCGCCACGGGCAAAAAAGCTTTTTCTGCCTTCCATTGATTTTAATAACAGATCAGAGGCTAAACTGCGGGAAGAAAGAGCATGTAGCTTTTTTTCCACGTGAGCGTTTTTTCATTGAAATCAATGGGAGGCGGTTTTGGACATTTTTTTGCGTGGTCTCTGACGCGATTTCCGCGTCAAAAACCGCCAGAAAACTCTGTGTGAACTCGGCCTTGGACACCGATGGCATATTCACAGGATATGCCATAAATGTCTGGTCAGTGGGGGTCTCACCTATGGTACTACCACCTATCAGGAGAATAAGGGGCCCAGTGAAAAATGAGCATACTGGAGAAGACTAAATTGCACGACTCTCCCCATTGAAGTCTCTCGGAGTTACTATATGGGTATGTTCACACGGCCTATTTACGGACGTAAATCGGGCATTTTTGCCCCGAATTACGCCCGAAAATAGCGCCTCAATAGCGCTGACAAACATCTGCCCATTGAAAGCAATGGGCAGACGTTTTGTCTGTTCACACGAGGCGTATATTTACGCGCCGCTGTCAAATGACGGCGCGTAAATAGACGCCCGCGTCAAAGAAGTGACCTGTCACTTCTTTGGCTGTAATTGGAGCCGTTATTCATTCACTCCAATGAATAGCAGCGCCAATTACGGCCGTAATTGACGCGGCGTTCAAGCGCCTGCACATGCCGTTACGGCTGAAATTACGGGGATGTTTTCAGGCTGAAACATCCCCGTAATTTCAGCCATAACGGACGCCCTCGTGTGAACATACCCTAACAGCCAAGCAAGCACCATCTATTCATCTAGTCTCGCTTCTGTATGAGGTCTGAGGTAGGACCCTCCTTTATTAGACATTCATGTCTGATAAATGTCTAAAGTGGGAAAACCCTTAAGGGTATGTTCACACAGCTTATTTTCAGAAGTTTTTCGGGCTAAAAAACGGCCGAAAAATTGGTAGCAGAACGCCTCCAAACACATTGCCTATTGATTTCAATGGGAAAAAAGTTGTTCTGTTCCGACGAGGTGTTTTTCTACGCGGCCATTTTGAAAAATGCCCGCGTAAAAAAAGCCTGCGAAAAAGAAGTGCATGTTACTTCTTGAGACTTTTTTGGAGCCGTTTTTCATTGACTCTATAGAATATCAGCTCCAAAAACGGCCGTAAAAAACGTAGCAAAAAACGTGAGTATGATTAAAAAACGTCTGAAAATTAGGAGCTGTTTTCCCTTGAAAACAGCTCTGTATTTTCAGACGTTTTTTGCTAAGAGTGTGAACATACCCTTAATGCCAAGTAAACAAATGGTCTCTTTGTTTAAAGTATATTTAAAATTGATCTCTCTAGAGACAGAAATACTAAGGCAGGTTCACAGTGCTCAGTTTTAGGGCTATTTTTTAATAATCTTTTTCCCTAGAACCAGCGGCACCCTTGTCCATGGACATTGTTTTGTATTGCAGATCAGCCATATTAAAGTAAATTGCACTGAGCTATTAATGCCAGGATCACACACAGTTTCGATGCAATTTGTTTCAGGTAGTTTTTTGAGCCAAGCACGTGAGTGGACACAAAAGAAAAGACACGCATTAGTCTTGTCTTTATACTTTTCCTTCCCTTTCGATCCACTTCTGGCTTTGGCTAAAAAAAACTGAGCCAAAAAAATTCACCACAAATTGCATCAAAACTGTATGTGTGATCCTGGCCTTAGTTTTTTTTTTTATCACTTTAAGATCTATCCTAGATTTGGGGTCAGAAAAGACCAAACAAAAAAATGTTTAGGACGGCCCCAAACTGCACTGTGACCTACATATTTACAGCTGATTGATGTCCATAAAGGGGTATAGTGGTAGATTCTGTGATCTTCCGGGGATCAGTAGGTATTACACAGCCCTCGGAGCAGCGCCGCAGAATACTTCCACCTACTATACAAATTAGTCTGTTGGGTGGTACGGTGCGATTGTATTCCTCTCCATCAGATTGTTCTCATCCAACTAGAATCACAGTAGCTCTCCCTGTGTTACTGACCGGTCAACCTGATTTTTTTGTGTGCAGACCTGCAATTCAGCATGGGTGCATTTGGTGACCCCCGCTTTAACCCTTTGTGGCTATCCCTCAGATATCCATACTTAAGGTACATTTGCTCATCACAGGATCTCTTTGAATCTTCAAAGTTTCATCCCACCTTCTTCAAAGCCACAATGTTATAAAAAAAAAAAATATAAGAGACTATTTACTGAAATACCCAGGCATCAGTGCGAGGGAATGCCAATCATTTTGTTTGTCTTTGAAATTGGAATCGAATTGACGGCGGCACGTATTATTGTGAATTTGAGTGACATACCCAAAACGCCAAGAGAGCATGAACATCAGAATTTTTATGGCATACATGGGATGCTGCTTGGCAAACAGCAGGTTTCAAGATGAATGGTTAAAGTTTGAATAAATTCCTGTATTCATCAGAGTTTACACTTAAAGGGATTGTCCAGAATTAGAAAAAAATGTTCTGCTCGTTTAACAGAAACAATAGGTTGAGCTCCAACACCACATATTGGCCATGGACCTTTTTTCTAGTCCTGGACAATCCCTTAGAATATATATATGTCAAGTTTCATATTGTTAGGAGGAGGTTAATGTATATCAGAATATGAATATACTGATAATGTAGAAGCATTTACCCGACAAATCACATATTAGTCACAGCATGACAAAAATGTGAAGCCAATACTTAAATGGACTGTACAATGCTAGATGCAAATTAACAGTCCTCATATTATTATTCATCTTTTAGAAACGTACTGTACGTACTTGTTCTGAGTGGCTCTTATCAATAGAAACAGAGAAGGACAGAAAGATTTTCAAGTCGACTCAGTGAGTCAGGGGCTGTTACGCAGACTGAAGAATCCTCCACATAGATTTTTAATGTGAGGCTCGTTTAAAGGGAACACTCTGACAAAAACATATACACTATGTTATAATAAGTGTAGGACCTGAGGGAGTCCTGTATGGCACAGGTATTCGAAGAGCACCAAAGAGAATTCCTGTGTCATGCTCCGCCTCCTCAAGTACTGCCCCAGATAGAATTTTTGGATGGAGTGTTCTTTTAACTGCTTTGAGAAAATGGTGAAATAATTAACACGAAGGGGCAATTGTAAGCACGACTGTAAGCTTGTATGGGCAGGGCTCCTACTTAATGTATCTTGTAAACACTGTCTTACGTATCTGTTTTTGCACTGTCTTTTGCAAATGTTATACCAATGTTATGCTTAGTAAAGTGCTATACAAATTGATGGAGCTATATAATTTTTTTTTTTAAATAATACAAATTTATTGCCCATATTTTATATATACATAGTACACCAGTGCCCCTTATAGAGTCACTGGGGTACCTTGTATTTTCAGGGATATTATCAGCCATCCACAACAAAAGGCGGCTCTACTGATCGCTTAGCACTTGAAGCTTGTGACCCAGATAAATCTTAAAGGGAAACTTTAAGAAGTTTTGATGCCTCAAAGCAGCTGAAAGAGTGATATAGGGGAGGGGGAGGGCATTTTATACGCATAAGTCGCAAGTGCCACTCTCTGACAGCTCTGGTGGCCAATCAGGAGACCGCTAGAGCCGTCACTCAAAGCAGAGGGGCAGGGCTTGCAGCATGCAATGCAGGAGCACTTGCACATCAAGTCCCGCCTTAGTGGCACTTGCAATCGGTGCACTGGGGAAACAAACATAGTTTTTTGGTCATGCAACTTTCATGACCGAGGCAAAAGGAATGTTTACACTGCTCTCCCCCTTCCCTCCCCTCAAAACTGCTGACAGATTCCTTTTAATTATAGTGCAGTATTAATTAGACATTGTTTAGCTCTATTATTACATTACTTTATGTATGGAGCCTTATTTGGTCAATATATAGTGGTATTTAATTTGTGTGACACTGTGCTGTATATTATTCTTGAAGTGTATGGTGGTTGTGGCAGTCAGACCAGGCATCAGGTTTTTTTAAAGTGGCGGAGGTGGCGTAAAAATAAAGAAATTGCTGAAAATTTTGTGCGAAAAGCTAGTATTTGCACATATTGCAACTTTTCTATGTCCGAGAACTGGCATAGAGCACTTCAGAAAATTCCCCTTATTGAATACCGCAATCTGAATGGGCTTTTTTATGTCATGGTTCAAATAGAGAAAAAACCACGGCGCCACATAGTGAAGTAGGTTTAGGATAGGCTAATGGAGGAAAGAAGATACTATGCTCACCAGAAAGCCATAGGTAATGCGCGAGGAAAAAGGTCCACAGGTGCTGCTGCCAGATCCGGACCGGTGACCAAAGGTACCGCTGGTGTATAGTGGATAAATGTAGAAAACGAGAGGATCTATATTGGCGCTGCTGCGTGGATCAGGTGCGATGGAGAGACGAGTAGACTCTTCCTTGGTTTAAATAGGTGCTTTATTGCAACGCGTTTCGACGCCGAACTGGCGTCTTCATCAGGCATAAAATTTCAGTTTAAAACATGCTGGTATATATATACACAACACTGGGTACTGATTGGCCCAGTTCAGATGGAACAGAATTGGCAAGGAAAAAACCGCCAAAACATGGTGGGTCAAAGTTCAAACAGATATCAGACAGGATAAAAGAAATAGTCAAATTGAATTACGATTAGAATGGGAACATATGATTAAATGAATAAAACTTGGGATATTAAAATATAGAATAAAATTGTTTTGCGTGATTTTATATAAGTCAAATGTTGTAACAGCACCGAGAACGTAAATATTTCTAGTAAAGAGGTTTTTTCCCCATAATGTGGTCTGTAAAGGTTTATTTCCCGTTAGTGATAACGTAACATAAGTGTGTTACTATTATTCGGTGTTGTTATTATTTTTTATTGATGTAGTAGATGGGGATTTGTTTGGGTCAATGCGGGCCGTAGTCATGGAGATTACTTAAACTACGGAAGCCGAGGCAGGCCGAAGTTAGGTGGTGGACCGCATACGGTGAAGCGCATGGTGGAACGCAGAATGGCACGCAAAGTCCGGGGAATCGTGTGAGATGTCATCAAGTACAGAGATGGACAGAACTATTGCTGAAAAAGTAAGTAGAGATTTGTGTGAACGAATTTTAATTCACAATGTAGGAAAAAACGGAGGAGGGGGGGGGGGAATTTTATCGACAACTGACGAGTCAGAAGTTTATTTCGATGAGACAATTTGAATGATTTATTCAAATATAGAGGTTGTTTGGAAGAAGAAGGTATTTGATTTCATATGTGAACGCTAGGTTATGATTAGAAGATTATGAAGGTAAACGTATGTGCGTCTTAGTGTGTTTACTAGACGGATCCAGGCATATCGTAATTAGGGGAATTAATAACTGATGGTAGCACTAGTCCAAGGATGACTCAGAGATGTCGTTCAGGCCTCTGGGGTGTAATGTATCCATTTTAAATATCCAAAAATTCTCTATTTGTTTCAACTTATTGAACCTGTTTGGGACATCGGGGTGAATATGCTCAATAGGAGTAATGCGGATTTCATTAAATTGGCATTTATGTATTTGGGCAAAGTGGCGAGAAACACTGTTTTAGAAAACCAGTTTTGATATTGAAACGGTGGTTATTAACCCGGGTCCGTAGGCATTGCGTAGTCCTGCCTATATACTGTAGTTGACAGGGGCATTCTATAAGGTAAACGACATATGAGCTGCCGCAGTTGAGAAACGTTCTGATTGGAAACTTTTCATCGGTAACTGAGGATGTGTATGTATGTTTGTTATGATTAATAATGTCACAGCATAAACAGCGTGGCCGACCACATTTGTATGAACCTTTGAGATCCGAGAGGTAGTTAGTGTCGGGTATTTGAGGTTTTTTGATTCTACTAGGAGCCAGGATATTTTTAAGGGTGGAAGACCGCCTGAAGGTAATATTCGGTTTTATGGGGACCAGGTCTTTCAAGTAAGGGTCATTTTTGATAATGTGCCAATGCTTACCTAGGATAGCTCTGATAGACTTATTGCCTTTGTTATAAGTGGTAATAAAATTGGTATTAAAATTCTTGTTAGGTCCAGGATCTCTAGAGGGCGGGTTTAGGCAGGAAACTTGTGTTAGTTCGGTGGCTCTCTGTCTAGCACCTTTTATTAATTTCAGAGGGAAGTGTTTGTCCTTAAATCGTTGCTCAAGGACATTGCACTCCTTGTGATAGTGAGTGTCTGTACTGCAATTTTTTCTGATTCTTCTAAATTGTCCGAATGGTATGTTTTTCAACCAAGGGCGGTAATGGGCACTTTTGAAATCGATGTAACTGTTTACATCTACCAGTTTGAAATGTGTTTGGGTAATGAATTTATTGTAAATGCTATCGTAACTAATTGTGAGGTCTAGAAAATCAATGGAAATCGGGGAAAAGGTGTGCGTAAATGTTAATCCATATTCATTATTATTCAAAGTCTTGATGAAAAGGGAGGCTTCATCCATACTTCCTCTCCAAACAAGAAAAAGATCGGCAATAAAGCGTCGGTATAATATTATATTGTCTTTAAATTGATGTGGGCCATGAATGTGTGTTTTTTCAAATGCACCCATGTAGAGGTTTGCATATGCTGGTGCAAACCTGGTGCCCATGGCGCATCCTTTAACCTGGTTGTAAAAGTTATTGTTGAAACTGAAAGTATTGTGATAGAGGATAAATTTAATGCACTTGACTAAAAAACGGACTTGTGGATCAGGAATTAGGGTATTTGCTGAAAGATAGGATTGGACAGTTTCTATGCCCTTGCTATGAGGGATATTACTGTACAAGGCGGTAACGTCTGCTGTAAGGAAACCAATTTGGGGTAGGGAAGGGTCAAAATTCAAATTATTCAGATCTCTAATTAATTGTGTAGAGTCTTTTAAGTACGATGGTAGGGTCAATACAATGGGTTGGAGATGGAGGTCAATAAAATGGGAAAGGTTACTGGTAAGTGAACCTATCCAAGAAATAATGGGGCGTCCTGGGGGGTTAGTGAGTGACTTATGTATTTTAGGTAGGTGGTATATGAAAGGCATATTTGGGAATGGGACCGATAGGAACTGTTTTTCTTTTTTGGTAATTAGACTTTCAATGGCTGCAGATTCAATAAGATTTTGATATTCCGATATATAGGAGGACAGTGGGTTGGTGGTTAATTTATTGTAAAATGAGGTATCACTCAAAATCCTCATAGTTTCGCCCAGGTAGTCGGTTCTATCCTGTATAACTATGCCCCCTCCCTTATCTGCCGGGCGGATAACTATATTTGTATTATTCTGGAGGGTTTTTAATGCCCTTCTTTCATAGGAGGTCAGGTTGTCTGGGTGATGTGATGGTGTTTCAAATGACCTAAATTCATTACTCACTAGGGTGGAAAAGGTTTCTAGCATAGGTCCTTGGTGATAGGTTGGGTAGAATGTTGATTTTGGGTGGACTTCCACTGGAACAGCGCTTGGAGAGGCCCTGTTTGGGGGTTCTTCGGTATTGTAAGTTGAAGGGGTGGTGTGTTTAGCGATCGCAAAATGTCTCGTCAAAGTCAGTTTTCGTATAAACCTATTTAGGTCCATAAATAACTCAAAGGTGTCGACTGGTGCTGTTGGACAGAAGGAAAGTCCTCTATTTAGTAGGCTACATTCGTGGGTATTTAGTATATAGGATGATAAGTTAAATAATTTTATTGTGGGACAAGGTTCCTCTTTTTGCTGAGAGATAGGTGTTGATTTATTTCGGTTCTTTCCCCCTCTCCGTCCTCTAGGTCTGTAGCCAGCTTCCTTTTTGTGGAAATTTTTGGTAGTTTCGGAAAAAAGTTTGTGATCGACTGAGCTTTGGGGCTCATAATGAAAGGGATCAATATGTCTTGACTCATGATCGTGGGGGTTAAAGGTGGCCTGACTAGTTGTGAGGGGAGCCCTAAAAAAGATGTTCCTGCAAAAGTGAAGTCTAGGGTAGAAAGGGCTAGGTTCGTATCAGGGTTAATAGTAGTACACTCCTGGGGTAAATTAGAGGCCTCTAGCGGTTCATGAAAAAGAGTGTCTGGTGAAGTTGAATTGGGTGACTGGGGGGGGGTTGTGAATTGATAGTTGTAGTAGGGACGAGATATCATCCTCTATGGAGTCATTAAAGGAAAAGGTAGGGGAGTTGTTAATGAGGGGTATTTCCAATTCAACTTCACCAGACACTCTTTTTCATGAACCGCTAGAGGCCTCTAATTTACCCCAGGAGTGTACTACTATTAACCCTGATACGAACCTAGCCCTTTCTACCCTAGACTTCACTTTTGCAGGAACATCTTTTTTAGGGCTCCCCTCACAACTAGTCAGGCCACCTTTAACCCCCACGATCATGAGTCAAGACATATTGATCCCTTTCATTATGAGCCCCAAAGCTCAGTCGATCACAAACTTTTTTCCGAAACTACCAAAAATTTCCACAAAAAGGAAGCTGGCTACAGACCTAGAGGACGGAGAGGGGGAAAGAACCGAAATAAATCAACACCTATCTCTCAGCAAAAAGAGGAACCTTGTCCCACAATAAAATTATTTAACTTATCATCCTATATACTAAATACCCACGAATGTAGCCTACTAAATAGAGGACTTTCCTTCTGTCCAACAGCACCAGTCGACACCTTTGAGTTATTTATGGACCTAAATAGGTTTATACGAAAACTGACTTTGACGAGACATTTTGCGATCGCTAA
The DNA here is from genome assembly GCF_050947455.1 of Rhinoderma darwinii. NCBI lineage: Eukaryota > Metazoa > Chordata > Amphibia > Anura > Rhinodermatidae > Rhinoderma > Rhinoderma darwinii. The sequence goes on along the minus strand of NC_134696.1, from coordinate 42,005,488 downwards.
ACACACCACCCCTTCAACTTACAATACCGAAGAACCCCCAAACAGGGCCTCTCCAAGCGCTGTTCCAGTGGAAGTCCACCCAAAATCAACATTCTACCCAACCTATCACCAAGGACCTATGCTAGAAACCTTTTCCACCCTAGTGAGCAATGAATTTAGGTCATTTGAAACACCATCACATCACCCAGACAACCTGACCTCCTATGAAAGAAGGGCATTAAAAACCCTCCAGAATAATACAAATATAGTTATCCGCCCGGCAGATAAGGGAGGGGGCATAGTTATACAGGATAGAACCGACTACCTGGGCGAAACTATGAGGATTTTGAGTGATACCTCATTTTACAATAAATTAACCACCAACCCACTGTCCTCCTATATATCGGAATATCAAAATCTTATTGAATCTGCAGCCATTGAAAGTCTAATTACCAAAAAAGAAAAACAGTTCCTATCGGTCCCATTCCCAAATATGCCTTTCATATACCACCTACCTAAAATACATAAGTCACTCACTAACCCCCCAGGACGCCCCATTATTTCTGGGATAGGTTCACTTACCAGTAACCTTTTCCATTTTATTGACCTCCATCTCCAACCCATTGTATTGACCCTACCATCGTACTTAAAAGACTCTACACAATTAATTAGAGATCTGAATAATTTGAATTTTGACCCTTCCCTACCCCAAATTGGTTTCCTTACAGCAGACGTTACCGCCTTGTACAGTAATATCCCTCATAGCAAGGGCATAGAAACTGTCCAATCCTATCTTTCAGCAAATACCCTAATTCCTGATCCACAAGTCCGTTTTTTAGTCAAGTGCATTAAATTTATCCTCTATCACAATACTTTCAGTTTCAACAATAACTTTTACAACCAGGTTAAAGGATGCGCCATGGGCACCAGGTTTGCACCAGCATATGCAAACCTCTACATGGGTGCATTTGAAAAAACACACATTCATGGCCCACATCAATTTAAAGACAATATAATATTATACCGACGCTTTATTGACGATCTTTTTCTTGTTTGGAGAGGAAGTATGGATGAAGCCTCCCTTTTCATCAAGACTTTGAATAATAATGAATATGGATTAACATTTACGCACACCTTTTCCCCGATTTCCATTGATTTTCTAGAGCTCACAATTAGTTACGATAGCATTTACAATAAATTCATTACCCAAACACATTTCAAACTGGTAGATGTAAACAGTTACATCGATTTCAAAAGTGCCCATTACCGCCCTTGGTTGAAAAACATACCATTCGGACAATTTAGAAGAATCAGAAAAAATTGCAGTACAGACACTCACTATCACAAGGAGTGCAATGTCCTTGAGCAACGATTTAAGGACAAACACTTCCCTCTGAAATTAATAAAAGGTGCTAGACAGAGAGCCACCGAACTAACACAAGTTTCCTGCCTAAACCCGCCCTCTAGAGATCCTGGACCTAACAAGAATTTTAATACCAATTTTATTACCACTTATAACAAAGGCAATAAGTCTATCAGAGCTATCCTAGGTAAGCATTGGCACATTATCAAAAATGACCCTTACTTGAAAGACCTGGTCCCCATAAAACCGAATATTACCTTCAGGCGGTCTTCCACCCTTAAAAATATCCTGGCTCCTAGTAGAATCAAAAAACCTCAAATACCCGACACTAACTTCCTCTCGGATCTCAAAGGTTCATACAAATGTGGTCGGCCACGCTGTTTATGCTGTGACATTATTAATCATAACAAACATACATACACATCCTCAGTTACCGATGAAAAGTTTCCAATCAGAACGTTTCTCAACTGCGGCAGCTCATATGTCGTTTACCTTATAGAATGCCCCTGTCAACTACAGTATATAGGCAGGATTACGCAATGCCTACGGACCCGGGTTAATAACCACCGTTTCAATATCAAAACTGGTTTTCTAAAACAGTGTTTCTCGCCACTTTGCCCAAATACATAAATGCCAATTTAATGAAAGCCGCATTACTCCTATTGAGCATATTCACCCCGATGTCCCAAACAGGTTCAATAAGTTGAAACAAAGAGAGAATTTTTGGATATTTAAAATGGATACATTACACCCCAGAGGCCTGAACGACATCTCTGAGTCATCCTTGGACTAGTGCTACCATCAGTTATTAATTCCCCTAATTACGATATGCCTGGATCCGTCTAGTAAACACACTAAGACGCACATACGTTTACCTTCATAATCTTCTAATCATAACCTAGCGTTCACATATGAAATCAAATACCTTCTTCTTCCAAACAACCTCTATATTTGAATAAACCATTCAAATTGTCTCATCGAAATAAACTTCTGACTCGTCAGTTGTCGATAAAATTTCCCCCCCCCCCTCCTCCGTTTTTTCCTACATTGTGAATTAAAATTCGTTCACACAAATCTCTACTTACTTTTTCAGCAATAGTTCTGTCCATCTCTGTACTTGATGACATCTCACACGATTCCCCGGACTTTGCGTGCCATTCTGCGTTCCACCATGCGCTTCACCGTATGCGGTCCACCACCTAACTTCGGCCTGCCTCGGCTTCCGTAGTTTAAGTAATCTCCATGACTACGGCCCGCATTGACCCAAACAAATCCCCATCTACTACATCAATAAAAAATAATAACAACACCGAATAATAGTAACACACTTATGTTACGTTATCACTAACGGGAAATAAACCTTTACAGACCACATTATGGGGGAAAAACCTCTTTACTAGAAATATTTACGTTCTCGGTGCTGTTACAACATTTGACTTATATAAAATCACGCAAAACATTTTTATTCTATATTTTAATATCCCAAGTTTTATTCATTTAATCATATGTTCCCATTCTAATCGTAATTCAATTTGACTATTTCTTTTATCCTGTCTGATATCTGTTTGAACTTTGACCCACCATGTTTTGGCGGTTTTTTCCTTGCCAATTCTGTTCCATCTGAACTGGGCCAATCAGTACCCAGTGTTGTATATATATACCAGCATGTTTTAAACTGAAATTTTATGCCTGATGAAGACGCCAGTTCGGCGTCGAAACGCGTTGCAATAAAACACCTATTTAAACCAAGGAAGAGTCTACTCGTCTCTCCATCGCACCTGATCCACGCAGCAGCGCCAATATAGATCCTCTCGTTTTCTACATTTATCCATTATGTCATGGTTGGGATCCTAATTAATTGGGCACTATGTGGTATAGTTATCTGTACATTGAATGACAGTACATTATATGGGGGGGGCCCACAAAAACCACATTGGACACTATTTAACGTAAGGCTGTCCCTGTGTATCATAACTTTCATAGATAATTAGCAAGTGACAGCAATGTCCCTTTGTTATCTCAGAAAAATGTTGACATGCGCACCAGATGAGAGGTTTGTGCGTTCTATATCTGTAGGTTTTCCTATGTGAATGGACACAATGCACTGCCATGTTCAGAGGAATTCCTTCTGTTCAGGGCCGTTTAAATTGTTATCCATTGTAACATTGTATTTGATTTTATGGCTTATTTAATTTTGTGTTGCAATTTTAATGTTTCAGTCTTATATCCACATCTAATTGGGATCGCAGAAACGTAAACTTGGAATACGCTGACACGAAGCAGCATAAACCGCATGAGGGGTAAGTTTTGGCATAATTATTACAACCTAGTTACCTTATAGGAAAAATAATGTCCCAGGTTTGTCAAAGTACCGTACAGAAAATAAACACTGGCAGGGGTGCGCCTATAGTGGGTACAGATGTAGTAGTTGCACTGAGGTCCTCGAACCCGAGGGGTCCGAAAGGTCTCCTATCACATAAGAAGACCGCTGTATTATAAACAGCACATGGTAGTTGGGGGCTCTGTTAGGGTCAGTTCATATAGAGTTATTAGGCACTAATGTTGACACAGAAACTATGTCGGAATCAGCGCCCATCATTGATGTCAATGGGAGGCAAAGGACTCTCGATTTGAGAGTTTTTTTACCCGCGCATTTTCCATTAGATTTAGGGGTAGTTCATCCAGAGTTTTATTTAGGCAGTACAAATCTAACTCAAAATTATTTGAGGCAGATTTTGACCTGCCAGTGTTCTTTTAAGTCTTTTTTTTAGCTCGTTTCGAGTCTAATGTAAGGACCACGGGCAAAAAAACGCTGCAAAAAAAGGCTCAGAAACAAGCGCCATAGGTTTTTTCTGCCTCCCATTGATTTCAATGGGAGATCAGAGGCAGAAGCTGAGGGAAGAAAGAACCTGTCGATTTATTTTCCTACGAGCGGCCAAAACCTTTGCCTCACATTGAAATCAATGGGGGTGAAATTTCAGGCTGCTATTTGGCGCAATTTCAAAATCAGCGCTAAAAAACTCGGTGTGAACTGCCGCAGGCAAAAAACGCTGCTAAAAACAAGTGTCAAAACAACGCTTGCAATTCAAAATCTGCCTCAAACTTTCTGAAGGAATTTTGAGGCAGATTTTTTCTGCCTAAAGAAAACTCTGTGTGAACTAAGCCTTACAGATTTAGCATTGGGGCCCAGGAGCTTCATGTTATGCCTCTAAGAACCGGCATTTCTATAAGTGGTCATAGGCCCTGGTGCAGCTATGACGTCTGCACCCCCTATAGTTACGCCACTTAACCAGAATGCTCCCATTATTTGTATTATGGAAATGCTGTTTAAAGAGGTTAAATCAGAATGGACTTTTATAGGATCTCCACAGAATATGCCATAGGAGGGCGATCAGTGATATCCTATAACTGCGTCCCTATTCTTGGCTGAGAAGTGGTCCTACATACATGGTCATTCTCTATCCCAATTGTTTGGGAGATACAGAAAATGAGACTAATCCAATGGGTCATGGGAAAATATATGGAGCATCCCAATCTGGGACTTTGGAATCTGGAAACATTATTCTATTTTTTATCTCTTACCATTAGAACAGCGGTCTGATCTGGTAGATATCTGCTCATCATATTCAATGCTGCAGTTTTGCAGCAGCTGTTGTACACTTTTCTCTGTATGAATTTTTTCAGCATTATGTACAGTAATAGAAACACATCTCATGCCTCTTGAACTGATTACAGGCATTGCAATTTCAGAAAATGGAGTCAACCTAGGGCACAGTCTCCAAATAGAATGTAACATCTTTTGTTTAGAGCGCAGAGCCAAAAGCATACATAATACTGCATAATTCTGAGATCAGTATAAGCCGCTACAACATCTGCTCAGACAAGATGCTGGAAAGCCTACTGGAGCAGCAAAGAACCATTAGCTGCTATACAGTGCTACATAAGAAAGACAAAGCGGGGTCTTACATTATTCCAGCAGAGGAACACATAATGTGGTTTCTTCCATAAAGCTCTTAGAAAAAAAAACAAAATCGGCCAGTGCGGAATACAAAATACATACATATATGCATGTATATATGTGTGTGTATGTGTGTGTGTGTGTGTGTGTGTGTGTCTATAATATATACATTCAAAAATACTAACGCCGTTCTTCCAAAAAGTTGCATTTTGCAGAGTGTTTAGGTTGAGAAAGTTGAAAGAAATGTTTATGTTTATGTCTTTTGAGGTACACTAAAAGGACGGCCCACTATATGGTCAAACGTATGTGGACACCCCACCCAATTATTGAATTCAGGTATTTCAGGCTGCTAATGAAGATGAAACATTAAATATGGATTCATATGTATGCTAACATTTACGCACAGTGTCATAGGATGTCACCTTTGCCACAAGTCAGTTTGTGGATTTTTTTTATGCTATATTTGCCCCGGTCATCTGTAAGTATTATTGTGAAGTAGAAGTGTCTAGGATTGACAAAATTTCAGCTATGAAGTGGTAGACCCCACAATCCCACAGAGTGGGGCCACCGAGTGCTGAAGTGTGTATCCCATACAAATCGCCTATCATTCATTGTATCACTCACTACATAATTCGAAACTACATCTGGAAGAGACATCAGCACAAGAACTGTACGTTGGGAGCTTCATGGAATGTGTTTCTATGGTTGAGCAGCTGCACATAAGCCTAAGATCACCATGCACAATGCCAAGCGCTGGATGGAGTGGTGTAAAGCACGCCGCCACAGGAGCAGTAGAAATGTGTTCTATGGAAGGATGAATCACATTTTACTATCTGGCAGTTTATTGGATTATTCTTGGTTTTACCAAATGCGAGGAGAACGCTACCGACCAGAATGCATAGTGCCAACTGTAAAATTTGGTAATAAACGGAATTTGTCTGGGGCTATTTTTCAGGATTCTGCTTCTTATTTCCAGTGAAGGAAAATCTTAATGCTACAGCATATAAAGACATTTTAGACACTTGTATGTTTGCTACTTTGTGGGAACAGTTTGGGGTTCGGCCCTTTCCTGTATGAGTATGACTTTGTCCCAGTGCACAAAATGATGTCCATAAAGACAGGCTCTACTGAGTTGTTTTTTATGGAGGAACATGAGTGGCAGCACAGAGCCAACATTTCAACCCCATCAAACAACTTTGCAATGAAATGGAACGGCGATTGCCAGCCAGACCTTTTAGGCTGGATTCACAAGAGTATGTTCGGAACGTAAAGGACGGAACGTATTTCGGCCGCAAGTCCCGGACTGAACACACTGCTGGGAGCCGGGCTGCTAGCATCATAGTTATGTACGACGCTAGGAGTCCCTGCCTCTCCGTGGAACTACTGTCCCGTACTGAAAACATGATTACAGTACGGGACAGTTGTCCGGCAGCGAGGCAGTGACACCTAGAATCGTACATAACTATGATGCTAGGAGCCCGGCTCCCTGCAGTGTGTTCGGTCTGGGACTTGCGGCCGAAACACGTTCTGTCCTTTACAGACCGAACATGCTCGTGTGAATCCAGCCTTAGACCTTCTCATTCAACATCAGTGTTTAACCTCACAATTTCTCTTGATGAATGGGCAGAAATTCCCACAGACACACTCCAAAATCTTGTGGAAAGTCTTCCCAGAAGAGTGGAAGTTGTTATTGCCGCAAAAGAGGGCACAACTTCATATTAACGCCGATGGTTTTAGAATGGGATTTCCCACAAGCTCATTTACATGTCATGGTTAGGTGTCCAGATACATTTGGCCAGATAGTGTATTTAGCCTAACTGCTTCTAGATATTCCTCTGCGCACATTGTCTTGGAAATAGGAAATCCAATAAGTGCTCACAATAGGCTGACATTTCCTATCACTCTATAGCTTGGGGCAGGATCAGCAGTCCTCTCATTATTATCAGGGCAGCCTAACAATAAAAGATTACTAATGTATTATAAAGCTGGATGGAGATAACTCAGGAACTCTGAAATTGTACCAGCTCAGGAAAGTTGGCTGCCCCCATAGTCATGTAAAGAAAACAAAAATACAAAAATATACAATCCGAAAATATAAAAATATTTAGTATAGCTTTTTATTTCTTTAATAAGAAATAAAGTTATACATTGCCTTTAAGGGCTCCTTTACTGATTGCAGAACAGGTCGTAGCAAACCACTGGTCTGTTAGTTATTAGGACTATTGATAAGCATTTTAGCTTTGAGAGAATTTTATAAGTGAATGGAAAAAGATAAATAACAGAATGAGAGTGTTTTGAGGTTTTTTTAGAAATTACTTCTATAATTATATAATCTGTTTTCAAGTTATCTTAGGGCTTGCTCACATCTGCGTCGGGTTCCGTTCATGGGTTCCGTTAGAACTTTCAGTCGGAGGAACCCAAGAATGGAAAGACAAACGGAAACTATAGCTTTCGTTTGCATTACCATTGATTTCAATGGTAATGCTTCCATTGCAAATGGTTTCCGTTTGTCTCCGTTCCATAAGGATAGTCGACTACGCTATGGTTTCCTTCCTTTAACATAATTAATGCACCTGTCCTCTCACAACAGAGCCTTCAGACATGTGATTTATTTGTAATATGTAATTGTGATACACAACGTCCATTATGAAAGTAGTTTTTATGGGCATTTTCAGTTATGCATGAATAATATTTTGACCAAATTATAAGTGCCTTGAAATATGTGATTTTAACTGTAGCTTCAATGTGGAAATTATTATGTAAACTTTTTTGTTTAATATTCTAGGAGGAGAAGTGCTAAGTACGATCCTTTCTCCTATAAACCTATGCTAGTGAAGAATAAGGAATATGACAAAATGAAGCCAACTTTAGTAAGTAAATGTCATAGTACTATCACCCGTAACTATTTTAATTCCCAGTTATTTAAACCCTCCACATTTAGGTTAATAAGTCTAAAACGCAATCCTAGACACAACTCGTGGATAAGAGTGACGCTATCTCTAGAAACAAGCGCCAACAATTTTCTCTAATTTAATAAAACACTTTTAAATACATTTTTATGTAGACTATAATTTTATCAAATTAAAAAAAAACTTTCAAATCATTTATAGGTCTGCTAAAAAAACAAAACGACAGACCCTGATTTGAAAAATATTTAAAAAAATCCATTTTGAGTGGATTTATTCAAGTGCTCAGAGGCTATTCACACCTTTGTAACCAATTGTTTTTATTGTTTCAGTGAATTTACAAGACAAATTGAAGCAACTACAGCTCCTATACAGTTTTATGCATCTCCATGGTAACAGACTACAAACAAACCCTGCAGTCATGCTCTCTTTAATAGCTCACCTATTTCTCGCTTACATTTCAAGTGTATGTTAGCAAGTGGTAGGGGGCAAAAAGAATGGAGTATGACTGGATGGTCAGACTTCACAGGGTTTATTTATAATCTGTTACCATGGAAACACTGAAGTCTGCATAGGAGCTGTAAGCACCGAAAGGTAGAATATTTTTAATCAAGACTATTTGCAAAGTTAACTTTTTCAATTATTTGCACAAAAACTATGGACTTTGTACAAACCTGTTCTAAATATTTTCAACATAGCAAAGACCTTATATTGTAGAATTATGAACTTGGAACCGTGATTGGAAATTAATTACATAGTAACATAGTTAGCAGGGCTAAAAACATGACATACAACCATCTAATTCAAACTATTATACTGCAGTGTTGAAAATGAATATAAACCTGGTTTAAATGGATCAAAAGAATAATGTTATATACTAATGAAGAACATCTCAAACTACTAAGCTGCAGCATTTACATGATAACCTCCTCACAAGCCGGTGACCTTTCCAGATCAATGAGCATGAAATATTTAAAACTTTGTAAATTGCTCAAATTAATAAATAATGCTACGTTTTATCACCACATTGTACGTTGCAATTTGATGTGTTCTTCCCTTTTCTAGGAACACAATGCATTTAGATATTTCACAGAAAATAAACATTTTGCCTGGGATTTTGTGGATTCTTTTGTATCTGAGATTCTGATCGATGAGATTGTCCCAGATGTTCTTATAGAGACTTTAGCTAATAATACACAGGTGAGAGCTGGTTTTTTTTGTGTATTTTTTTTTGGGTGATATAATACATTTGCTATTTTAACATCTCCAATATACTGTTGCAATCGTTGGGTCTCAAGCAGGAGCAGACTGAGAATCTTCTGCTCCCTTGACATTAATGCCTCTCACCGTCCACAATACAGTTTTTGTTTTTTCCCGTTTGTTGCTGTTTTCCATGCTCAGATATCATTTTAAGCACTTTTCCAGGATTTAACTGGTTTTAAAAGAAAACAGTCATCATACAAAAATTGGAAAGAAAACTCTATAATATACTTACACCAGTCTCCCACAGTCACTGATGGGACGACTCTTTACATGGCAGCAACGTACCATTAATTCATAGGGTTATTTGCAGTTCCTATAGAACTCAATGGAAACTATATAAATTTGTATGTAGTAAAGTCTCCCAGTGGTGGCTGCAGGCACCCAGAATTGTATCATTTAATTATTCGACAGGAAGCAGGATACCATATAAGAAATAAATTAAACTACAATCCCCTAGTAAAGTAGAGTCCACTTTCTGGATGATGGGCTTAGGACCCAATAACGCTTTGTGCCCTTGGGCAGTGCCTAATTGCCTGAACAGTCACTATCGTTCTAAGACCATTTTGACTGTCTTTAGCCGTAAAACAGATTTAGACTTATTTTATTGTACATAATGGAGGTAATTGAAATCCATATCCACAATAAGGTCCCTTTAGAGGTGATTGCAGGCCACCAAAACTATTATATTTAACAGTGCGGACACTGCAAGGAAAATGGGGGATTAGGAGCTTCAACCTCTTAGGGCATGCCCAGACGTGGCGGAATTTTTCCGCTACTGTCCGTATCAATGCCGCACAGAATCTGCGTTGCAGATTCTGTTGTGGCTCTGCCCAAAATGGGCATTAAATTGATGCGGACTAGCCGTTGCGTATTGAGGTGAAAGTACTTCCCTTCTCTCTATCAGTGCAGGATAGAGAGAAGGGACAGCACTTTCCCTAGTGAAAGTAAAATAATTTCATACTTACCGGCAGTTGTCTTGGTGACGAGTCCCTCTTTCGCCATCCAGCCCGACCTCCCTGGATGACGCGGCAGCCGTCACTTAGACTGAAACGTCATCCTGGGAAGCCGGACTGGAAGAAGAAGCAGGGAGTTCTCGGTAAGTATGAACTTCTATTTTTTTTACAGGTTGATGTATATTGTGATCGGTAGTCACTGTCCAGGGTGCTGAAACAGTTACTGCCGATCGCTTAACTCTTTCAGCACCCTGGACAGTGACTATTTACTGACGTCGCCTAGCAACGCTCCCGTAATTACGGGTGCACACACGTAGTCACCCGTAATTATGGGTGCACACACGTAGTCACCCGTAATTACGGGAGCCCCATTGACTTCCTCAGTCTGGCTGTAGACCTAGAAATACATAGGTCCAGCCAGAATGAAGAAATGTCATGTTAGTAAAACCAATACGCTCCGCAGCACACATAACATCTGCAGACTTTATTGCGGAATTTTGACTCTTCATTGAAGTCAATGGAGAAATTCCGCAATGAGTCCGCAACAAGTCCGCTACACGTCCGCAACAACCATCGTATGCTGCGGACACCAAATTCCGCTCCGCAGCCTATGCTACGCAGCGGAATTGTCCGCAACGTGTAAACGAACCCAACCACAAAGCTGTGGAAGGCAATGGAGAAACGTGTACGCTGTGGATTTCCGCTGCGGACTGTCTGCAGCGGAATTCCAGAGCAATTCCGCTACGTGTGGTCATGCCCTTACACTGCATTTTGTCAAAATTTTACTTCCGCTATTTTTATTGCTATTAAAATTGTTTTCAAAAGTTTCGATTTTTCTATCTAACTAGTCCTGAAAGAGTTAAAGCGGTGGAAATGAATAAAGTGACATCTGCATAGGGTTTATGCATTGGGACACTCCTTTAAACTAAATAATATAGCCTCAGAAAGATGATGAATATTTATTTTATGTGCTTATATATATGACTACTAGTCATAATGATTTTTTGTTTTATTATAGATGCCAAAGAAGAAATATTATGGCAAAAAGACATCAAGGCATTGGAAATCAGAGTACGTTTACCAAGTAATGTTCCTTATACTTGATGAGGGAAAATGTTGGCCTATTGTGTTTCAATTCCTCGTTACTTTCAAGATTTTTGTTTGCTGTCAAAGAATGGGAACATTGTTGTTTATATCTAGAGAATAAAAGCCTGTAAAGGCCTAATACTTCTCACAGCTGTAAGGTAAATAATGTTTTATCCAGTCAAAGGAATGGACTGTGAGCTAAATACAGAAGCCGCAGCAGGATCAGCAGCAGCAGAAATCTCTCTGGTAGTTTGCCAGCAGAGGTAGTCCAGGCTGTTTCGTTTACAGAGGATTATGAAGACTGGATATAATTGCGGCAAACTTTAAAGGCTGTGTAAACCTTTGAAAGCGATTTTTTTTTTTTTTAAATAAAGAGGTCAGTCAGTGTGTTTTGTGCAACTTTATAATTAGTTTTTATTAAAAATTATTTTTACTGTTTGAGATACAGCTGTTCTGAGTCCTGTATACACAGCAGCTGTAACTTACGTTGAATCCTGTACCCGTCAGGTCAGCGAGACTGACGGGTGCAGTGTCAGTGGTAAACCCGTCAGTTTCACGGACCTGACAGATTCAGGTCTGAGTGCACGATACAGCTGCTCTGTATACAGGACACAAAGCTCCTGTATCTCAAAAAGTAAAAATTATTTTTAATAAAAACTAATTGTAAAGTTGCACAGAACACACAGATACACTGTTTTATAAAAAAAAAAATTGCTTTCAAAGGTGAACATAGCCTTTAACCTGAGAAGTATTTGGTCTGTGCAGGTTTTTATTCTTTGGTATATCAGAATGTTTTTATTTACTAACAGCAAATAGATTTCTCAAAACTGGTGAAGAATTAAAACACAAAAATGGTGAAGAATTAAAACACAAAGGGGGTAGTTAATAAACTTTTCTATGCCAGTTTTCTGGCGTATAAAAGTCGCAAACTAACCCAAAAGTTACAATTTGTGGTGCAAATTGCGGCTTTTGACCTTCTTGCGCTACCTTCATCACTTTTGTGGGAAGGGGGCATGGTCTCGTGGAAAGGGACGTGGTCACCACGTCCCAATTATAGCTGAAATCTATGCCAGATTCTACCTAGATTTTCCTTCATGAGGCGTACCCCTCCCCACCCCTGATATTAGACAGTTAAATAAATAAAAATAAAAAAAATTATAAAAAAAATTCCAGAAATGAGCTCTCCTCTCCACTCCTTTTCTCCCCTCCAGCTCCCTCATCACTACAGCGATGCTCATTCAAGGACCTGACGCTGGGCAACATCAGGACATTATGCGACACAGCACTGATGACGTTGAAGTGCTGCATCGCTTATAAAGTCCTGACGCTGCTCAGTGTCAGGACCTTGTACGAGTGGCGCTAGTAGGAGGAAGGAGCTGGAGCGGAGAAGAGGAGCGCTACGGTGAGGTTATTTCTGGATTTTTTTGTATTTTATGAGTGAAAGGGTTTTAGGCATGAATGGCGCACAGCTGCAGTCGTGGCGCCACAATTGAGAGGAGAGGTGACCTAATTTTTTTTTTAGAAATTTTTTATCTATTTAACTGTCTAATATTAGGGGCGGGGGGAATAGTCCTTGCCACAATTGTAGCGCTTTCACCTTGTTCACTCCAATTTTTCCTGTTATTAAGATTGACATATGAAACGCCAGTCTTAATAAATTCCCCCCAAAGTATATTAGGAAGTTGCAAAACTTCATTATTCAATGATTATGCTTTTTATATATATATATATATATATATATATATATATATATATATATATATATATATATATATATATATATAAACACAAGTCATAATTCTACATGCTGTCAATCAATTATGTTATTACCCATTTTCATTCTCAGTTAATAGTCTACTATTCCAGGCCCTCCTCTATAAGCCAGAGCAGAGAGTGGCTACAAAGAGCAGCTCCCCATCTCTGGATAAAGCAGCATGTCCATGCATTACACAGACCGTTCATTGATTTTAACTGTGTAATGCTTCAACTCCTTTAAAGGCTATGTAAACCTTCGAACAGCTTTTTTTTTTTTTTTTTTAAACAAAAGGTCAATCAGTGTGATTGGTGCAACTTTATAATTAGTTTTTGTGAAAAAATATTTGTACTTTTTGAGATACAGCTGCTCTGTATTCTCTATACATATCAGCTGTATCATTCGCTAAATCCTGGTTCCATCAGGTCTGCAGGACTGACGGGTTAGGTGAAAGCGGGATCCGCCCATTATCCGCCTATTATCCGACACAAGTTTATCACTTAGATGTGATAGATAGGAGCAGGAGCTGCTGACACTGGACCTGTTAGGTGCGCCGGACTGACGGATTCAGGTGTTAGCGAACGATCCACTGGTCTGTATACAGAACACAAAGCAGCTGTATCTGAAAAAGTAAAAATAATTTTTAACAAAAACTAATTATAAAGTTTCACCAATAACCGTGATTGACCTTTTTGTATATATATATATATATATATATATATATATATATATATATATATATATATATATAAAATGACTTTCAAAGGTGTATATAGCCTTTAAGAGCAGACAAGAGACAAGATAATCTTCTCTAGGGGTGGAGGGCACAATTGGACAGAACATACATACCTATATTACACATTACATTTTTGGCAGCATTTGTGGTACACCTTATATATTTACTAATACCAAATACTGACATGTTGTGCTGTACTTATTGTTCTGCATTGTTTCGCTCTGATTGTAGAAAACTGTTTATTGGTTCATCAGCAATTGGCTTCTTACGTAAACTGTACATTGATCATGTCCATAGAATATTGAGTTATTTTCTTCACCATAGTCATTATAGAGGATCAGCGGGGTCCCACTCAACGTCTCTTCTGGATGAACTGCTAATTGAAATCTTGAGAGATCTGTCTGCTCATGTACTCAGGAGGATGGTGAGAGATTTTGTTGATGACCATCTGGTAAGGGCGGCACTGCATGACTGTATAGATGATATTCTCACCAGCCTCATCCAAACAGAACTATCATCAATGGTGAGTAACTAAATGGACCATGCAACTAAGACCATATTTCATGGGTTTTAGGCACAAGTACAGAGAATGTCAACTATGTATGAACTATTCCAGAAGCATACAGAAGAAACACTGAGGGACATCAATGGCACTAATACAAATTAAAGTTTTGGTTCAGCTTAGATGAACATACCAGAATAACTTAAATAGGCATTTCATAATATAATAGTATTATCAATTATTTCCTTTCTAAAGGTAGCCGGTGTGGCAATGTCCACCTCTAAGCCTCAGCGATCAGCTTTTATGACCGGGGTAAGCAACTTCTTGAAAGACTTCAGGGTCGCTGCAAGGGAAATCTAGCATTACATGGCAGCCATCCAAATCAATGGCTATCCATGTAATGCATGGACGGGCCGAGAAAGTCAGATAAAGAACCGCTCCAACTGAGCGGCTCTCCGTTCTGGCTCATACAGCATCACATGGACTCCAGACATGGTGTAACGTAACTGTATTTCAATAGGGCCATGCAGTGGTCTGAAAATAACACGCTCTATCCGATGCCATATATATAGGATTAATTCCTACCCTAGAATTCAGTGCTTCTAGAGGAAAACTTGATCCGTTAGAAAGGACCTTACTCAGAACTAATACTCTTGTGCACATTGTTTTTACATGTGGATTTATTTCTACAGTTTTCTTCATTAAAGTCAATAGGGAAAACATTGGCAAGACCACAACATAACCAAAATCAGTTGGGCATGCTGTGGTTTTAATTTTTTTTTTATAATGCCCTGAAAACCAGGACTGTGTGAATGGGATTTTATAAAATCTGGCAGCTTTTTGACGGAAGAACCTTTTGTAACATCATGTTTATAAGCTTGTATTTGTATGTATGTAGTCAGATATCAGTATCAGATTCTGGAGAGCTGAAAAATACACTACAAAGCCTGTATTTCCCAGTGAAAAAAAAATAGGGTTATGGTGAAATTTACTGCTTATCCAGAGCTTTGTAATCTATTATTAATGAAGTGATAGAAACTGGAACTAGTAAAAGGTCAGAGATCATTCATCAAAACTAAACTTGATGGACTATATTTCTGGAAATACATTATGATCTGTAACACAAAATATTACAAAGGTTAAATGTAACAATATTAAAAAACCTTAAAACTGGAAGCTTTTTCATTTTGAATAAGATGATGGTTTATGTGGCTGTCAAATATAATAACTGCAATAATTAAAACTCGGTGTACAGGGATAGCCGGAATTAGCTGCGAGACTAATGCTTGTCCATAACTTAATATAGGTTAAGTGTATGTGTTTGTTCAGTGGCCTCTTTCCATAATGAGTCCATTCTACCTGATTTCTTCTTAGAAATGGAAGAGGCGATATTGTGACTTAAAGTAAAGATAAAGTGATGTGCACTACATGTACCAGTATACCCTGTTCTACTAATCCTTCTGAGCATGTGCAGTACATGGTAATGGGAGCAAACAGGCATCAATAGGAACTCATTACCCCTGTCCTGCAGGTGAATCTGTCAAAAATATATTATTCACTTGTAAATGCCAAATGGTTCTACTTATTATTACAACATCATACAAAATAAAGGGAGTAACTATAGAGGGTACAGAGGTTGTAGTTGCATCTGGGCACGATGCCTGTGTTTATTCTCTGTACTGACGTCACTGTTTTTTTAACCCTGTACTGTGACATCACTGTGTGAATTATGCTTATATTATGAAGCCTTTTTATCCCTGGATTGTGACGATGGTCCTTTAGCTGTGACATCACTACATTTATTATCCATGCTCTATGACATCAGTGACATCACTGTGTGCAAAATCTCTTTCCTATGGCTTTACAGCGTTCATTATACTTGTACTGTGACGTCACTGTAAGTGATATTCTTGTTTTAGGACATCACTTTGTGCATTATCGCTGTACTGTGACATTACAGTGTGCATCATCCCTGAGCTGTGACATCACTGAGACTATTATTCCTTTGATGGGATTTTCACTTTGTCTATTGCCCATTTTCTGTGACATCATAGTGTTTAATATCCTTGTTACGACTGTTTATTTTCTCTGTATTATAGCATCGTTGTATTTATTATACCTGTACTGGCAAATCACTGTTTACTATTCCTGCCATCAAATCACGCTGTACAACACCAGAAACCTTTGCTGCTTAAGATCTGCTTTGCTATACACTGTTAACAAAATAGACTCCTTGAGTCTTGTATCTTTTAAAAAAGAAAAAGATGCAAAATCCATGAAAACATTACCAATTGTATTGAACTGTGAATTAGCAGCTGTTTGGTAATCTTTTTCTTCACGGTGCTAGCTGTTTTTCTGACAGCTGGCACCCTGACCCATTCATTTCAATTGGGCCATGCACACTTCAGTTTTTTTGACGGTCCCGTTGCTCCGTTCCGACCAAAGTAGAGCATGTCCTACTTTGGTCCGAGATTCCATGACCGTGAGGCCCATGCAAGTCAATGGGGCCGTCAAAAAAACTGAAGGCACACGGAAGGCATCCGTGTGCCGTCCGTGTGTGACGGAGCCGTTGCCTAGCAATGGCCGGGCGGGCAGAAGTACATTAGAGATATATTACACTAATCGGAAGCCACTTGTATCTATCAATCACTGATAGAGAGAAGAGGCTGCTGATAAAAATAAAATAAAAAGCAGATCATACGTACCCCAGTCGTTGTCTTGGTGACAAATCCCTCTTCTTCCTCCAGTCCGACCTTCCTGTATGACGCGGCAGTCCATGTGGCCGCTGCAGCCTGTGATTGGCTGCAGAGGCGGTCACGTGAAATGAAGCGTCATCCCTGGAGGCCAGCCATCTGACGTCATCCAGACTTGCGTGACCGCCACTACAGCCTGTGATTGGCTGCAGCGGTGACATGGGATGAAACTTCATCCCAGGAGGCCGGACAGGAGGAAAATGCAGGGAGTTCTGGGTAAGTATGAACTGATATTTTTTATTTCATTAAAATTGTATTTTGCGAGCGCCGAGCATGGTCATTCTTCAGCGCTAGTCACTGTCCAGGGTGCTGAAAGAGTTACCACCGATCATTGCAGCCCATTAACTCTTTCAGCACCCTGTACAGTGACTAGCGCTGAACAACCCTGCTCTTTCAGCACCCTGGACAGTACCATGCTCAGCGCTCAGAAACGGAAACATGGAGTAAACACGGGAGTGCACACGGAAATCACACGGCCGCTAAAACGGAAACACGGATCCATCAAACACGGCCATGAAAACGGTGACGGAAGTGTGCACGAGGCCTAAGACAAATTCTGCTCTTGAATGGTAAATTCCATAAGATAACTGACCATCAGAGGTGTGCTTTGGCGCCCCCCTGCAGTCAGGGAAGAAAGCTGCCCAATTTCCTACCTCATCCCATGCTTTTTTTTGCTGATCTTCATTTCACTCTTACAAGGAATGTGTAAAGGATCTGCCAGACACAGCTTCTGTGTCGACACCCGTGGTTAATCAGTCTGCACCTGCTCCTGAATCTCATAGAGTGACTCGATCATCTACCTCTCGGGCAGGGAGGCTGAGAAGTGGGAGACCCTATCACAGCCTGGCCAGAGAGGAATAGGGTACCCGCCCGGGATGTTCACGCTGGGGTATTGCTCAGGAGCTTCCATCTTCGGTTCCCCAATAAGCCAGGTCGACCTAGAAAGGGTCTAGTGGCCCCTCATAAAAGGGGGGTACTGTAAAGGATCTGCCAGACACAGCTTTTGTGTCGACGCCCGTGGTTAATCAGTCTGCACCTGCTCCTGAGTCTGATAGAGTGACTCGATCATCTACCACTCGGGCTGGGAGGCTGAGAAGTGGGAGAGCCTATCACAGCCTGGCCAGATGGAGTTAGCTTCCGCCCTCTGTCTATTTATACCTTCATTTCCTGCTCCTCCTTTGCCTGTGACTCTGCCTGTTTCCTGGCTCTGCTGCTGCTGCTTGTACTATTGTCGTCTGCTTCATATTGAACCTGGCTTTACTGACTACTCTCCTGCTCTGCGTTTGGTACCTCGTACACTCCTGGTTTGACTCGGCTCGTTCACCACTCTTGTTGCTCACGGTGTTGCCGTGGGCAACTTCCCCATTTGCCTTAGCTTCTGTGTACCCTTGTCTGTTTGTCTGTCGTGCACATATTGAGCGTAGGGACCGTCGCCCAGTTGTACGCCGTCGCCTAGGACGGGCCGTGCAAGTAGGCAGGGACTAAGTGGCGGGTAGATTAGGGCTCACCTGTCTGTCTCCCTACCCTGTCATTACAGAATGTCCCCAAAAAACTATATTTTTTATACCTTTGAAGATCCATTTCAAGTCGAAAATGGACCAATTTCATTAATGATAGTGACCAATACCATGGACCCCACTTCTTATTACTGTTATAAAATGTTATCACCTCCAATAAAAATGTGAATGCATTTATGCTGAATTAGAATGAAGCATATAGACAAACACAAAATGCTGTAAAACCGCCAAAGACAATAAGTACGTAAGAACCATGATATGAGTTAAGTACAATGGAAAATAACTGGCCAGAATATCTCTGCACACTGAGTCCCGGATATTTGAAAATCACATATCAAGGTGTAAAGATACTCCTTTTGAGTGTAGCAGGCAGCTAGTGTACACACACCTGCAACCATACCTGCATACACACAAAAACATACACCCTGGTGCGTCCACCCAAAAGATGGCCACTCAACCAACCACCTATCAAAGACGAGACATTAAGGTACAGGGTAGATAAACCAACTCAGAATTTCATCACACCTATTTCTTCTAATGCAAACCACCTTCAAATATATGCAGACATTTCCCATTCATATACTAGAACTTGTTAAGGGGAACTTAATCTTTGTACCTTCCGAACTGCAAGAGTTGGTTCCTTCTGGTGCTACTTATTTCAAGAGCAAGCATTAAATGTGAGGTATTGCAGGCCCCCAGGTGACTCTCTTGCCTCCAGATGGTGCACCTATTTTAGCATCATTTATTGGGGTAGTTGATAGAAGAGAGTTCCTGATAGAAACCTAGGAGTCTGATATAGAAGATTGAAAGCAGAAACGGACCACATGGTCCATCTATTCTGCCCTTATATTTATTTTTTATTTTTATCTTAGGATAGATGTGTTTATCCCAGGTCTTTTTACATTCACTTACTGTTGATTTTTCCACTACATCTACTGGAAGTTTGTTCCAAGTATCTACTACTCTTTCAGTAAAATAATATTTTCTGACTTTGTTTCTGATCGTCCCCAAATAACTTCATATTGTGACCCCTTGCTCCTGCACTAAGGTTTCGTTCACATCTGTGTCAGGGTCCCGTTCTGACGTTTCATCGGAACGTCCGTCAGAACGAGACCCTGACTAAAGCAAACGGAAACCATAGGTTTCCCGTTTGCATCACCATTGATTTCAATGGTGACGGATCCGGTGCAAATGGTTTCCGTTTGTCTCAGTTGTGCAAGGGTTCCGTAGTTTTGACGGAATCAATAGAGTAGTTAACTACGGTATTGATTCCATCAAAACGACGGATCTCTTGCACAACTGAGACAAACGGAAATCATTGGCACCGGATCCGTCACCATTGAAATCAATGGTGATGCAAATGGAAACCTATGGTTTCTGTTTGTTTCCGTAGGGGCCCCCGTTGTGAGGGGAAGATCCCACGGATTGTCAGAACGGGATCCTGACGCAGATGTGAACGAAGCCTAAGTTTCTTATTAAAAACACTTCCTTCCTAAACCAAATGTTCATTTTATGATTTAAAAAAATAATTACATATATATTTTGAATACTTTTTCAGGTAGATGAACTAAATACAGAAATTGAACATGACATAATGCTTGATAATC
This sequence comes from Rhinoderma darwinii, assembly GCF_050947455.1. Lineage (NCBI taxonomy): Eukaryota > Metazoa > Chordata > Amphibia > Anura > Rhinodermatidae > Rhinoderma > Rhinoderma darwinii. The sequence continues at coordinate 41,985,112 of NC_134696.1, read as the reverse complement.
TTATTCAGAGGGTAATTGATAAGGAAGTGAAAGACATTGTCATCTCTGTTCTAAACGAGTCTGATGATCAACTCTCTCAATTGCACAAAAATCAGGTAATTCTTTACAATTTCTTGTACCATGTCAGAAAGAAATCATTATTTTATATGTTGTGTATCCTTTGTATGATCTATAACGTAATAAATACATTGCATTCCTTGTACTGATCCTAAGTTACAGCCTGTATGATAGTCTAAAGCTCCATTCACAGTTTTGATGGTTGCTACTGGCACCAGTCGACAACTTGTCGACATATATTGAGCTTCTATAATGCAATGCCCTGAACTGCACTGCATTCTGGGACAGTTCATTTTTCTTGCATCACATGAATGTATAGTGCGTTGTGTACAGACCTCCTCCCAGATTGTAAATTACTAGAGCAAGCTCTGTGCAGGCATTGAGTCAATAGGTAATTCTGGATGATGTCATTTCTGGAGCGTGCAGAATTGGGAATGCTGCTGTGGAGAATTGACTACAACTCAGGAGGATCAGTACAGGATAAGTCGAGCAAAATGACTCAACTTTTTATGTAATATTCATGAACAGAAACTGTTCACCTACAGTAGCTGCTTAAAGGGTTTTCCCATCTTGAAAACGTCTTGAAAATGTATGGCATATCCACAGGAGTTCCGGAAACAGTATAGCTCAGCCAGCTTAGCTGTTTCCGTACTTCCAACTACCTCATCAGTGAAAGTGAAGTGAATGACTTTTCAGTTGACCGGTTCACACGACGTGTATTTGACATGTATTTTTTTGCGCATTTTACGTGCCAAAACCGCATCAAATAACGCTTGATTACGCTTTTTACACTTGATTTTGCATGTTTGGGGGGATTTGTGTGTTTGTGGGGGGGGTGCTCGCCGCTGATTCTTAAAAACAGCTGATAAGCGGCTATGAAGTATCAGCGGCGCCCGTGCATACTCCGCTTTCTACACACACACACACACACTCAGCTCTACTACACAGACACACACACGCAGCACTGCTACATACATACACACACTCAGCTCTGCTACATAAATACACACACTCAGCTCTACTACACAGACACACACAGTCAAAACTGCTACATACATACACAGTCAGCACTACTACATACATACACACACACACACACACACTCAGCTCTACTACACAGACACACACAGTCAGCACTGCTACATACATACATACATACATACATACATACAGTACATACACACACTCAGCTTTACTACACAGAAACACACACACACTCAGCTCTGCTACATCTGACAAGCTTAGCTCCGCACACCGTCCCTACTGAGAATACATCTAGCGACAGGGGGACGGCCCATCGGGGGGGCGGCCCATTGGGGGGCCATCAGGTGGGGGGCCCGCCGGGTGGAGAGGCCCGTCGGGGGTCACGAGAGCAGGGGTCTGTGAGAAAGAGAGAGGGACAGACAGAGACACACACCTTACCTGCAGTGCAGCTGGTCTTCATAATGGCGCCTGCTATCTCCCTACAAACCGGCTTCTCTGCTGTGTGACTCTGACCTGCGTCTGAGCAGAACAGAGCCAGATAGCAGAGGCAATGAACGGCTGCCGTTCATTGTGCCCTATGCCTTGTAGCTGGCGTATTCCATCTCTGTATGTGTTGTTAATCGACACATACAGAGATGAAAAAAAAAATGGCAGCCCCCATAGAGAAGTAAATGTATGAATACACTAAAAAGTTTAAAGTGACAACACAAATAAATAAAATTTTTGTTTACATTATATTAAAAGCAATATAATAAAAAAAGAAAAAAAAACATGACACCTTCCCTTTAAAAGGGTTTGTCTCAATAAGACAACCATTTTTCATATTCTTTATTAACGGATCTCTGCATCATAGATGGTGGTCCCCCATTTGGGACCGCTTATATTAGCCAGAAAAGAAAGAGACTAACAAATAGCAACTCTCACTCTGGTTTATCCAGTCCCAACCATGTATTACATGGTTAGCCATTCATATAAATGGCCAGTATGCAATATTAAATCTGCATGTTTGTACATATGTAAAGCCAGGTGCAACCTCTTCTGACTGTATCAGTTGATCTCTGGGGTTTTCAGGCACAAAGCCGGCAGCGATCAGCTGATCATCAGGCTGGTTTCAGTTGAAAAAAAAGGATTGTCAAATTGAGTCAACCCCTTTAACAGTCTTTACAGTGTAAATTGTGTTTAATACACTGTTCTTGAAAGTCACTTTACCATGTTAAAATGCTTGTATAAATAATACATTAATACAAAATTAATACATAAATGATGGGTTATTTCATTCAGATTGCAGTGACAGCGAACAAGCATGTTGTAGACATGTTTCTTTTGGAGCACTTACTCGGCATGATTGGAACACATGAACCACTGATGTTTGGGAAGGATCCAATGGAGTGCCTGCTGGATAGTAAGTTTTAAAAAGCATAACCATACAGAATGACTATGACCCCATACTTGTCTCTTTTAGGACCCTAAGGCCATATAGTGTTTGTTGCAGAATTTCTGTTGCGGAATCTGCACCGAAAATTCACCAACAAATCACAGCACAATGTCAGTAAATGGGTTTTATAAAACCCTATTCACTTAGATCTCATTCACATGTTGCATATTTGGTCAGCATTTTGCATCAGTATTTTAAAGTCAAAGAGAAGAATAATAAATATTTCCACTATATTTCCCTAGTGTTTAAAGAGGCTCTGTCACCACATTATAAGTGCCCTAGCTCCTACATAAGGAGATGGGTGCTGTAATGTAGGTCACGGTAATGCTTTTTATTTTAAAAAATGATCTATTTTCACCACTTTATTAGCAATTTTAGATTTATGCTAATGAGTTGCTTAATGCCCAACTGGGCGTATTTTTACTTTAGACCAAGTGGGCGTTGTACAGAGGAGTGTATGACGCTGACCAATCAGCGTCATGCACTTCTCTCCATTCATTTACTCAGCGCATAGGGATCCTGCTAGATCTTTATGTGCTGTCTTATACTTACACATTAACAATACTGAAGTGTTTAGACAGTGAATAGACATTCCACAGGATGTCTATTCACAATCTATGCACTTCGTTACTGTTTCTGTGGTTCTTACAGCAGAGCAAGCGTAATCTCGCGAGATTACACTGTAGATGACAGGTTACAACGAGATTACGCTTGCTCTGCTGTAACTACGACAGAAACCATAACGAAGTGCAGGCATTGTGAATAGACATCCCATGGAATGTCTATTTACTGTCTAAACACTTCAGTATCGTTAATGTGTTAGTATAAGACAGCACATACTGATCTAAAAGGATCCCTATGCGCTGACTAAATGAATGGAGAGGAGTGCATGAGGCTGATTGGTCAGCGTCATACACTCCTCTGTACAATGCCCACTTGGTCTAAAGTAAAAACACGCCCACTTGGGCATTAAGCAACTCATTAGCATAAATCTAAAATCGCTAATAAAGTGGTGAAAACAGATTGTTTTTCTAAATAAAAAGCATTACTGTCACCTACATTATAGCGCTCATCTCCTTATGTAGGAGAGAGGGCACTTATAATGTGGTGACAGAGCCTCTTTAAGGTCCAGATGTGGTGCTAATGGTTTCTGTTTGTCACCGTTGTGTAAGGGTTCCGTCGTTTTGATGGAATCAATACCGTAATCGACTGCGCTATTCATTCCGTCAAAACAAAGGAACCCTTACACAACGGGGACAAATGGAAACCATTTGCACCGGATCCGTCACCATTGAAATCAATGGTGATGCAAACCAAAACCTGTGGTTTCCATTTGTTTCAGTTTCTATTCCGTTCATGGCTTCCCCACACGAAAAGCTTCGACGGAACCCATGAACAGAGTCCCTACGCAATTGTGAATGAAGCCTTACTGATGATTTTCAAATCTGCAGCATACCATACGTGTTGGGGAAATGCCATGGATTTTTACCTTGGATTTCATTCATTGCAATGCATTGAGTAAAATGTGCAGCTGAATCCGCACACCAAAATACCCAATGAAATGCACATGATTTTATTGTGGTTTTGGGCAGTTTTGTTGACCGTTTCCACAGCGTAATATTTGCGTGATGTATGAACCGGCCTTCGGTATATGCACTGAAAATCTGCATCTATTTACAGTACAATACATGTGAATAAATAAGTGTTTTTAAAACCCATCCACATGTAGCAGAAAACATATGTGCAGATATGAGGGAAAATGTCAATTCTGTCCAAGATTTATTGCAAAACTAACTCTGGATTTCACATCTTACAGTGTGGATTTCACTCTTTACAATATATAGGGTGAAATCCACAGCAAATCCATGCCAAAATCCACATTTATTACATCCACATTTTGCCGTGGATTCATTAGAGATTTGTTGTGAAAAATACAGCAGAAAATATCCACCTTGTCTTGTCTTATCCGCTAAGTCCAGATGTGGCGGAAAAAAATCTGCATGTGTTGCATACGGAATTTGTCGCAGACCCAAAGTGAATCTTTTCCCCGGGTGCTGGAGAACTTAGCTACACCTCTGCCCTTACCCTCTTTCATTGCTATTACTTAGCAGTCTTCCCGCCTGATGCATAGTTGGCTTCCAGTTTCAGACACCTCTCTCTGCTGCTCTAACAAGAAGCTGGTATTGATGTCTAGTTGAAAATGATCTTGGGCTCATTGCTGCGGTACAATCCAAAATAGCATTGGTGTTATCCTTGTACCTGTTAGGGTATGTGCACACACACTAATTACGTCCGTAATTAACGGACGTATTTCGGCCGCAAGTCCCGGACCGAACACAGTGCAGGGAGCCGGGCTCCTAGCATCATACTTATGTACGATGCTAGGAGTCCCTGCCTCGCTGCAGCACAACTGTCCCGTACTGCAATCATGTTTTCAGCGTACATAAGTATGATGCTAGGAGCCCGGCTCCCTGCACTGTGTTCGGTCCGGTACTTGCGGCCGAAATACGTCCGTGAATTACGGACGTAATTAGTGTGTGTGCACATACCCTTAGGGTATGTTCACACACACTATTTACGGACGTAATTCGGGCGTTTTAGCCCCGAATTACGTCCGAAAATGCGCCTCAATAGCGTCGGCAAACATCTGCCCATTCATTTGAATGGGTCTTACGATGTTCTGTTCAGACGGTCATTTTTTTTACGCCCTGCTGTCAAAAGGCGGGGCGTAAAAAGGATGCCCGCGTCAAAGAAGTGTCATGTCACTTCTTCAGACGTAAATGGAGCCGTTTTCCTTGGACTCCATGGAAAACCAGCTCCAGTTACGTCCGTATTGGACGCGGCGTTCAAGCGCCTGCACATGCCGTTACGGCTGAAATGACGGGGCTGTTTTCTCCCAGTGTGAACATACCCTTATTTACTTTCTCAGAGGCTGTATATTCTGGCTAACTGAGCAGACGGCCTTCCTATATGACGTTCATATTCCCATAGAGTAGGGCTTTTGGACAGGGGTTGTCATCATGAGACAACCAATTTAATTTTAAAGCTGTGCAAAACTTACAAACTTATATCTTTCTCAAATCCCTTTCGACTTTGCAACAAATAAATTGTTTCCAAGAGCATACAATTTTTCAAATATTATAAATCTGTTAGAGTTGTATATATATTGTGTATATATGTGTATGTTTTTGAGACTGGAGTTATTTACACTGTATTTTATTAAAGGTATCATGCTTGATGTACTTCTAAGAGAACAAGTCACCATTCAACAAGTGCAACAAAACACATTTGAAAACTATCCGGCAATGCTTTTCCACCAAAATACAGTTAGCAAAGTGGTACGTGCCCTTCAATATTTCCACATGACCTCTGGAATTGATGACGCCTCCCACAGCTTTACCTTCGGCTGCTGGCTTTACTATGGGTGGCCTGTTGTAAACGAGCGCCGATCGACAATATTGTACATCGATCTGCGCTTGTTTAGTTCAATTTACATGGAGCAATCATTGTACTAAATGGGGACGAATGAGATCATTCGTCCCGATACAGTTTGTATCATTGTCGGAAGCACGTCACCTATTTACAGGGAGAGATATGCTGCCAACAACGATGATTTTTACTGCTGCAAAAAAGATGCGATCAGCCAACAAAATGAGCATTTGCTTCATTGTCAGCAGGTCGCTGCGCCCTTTCACATGGTCCAATGATCGAGAACGAGTTCTTCGCTCAACCGATCATTGGCCTGTGTAAAACGGACCTTAAGTTATTATATTACATATAGGACTTAAAAGGGTTGTCCAGGGTTAGAAATACATGTGCCACATCTGTCCACAGGCTATGTGTGGTATGACAGCTCAGCCCCATTCACAACCCATGGACAAGTGTGGCGCTGTTTCTGGACGAAAGAAGCCATGTTCAACCGCTTTAATCCTAAGACACCCAATTGTTTATTGCTATTGGACAATGATTGGCGCTGATAACATAAGAACAATGACTGGAGCTAGTAATGTGATAAGGTCACTGACTGTGACTTGCAAGCGCGTATGCTTCCTTCCTTCCTTATATACACACACACACACACACACACACACACAGACACACACACACGCGTGTGTTCTTGGATCTCCTCTCAGAAATATATTTTCATCATTCTTGTTTGTCTTTCTTTCAGGCACTAGAAGTTATTCTAACAGAATTACATATGATACTGGTGGAAGATATGGAAGACATCTTTGAATATGAAAGAGATATAGAACTTGGATGAATTGCATTTCTTATTGTTGTCTCCACGTTCTTTATAAATGTTCATAACAAAAAAATAACTTCATTGTAATTCACCTATGTGTATACTAGAGTACTACAACCTTTTATGATTGTTTTATGACATTGGTCTACTGCCTGTGCCTCGCCATCTATTGTGAAAGTGACAATGTTCAGTGGTCAGGGCATGTTGGGAGTTGTGGTTTCACAGCAGCTAGAGTCACAGTTTGCAGACCACTGTTTGCAGACACTGCCCAACGAAATTATCGATTTACCTTATTAAAGATTGAGAAGATAATGACTGGTTACCGAGATAAAAATGTAATAAATAAACAATAATAATAACAGAAAATGTAAAACAATAATTTGTTCTTTGTATTAATTTATGGCATTTTGTAATGACGTAATATTTGTATGAGGCTGTAAACCCACAACCTCCCGCCACATTGCCTAGCTTACCACCTGGTTTGCATGTTAATTTGGTTGGTAGCTGTGCCCTAAGCTGTGAATGTTAATATGGTTGATGTTGTGAGAAGAGCTGTACTTCTGATAAGACGCACTTCATGTTACTAGTTCATCTGACCAGAAGTGGCAGGCAGGCAGGCAAGAATTTATGAATATTCAGTATCCATCTAATGAAATTCTAAAATTACAAAGGAATTAAAAACAATTATTACATTTCATTTTTGAGATTCATCCCTTCATATCATGGTATTAAGAATAAAGACCCTCAAAAGTGGCATCATGGCTTTGGCTCTGGATTGATAAAGATCTTTCGTTTTTATTCTTGTATGGTTGATCAGGGTCTGTCTTTAGTGAATTTGTAGTAATACAGTAGCCTGTCTACACCAACAGTCTTCAAGAAATCTGCGAGAGATATTAATATTATAAACTGCATATAAGCATACAATACCGTATTTTGTAGTAGAATGCTATTTATTAATCAAACATTTCAATTAAATACAATCCAATTTTGAAACTAGAACACCTGTGGCTGAAGAAAGATCGATTTCCCCCATCTGCACTATCACCCATGAACTAGTGATAGTGCCCTGCAATCCTTGAGAAACGTGTTATTTGAGTATTAGGATCTGCACCAGTGGTGCCTATGTATAACTTCACAGATCACAGTCAGGGGTACACAAATAGCAGGAGGCAGGACTCCTATATTGGACAGGACACCAGATAGATCAGGAAGGGGATGGCAAGGTAAGATGTAGTTATTTAATAACACAGGAATTGGGCTGCTTTTCAAAATGCCTAGAGGAAACTTGTCACGTCAAACCTGCTGTCCAAACTGCGTGCACTACTCTATAGAGCAGGAGGTGCTAAACAGATTGATATCTAGTTTAGTGGGAAAAGATTTAGGATAACCTATAATGTAATGATTTAAATTTCAGTTCTAAGTGGGATAAAGACTCCAGTGGGCGGTCTCACTCAGTGATTGGCAGATATTTCTCTATTCACATTTATACAGGGTAGTATGATTGAGACCGCCCACTGGTCACTAGACCCCATTGAGCAGGGATTTACAGTACTGTGCAAAGGTTTTAGGCAGTTGTAAAAAAAATGCTGCAAATTTCTTCTATTTCAAAAATAGAAGTGTTAATAGTTTGTTTTTTTTATGAACAAAATGTAAAGGGAATGAACAGAAGAAAAATCTAAATCAAATCAATATTTGGTGTGACCACCAATTGCCTTCAAAACAGCATCAATTCTCCATCAAATCATCTCCAAAGCAACTGAGCACCTGTTGCCATTTTTCTGTACCCCAATCTCTATGTTTTTGTGCATAGTTGAGTCGCTTGGTCTTGTTTCCATGTCGAAGGTATGGCTTTTTGGCCGTAATTCTTCCTTGACAACCCCTTCTGGACTTCTGGACAAACTTGTCTAAGATGGGTGTACCTGGGTCCCACTGGTTTCTGACAGTTCTGAGCTGATGACACTGCTGGACATCTTCCAATTTCGAAGGGAAGTAAGCATGATGTGTCTTTGATTTGCGCAACTAAGTTTCCTTGGCCGACTACTCCGTCTACCGTCCTCAATGTGCCCTTTTCTTTGTGCTTCTTCAAAAGCACTTATACAGCACATGTTGAAACCCCAGTCTGCTTTGAAATCTTTACCTGAGAGAGACCTTGCTGACGCAGTATAACTACCTTGTGTCTTGTTGCTGTGCTCAGTCTTGCCATAGTGGACCTGTGACATGAACCTGTCCTCCACAACCTCACCTTTGTAGCAGAGTTTGGCTGATCCTCATATAATTTTAAGCCTCCAACGCAGCTGTATATTTTACAGTTAATTACTGTTTTTCAACCTACATATGAAAATGATGATTATTATCACCTGTTTGGTATAATTAGTTAATCATACACCTGACCATAATTATACAAAATACAGTGTATCTAGAAGAATTTGTGCTGTTTTGAAGGCAAAGGGTGGTCACACACAATATTGATTTGATTTAGATTATTCTTCTGTTCATTCACTTTGTATTTTGTTAATTGATAAAAAAAAACTATTAACACTTTTTTTAAAGCATTCTTACTTTGCAGCATTTTTCCACAACTGCCTAAAACTTTTGCACTGTACTTTATATCAATAAATTACAGGTTATGATAATTTCCCCACAAAATTTCATAAGTCTGAATCAGTGGGGTCCGGGTGCTGAGACCCCCATCGTCGCTAAAAGGAAGGTGCAGAAGCACTCATCTGAGCACCCTGCATCTTCGGCTGAAATCGACCCTCCCTGTTAGGCAAAAGTTGTCTCACATAGAACGTCTTTGTGATCCATCTTCAAGCTAACGAGGATCACTGATCACAGCCGAAGATGCAGGGCGCTGTAGTGCTGTTTCTAGGCAAAAAATATATTTAAGTCATCTTACATGCACTACCCTATTGAAATCTATCCACTGATATTCAATTATATTGTGTACTGTGAAGGTAATTTTAACCTGTACGTGATAAGTGTCATAAGGAAGTATTGAGGGCACTCACGGGCTGAGCACGCTCCATACTCAGCGGGTGTCAGCTGTGTATTATAGCTGAAACCCGGTACTAATGGCTGGGAACGGCGATCGCGCTGTTCATTGTCTTTTAACCCCTCAAATGCTGCGGTCAATCGCGACCGAGCTTCTGAGGCATTGAATAGAAGGGGGCGCCCCCTCCGACAGCTCATCGTCCCCCCCCACAACGCGATCGAGGTGACGATGGTTGTCATGGCAACCCAGGGTCCTAATGAAGGCTCCCAGGACTGCCTTCACTCTGCCTGTAAATATGACAATATACTGCAATACATTAGTATTGCAGTGTATTGTACCAGCGATCCAACGATCGCTGGTTCAAGTCCCCTACTAGGGCTAATAAAATGTGTAAAAAAAAAAAGTTTAATAAAGTTATTAGTAGTGAAAAAAAAGTTAAAAACCCCCCTTTTCCCATTTTTTTCTCTGAAGCAATGTAAAAAAATAAACAAAATTGGTTTTGCCGCGTCCGTAAAAGTCCATTAATTAACTTGCACAGTGAACGCCGTGAAAAAACCAAAATTTAAACAGACTAAATCCCATAGCTCTTAAAAAAATTAAAGCCAAAAAACAATGGAGGAATCACAAAAAAGGCCCTGGGGTTGTTATATCTTTTTTTTACTAAATCTTAAGTTGTTGCTTGTAGACTCTTTTAAAAACAATCTTACTTTTTATATGTGACATGGAAACTCCCAATAACCAGGAAAGGACACTTACAAGGAGATACTCAAATCCATTTAGTCCCACTTAGCAACAATTAAGCAATTATTAACACCAGATGTCTCTTTGAGTTGTGCTTCGGTGAACTGTTAAGGTTATTTCCAGGTTACATTATATATAAATTTAAATATTATTGTTAGGACTCAGCATTTTCCTTATTAATTTTAGTTATGCTTTGCTGTTCATGATATGGGATTAATGTAATTTATTGTATCAGAATTTATACAACTCTGATCAAGCAGTTCTAAGACTTATATGTACAGTCTGCTTACTTAAATGTTTTTTAAATATATGATTTGAAATGTGAAATGTTTGAACATCTGATTTCATATACTTTATAGCAGATGACAAACTAGTGCTGATATTACTGTAGGATAGTACTCATCAGGGTCAGGTTATAATAGACAGGGCCGGCCTTAGGTTGGATGGCGCCCTGTGCGTGACTCTCTATTGCTGCCCCGTACACAAACGAAAAATTAACCACATATATAGACACGTACATACTGGAAATATATACTGTACATACATAAGGACAGATATTTAGACATACAGGCAAATATACATACACACATCTGGAATATATACATACAGGTAAATATATAGACGTACAGACACATATACACACATGCATCGGCAGATAAATACACAGACAGGAGCATATACAAATACATAAAAGGCACATATATACAAGCACAAAGACACATTCACAAACAGACCCATATATACATAGTAAACATAATGTAGTATATGTTACCTGCAGTCCTATGTAACACCACAGAAAACACACAGTAATAACTGAGTACAGATAATCTAGTAGCGTTACCTGCAGTCCTATGTAACACAACAGATAACACAGTGATAACTCTCTGAGTACAGATAATGTCATAGATGATAACTATAACCACAGGCACATATAAACACACACAGAGATATATATAAGGGTAGCAGAGTATATAAGGGGCAGCAGGGTATATAAGGGTCAGCAGGGTATATAAGGGGCAGCATGGTATATAAGGGGCAGCAGGGTATATAGGAGGCAGCAGGGTATATAAGGGGCCTGATCACAGGCTTTGTGCAGGACGGGCTGTGGGCGGAGCTTCCTCCTCATCTCTTGTTACTTGGCTCTTATTTACTCCGTGTGGGTAACTAAGAGTAGAGCACAGAGTAGAGGCAGAGCCCAGTGGCGCCCCCTACATGCTGGGAGGGTGTGGAACCCTGTGCGCTTGCACAGCTCGCACACCCCTAAGGCCGGCCCTTATAATAGAAGGTGGAGAGAGGAGCTTGGAGACTGAAAGACCTCATGCACATGACACAATTTGGTTCTCCCAGATTCTGTATGAACCCTTAAAGGCCCATAGCAATCTATGACCATATTACACAGTTGTAAAATACTAATCTGTAATATGGCCATGCACATAAACCTAAGTATGATTAATCCCAGAAAGATCTGACAAAAGGTATGTGGAGAAGAGTACCTCTAAATCTCCAAATCCTAAATGACTTCTTCAATGTTAAAGAGTAACTACTCTTTCATCAAACTTTTGATATGTCAGATACATACCAAAAGCTTGGATCGGTGGGGGTCCGAGTGCTGAGACAGAGAGGGCCATGCACCTTCGACTGTGATCGGCGCTCCCTGTCAAGCTGAAGACGGCTTACATAGACGTTCTATGCAGTGGCGGATCCCCATAGGTCTGTTATAGGCGGCCGCCCGAGGTCCGAGGCTCCCTGGGGGCCCATGGCCGCTCAAAGTTCCCATCGCCGTCTTGTCAGGTTTTTGCCATGAATTGTGGCAAAAAACGCAACAAAACTGAAAGCCCTGGACTCAGTTGTATCGATGTCCAAAGGACACAGATACATTTGACATCACTGGCAAGGGAACCATCAGTTCCCTTCCCCACCGTGCAGCCTTTTTATGTGATGGTGTCATCGTGCCACTTGGGTCGCTCCGCTTCATGCGGCTTCGTCAGTGCCTGGTCGGAGAAGAGAACAGCGCTAGAACGGGAACAGGTAAGTGTGGCACTAACTACAGGGTGGTGGTGCATTCTACAGGGGGCTATTTGCCATATCTACACGGTGGCATGTGTGGTGCTTTCTACAGGGGGGCTGTGTGACCACTTTCTGCAGGGGGGCTGTGTGGTGCTTTCTACAGGGGGCTGTGTGGTGCTTTCTACAGGGGGCTGTGTGGTGCTTTCTACAGGGAGGCTGTATGGTGCTTTCTACAGGGGGCTGTGTGGTGCATTCTACAGGGGGCTGTGTGGTGCTTTCTGCGGAGGGGCTGTGTGGTGCTTTCTACAGAGGGGCTGTGTGGTGCTTTCTAAAGGGGGGCTGTGTGGTGCTTTCTGCAGGGGGCTGTGTGGCGCTTCCTACAGGGGGGCTGTGTGGTGCTTTCTACAGGGTGGCTGTGTGGTGCTTTCTACAGGGGGGGGCTGTGTGTTGCTTTCTTGAGAGGGGCTGTTTGGGGCTTTCTACAGGGGGGCTGGTGCTATCTACAGGGGGGTGCTATCTACAGGGGGGCTGTGTGGCACTCTACAGGGGGCTATGTGGTGCTATTCACAGGGAGCTATGTGGCGCTATCTATAGCGGATGTGGCGCTATTTACAGGGGGTCTGTGTGGCGCTATCTATAGGAGGCTTTGTGTGATGCTTTCTACAGGGGATGTGTGTGGCGCTATCTACAGGGGGCACTGTGTATGTGGTGCTTTCCTTTACATTGTTTAATTGTTTAAAACACAATTATATTCAAGGGAACCGTGTTTGTACTATTTTATTAAGGGGAGCAGTGTATGGTTGTTATTATTATATTTAGGGGTTCAGTGTGTTGCACCATGAGAATTTTATCTTCATTTTTAGGTCTGGAAATGTTGGAAAAGTGGGGAGCCGAAGACATCTGAGCGGCAAACTCTGCAGAAATGGGTCATGGCCAGGAGAAGGCGTCAAGAGGTCTGGACTGGATGGAGTAGAAAAGAGGGGGGAAAAAAACTACTGGAATCTGAGTCATCTGTGAGTTAGGGTATGTTCACACGCAAACGTAAAATACGTATGAAATTACGGAGCTGTTTTCAGGCAAAAACAGCTCCTGAATTTCAGACGTTTTTGCAAGTGCACACGTTTTTCGCGGCGTCCATTACGGACGTAATTGGAACTGTTTTTCTATGGAGTCAATGAAAAACGGCTCCAATTACGTCCCAAGAAGTGACATGCACAGAAGCCCGTCTGCTCAGAACACCGTAAGACCCATTGAATTCAATGGGCAGATGTTTGCCGACGGTTTGGAGCTGTTTTTTCGGCCGTAATTCCAGGCGAAAAACGCCTGAATTACATCCGTAAATAGGGCGTGTGAACATACCGTAACTATATGTACAGAAAATCTGTCACCTCTCCTTTATTATAGGAAATAGCTGTATTTCACAAAAAGTTTATGTGTAGTCCAGGACTGATAGACAAATGGGTGTTACCATTCCCCTTGATAGTAGGATGTGACCCTGCACAGTGTGATACTGTCAGTGATGGTTGGAGACTGTCAGTATGTAGGGACACAGCCCTGTGACAAGGGAAATCGTAACACCCATTTGGTAATGCTTGCACGAAAAGGTAGTGTTAACAATAATTATGGAGCGGCAGGACGGCGGTAGAGAAGGGGGGCCCATGTTTGGGTAAAAGCCCAGGGCCTATGATCTACTTAATCCGCCACTAGTTCTATGTGAGCCGGCTTCAGCCTGACAGAGAGAGCTAATCACAGCCGAAGGAGCAAAGCACACAGCTTTTGCTCCTTCGTTTCAGCAAGGCTGGGGGACTCAGCACCTGGACCCCACCGATCCAAACTTTTGATATGTCTTTATGATATATAAAAAGTTTAATGAAAGTGCAGTTACTCTTTAAAGCTAGGGCTACAAAGCAACTTTGGCCACAACACAGGCAGCGTGGCCAAAGATGGCTGTGTGCCCCTGTGTGCATTGCAAGTAATTATAGTGAATGTGGAAACGTTGCGACCCGCAGGTTGCCGCAACAGCTTCCCGACAGTCGCAAGTAATTCAAACCTGCTGGATTTCTTGCAACACAGATCATGCGGCCAAAGTCGCCGTGTAGCCCTAGCCTATAAGGAAATTCCAGCAGACACATGCAGTACCAGATTTACATCTCAGGAACTGTAAGATTAGACACCACTCATCAAGTATGCCGCATTTTCAGTTATGTATATCTTTAAAGGGAAGGTGTCACGAAAAACATTTTTTTATATGTTTTGGATTTTAGTATGTTATTAAAATAAATTTTATTTATTTGTGTTTTTTTCTTTTTTCTGACTTTTACTTCTCTGTGGGGGCTGCCATTTTCTTTTTCATCTCTGTATGTGTCGATTAACGACACATACAGAGATGGAATACGGCACATACATCCCCATAGTGAATGCGAACGGCAGCCGTTCCATTCACTATAGTGTATGCCATCTGTGTGGGAACGGCGCATGCGCCACTCCCACACAGTCCAAATGGAAGGTCTTTGGCAGTGCGACATCAGGCGCCATTTTCATGTGCACTGGAAGCCGCGGCCGGACAGTAAGATGACTACTTCCGGTCGCGGCTTCCATCCATATGTTCCGAAGCAAGGATTAGGAGCGGAAGGAGCAGGTAACTCATGTTTGTGTATGTTCGTGTTAAAACCACTGTATCTAATCCTCCTACCATTGCCTGCAGCATCTCCAGACTTGTCTCCCATCGAGCACATCAGGGACATCATTGGTCGGCGATTGCAAAGGGAGCTGTCAGTAGCCAATCTTGATGATTTGCGTGCCCAAGTGCCTTCAGCATGGCTTAACATTCCTCGGACAACCATTAATAATCTCATTCATAGCATGCCAAGGCTTTTAAGTGTGTGTATTTCTGCGTGTGGTGCTCATACTCAATACAATATAAATCAAGATGTTTGGAATAATTTGTTTCCATTTTTTATCATTTGCATATCATTAACATGTCTAGCAATCCCGTGATTTCCACAATTCCAAAACTTTTCCTTCTTGGTGTTGCAAATTCAATGTTGAGGAGTGTATACTCACAGTGTATAACATTATTTACAATTGTAAAGAATAGCTTTAGGTTACATAATGGCCATATCCATTATAATAGCACTAATCTTATCGACAATGATAAATGCATTAAAAAATTTCATTTAACTTTTCAAGTAACCACAAGTCTGTAAATAATAAACTGCTGTAAAATTTTAATATTGGGCCTCGTTAAAATGAAGTTTTGATGTCAATCTTTTTTGATGAGATATGAAATGCTGTGTTTATAACACTCCCTTTCATTCCAGGAATTTATGAATGCCATGGCTCCTGGCTCTACATTTTGATGTAGATAGTTGTGTAATTTCTGTAAGTAAACATAACCAAACAAAAAAAGTCAAAGTGAAGTACAAAATGTAAAAGAACAAAAGTGCCAATAATGCAAAACATGGGTAGTGAAACTGCTGATTCATTCAGAATGCGTGCAAGGTGAGAAGCTTTCATTTATTTTTATAGTTGAATTACAGAATCTGCATTTATTATTTATACTTAATTATGTTGTACATAATATGAAAACGTCTCATAAAAATGTAAATGAGGGAAATCTTCTGGGCGAAAATACAAAATATAATTAGAAAAAGTATGACACATAGGGTAGAATTGATCAATTTGCCAGTTTTCACAATTTTGTTTTGGAAAATTGAGAATTTTGATCTTTAAACAAAAAAGTGGGCAAGACTAAGTAGAAGGGGCATGGCCTGCCACGACTGCCTGCCAACAGCTCTACTGTAATTTACGCCACAAACTGTTGTAAATTATAGCGGTAATCTGTTCTAGGTCATAGCTGAAAAAGAGTTCCCTTGCTGGCGCACGGACATCCAGAGGTGTGCCTAATTTATTAAGTCTTAATAAATTAGGTGCATCTTACTCCAGCGAGCTTTCGATTAAGACTTACGTATGAAACGGCAGTCTTAATAAATTCCCCCATATTATTAATCCCCAATATTATAATTATTGAATATAGGCAAAAGAGAAAATATTTTCAAAAAGAGTGATCTCCAAAATCAGATGTAGATTAGAAAATCCTTGTATTCTAAATGTTGAGAAAAAACTTTTGCCTGTATCTATAAATTATCTTGCAAAATATAAATAATAGAGCGTGACATGATTCACCCTCCATAATAAACATTTTCTAGAAAGAAACTGTGATTTATTAAAGGGTTTATCCACTTTAGAAAATTCATTTTCATACACCCTTTTGGGGAATCTTCTGTTCAGGACCGTAATCTCTTGTCCAGAGGGAGCGACTACAGACATCCCATTGATTTGAAATGCAATTGTTTTTTATTGATTTGAATATGCAATGTATAACGCTTAATTTCTCCTGTGCTGGCACAGGAGACAATTCATTTAACACTTTAGCTGGTCATACACATTAGATGTATGTCGGCCGAACCCAATGATATTGGCGGGACCTGCCGACCATGTAATGTGTATGGCAGTGTCCTGACTCCTCCCTGATGGCATATGTCGGGGGAGACAAGGATCCTTTAGTTCGTTACTCCCTTCTCCCTATTGAAAACACAACCACGATCAGCCGGGCGTGCCTGTGCACAAGGGAGTCGAGAGGAATAGCTGTCAGGCGAATGATCTAAAACGAATGGCTAGCTTTACTGCCAGGGGGCGCTTTCTGATCTGCTTATTGTTAAAGAACCCTTCTAACAAGCATGGATTTTCCAAAGAGGAGAACCCCTTTAACTGAAGACTAGTATTACAAATGTACAAGGGGCGTGGGTGTTAGAGTAGGACGGACAATAAAAACAACAGTGGCAAATAAATTCGAACATTTACACCGTTATTTGTTTCTCAGGTGTAGGCATTTTTGCCTTGAGGTACTGCGCTCCAGCATTTAAATCTAACTCGGGCCAACATCTGCATGGAGTTTGTGTGATCTACCCGTCATTGTGCAGCTTTCCTCTGGGTTCTCTGGCTTCCTCCCACACTCCAAACACATATTGATTAAATGCATTTCTATGAAATTTGTCCGTGTGTGTGTTTATCTGAGATCAGTAAATGACATTGTGAGGACCACAGGGTACCGGCGCTAATGGGAATAATTCCAATCTGTGTACAGCATTGCAGAATATCTTTCTTTGCATGTTGCCAGTGCAAGGACGTCTGGGTGGTTTGGTGGAGATTTTGCTAAAAGTAAAGAAAATAAACTGTAAATAATAATTTTTTTAAATAAGTGTATTTGATAAAACTTTTTCCTTTTGCCCCTGTTTTTCTTGGCATATACTTTCTTATTCCTGCTATGTCCTCTTTAGTAGTAGGACAAATCATGTATGCCGTCGAGATAGCTGCCAATGTGTAGAGAATGTGGCTTCAATGTATCCAAGTTTAGCCAAATCAAAATTAGTATTCTGATACACTCTGCTTCCAAGTTTCCATAACCCACACACCCTAACCTGAGCACTGGGTTATTTCTTTCCATTCTGGTGAAGTATGATTCTTCTTCCACTTCTGAGCCCTCTTCTTTATTTCCAACCTTCCAAGCCTTAACTTTTTGTGCAGTTGTTAGTGGTACCATTTTTAAATACATATGACTTTTTGATCACTTTTTGTTTTATTTTATTGGGGGACCTAAGGTAACCAGAAAACCGCAATAGCATTCACCCTGCTGGATTAATAAGTTTGAACTTTTAAGAAGGCGGTAATACCAATTTTGTTTTATTTTACATTACTTTAGGGGAAAAATTGGAATAGGTTTTTTTTTTACTTTTTATATTTTTTTTTATTCTTTCTACTGTATATTACTAAATACTTTATGTAACTGGTTTTTATATTTTTTATATTTTTTTCCCCCTAGAGAACTTAAACAATCAATAATTTGATTGCTGGTGCCCGCTCCATACTCCCCCTACCCGGCCGTGAAGTACAGTTACCTCAAATGTCAGGTAAGCATATCTCCCAACCATCCCGGATGTCCCCAGGACGCAGATACAGTTGAACCCAATTCTGAGGCAGGGAACCGTCAGTTCCCTACTTCAGAATTAGTTCAGAGCGGAGGAGCAGAGGGGAGCTCCTATGCTCGCGAGGACTCCCAGAGCACAGCGCTGTGCTCGGGGAAGCCCTTGACGTCACTGTCCAGATATCTACTCCTTGAGCGGAATCCCCGTTGCCGATGATCTGGTCCGGGGATTCCGCTCCTAGAGGAAACCCCTGAGGTCACTGTCCTTTAATGGGGATTCCGCTCAAGGAGTAGCCACTGACGTCCATATATGGCCTATGCTCTTGCAGGGGATTCCGCTCCTAGAGAGAGTGATAGTGGAGCTATCTACAGGGGGTGTAGTGCTATCTACAGGGAGGGTGGCGCTATCTTCAAGGGGAGTGTTCCACTATCTACATGGACATTGTGGCACTATATAGGGGCACTATCTACAGGGGACACTGTGGAGCTATGTACATGGGCACTATCTACATCGGCACTGTGCCACTATCTATAAGGGTACTGGCACTAGGGGCACCTAAGGGGGCATTATACTGTATACGGGCATCTAGGGGGCATTATACTGTATGGAGCAGCTATGTGGGGAATTATGCTGTATAGGGGTAGCTTTGGGGGCATTATACTGTATGGGGCAGCTATGTGGGCAATATGCTGCATGGGGGAAGCTATTGGACATTATGCTGTACAGGGGAATTTTTTTGCACATTATACTGCATTGGGGCATCTGTGTGGGCATTATAATGTATGGGGGCATCTGTGTTGGCTTTATACTCTATGGGTGCATCTATGGGGGCATTATACTGTATGGTGGCAGCTACAGGGCATTATACTGTGTGGGTGCAGCTATTTGGCATTATACTGTATGGGAGGCACTATGGGATCATGATACTGTGTGGGCTGAACCGGGTGTACATGGGCGGGGATTGGTTGGGATTAGAGGCATGGCTTAAAAGAAAAAATGTCCGTTATGTGCACCGCATTGGTTGTCCCTCTTTGTGATGCTTGAAAGTTGCGAGGTATGCAAGTAAGGGTTCATTCCGTTGCATCAAAATCTGTCCTAGTCGTGTGATGCCACCAATAAACAATCCCTATTTATATCTGGTATGGTTATAAACGCACAGACCACTCGATGAACACATATAAATAAAAAAAGTTCTAGACCAGAAATGTATGCAAAACACATCTACTTTACTACAGTCCTCAGAATGTAAAATTAAAAACAGTCGATCAGTACAAAAATACCCAATCAGCGACAAATAGAATTATAGATATTAATCATACTTTGATTAGTGCACAGAGCACTCGATGATGGTCCCTGCGTGTCACAGCCACGACGCACGCTGGCCCTTGCTTTATAACAGTAATATCCGGGAACTGCTGTTACATCATGCATCAAGGTGGCCTGCATTACCACGCACATACAGGACGATACGAACATGTGCACTATAGTAATCAAATGCAAAATGCACTGTTTTGAGAGAAAGCAGCGAAGAAAGAACAGTGCATGTGCAAAGCGGGAATACATAAAAATAAAATATAGAAACCAAATATAAAATTAAAAAAATTACGTTATGCCTTTAGTGGACAACTTAGTGTATACAATACCATTATAAGAAATATTTACATGATTCTACAATGCCGGCAAAGTATAATATTTGATATCAAAAAAAGTCTTACCATATCTAAACAGTGCAAAATATTGAAAATACAACTAATAAGAGCTATTGCATATCTAAAAAAGGATAAATAGCCCCCGTACAAAAGTGATGGACGCACTAGTCACGTAACGGACAGCTGCTCGATACAGATATCAGACTTATGCCTTGTAAAGAGCCGTGCACCTGTATCGGGACAGGTTTTTATCCACTGTAAGTAAACAATGAAGGTTCCTAAGATCCCTCAAAGGTTCTGCGATCCCCCCGCAAAAAAGGTAGAAACCTATAAAAATCTAGTTCCCCAACTGTAGGAAACTTAATGAATATATCCTGTAAAAAAAAAATTACTTAGCGTGACCCGTTATCTTATCTTGACATGGCTTTGGGGGCATTTTGTTTACTTCTACTTCCTTGCAGGCTCTATGCAGCATGCATTAGGCTCCTCCCTGTCATTCCTGTATATCTTCCCGCTCGTCACTGCCCGTGTTCTGCCCCATAGAGTGGAGAGCAGGGAACGTGCATGCGAGTTCTGCATTTGTAAAAATACACACCTCCGAAATGTCACTTGTAGAGATAAGCGAATTTCTCAAAATTTGTTTCGGGGCCAATTCTTTCGAATTGGCTGTCCAATTAGATTCGGTTTGATTACATTTTCTGAAAATTACAAAGTGCCATCTAAGTTGGATACAGTCCTAGAAGACATCAGAGAGTCAAATGGTTTAATCGGGGCAGCTGCAATTCCACCCCTAAAATAAAATAAAAATACCATACTCACCTTCCCTGGTCTCCCGTAGCGTTGCAGCAATGAACACATGGGACAAAATAACGTCATTTCAGAAGGTTGGCAGGGACGCGTAACTAAGGGACACCAAGTGAGTCTGTTTTTTTTTTTTGTTATTTTATCTCCTCTTCTCCCTTCTTTCTTTTTCAAATCTGGTGGCCTGGGGCCACCGTTTTGCCGGTTCGTGCACTGCGAGCCTCAAAAGTTTTGGTTTTCGCCGCATTTAAGACATTTGGAAAAATAGGACCGAATTCAATTAGTTTTGAATCTATTCACTCATCTCTAGTCACTAGTTACGTGCTGCATAATGGACTAAGACTATTGGCTCCTAGCGCAGGTGATCGGTTTAAAGCACGTAATTAGAGATGGAAGGAAGCGTGACGCCAGAGGTCCCGTGACGTGTAACAGTAAGTAAATTAAATGGCTAGTGTGGAGCAGAGCCTAGATATAGTGACCACATGAAATGCTAACTCGATAAACCCCCTTAATAAGGCTAAATTCACATCTCGTCTTGTGCGCACGTTTGTGGTATACGACGACATATAAATTTTTAAAGTTACAAAAATGTATGCATTCATAACATATGCTTATGTTTTTTGTAGTATACGTCGTACACATTCTATTCGTTTGTCTGTTCTTACTTCTAAAAACGTATACGTTTTGTTCTTGAGCTAAATCAAACTTTGTAAATTCAAGATTTTCCATATATGGTGACAAAAACATATACGTTTTACGTATGCAAATGTAGGGTTTAAGATTACATACGTCGTCCATTGGCTTCAATACAAATTAAAACGTATACGTGTGGTATACGTTTTGGAAAAGTACTGAAAAGGTTAGTAGACTATGCTTTTCAGGACATGGGAAAAAAATAGAACGTAAGCACACAAAATGTATATACAAACTACACTATTAGGGCATCCGTCCTGACCATAGAAACCAATGTACACCCTGTGGTCCACGGTTTGACACTGTTTTTTCATGTCAAAACATGCACATCAGCCTAAGGGTATGTTCACACGGCCAAATTTCAGACGTATACGAGGCGTATTATGCCTCGTTTTACGTCTGAAAATACGGCTCCAATACGTCGGCAAACATCTGCCCATTCATTTGAATGGGTTTGCCGACGTACTGTGCAGACGACCTGTTATTTACGCGTCGTCGTTTGACAGCTGTCAAACGACGACGCGTAAAAATACAGCCTCGTCAAAAGAAGTGCAGGACACTTCTTTGGACGTTTTTGGAGCTGTTTTCTCATAGACTCCAATGAAAACAGCTCCAAAAACGGACGTAAAAAACGCAGCGAAAACGCCGCGAAAACGCAGCGAAAAATGCGAGTTGGTAAAAAAACGTCTGAAAAGCAGGGTCTGTTTTCCCTTGAAAACAGCTCTGGATTTTCAGACGTTTTTGTTGACTACGTGTGAACATACCCTAAGGGTATGTTCACACGGCCTATTTACGGACGTAAATCGGGCGTTTTTGCCCCGAATTACGCCCGAAAATAGCGCCTCAATAGCGCTGACAAACATCTGCCCATTGAAAGCAATGGGCAGACGTTTGTCTGTTCACACGAGGCGTATATTTACGCGCCGCTATCAAATGACGGCGCGTAAATAGACGCCCGCGTAGAAGAAGTGACCTGTCACTTCTTTGGCCGTAATTAGAGCCGTTATTCATTGACTCCAATGAATAGCAGCGCTAATTACGGCCGTAATTGACGCGGCGTTCAAGCGCCTGCACATGCCGGTACGGCTGAAATTACGGGGATGTTTTCAGGCTGAAACATCCCCGTAATTTCAGCCGTTACGGACGCCCTCGTGTGAACATACCCTAACAGTAAAAACGAGATGTGAACTTAGTCCAAGCCTGCAAGCAGAGACCTTGAAAACTGCAAAGAATTGATCCAAAAAGTTTTTGGGAAAATTGTGTAACTTTTCATTATACAAAGAATAACCTTTATTTGCGAAAACCTTAATACCCTGTATAAAATGTAATACAATGTCGCAACTAACAGTTGTAACACAAGAGGGAGCTCCAACACTGCATTGTGATTTATCCTTTCTTCTATCTAAAGCGGAGAAATAGTAAAACATTGAAGAACAGCGAAGTCAGACAATTATACAATAACTAATAGAAACACAACAAATCAATACATTTAATAAAATATAAATGTCTTTTGTGAATAACTTCATATAGTTTTTCTATATTCTGCAGATGGATTTACAGGGCAATAGCAGAAAGTAACCCTGCAATACGAGAATAGGATCATCCCCACTAATATAGAGATAATACGAAACAATTCTGTGTAAAAGTATTTCCACCCTTCTGTATGTCCTCTATTATTGCATGTTTGTCGCAAGGGTTTGGTTTCCCAAAAAAAAATATTTAAAAAGGGTTTGTCTGGTTTTAGCAAATTAAAGTAAATTTTTGAATAACTAAAAGTTATACAATTTTCCAATATACTTTCTGTATTAATTCCTCACAGTTTTTTTAAGATCTCTGCTTGCTGTTATTCAGTGGGA